>NC_047085.1:241871629-242496629 GCF_902459505.1 Geotrypetes seraphini | reverse complement strand
CCATGTCTTGTCCTCCCTACAGCTCCCTTATAGGTTATGGTGAGCCCCCCAAACCACCACCAGAATCCCCTAGACCCACTTATCTACCACCCCAATAGCCCTTATGGTTGCAGGAGCTACTTATATGCCAGTACAAAAGGGTTTTGGGGGTGTATAGGGGAGTGCACATGTTTAAGTATCAATGCAGGGGCTTATGAGCATGGGTCCTCCTCTCCATAAGTCCCTAACCCACCCCCAAGACAACTTAAGCTGCCTCTGGGCTGGACGACTAGGCTTTTCTATGCCAGGCCAGGTGATGATGGTCTGGAGGCTGAATTTTAAAGTTATGATTAAAATTTTTATGGGGGTGGGGGGTTGGTGATCACTGGGGTAGTGTGTGGGGGTCTGTTTTATGTGTTTGCAGTGCTTATCTGGTGACTTTAGGTGGGTTTTGTGACTTAGACCATGTTTTACATGATCTAAGTCACAACGTCCAAGTTCCGTCTAGGCTCTGTTGTAAAACTTTCAGTTATACATGCTGTACGACTAAGTCTAAGCTGGCCCACATCCCGCCCAACTCCTGCCCTCGACACACCTCCTGAAATGCCCCTTGTAGCTTTGATTGTTCAGCGGCACTATGAAGGCCTAGGTCATTTAGAAATATGTCCAAAACCCGTTTTTATTATCAGCACTTCTACGTTTTTGAGAAATGTTCGTCCAAGTGCTGACTTAGGCCGGTTTTTGGACGTTTTTCTCTTTCGATTATGAGCTCCTTAGTCCAGCATGTTTCCAGGTTTTCATAAGCAGTTTTTTCTTACAATTCAAAAAAAACTGGAAACGCGCTGGACTATGGGCTTCTTTAACAAAGGCAAGCAACAAACACTTCAATGTCCATTTATTCCCTATTACCGCAGCAGCAGCCGCTAGTATGGCTTTGTAAAAAGGGGGATATGTTGTTTAACTTGCTTTATTTACCAAACTTTTCAAACCACTATCATATACAAAGTCAATATTGAGGTAACTGAAATTACTCATTATTATTATGTCACCACTTGGTTAGCTTCCCTAATTTCTCTTTGCTCAGGTAGATGGTAGTATACACCCAGTTCTATTCTCTTTCCCTTCCCCAAAATAATTTCTAACCATAAAAATTCTACAGCACGTATTTTTTCCTCCTATAGAATGTTTACCCTGTATGATTTAATATTCTCCTTAACCCTATATTGTACAAATTTATAGTTTGACATACAAAAAAATGTTGAACCCATTAATATACTCAAAATTCTACAAGAATCAACTCTATTTCCTTTTTTTAATTTTGTTGTTTTGCTTTTTTTTTTTGTAAATTTTGAGAGTTTTAAGTGTGTTGCTTCAGGGCAACAGCATGCAACTGTGCCCCACACATACATATCTATGCAGCCACATGAGCTAGTTCAGCATTATTGATAGAAGTTCTGGAAACAGTTAGACATCACATTTCTCACAGTTGACTTTTGGGATGCCCTTACAGCCTGAGTACTTGCATCTTCCCTTCTTGTTGATAAACACAGACCAGTGTGTGAAGCTGTGAGTGTGAATTACAGATGGTCTCAAACCTGCAAAGTGGCATCATATTTGCAATTTTCTCATAATGCATCTGTGCACTCCAATACAGACGTGCTCTTGGCATTTTTACAATGCCCATTATGAACACAATTCCCTTAAACTGTTCTAGCTCTACATTATCTAAACCCAGTGGTTTTTCAGGATCTGTTTATCAAGCAATTCTCAGAAGTATTCAATTGGCTTCCTGACATCTTCAATTGTTTATTGGTGGACGATGAAGGGCTTTTCAATAGTGTCAATATCATTTGACTTCCGGCTTTTCTCCCCTCACCGTTTCGGCGGGTTATCTGTCATTCTCTATCAGTGATTCAAGTGGAAGTATCCAGTCCACCCTGGGTGTACTTGGCTCCCAGAGGGGTTTACCAAAGGTTAGACAAAAGTCAGCATTCCTCCCACCAAGAGTCACCTCTTTGTCCTAACTCACAGCACATTTCCACTTGTGTCAATAACTCTTTTTTTTTTTTTAATCCGTATTAAATTTTCAAGGCTAATACAAAGTGCATAAAATTATAAATACATTAAATAATCAGAATCAGCACTTACGATCAATCAGTAACAATACAAAATGGATTTCCCCCCTCCCTTCCAATACATCCAATCAAGGAATAAACAAAAGATATATCCCCTCCCTCCCTTCCCTGGCTGTGTGTACAAATCAACAGAAAATTAAAGGTAAGAGACAACTAAACCGAAGTAACAAAAGTCGCTAATGGACCCCAAACTAATAAGAACATAAGAAGTTGCCTCCGCTGAGGCAGACCATAGGTCCATCCTGCCCAGCGGTCCGCTCCCGCGGCGGCCCATCAGGCCCAATTGCCTGAGTAGTGGTCTATACCTATCTATACCCTTCAATCCCTTTTTCTTCTAGGAATCTATCCAAACCTTCTTTGAAACCATTTAATGTTTTCTTGTCTACAACAGCCTCTGGAAGCGCGTTCCATGTATCCACCACCCTCTGAGTGAAAAAGAACTTCCTAGCGTTTGTTCTAAACCTGTCCCCTTTCAGTTTCTCTGAGTGCCCCCTTGTACTTGTGGTGCCCCTTAATCTGAAAAATCTGTCCCTGTCTACTTTTTCTATGCCCTTCAGGATCTTGAAGGTTTCTATCATGTCTCCTCTAAGTCTCCGCTTTTCCAGTGAGAAAAGTCCCAACTGCTTCAATCTGTCGGTATATGGGAGATTTTCCATTCCCTTTATCAGTTTAGTTGCTCTTCTCTGTACTCCCTCAAGTACTGCCATATCCTTCTTGAGGTATGGCGACCAGTACTGGACACAGTACTCCAGATGCGGCCGCACCATTGCACGATACAGCGGCATGATGACTTCCTTCGTCCTGGTCGTAATACCTTTCTTAATGATACCCAACATTCTGTTTGCTTTCTTTGAGGCTGTGGCGCACTGCGCCGATGCCTTCAGTGTTGCGTCTACCATCACTCCCAGGTCTCTCTCCAGGTTACTGACCCCTAGCGGTGTTCCCCCCATTCTGTATGTGAACATCGGGTTCTTTTTCCCCACATGCATGACCTTGCATTTCCCTATGTTGAAGCTCATTTGCCATTTTTCGGCCCACTTTTCCAGCTGCGTTAGATCCTTCTGAATAAATTATTGTGCCCAAACATGTCAGTGTTCATTTTCTCGTACTTGTAACATAAACATAAATTTGCCCACCAAAAGGTAAAACTAAGCCGGTCCCAATTTTTCCAATTGTGAGTAACCATTTGCATGGCAATCCTGGTCATAATAATGAAAAGCTGGCATTTATACCGGTGCAATGATTCCAGTATGTTATTAATATGCCCCATATCGACTTCCAAAAATTGAGTATCAAAGGACAATAGAACAACAGATGATCCAGTGTCCCTATTTCAAAGTTACAGTGCCAGCATCTATTAGATTTAGAACTGTCTAACTTATGCAAATGAACAGGGGTCCAAAAAGTTCTGTGTAACAACAACAACAACAATAAAAAACAAAACAGGTTTGTCTCATAGATGCTGACGCTGTACATCTCATCCTCCAAGTCCAAATTCATGGCCATTGAGTAGCAGAAATTTGCTGCTTTATCTCAATGCTCCAAATGTCTTTTAGGCTAGTTTTTGGTTTGTTATTTAGATATTCCAATATTAATTTATACCACTTGGCAGCCTGATGCCCTAGCAAATCTGACTGGAAGCATAGGCCTGGCAAGCTATACTGATCTTTTAAATTTCACCAATCTGGTAACCCCTTCTGAATGGCCTGTTCCTTCCCTCCCTCCCTCCATCCCATTGCCCACCATCTCTCTCCCTCTCCTCTGTTTTATTTCTTACCCACCCCACCCTCCACTCAGTCTGGCATGTGCACATCTGGCCCCCTCCTTCAATCCCTCTAGGTACTTCTACCCCAGGGCCCGCCCCCATCCTGAAGACCTGCATGTTTTCCCCCCTTCTTCTTCCCGGTCTCACCTTCAAATTTGGCCCGCTGTTCCTACCCTCCCTCCCTCCATCCCGGCTTCCTGATCTCCTCTGGCCCGCCGGCACGAACTGCTGTCACTGCTACTGCTGCGCTTCACTCACGTCTGCCTTCTCCTGGTATCCTCTTCAAAGCAGCCTGCTGAGGATCTCCGGCCGGCTGTAGTGAACCGCACAGGCCGTTGTCGACCTCGATAGCAGATGTTCCCTCTGATGCTGTCCCGCACCTCCTCTGACTTAAGGGATCGATTCAGTGGGAACGCGCTGCTGAGATCAACAGCGGCCTGTGAGGTTCGCTACAACTGGCCAGCGATCCTCAGCAGGCTGCTTTGAAGAGGAGACCAGGCAAAGGCAGACACGAGTGAAGAGCAGCAGCGGCAGCAGTTCATGCTGGCGGGCCAGATTTAGTATAAAGTTGAAAATGTCTGGCATGCCAATTTTTAACATACCGCGGGCCAGATTTGGCCCAGGGGCCAGAGTATGATATGTCTGCTTTAAGGGAATTAAATCTGCTGGGAAGCTCAGTCGATCTTTTGTTTTCAAGTTTGTAGAGATCTGGAATTAACTTCCTGACTCCATTAAGCTTTTAGGCCAGCTGCAATTATTTCGTAAATTCCTGAAAACTTTGTTGTTCTCGCAATTTTTAAATGGTTTAACTACAGCATCAACAAAATGATAATATTATAGTTAATTTTCTTATGTACTTTAGTTTTTAATTAGATCTTCCTTCTCTTGTTTTCTGCTTTGTACTCTAGTCTTAATTATATGTGAACCGAATTGAGCTCCAAAACCAAAGATTAGATTAGAGTTTACAAATATCTTACTACTTGAGAACATGATGCCAGTAATGCTTTTTGACATTCATTCCTACCAAAACCCTATGCAAATGCAGGACCACAAACTAAGGGCTCCTTTTACTAAGCTGCAATAGTGTTTTTTAGCGCGCATAGGATTTTAATGCGTGCTAAACACACTACGTGGCTAGAACTAATGCCAGCACAATGCTGGCGTTAGCGTCTAGCAAGCAGGGCAGTTCTGTGTGCGCTAAGCGCACGCTAAAACCGCTATCACAGCTTAGTAAAAGGAGCCCTAAAAGTCCTAATATACATATCTGAAACCCATGATACCAGGCTCTGCATGCAGTACACCACCAGAGAAACAGAGAGGGATGCATTTCTTCCTGAACGGTGCAAAATATAGACAGAGGATGTAAATTCTCAAAACTGACATATTTCATTCACTGAAATAAAAATAAAATCACTTTTCCTGACTTTGTTGTCTGCTGATTTTATTTTTCTAATCATCTTTGCTCTGCACTTTCTGGCTGTACTTCCTTCTGTCTAGGATCTTAACTGTTTCCAGGTCCATCTTATCCATTTCCTGTTTTTCTCTCCTTCACTTTCTGCCATACATCCATCTTTGATCCAAACAGACTGGGGATTTTAAATTACAGTCCACTTGAGGGGGCAATACTTTCAAAATAGAACAAAACACAAGAAACCCCCTCTCATCAATACTGGACAAGTTTCTCAAATAGTATCTTCATATAACATTTAAAGGCTTTTAAATATTTAAATGTGCTCATAAGCTCTTCAGCAAGGCGCCACAGCAGCGGTACAATTTTGCTGGAAAGGCGTCTTTTTTCAACATCAAGTGTGTTAGACCAAAGGACTCAGGCACTGCACTTCAAATAAAATCAATATAAAAAGCTCATCCTTCCGGCTTCCTGATGTAGCGTAGCGAAACACAGACTGTGTTGGAGCCGTGAACTGACCTTTTCAGATAAGTGGTCTACTGTTAAACAACTTTTGTAGAGCCATAACATTTGCCACTCCAGTAGAAGCAAGTATCCTTGCTCCATCCAATGTGTTATGATTAAAATTCAAGCACCTTTCCAGCAACATTGTACCGCTGCTGTGGCGCCTTGCTGAAGAGCTTATGAGCACATTTTAATATTTAAAAGCCTTTAAATGTTATATGAAGATACTATTTGAGAAACTTGCCCAGTATTGATGAGAGGGCGTTTCTTGTGTTTTGTTCTATACATCCATCTTTGGCATTCACTTTTTTATTATTATTTATTTATAGATTTTCAAATTACATATCAAGCATTCACTGGTACAGAAAGAGAGTTAATGAAGATACAACCTTCTTCCGAATATTAATCACATTACACATTAACATGATTTTGTAACAAAGAAACTTTCCAATTAACTCAACTCAAGTCAACAAAACCTATGATTCCAAAGTTACATAAAGGCGAAAAATAAGAGATATAATATAAAGCAAGATAGACTACAGATAATGCTGAGATAGGAGCGCCATATATAAACTATTAAGCAGTTGATTTCCCTTCATCCAGTCGAGACAAAACCAGAAAAGCAGTTAACTGTTGGGGTTCAAAGAAAGCATATTTAACTGAGTGGTGGCATATAATACACTTGCATGGATGCCTCAAGTAAAAGGTCGCCCCCCAATGAAATGACCCCTGGTCTCAGAAGAAGAAATTATCGACGACGCTTTTGAGTTTATCTTGAAAGATCAGGAAACATTTTGAATTTTATATCCTAGAAACTCTTTTTTGTTTGTTTTTAAAGAAAACTCTCAATAACCACATTTTATCAATAGAAAAAGCTACAATTAATATCATTGTAGAAGGTATTGCTGTGTCTATCTGATGTTTCTAAAAGTTCCGACACATTCAATGATGCTTGATCAGGAGTTTTATCCTGTTGAGTCCCTTTTTTATTTGGCAAGTAATACACTTGAGTAAACGGTGGTAAAGTTTCTATCAGGACTTGCAAAATTTCTAACAGGTATCTCTCCTAAGCATTTCCCTATGAGTTACCATAGTTAATCTAGGAAAGTTAATAAGTCTCAAATTGTTATTCCATGAATTATTCTCAAGTGTTTCTAATTTCTTCCTGAGATTCATATTATCCTTAATTAGGGACTCTTGTATCTATTTAACTATCTATCCACTGCCAATTCCAGACTTTGTTCCTTTCATCTAGCTGCCCCCTATGCCTGGAATAAAGTACCCAAGTTTGTCTTCCAAGCCCCTTCCCTTCCCTTGTTTAAAAGTAGACTGAAAACCCACCTTTATGACATAACCTTCAATCCATAACCCTACTCCCCATTGCCCACCAACCCAGCCAGCTGATTAACTGTTCCCCTTAACTGTATCCATGACATCCTGTTTGTTTGTCTTGTCTGTTTAGATTGTAAGCTCTTTTGAGCAGGAACTGTCTTCTTTGTGACTCTGCACAGCATGGCATAAGTCTGGTAGCGCTATAGAAATAATTATTAGTAGTAATAGTAAAGGGCCCTTAAATTTTTTCACATAAGGATACTAATCGTTGAAATGTTCTGTTGCATAAATAATAAAAATATATCTTTTTGGCCTGAATTATTTATTCATTGGTTTTATCCTTCTCTTTTATCTGGGTCTAGTTTAGAATCTAATCATGGTTTGTGTATTAATTGTGCTAAAATTTAGACCATTCTAGGGGGTTATTAACTTTTTCTCAGCATTGCACACATATGTACATGCATATGCTAGATCAATGTCTCTCAAACTATGTGCCTCAAAGAGATTCCGGGTGTGCCACAAGAGATTACAGAATTTTACTTTATTTTTAAAAAATTCCCTTCACAAGCATACAGCTGCCCAGACAAGCATCATTCTTTGATGAGATTGGTCCATGAAAACTAGTGACAAGTAATTTCAGTTTTATTTTTTTTTTGCAGGAGTTATCTTCTTATCTTTGCAAACTTGGATTTTCAGCTCTGACAGACATTAAGGGGCTCTTTTACTAAGGCGCGCTAGCCATTTTAGCGTGCACTAAATATTAGTGCATGCTAAATGGTAACACGTCCATAGGCTATAATGGAAGCGTTAGCGTTTAGCATGTGCTAATATTTAGCGCACGCTAAAACGGCTAGCACACCTTAGTAAAAGGACCTTTAAATAGAAAAAAGAGAACTGCAGATGGTGGATGATGAAATGCATGTTTGCTTGTCGACTATTGTGCCGCATTTTGAGTTAATTTGCACTCAAAAACAAGCACGTTCATCACATTGATTAACAATTCTATTCTTTCTAGTTTAGTTTCACCGTCGTTACAGTTACCCATTCATAGCTTAAAGAACTTTAAACAAATAACTTTCAAATTTTGCAATTTTATAATTCTGATTATAATGTGCCACATAAAACGTTTGCTCTGTTTAGTGTGTCGGAGATAAACAAGTTTGAGACACACTGGGGTCCTTTTACTAAGGTGCGCTAAGGATGGTTGATCGCTGAAATAGTCTTCCACTACAGGTAATTGAGGCCAGCAGCGTGCCAGATTTTAAGAAAAAATGGGATTGGCATGTGGGATCTCTTTACGGAGGAAGTTAGGGGGTGGGTCTTTAGTGTGGGCAGACTAGATGGGCCGTGGCCCTTTTCTGCCATCAGTTTCTATGTTTCTATAATGGGCACCTTAGCATTTAGTGCATGCTAATCTTTAGCGCAAACTAAATCGATTAATAATAATAATAATTTATTCTTATATACCACCAGACCACGAATGGTTCACTGCAGATAAGGCTGAACATCCAACGAATATACAATTCAAAAAGATATTTCAATTTCTAGAAGGTACACAATACATGTTGTATTTAAAAGCATTAGGAAGCTTGGGTTACAAATTTGTCAAATAGTTGTGTCTTAAATAATTTTCCTAAAAAAAAATTATAGGATGAGACTCCTGGCATGATTTTGCCAAACCAGGCGTTCATTAACGTGCGCTAAATCAGTTAGCGTAGCTTAGTAAAAGGACCCCACTGTGTTAGATGATTGTAAAAAGCCCCAATTCTTAAATTTCTTAATAGAAGGAAATACCTTTGAAAATGAATCTCCTTATAGGTATTATTAGTAAAATCAGGCACCATAGCATAAGGTTATATTATGTGCAATCTTACTATATATCCCGTCAAATCCTCATAAATTGGAGTTCTTTGCATGTTACAAGGGGCATACCACTACATAAAATTATACATAGAATCGTACATGCTACATAGAGTTATATATGCTACATAAAATTTATACATGCAATGTAAGATAAGACATTTAAAACAGTAAGTAACCACTAACATTGACATTCTATAGAGTAAACCCTTATAAAGTCTGATGTCGCCCTTTTCCAGCCACAGCATTATCAGCAAGTTATCTTTAAGCTATCAAGTATATAGAATCCTCTTTATACTGACACCCCCTCAGCTTGAATTACTAAAGGTAAAAGCTAAATTACTAGATCTTGGATCAAAGGTAGCTTCTTTTCTGTTTATGCTTGACTCAGCTGGCAGAGATTGATCTTAGCAGATATTTTCTTTCAAGGGAACTCTTTTTGGTCTGATTAAAGATATTGACATGATTGAAATCCTAGCTCTTTCCATACCTAGCTCTTTCCTTCTGTGGCTACAGCCTCCCTTAGTCTTATTCACTCAAAGGTTTTTTTCCAGAAATTATTATTTTTTTTTTTAGAAATCTACCTATAATGATGCCAAAAGATAGTCTAAAGTTTTACAGCAACTTTAAACAGCCTATTTTTAAAAAAAATATTTTTATTATAAATTTTTTTTTACAGTGCAGTAAATCATACAACGAACACAACAGTACTCAACAGACCACAAAACCAAACTCACAAGAAAGTCTACCATGTGGTTTCTTCACGGAGACTCAAAGATGTCAACAATAGCAAACAAAGAATCCACCTCCCCACCACCCACCTACCCCCTCCCACTCTCCCAAGCAATCCAGTGTCAAAAATTCACTAGAGCACTTTGAGCTCTATGGGTCAAGGTGTCCCATACTGGAGCCCAAATAGTCCTAAATTTACACCACTGACCAGGGCCACAGTTTTTAACATCCAAGTATTCAAATTTCAACAAAGTAAACATTTCATTTATCCACATAGTAACATTAGGAACCTCTGCCTGTCTCCAAAGTAAGAGAATACATTTCCTAGCCAGTAAAGAAGCTTTTTGTAGCAACAAATCATTCACCCTAAGCAATCCCAAGGAGGAAACCTGAGAAAAAAGCAGAATATCCGAACAGCCTATTTCTTTAAATTATTTTTTATTTATCATTATTCGTTATAATAAAATAACAAATATTCATGAATATCAACATAACTTCAGCATATACAAATACACTTAAAATAAATATGAAGCAATTAATCAGCAATTATCTAGTCCATATTATAATGATCACCAGTTCCCAATCTAGGAAATTAAATCTATTTATTTATACATTACCATCACTGACATCCTCCTAAACTGAAAAATGAAAACTTAAAATTTTCAGCAAAGGTTTATCCTTGATAAAATCTTCCAACTGGGCTGGCTCTAAAAACACATATTTATCACTTCTATATGAGATACGGCACTTACATGGAATTTTTAAAAAGAAGATTGTTCCAACTGCCAAGACCTTCGGCTTGAGCAGTAGGAACTGCCTCCTTTTAAACTGAGTCTGTGTAGAGACATCGGGAAAAATTATTACCCGTTGGCCACAAAACAAAATTTTTTTCACAAAATATAACTTCAAAATAGCCTGTTTCTCTAACTTTGCCTTGAAAGCCACCAGGAGTGTTGCCATTTATTTATTATGTCTTTTGAGGATTCAAGAAACTGTAATACATTCAAACTATCAGGTGAAACTAGTTTATTCATTTCACCTTCTACTACTATTTCCTTTAACAGCTCTTGAGATGTAATAAAGGTTATCAGGTTCAAAATTAAACAGCCTATTTTATAACTTAACTAGCTGATGCCCCGGCGTTGCACGGGTATTTAATTCTAGCAATAACACAGTAAATGGACTCAAATAAAGATACTTCATAGTGGTGAATGAAATTATATTTTTACAGCTTTATAAAAAGTACAATATTCAAATTATAATGTGGAATATTTGTCAAAATGAATACAATACAACTAACACAAAACTTGATTAGAAACAACATTTTCGTTTCACCTCCAGGAGCAAGAACATATAAATTGTTGGGTGAACCCACCCTTGAGCAAGCAACACAGAGTTGTGGGCCGAGAGACCCCCAGAACATATCAGCCCAGGTAGTGAGGGATCTGCATACAAAGTTTTGTTCAAATCGGTCAAGCCGTTTTGGAATTAAAGTGAGAATGGCAGATTTTTACATTTTTTCCATTGACATGAATGGGTGAAATCTGATGTTCTATTTGTAGCTCCGCCCACGTGTGCAGGTGGGCCGCGAGACCCCCAGAACATATCAGCCCAGGTAGTGAGGGACCTGCATACAAAGTTTCGTTCAAATCGGTCAAGCCGTTTTTGAATTACTGTGAGAATGGCAGATTTTTACATTTTTTCCATTGACATGAATGGGTGAAATATGATTTTCTGTTTGTAGCTCCGCCCACGTGTGCAGGTGGGCCGCGAGACCCCCAGAACATATCACCCCAGGTAGTTGGAATTACTGTGAGAATGGCAGCTTTTTACATTTTTTCCATTGACATGAATGGGTGAAATCTGATTTTATGTTTGTAGCTCCGCCAACGTGTGCAGGTGGACCGCGAGCCCCCAGAACATATCACCCCAGGTAGTTGGAATAACTGTGAGAATGGCAGCTTTTTACATTTTTTCCATTGACATGAATGGGTGAAATCAGATGTTATGTTTGTAGCTCCGCCCACGTGTGCAGGTGGACCGCGAGACCCCCAGAACATATCACCCCAGGTAGTTGGAATAAATGTGAGAATGGCAGCTTTTTACATTTTTTCCATTGACATGAATGGGTGAAATCTGATTTTATGTTTGTAGCTCCGCCCACGTGTGCAGGTGGGCTGCGAGACCCCCCAGAACTTATCACACCAGGTAGTGAGGGATCTGCATACCAAGTATCGTTCAAATCGGTCAAGCCGTTGTTGAATTACTGTGAGAATGGCAGCTTTTTACATTTTTTCCATTGACATGAATGGGTGAAATCTGATGTTCTGGTTGTAGCTCCACCCACATGTGCAGGTGGGCCGCGAGACCCCCAGAACATATCACCCCAGGTTGTGAGGGATCTGCATACCAAGTTTCGTTCAAATCGGTCAAGCAGTTTTTTAAATACTGTGAGAATGGCAGCTTTTTACATTTTCTCCATTGACATGAATGGGTGAAATCTGATTTTCTGTTTGTAGCTCCGCCCACGTGTGCAGGTGGGCCGCGAGACCCCCAGAACATATCACCCCAGGTAGTAAGGGATCTGCATACCAAGTTTTGTTCAAATCGGTCAAGCCGTTTTTGCGTGATCGCGGCACATACACACATACATACCTCCAATTTTATATATATAGAAGAAGATAAGAATAACCATACAGAGTCAGACCAATGGTCCAGTTTCCTGTTTCCACAGTGGCCAATCCAGGTCACAAGTACCTGACAGAAACCCAAACTATAGCAATATTCCATGCTACACCAACTGAAAACATATTTTTTACTCAGGTGATTTTTGGGGGGATATTAGATGATTTAGGGCTCCTTTTACGAAGGTACGCTAGCATATTTAGTGCACGCACCTCAAGAGGAGGCGGTGGTGGCTAGCGCGTGCAGCTTTTTAGTGTTTGCTATTCCGCTTGTTAAGGCCCTAACATGCCTTCGTAAAAGGAGCCCCTAGTCATAACATCTGGTGTGTCTTTCTCTCTCTCTCTCTCATCTCATAATATTATTGCTGTGTTTGGCTTAGGTCTTTCTTATTTACAGATCCCTTATATTTTCTATTTATATATTTATTCCATTTATATTTGTAAACTGCCAAGACCACTGATTGGCAAGCAGTATATAAAATTTTAATAAACAATAAGCAGCTTCTCCTATAGGTTTCCTCTCATAAAATTACCCTTTCTTCTTCCCATGTACAACAAAATTATCACAATCAGTTTGATACCATTATTAGATACTGTAAATTTATATCAGGGTTATTATACAAAAAGGTACATACGGCACAAATATTGCGCCCATCTTATGAACATTTTCATCAGTTCAGTTATAAAATATAGAGCAGTGGTCTTTGCTAATTTTTAAGTAAGGGCGGTTTTAGATCCAAAAGGTCTGAAGGATAACTGCCAAATATCTTCCTACTTGGGGCTTGATGTCAATAGCGCTTTTCGACACTCATTCCTACCAGAACACCTGGCCTAGGTCACAGAATGAACTCTATGCAAATGCAGGACCAGAAACTAACCCCCTGTTTTACTAAGGTGCACTAACAGATTAGCACGCACTAAATGCTAATGCAGGGCCGCCTTCAGGGCAGTACTACCAGTCCTGCATTCAGGGGCCCGGAGCTGACAGGGGGCCCGGGCTCCCCCAGGGTCCTAGGCAGTGTTCTAAGGCAGGAGCGCCAGTAGCTCCCAGGACTCACTTTGTCTTGGCGATCTAATCTATCGGGCTGATCAGTCTTCCTCTCCCCGACGTCAATTCTGCAGTCGGAGAGGAAGTTCGGGCCAGCCAATTGTTGCCTGGCTGGGCGGAACTTCCTCTCCGATGGCAGAATTGACGTCGGGGAGAGGAAGACTGATCGGCCCGAAGCCGGGAGAGCATGCGTCGGCGTCGGCTTTGGGTCTGTTATCCATTGGTGGGTCCTGTTCCCCGATGGCAGTGGCAGTGGCTTGGGGAACGGCAGGGAGAAAGAAAGAAAGGGGGCAGGCAGGGAAACAGAAGGAAAGAAGAGAAACAGAAAAAAAGAAAGAAAGGTCAGGGAGAGAGGAAGAAAAAGTTGGGGGAGGGAATGAGGTGTGGAGGAGAGGAAGCATACAGGCTGAAAGAAGGGAAGAAAGATTAGATGCACAGTCAGAAGAAGAAAGTGCAACCAGAGACTCATGAAATCACCAGACACGGTAGGAAAAATGATTTTATTTTAAATTTAGCAAAGTGGAGGCAGTATTACCACAGTTTTCAAAGGAATTTGCCCAAATAACTTAATAGTTAACTGGGTAAATTCCCAGAGATGAAAACTTCCCTTCACTTACTATGTACAGTTCTGAATTTATATCTGCTGTCTATATTTTACAATATGGTCCCTTTTTACTAAACCGCAATAGTGGTTTTTAGCGCAGGGAGCCTATGAGCGTCAAGAGCAGCGCTGGGCATTCAGCGCTGCTCCCTGCGCTAAAAACTGCTATTGTGGTTTAATAAAAAGGATGGAGGGTATATTTGTCTATTTTTGTATGGTTGTTACTGAGGTGACAATGCATAGAGTCATCTGCCTTGACCTCTTTGAAAAAAACCCAGAATAGGAATGATAATTAATATTTTCTCAGCGTATAGTGTGCTTTGTGTTTTTTAATTTTATTGTTGGTAGATCATTTTGACTTGGTCATTTTAAAGTAGCTCACAAGCTCAAAAAGTTTGGGCACCTCTGAGCTAGAGCGTTGAAACTGTGTATTTCTATTTTATCCCCCCTTTTACAAAACTGTGGAGCGTTTTTTAGCGTCAGCCGTGGTGGTAGCAGCTCTGAGCTCAGAATTCTATGAGGGTCAGGGCTGTTACCACTGTGGCTAAAATCCACACAACAGTTTTGTAAAAGAGTGAGGGGTTAGTTTGTGATGACATATTCCATACTAGACGAAGGTGTTTTCTGTGTTCTGTGTGTTCGAAAGACATAGTTTTCTGTTAGGATTGAAGGTGTAGGATTGATCTGTGCTGGTCTGGCTTGTTTAGTTTTACAATGGGTGTATTGATGTACTGCTCACTGCAATATGTAAGATGCTGCCTTTTCCTAGGTACTCATGTGTGACGTATGGTTTGTTACTAAAAATCATGTTTTTCTTACAGATGGGGGGGTGCCAAAAAATGATGGGCCCCGGGTGTTACATATGATACGTACGCCACTGTATGTAAAGATACCAAAAAGCTGGCGTAGCAAAAACTTTAAGTAAATTGTTATTCTTCTAAGTTTTGAGTATTTAACCCTCCCACAATCTCACGGGCACTCGTTTCAAGTTTATTGAGATTTTGATTTAAACACAATATCAAATATTTCCAATGCGTATAACAAAAATAAATTTGGAGAAATAAATAAAACCATTTGAACAATAAACATACAAACATATCCATAGATGATTAAAATTACATAAGGAATACAAGGATAAACTACATTTGTTTAAAAATGCGTCCTCCGCGCCTGCTCATAAATTTGTTGACTGGAAGGATCCAGCAATGTGGCCAGATGTCATTCAGGACAAAGACAGAGAAAGAATTGTGTAATTTGGATTAATGATGGAAGATGATTTAAAGCAAATGGCACAGTCTATGAGTAAAGATCTTGACGGACGTTCTTTTTATGAATATCTCCTCTATGCCAAATCACCCAATGGACATGAGAAGATTTTACGGGACTGGCTTAGGTGGAGCATTAGCAGAAAAGTATGTGTGTATTCGGCCCATGGAAGAAGGGGGTGGGCATCGGGGGGGGGGGGGGAAAGGGGTGCGTGGGGGGCCCAATAGAATTGCTCAGTAAGGGGCCCAGAAATTTCTGATGGCGGCCCTGTGCTAACGTGTCCATAGATTAACATACACGCGTTAGCACCTAGCGCGCGCTAAATCGATTAGTATAACAGGGTCTAAAAGTCCTAATATATACAACTTAAACCCATGATGCCAAACTCTGCATGCAGTACACCACCAGAGAAATAGAGAGAAATGCATTTCTTCCTGAATAGTGCAAATTATAAACAACAGATGTAAATTCTCAAAAATGACACATTTCAATCACTAAATTGAAAATAAAATAATTTTTCCTACCTTTGTTGTCTGGTGATTTTATTATTCTACTCATCTTTTCCCAGCAGGAGTAGGCACGTCATTTGGCAGTTTCTGGTTGTAGGGCATGGCCAGGGGGCGAACGGAGGGACCTGTTTGACACGTACAGAGGAAGCTTGTTATAGGTTGTGAAGCAAGATAGACAATAGTGGGAAAAAGACAGTTTAATGCTGCTGACAATGACTTTAGGAAAGGGCATTGAATGTTCAGAAGCAGTCATGGTGAATGAGGAGAGCAGGGAGAGGGGGTGTGAAACTGTTGCCTAAAGTCTAAGTGGAAAGGAAAAGAGTCTCTAAATATTGCCTGCTATTATAAAAGGGAATAACAGTTCTAAGCAGTTAGAATAATAGTGTCGGTGAGCCTTGAAGTTTTAGGCAACTTTGACACCTGTCTGAATATGTAAAGCTATAGACTCCGGACTTCCCTAAACAAATGGCAGAAAAGAAGAAGTCTGTGTTGTTGTGATATTGAGGGGATAATTAATGTGCTGATACTGAAGATATGAAAGCAATTTGCAGATAAACATGGAAGTGCAAATATACCAGTTCTTCTAGGGATTGGTCATAAAGGGGGTGAGAGCTGAAGAGAGGCTTTTCTGTGTGAGAAAATGGATATCTGGTTTCTTTTCTGCTGTTAAGAAGAAAATATCCTGTTATGGATGGGGAGGATAATGAAACTCTGTTGCTATCCAACTAAAGTTGAATCCTTTGCTTTCCTTGATGAATAAATAATCATACCTTGTCTGGTAAAGTGTCTTTCAGGCAGGCAGAGGAAGGGAATATCCTTCTTTAAAAAAGGTAACTATACTGCTGTGCAGTTAGCTAACTGATGCCCCCAACATGGCCACGGCTTATCACATTAGGAGGATAGAGGGGAGATACTGGATATGGGACAGGGATGGGAATAGAGAGGGGTGTGCGGGGCATGGGAGGAACCGAAAAATGCTGACAGAAGAAAGAGAGGGTCATGGAGGGATGCTTGATAAGAGGGGGCATAGGCTGATGGGGAGAGATGCTAGATGGAAGTAGGAAAAAGAGGATGTGCTGGATGGAAGAAGCAAGAGAGATGATCCTGGTCAGAGGAATAAAAATAAAGGATGCTGTACAGAGAGGAGGAAAAAGAGAGAAGGTAGAAAGCTGGGTTGGGGGGGGGGGGTAATAGGAAGAATGGGAAGGCTGTTATAAGGGAGATGGAGAGCTGTAGGTAGATGCAGTTTAAGACTGAATTCTATGTCTTTTGGTGCAAACTCCATATTATTTTTTGCCGCCTGTCTTTGGACTGCTTCAAGTCTTTTTACATCCTTAGCCAGATACAGCCTCCAAAACTGAACACAGTGCTCCAGGTGGGGCCTCACCAACGACCTGTGCAGGGGCACCAACACCTCCTTTCTTCTGTTGCTTACACCTCTCTCAATACAGCCTAGCATCCTTCTGGCTACAGCCACCACCTTATCACACTGTTTCACCTTCAGATTCTCAGACACTCTCACCCAAAAGTCCCTCTTCCCATCTATGCATATCAGCCTCTCAGCTCCTAGTACAAACATTTCCCCTATGATTTTTACTCCCAAAGTGTATCATTCTGCACTTATTTACATTGAATTTTAATTGCCTGGAAGATGTACTAAGCCAAATTGACAAGTTAAAAAGTGATAAATCCCAGGGTACATTCCAGGTTACTGAAAGAACTCTGAGGGCAAGATTCTCAAAAGTTTAACACTGGCCACGAGTGAAGATGGCAGCATAATCTCACTGTTCTCCCCTGCCTCACATACTTGAACATTCTGGAGGATTACAATACATCCTTTTTCTCTATTTTTTTTTTTTTAAATACTGCTATACTAAATTTCAGATATGGCTTCGGGAAAGCAAAATAAGACAGATACTGCTTTTTCATCGGGGGAAATGCCAAGCGGTTGAAAGCTGATCCCCCTACACCATCTAAGATTAATTTGCCTAAGGAATCCAACGAACTTATGGAGCAAGTTATAGCAGATCTCCAGATAATAAGAAAATTGCTGAAAGAGACTGACCCCCAAGTACATAACGGACCTTTTCGCATTTTCTAATAACAAACTCAAGAGAAACACACACCCAAAACTCATTTCCCCTCCATTTAGAGGCTGCAAAATGAAAAAAACACCACAAACACCTTCTCTCTCACCAAGCAGTCCTATGGGGCAAATACCTAGACCAACTGCTTTCGCCCACTACATACGGGGAATTCAGGAAACGCCTAAAAACATATCTGTTCCAGAAATACCTAAACAATTGACCCGCTCTCCCTCTCCCCTCCCCCTCCCTATTCCACCTGAACTTACAGCACTGTTATATATATAATCTGTTATCTTCATCTTATCGTAACTTTACGTTGCTATTTATCCCCAACAGGTCCTGTCGGCCATTACCTACTAAAATGTACATATTACATTTTCGCTCAGCAAATTGTATTTCTATACTATTGCCTCCTGAGGTCTCTGATCTCTGTATTTCCTCTGAATATCTACTTATTGTATTTTCTGAATGTCCAGCACTCTTGATTGTAAACCGCCTAGAAGTCGCAAGATTGTGGCGGTATAGAAGAATAAAGTTATTATTATTATTATTATTACATCAAAATTAAATGGACTTCAGAGTAAGGTTTCCAAAGTGTCCCATCAAATGGAAATGAGCAATGCTCATGCTGAATATCTAGAACAGAGGGTTGTGGCAGTGGAGTAGGCTGCTTCTCAGAGCTGTTTGGATCACAAAATTATAGCCCAGATCTTTGCTGATTTGGAGGAGATGGAGAATAGAAGCAGGAGGGAAAATGTCCAGATTTTAGGAATCCCAGAGGGATTGGAAGGAAAAAACCCTGTTGCATTCTTTACCACTCTATCCCTAAAGTTTTATCCCTTCATTTTCTGGAGCCATTTGAGATTGAGAAGGCACACAGGGTGCCATCTCATATGCAGAACAACCAGAAGGGACCTAGACCAATGCTAATTAAAGTACTGCATTTTAAACATGTAATGCAGATTTTTGAGGCTGCTAAACAGTTAAAAACAGTGAAATGGCAGGACAAGAAGCTTCATTTTCTTCTGGATTTTCCAAGGCAGACAGCTTCTGTCAGAAAGCAGTTTTTGAATTTTCATGGGCAGCTTCGGGATTTTGGGGCAAGGTACAGTTTATTTTATCCTGCTGTCATGCGGGTTACATTTAACAATAGTACCACTCATTATCAGGACCCAAAAAAACTTGAGGAGTTCATACAACTGCATAAATATCATATGGAAGTGTAATGGGGAATACTCACAGTTGGTTGTTTTTGTGGAGAATTGCTTTCATGAGTGATTTCTGTGGTTGTACCAATGGGATGGAAGCTTTGCTGGGGCAGAACTCCTTTTCTAGCACCCTGATTGGTGAGTGGAGATTTTACTCTAGTTTGATCACTTCCGGGGGGTGGAACACAGACATTGCTTGGATGGAGACTGAAGCTGTGAATTACCATGATGATTTGGGTAAGGTGATGGATGAAATGCCCCAGGAAATGGAAGGTGAAGCAGGCAGCGTGAAATGGGTAGATATCAGCAAAGATCTGCAGTTGTATGCAAGCCATTCTCATTTTCTCCAGCTAGTGCCAGAACACCAAGATCTTGTGTTTTTTAACTGTTTTACTGGCACAAGAATTGTCTCCCTGAAACCATTTCTTAAATTCTGTACCTGCAGAAATAATACTCCTTATGTAATTAAGGCTTAAGTGTCACCGAGAGCTGAATGTTTGTTTTAATACTCCTGTTCATGCAGCTATCCTTTCTGCAGCTCTCAGGGCATAGTCTGCTACAGCAGGGAATCTGGGCTACTGCTGGGTTAATGCTTTGGGATTTTGGTATAGTAGTTTATTCCTTTGTAGGATTGCTTTTGTTATGAGGGTTCTATTTCCATAAATATTCTCCATAAATATTTTATTTCAGTGTGTTTTGGTTTGTTTTTTTTTAGAAGATATGATGAGGTTTGGGTATGGGGGTTGCTATAGGTATTAAGGGAGTCTAGTTATAGATTGGGATGATTGTGGGAGGAATTAGATGATTGTAATTTACATGATATTGAGAACATAAGAAATTTAGGGCTTCTTTTACAAAGCCACGCTAGAATCTTAATGCGCAGAATAGCATGTGCTAAATTGCCACACGTGCTAGCCGCTATTGCCTCCTTTTGAGCAGGTGGTAGATTTCCAGCTAGCGTACGCTAATCCGGTGCATACAATAAAATCGCTAGCACAGATTTGTAAAAGGAGCCCTTAGTTAGCTCTGTCTAAATAGTTATTATACCTGCTAATTGTTCTCTGATGATATGATATGATAAATTGGAATTGGTGGTTACCATATAATGGGTATGGTATAGTTATGGAAAGATTTAAATTAAAAGTGAGGAAGGTAGTATAAGAGTAAAGTACATTGATACATTGTTATTTATGATATTTAATTTGTTTAGTTTATCAGTTTATTTATGTAAACCTGAATATTTCAAATGCAAATTGGGTAATTTGTAATAAAATTATAATTTGATCAATTTAAATTAAAAGAGAGATAGGGGATGAGTAGTGTACTTTAAGTTGTGGGGCAGGAGGGATAGTGGTTTTGTGTGTCTATTCAATTCATATCCAAGCTCACATTAATTATTTTAGGGAAGGGGTTAGTGAGGGTGGTGGGTTTAATGGGGTCCTGGATGGGTATAGGGAAATGTTTAATAAAGTTTCTTATGGTTGGAAGGGAAATAATTTGAATTTTATTGTAAAACATTTCAGATGTCTTTAAAAATGTTTTCATTGAATGTCAGTGGTCTTATCCATCCTATTAAGAGGAAAAAAAAACACTCAACTTTTTAAAGTAGCAGGAGGCTGGCATATATTTTATACAGGAACCTCACCTATCTGCCATTGAATTGAAAAAGTTGGAAGAAGGGTGGGTTAAGTATAGTTTTTTTTGCTCCTGTAGTGGGAAAGAAGGCTGGGGTGGCTATCCTAGTAAATAGAAAATGCTCAGCTGCATATGGGGCTCTTTTTACTAAGGTACACTAGCATTTTTAGCACGCGCTGCCCCCTGCGCTATGTGTAAAAACTAACGCCAGCTCAATGGTGGCGTTAGCATCTAGTATGCATGGCAATGCAGTGTGTGCTAAGCGCACACTAAAACCACTAGTGCAGCTTAGTAAAAGGAGCCCTTAGTGTAATTTCAGCAGATCCTGTGGGAAGATGGATTCAGGTATACATAAGCTCAGGAAAAGATATTCTGATGCTTTTTAATATTTATGTCCCTAATTCAAATCAAGCAGAATTTTTTAAAACTCTCCAACAGTTGATTCTGCCACTGGCTTCTTCTAATTTCTTAGTAGCTGGGGACTTTAATACTGTTATGGATCCTTTGTTGGACAAACAACCTAGTAAGCTAATAAAATCATTGGGTTTAGATAATTTAGTAAAGTCCTGTGGCTTGAAAGATATATGGCAAATTCTTCATTTTAATGCTCAGGAATTTTCTTTTTGCTCCCATGTACACAAATTATTTTCAAGAATAGATTACATTTTTGTTTCTGATCAATTAACGCAGCTGGTAGCAAAGGCCAGCATAGACCCAATTATTTTGTCGGATTATGTAAGAGTTTGGATTGAATTTCAGTTTGCTGAAAAGGATTGTAGTAGACCTGTTTGGAGATTCAATAAATGTGGATTCTATACGTATTGTTGAATATAGTTATTAGCAGGGACTCATTCAAGCTGCATCCAACAGAAGCATTGACGTCACATAGAACATATAGAAAATCAAAACGGTAATAATAATAACAATAACACGGAGAAAAATAAACCTCAATTGTGAGAGGTTGGGACTACACAAGTACCCAGCCCTCAACACATCATCACAGGTTTATAAAAAAACTCCGTATACAATTATATAAGTAGGATTTTCATTCATTCATAGTCACTTTTTTTCAAAAACTTTTTTTAAATATATATATATAGCAACTGTGAGTATGTCAAAAATTCATGATAAGAACCCCAAGCTTAACTAAATTAGTGATGAAGGCTACAGCTCAGTTTCATTTGTGCAAGAATTTTCGGAGGCACAGAATGCAAAAAAATCGCAATTAAGGAAGAAATACACTTATCTGAAAAGATGAAAATTCCAGAGAGGCTTTCAGCTCCTAATCCCGATAGAAAAGACTTTCTGTTTCGCCTAAACCGGCTACTTCAGGGGATATATGCCATCTTCAGGTGTCTCCTTATTTCTTGCAATCTGTTGGAAATAAAGCTGGCTCTTCTCAAAATGGAGTTAGGACTGTGAGACGCGCCCAGTTCGAATAAAAATCGAACCTGGGCGTCATGACGTCATCACGAAGCGTGATGCGTGATAGGCCAAACATTGGCAATTATACAAACCACCCAGTAACTGTCATTAATAAAAGAACATCTGCTGGTTCAAAGAAACGGTTGCCACTCATAAGTTGTATTCAGACCCAATGGTTCCACAGTCTGTAACCTGTTGATCCATCGTTGTTCCTTCTGCCACAATATTCTTCTGATGTCTCCTCTTCTTTGAGTCAAGGGCAATTTTTCGATCACCCAACATTTCAAGTTTTCAAATCTATGATTACACTGAATGCAATGAGCTACTATAGGCGCTGTTAATTTTTGAGTGTTAAGACAACTTTTATGTTCAGTTGTTCTGACGGTTAAAGTCCGTGATGTCTGACCTATATACAATAGGTCACATGGACATTGAATTACATAAATGATATTTGTAGATTGACATGAAGATGTATGATGTAAAATGTAATTTTTCCCGTCAGAAGGATTAACGAAGTCAGAGACCTCAGCCATTATGTTACAATTTGAACAGTGGCCACATGGCCTATGACCCAGTGTGGTATTAGGGTCTTCATCTATAAATTTTTCTTTAGCAGTATGACAAAGCCAGTCACTCAAATTTTTATTTCTTGATTGAGAAAAAATAAATCGCTTATTCTCAAAACAAGGTAAGGTTTTAAGAAGAGGAAGATGTCTTTTATATCTCCTAATAATTTGTGGTGACATACGAGTTTGTTTAATCACACAGGGAATGATTGTTTCTTCAACTTGGGATTTCTTATAATCCAACAATGTTTCTCTAGGGTTATATAAAGCTCGTTTTTTAGCTTTCTTAACTATAATAGCTGGATAATCTCTTGATAGCAATCTATGTTCCAATATTTTTGCTTCTTGTAGAAATCTTTCTTTAGTATTACAAATCCTTCTGTATCTAAGAAATTGAGCAAAAGGAATACTGGTTTTTAAATGAGCCGGGTGCATACTGTCAAATTTTAATAACGTGTTTCTATCAGTTTTTTTATGATGAATAGAAGTCTCCAAGCCGTTATTTTTCTTCTGAATAAGAACATCTAAAAAACTAATACTCTCGTTACTATATGACATAGTAAATTTGATAGATTGATGACATTGATTTATTATTTCAACAAATTCAAAAAGTTGTTGTGAAGTACCCGACCAGATGACAAAAATATCGTCTATAAAGCGCCACCATTTAGAAACATGTCGGAACTCAGGCAATGTATAGATAAAAGATTCTTCAAACCAGGACATATAAAGATTGGCTATTGTTGGTGCAAACGACGCACCCATCGCTATCCCTGAAAGTTGTTTAAAAAACTCACCATTAAAAATAAAATAATTATTTTTCAACGCTATTGCACATAGATCTCTCAAAAAATTAGTGTGCATAGTATTATGAAGAGGTTGAGAATTCCATAAAGCTATAAGTACTGATAGAGCTTCTTCTTGCGGAATACTTGTATATAATGAACATACGTCAAAGGTAGCCAATATATAATTCGTGGAAATTTCAGATACAAGCTCATTTAGTTTATTCAGAAACTGGGTGGTATCCTGTAAATATGATTTAATCGTTTTAAGGAAATAAGCGATTTATTTTTTCTCAATCAAGAAAGAAAAATTTGAGTGACTGGCTTTGTCATACTGCTAAAGAAAAATTTATAGATGAAGACCCTAATACCACACTGGGTCATAGGCCATGTGGCCACTGTTCAAATTGTAACATAATGGCTGAGGTCTCTGACTTCGTTAATCCTTCTGACGGGAAAAATTACATTTTACATCATACATCTTCATGTCAATCTACAAATATCATTTATGTAATTCAATGTCCATGTGACCTATTGTATATAGGTCAGACATCACGGACTTTAACCGTCAGAATAACTGAACATAAAAGTTGTCTTAACACTCAAAAATTAACAGCGCCTATAGTAGCTCATTGCATTCAGTGTAATCATAGATTTGAAAACTTGAAATGTTGGGTGATCGAAAAATTGCCCTTGACTCAAAGAAGAGGAGACATCAGAAGAATATTGTGGCAGAAGGAACAACGATGGATCAACCGGTTACAGACTGTGGAACCATTGGGTCTGAATACAACTTATGAGTGGCAACCGTTTCTTTGAACCAGCAGATGTTCTTTTATTAATGACAGTTACTGGGTGGTTTGTATAATTGCCGATGTTTGGCCTATCACGCATCACGCTTCGTGATGACGTCATGACGCCCAGTTCGTTTTTTATTCGAACTGGGCGCGTCTCACAGTCCTAACTCCATTTTGAGAAGAGCCAGCTTTATTTCCAACAGATTGCAAGAAATAAGGAGACACCTGAAGATGGCATATATCCCCTGAAGTAGCCGGTTTAGGCGAAACAGAAAGTCTTTTCTGTCGGGATTAGGAGCTGAAAGCCTCTCTGGAATTTTCATCTTTTCAGATGAGTGTATTTCTTCCTTAATTGCGATTTTTTGCATTCTGTGCCTCCGAAAATTCTTGCACAAATGAAACTGAGCTGTAGCCTTCATCACTAATTTAGTTAAGCTTGGGGTTCTTATCATGAATTTTTGACATACTCACAGTTGCTATATATATATATTTTAAAAAAGTTTTTGAAAAAAAGTGACTATGAATGAATGAAAATCCTACTTATATAATTGTATACGGAGTTTTTTTATAAACCTGTGATGATGTGTTGAGGGCTGGGTACTTGTGTAGTCCCAACCTCTCACAATTGAGGTTTATTTTTCTCCGTGTTATTGTTATTATTATTACCGTTTTGATTTTCTATATGTTCTATGTGACGTCAATGCTTCTGTTGGATGCAGCTTGAATGAGTCCCTGCTAATAACTATATTCAACAATACGTATAGAATCCACATATATTGACTACTACGATTGTATCCTAGAAAATTGCTAGTTGGAGATTCAATAATACATAGCTTACAGATTCAAATTTTGTTGAGGAATTTCAATTAAAAATGAATGAATATTTTCAACTTAATGCCTCAGAGGAAATCTCTTTAGAAACATTGTGGGGTGCTTTTAAAGCTACTATGAGAGGGCAAATCATTTTGTATTCAGCACACATTAGGAAACAACTTAAAATGAAATTTTCTAATTTGGAGCAAAATATTAAGGATTTGGAGTCACAATTGGCCTTAAAATGGGAACAAATTACTTTACAGGCCCTCTTAAAAGTTAAATATAAATATAATGAGATTTCCTTTCAACTGGCTAGGAAAGATTTGTTTTCTCAACAAGCTCTGTATTATGGAAACTCAAATAAAGTGGGAAGATTATTGGCTAATTACCTCAAAGCAAAAAAAAAGAAAAGTAAAGATTGTAGCTATTACAGATGAGAATGGTGAAACTCATTCTCAAATTGGAAATATTTTAAATCAATTTCTAAAATATTACAAAGCTTTGTATTCTTCTGAGCTTTATTCAAAGAAATTGAAGGGTCAGAGTTTTTAAAATTAATTAAGGGACCAAAAATTCCTGAGCATATAAAAGGAAATCTTGAAGTGCCTGCATCACTTAATGAGCTTCAAACAGCTTTGAAGTCCCTTAGAGTTGGAACCACTCCAGGTGGTGATAGATTTACTGTAGAGTTTTAAAAATAATTCCAAATTACCCTGTTACCTCATCTTTTCAATTTATATCAATCACAACTAATTAAAGGTTGCATTTCAGGTACTCTGGCAGAATCTTTCACTATTGTTTTTCCAAAGCCAAATAAAGATCCCACGTTGGTTTTAAATTACAAGCCTATTTCTTTGATTAATGTTGGCTAAGTTATTGGTTTTACATTTGGCCAAGGCTTTCCCTTATATTATCAGTATGCACCAAACGGGTTTCGTGGCTCAGAGACATTCTTCTAACAACACCAGACTGGCTTTTCACATGTTAAATCTAATGAAAGCCATGGAAGATCCGGCCTTCTTTGGATGCAGAGAAGGCCTTTGATTGTGTAGAATGGACCTTCATGTATCAAGCAATGGATTGGTTTGATATAGGATCCGGTTTTATTCAAATGATTCAAACCTTGTATAGTTCCCCTTCTGCCAGATTATATATCAATAATACTTTTTCAGAACGGTTTCGTCTGCAGAGGGGAGTTAGACAAGGGTGTCCATTATCTCCTTTGCTTTTTTATATTGTTTTAGAATCCTTGAAATTTGGTATTCCTTATGCAGGTCAGGAATATAAGGTCTCTGCTTATGCAGATGACATTTTGCTTCATTTGAAGAATCCATTCTGCATTTAATAATAATAATAATAATTATTATTATTATTTATTTATATGCCGCCATACTGGGGAGATTCTAAGCGGCTCACAGCATGAGAAAAACTACATATATACATTTTCAATAAAAATCTCAATAAAATACAATAAAAGGCAGTACATACATTTCAATAAACTTGATCAGAATAAAAGGTACAAACATATTTAAATAATTCATCAAGATAGAGATGTGAACCATGTAGGTAAGAAACATAAGAATATAATTTACTAGATTTGATAGACCGATTTGGCAAATTTTCTGGATATAAAATAAATTGGAGGTTCTTCAGTTAAATGTACACTGTCCAAAAGGATTATTTGATTCATTCCCTTTTCTTTGGAAGGAAGAGGATATAAAATATTTAGGTATTTGAATTCAAAAAATGCTGGAAGAAACGATGAGAGTAAATGAAAAATCTTTATTGCTAAAGGTCTCAGAAATGTTTGAGCAATGGAACCCCTTACACCTTTCTTGGTGGGGGAGAGTCCAAACAGTTAAAATGATGATTTTGCCTGTAGTTTGCTACAAATGGGTATATTGCCAGTTTTTTTTTCAGAGGTCCTTATATAAGAAATTAAATAGTATCCTTACTAAATTTATTTGGCTGGGTAAAACTGCGAGAATTACAAAAACCAAATGCATCAGGTGGGGTAAATTTCCAGAATTTTTATAGGGTATGTATTGGAACTTCTCCCGGATTGGCTTTACTTAGAATGGGAACTCATGTCCTTATTGCGATTGTGTCATGTTATAAGGGCTCTTTTACAAAGGTGCGTTAGGGCCTTAATGCACAGAATAGTGCATGCTAAAATGCCATGCACGCTAGCCGCTACCGCCTGCTTTTGAACAAGCAGTAGTTTTTTGGCTAGTGTGTGCTAATCAGGTGCGTTCGCTAAAAACGCTAACGTACCTTTGTAAAAGGAGCCCCAAGTATCAAGTTACTTAGGATTTATAAGGACAATAGAATTATATTCTCCACTTGGCAAACATTAAAATATATTAATGACGTAATACCTATTCCAATTCATCAATCCACATGTCAGTCCTTGTGGTTGAACTCCAAGATTCAAATTGGCGAGTCTAAGATCCTCTGGAAGTACTGGCTGCAGGCGGGCATACACCCACTGGATGATGTGTTATCAGATGGAAAGCTGCTTAACTTTTCATTACTGCAACAAACATTTGGTATTGCAAAGTCTCAAATATATAAGTGGTTGCAGTTGAAGCAGGCCATTCAGAAAGGGTTCCATGATTGGCAAAACTTGAAAACTCAGTATAGCTTGCCGGGCCTGTGCTTCCAGACAGATTTGCTGGGGCATCAGGCAGCTAAGTGGTATAAATTAATATCTGAATTTTTAAATAAAAAACCAAAAACTAGTCTAAAAGA
This sequence comes from Geotrypetes seraphini, assembly GCF_902459505.1. Classification (NCBI taxonomy): domain Eukaryota; kingdom Metazoa; phylum Chordata; class Amphibia; order Gymnophiona; family Dermophiidae; genus Geotrypetes; species Geotrypetes seraphini. The sequence goes on along the minus strand of NC_047085.1, from coordinate 242,468,736 downwards.
CATTTGGAGCATTGAGACAAAGCAGCACATTTCTGCTAAATGGCCACGGATTTGGACTTAGAGGATGAGATGTACGGTGTCAGCGTCTATGAGACAAACATGTATTTTTTTTTGTTGCATAGAAGTTTTTGAACCCCTGTTAGATTACAAAAATTAGATAGTTCTAAGTCAAATAGATACTTGCACTGTCATCTTGCTATAGGGACACTGGAACATCTGTTCTTCTTTTGTCCCTTGATACTTAAATTTTGGCGATCCATTTGGGGTCAAACAAATAGAATACTGGCATTGGCATTGACGTACGACTTAGTGCTATTTGGTACGTTATTGAGGGACAAGAGTCCAATAACTCCATATAATCATAGACTACTCATTATGACGGGAGTTGCTTATTTGGAAAAACTGGAAAAATTGGGAAAAGTTAGTTTTTGGTGAGAATCCTTGTGCCAAACTTATAAATTTGAACGTATGAGTGCAATACAATTGGGACATTATAAGAAATTTAAAGAAGTTTGGAACCCATTGACAAAATTTTGTAAAGATTGATTATTAGTTTTGCCCGTTGATTATATGCTTCTGGGGGGGGGGGGGAATATGCACTTAATTCATTTTTAAATTGTAATTTGTTTATCTTGGTCATTTGTATTATTATTCTTGATTCTTTTTATGCTGTATGAAAGGGTGGGTGGGGGGAAGGGATATGTACTTATTATATTAATTGTTGAAATTAAGTGCTGTTTATTTTATAAACTGTTTGATAAATTGTTGCACTTGATGTTGGTTATTAAAATGAATAAAGATTTATATATAAAAAAAAAAAAGTTTAACACTGTCGCTAAACTGTTTTCCAGCGATTTAACTGGTATGCAGTTTAGCGGCAGATTATCAAAAGAGATTATCTCCATCTTTAGTGAGGTTTCTAGCAGTCTCTGACACTGACATGCAAATGGGCTCTTCAACATTGAAATGAGCCCTCTGGTGAATTCTTAAAAAATGCTGAGCCATTTTCAAAAAGTGGCATCGGCTTTTGGTGACAAAATAAAGCGACTGGTCCAGGGGTGTCGGTCAGTGTCGGAGACTGCTAGAAAGTCCTGTGTTGTGATGCAGCGGGAGAGATGCCCATTCTCTCCAGTACATCACAATACTCCTTCCCTGCAGCTGCTGCGAACATAACACCCCCCTCCCGAAACAGCGGTGACACCCCCCTGCAGCAGGAGAGATGTCCACTCTCTCATGCTGTCCTAAAATCCCCACCACAACCAGCCCTTGCAGTAGGAGAGATGCCCACTCTCTCCTGCTGCCCTAAAATCCCCACCGTGACCAGCCCTTACAGCAGGAGAGATGCCCACTCTCTCTTGCTGCACTAAAAATCCTGACACAACCGGCCCTTGCAGCAGGAGAGATGCCCACTCTCTTCTGCTGCACTAAAAATTCTGACGTGACCACCCCGTCATGACCTGACAGCCCCTCACCCACAGCGGGAGAGATTCTCTCTCTTCCCCACTTTCAAGTGACCCCCCCCTTCCCCATCTCTGCCACCCCTCCCCCTTATCTTAACATAGATGAACCGGAGGGTCATGGGCACTACTCCCAGCTGCTGCTGCATCATCTAAAATTGGAATTCCCCTCCCCAATGCATCTTGGGATGCACCGGTGAAGGACCTGAGGCTCTGATTGGTCCAGTCAGACCTTAGAAAATTGGAAGACTGTAAATTTAATGTGAACAAGTTCAAAGTGATGCACATTGGGAAGAATAACCCAAGTTAAAGTTACCAGACGCTAGAGTCCACCTTGAGGGTCAGCACCGAAGAAATATATCTGGATGTCATTGTAGACAATATGCTGAAACCTTCCGCCCAATGTGCGGTGGCAGCCAAAAAAGCAAACAAGATGCTAGGAATTATTAAATAAGGAATGGTTAACAAGACTAAGAATGTTATGATGCCTCTGTATCGCTCCATGGTGTGACCTCATCTTGAGTATTGTGTTCAGGGCAGGATTAATTTGTCGAGGGCCCCTAGGCACACAAGTACACTGGGCCCCCTTCCCCACTCCACCCCACCATGCGCCCAGGCGGAAACAGGAAGCTGCGGGCAAGCAGCACCACTTGCACTATTACAGTTCCCGTTGCCTTGCTTACCCGCGTTTCTTGCTTGTCTTACTTTCCGTCGATGGGGGCTGGGCACGTTGCTGATTGATGCTGGAGGGGTCTATCGCCGTTTGGAAAAAACAATGTTGATGCCCTTCTTCCTTGGGGCCCTCTGACCATTTTGGGCCCTAGGCACATGCCTACTTGGCCTATTGGTTAATTCTGGTTGCCATATCTTATAACAGATTTAGCGGAACTAGAAAAAGCTCAAAGGAGCGACTAAGATGATAAAGGAGATGGAACTCCACTCATATGAGGAAAGAATAAAGAGGCTAGGGATCTTCAGCTTGGAAAACAGATGTCTGAGAGGAGATATGATTGAAGTCTACAAAATCCTGAGTGTAGAACGGGTACTAGTGATCTATTTTTTTTACTCCATGAAAAATTACAAAGATTAGGGGACACTTGATGAAGTTACAGGGAAATACTTTTAAAGCCAATAGGTGGAAATATTTTTTTTAACTCAGAGAATAGTTAAGCTCTGGAACACATTGCCAGAGGTTGTAGTAAAAGTGGCTGACATAGCTGGTTTTAAGGAAAGGTTGGACAATTTCCTAGAGGAAAAGTCCATAGTCTGTTATTGAGACAGACATGGGGGAAGTCATTATTTCTGGCCATTCTACGGCCCCGAAGCAGGGTGTGTAGAGTGATGCAGACACTGCTGGAGCCGGCAGGTTTGGAGTCGGGACCGCGAGAAGGGAAAGGAAGGGGGGGGATGGCAAGGCAAAGAACTTACTTTTACCAGAGCAGGGAGTCCAGCGCTTGCGGCCAGTCCTGCCGGCGAGTGTAGTTAGGTGCTGTAAGGCTGGGGACCCGTGCATGTGCACTCCTGCCACCAAGGACCTACATCTCATGGAACAGGAAAAATGGAACACGCAGGTAGGAGTGTGCATGCATGGCTAGAGTTTTATTATATAGGATGAAAGGATGAGGGATGGGATATGTATGTATTATTTCCTTTGATGGAATTAAGTGCTGGCTATTTTATACAATTGTTTGATAATATGTTGCACTTGATTTTGGTTTTTAAAATGAATAAAGATTAAAAAAAAAAAAAAGAACCATATGATTTAATAAGACAATGAATAATGGCATGCTGAGAGATAATGGTGGAGGCAAATACCAAACATGTCCACTACTATGAGGTAGATAGTCACAAAAGCTAGAAATAGCTTCTGGCCATGTAAATTGCTTGTTTAGGGCTAATCAGGCATATTTAGTGGCCCTTAAGAGGCCAGTGCCACTGAAAATGCCCAGTTTACTGCCTAAGATGGATTTGGCTATTTTGTAGGCGTTCCCCGAGCAGAGTCTGCTGCAGCGGCTAGGATAACTTAATAAATAGAATCACATAGGGTTACCATATTTTTAGACACATGGCCCCACCCCACCCCATTCCAACTCATCCCCATCCAGTTCTGCCTCCAGCCCAGGTCCATTCTATCCCCAGCCCTGCCCCCAGAGAGCCTTGTCTCTTCTTCCCTGACCTCCGGGCTGTGTCTGGAGAGCCTTGAGCATGTGCGGATGTGTATGATGTCATCTACACATGCTCAGAGGCCTTCCAGATGCAGCCGGAGCTCATCGGGGTTTTCCAAAACCCGGACAACAGAGAGAAGTGCCACAGAAACAGGCAGCAAGTTCATAATGCTGCTCATGCAGGGAAAATTAAAGAGGTACGGGGTTTTGTCAGCAGGAGACCTGAAGTGATAATGCCACTGTACAGATCCATGGTGAGACCTCATTTGGAGTATTGTGTTCAATTCTGGAGACCACACTACCGGAAAGATGTGCGGCGAATTGAGTCGGTTCAGCGAATGGCCACCAGGATGGTATCGGGGCTCAGGGATCTCACGTATGAAGAAAGGCTAAATAAATTGCAGCTGTACTCACTAGAGGAATGAAGAGAGAGGGGGGACATGATTGAAATGTTCAAATATGTTACGGGCCGTATCAAGGTGGAAGATGATATCTTCTGTCCTATAGGTCCTTCGACCACCAGAGGGCATCCGCTGAAAATCAGGGGAGGGAAATTTTGTGGTGATTCCAGGAAATACTTCTTCACAGAAAGGGTGGTCGATCATTGGAACAATCTACCTCTGCAGGTGATTGAGGCCAGCAGCATGTCAGATTTTAAGAGAAAATGGGACATTCACGTGGGATCTCTAAGGGAGTAAAGTCAGGGGGGTGGGTCATTAGAGTGAGCAGACTTGATGGGCTATAGCCCTTATCTGCCATCATATTCTATGTTTCTATGTTTCTATGAGGGAAGGAAAGGGGTACACGTGCACAGCAGGGGGGGTCAGAAAGGAGCAGAGGGTGGAGAGGAGGTCAGGTGTCAGCGTCCCTACCAAGATCGTGCCTGGGGTGGATCTCCCCACATCTCCCTTATTGCGCCTTTGCACTAAACCAGCTATGAGGGGCCGCTGAAAAGTTCTCAGCCCAACCAAGAAGAGAATGATGTGGAGCCATGAAACTTACAGGTTATTCCACACTTCTCTTCACACTTTTTATTTCAATGAAGCAAATGCATCTAGTAAATGGACACAAATATAGGGAAACAGGGAAACCAAGCCATTGTGGCATCACCGGTGAGGTTGGCTCTTAGGCATTGGTGGCATGAGGCATTATAACATTACAATAGGAGGGACTGCTAAAAAGTTCTCAGCCCAACCAAGAAGAGATTGATGTGGATATGTGAAACTTACAAGTCATTCCACACTTTTCTTGACACTTTTTGTTTCATTTTATATCCCTGAACCGAAAAGTGTCAAGAAAAGTGTGAGATCTATTTGCATACAATGGAGGCAGTACATGCAAATAGATCTCGTGCATTTTAATTGGGGAAATCCTGAAAACTTAACTGGATTATGGCCCTCATTCCCCACACCTGGTCTATCCTCTTTTTCTTCCTTCACCCCATACATTCATTGGTCACCTGCAAGTGTTAACATTACCTGGCATTCCTCAAACAAATTAGCCAATGAGAAAGTTAGTAACAGGCTTACAGTATATTATAGTGATTAGCAGTATATCTCTTTAAAATAATCACATAAATTGGCCTGGAGTGTCAGGCTATACAAGCCAACTTTTGCATCGTAAAACAGATTGTATTAACAACCTGTCACACTTTTCATCTGCTCACCTTCCCTGCTTCCTCCATCCAAAAAAAAGAAAGCAAAAAAAGGCAACAGAAAATCTTTTCAGGAGATTAAATGTTTCCCTATTTATACATGTGCCTGTAAATCTTCTACAGGGTAGAAAAAATTTACTATCTCTATTATTCATCAGTGTCACTTGCCTGGCATTCCATTTAAGTGCTAAATAAACCTAGATTGCGTAGTGCCATTTTTCATGCTGGTTAAAAAAAAATTACCATTACCTAGGACAAAATTAAATAATGAAATCCACAGGGCTAGATGTATTAAAGGGTGCTACCATGTTAATGATCACTAATGTTGTTAACATGCATTATTAATAAATGGGACTCACAAGGTAATACAGTATAAACTTATTTAATTTACCTTGTTACTATATTTTAGTATTTTTTATTGATTGTTGGATACTGTTGATTCATATGATTATTATTGTCATAAAAATTTGAAATTTAATAAAGATTTAAAGAGAAAAAAAAATGGGTCTCACGGCATAAAATGACATCTGTGAGAAATAATTCTTCAGATTCATTATAGATCGCCCATATTTGGTTAAAGATCCCAGATCTGTGCATAAACCAGGGGTGGGGAATGAGGGCCACAGTCCAGTTGGGTTTTCAGGATTTCCCCAACGAATATGCATGAGATCTATTTACATACAATGGAGGTGTATGCAAATAGATTTCATGCATATTCATTGGGGAAATCCTCAAACCCCAACTGGATTGCGGCCCTCATTCCCTACCCCTGGCATAAACTAATTAGTCAGTTAGTTTATGCATTTAATTGGCAGTATTTATTATATTAATTTCGATCCCATCCTCCCCAACGAGCTCAGAACGAGTTAGAGGTTAATATACATAATAAACAGTTAACTGGTTAAAATTTGCCATAGCTACAGTACAAGTTTTTCCAATACAAATTTTTATCCTAACGACACACACTAGGGATCTAATACCAATATATATATAATATACAAGTTACAATTTGCCATAGTTACAGTGCAAGATTTTTTAGTGCAAGTTTTTATTCTAACATGACATATACTGAGGATTTAGTACCAATATGTATTTCTTTGTAATTCACCAGTTGTAGGCAGGGAAGTTAGGTGAAGAGGTATGATTTTATTGTTTTGCTAAAGTTCAGGAGTCCATCAAGGGATCTGATCTGTGGAAGCCGTTGATTTCAGTGACTCTGTATAAAGTGGGAGTGGGAACATCGTTTGGCAATTTGCAGTTAAAAGGGAATGACCGGGGGTATTTTGAGGCATATTTCATCCTGGGAATGGAAGGACCTGTTCGGCACATACAAAAGAAGCTTGGTTGTCATGTAGCCCGGCACCATGTAGTGCAAGGATTTGAATGCTAGCATCAGACCCTTGAAGACACAACGTTTAGCTACGGGTAGCCAGTGAGCTGATGATAAAGCCTAGAAGACAAAGTCATGGGTATGGAGGTTTGTTAAAAGTGTGATTGCAACATTTTGTACATGCTGGAGATGTTGTATGTTCTTCGCTGTGAGTCCAATGAATAGCGCGTTGCAGTAGCCAATGCATGAGAGAACAAGGGCATAGAGTACTTGGGTGAATTCCTTATTTTTCAGAGTTGTTGGAGGCAATAGAATGTGGAATTTACTAGTTGTTCCATATGTGTTATTATTCCGTGGTCACAGGATCACATTTAAATTGTTTTAAAATATGTAGAATAGTGTGGTCCACTCTTTTTCTGACCATATACTATGCTGATATTATTGATTTCTTCTCTTTTACTTTCACACTTTTCTTTATCTCTTTTCTTCTTAGACAGGAGTGTCTGCCCGAGCTTACAACTATATCAGATATTTTTCTGGACAGAGGAGATATAATCTATGATTCAACAATATATATCATATATTATGGCTGATTTACATGTTTTTTCCTTTAATGTGAATGGTCTTAACCATCCCATTAAAAGGAAAAAGATAGCCAATTATGTATCCAATAAACATCCTGATATAATTTATTTGCAGGAAACCCACCTCCTACCCGCTGCTGCCTCGAAATTTCAACTAAAGGGATTTTCAACTCACTTATATTCCCCTGCAACTCATCAAAAGAAAAATGGTGTGTCAATATTTCTCAATGATAAACTATTTCCCGTTATTCACAATTTTAAAATAGACACTGAAGGAAGATGGTGTCTAGTACATGCTGCGATACACTCAACTAATTTTATTTTTCTTAATATATACGGCCCGGTCAAAGACCACCCAGACTTTTTCAAAGAGCTTCAGCTGGCGATAGTTGAATTTGATACTTGTTCTCTGATATTGGGAGGGGACTTTAATCAAATTCAAGATTTATATATTGACAGATCTTCTTCTTGTAAACCCTCCAAATCCAAGTCTTTCACAGCTCTTCATGCTTTAAAGGACGCCTATTCTCTTGTGGATCCTTGGCGCTTGCTTTACCCGAAAGGTAGAGAATACACACATTTTTCACCTCCACATAATACATACTCGAGAATTGATTATTTTCTCTTATCCCCTTCTCTTATTCAAGATCTCACCAATACCATTATACATCCAATCTCTCTCACGGATCATGCTGCCATCTCTTTATATATTTCCATCTCAGCCCCACATAAGGAATCCCCCTCATGGCGGCTAAACAACGCCTTACTGCTAGACGAGGAAATTATTGAAAAAATCAATTCTTTCACTGCGGAGTTTTTTGAAAATAATTCTAAAGATCCTGAAATTTGCCCTTCCATTGTCTGGGAAGCATACAAAGTAACCCTTAGAGGCGAATTGATTAAAATTGCCTCTTGGAAAAAGAAACAGTCCATGAGAAAGGAAAAAGATTTAGAAAACTCCATCAAAACCTTAGAATTACAACATATGTCTAACCACATACATGACCCAAATACCTTCCAACGTATTCAAAATCTTAAATATGAATATAATACTTTAGTTTCACATATAGCTAGGCGTGATATTTTTATCTCTAACTCTGGTCATTACATGGGAGATAATATAATGGGTCGTCCTTTGGCCAGATACCTTAAAAATAAATCTAAAAGACTACATATAACGGCTATTCAGAATCCATCAGGTCAATTAGTCAAAACCAGATCTCTAATTTCCTCTCAATTTGAAAAATTCTATACTTCTTTATACCAATCTGAATCTACCACTCCTGAAGCAGATATAGACTCATATCTTACCTCCTTAACTCATCCGACCATTCCAGAATCTGTTAAATTGGAACTTGATTCTCCAATAACTATATTAGAAATTGAAACTGCCATATCTTCCTTACCTGCTGGGAAAGCCCCTGGCCCAGACGGCTTCACGAACGAATTCTTTAAGCAATTTCGCACCCTACTAGCTCCTCATCTCCTTAAATATTATGACTTCCTCCACTCCACTCCGGACAAGCAATTCAATTTCACTGAGGCCACCATTGTAGTAATCCCTAAACCTGACAGAGATGACACTTTAGTTAAAAACTTTCGCCCCATCTCTCTCCTCAATTTAGACTACAAGATAATGGCAAAATTACTTGCATTAAGACTTACCAAAATAATCCCACTGCTTATACATAAAGATCAAACAGGGTTCATTAAACAAAGATATATAGGAGACAACCTGCGCCTATTTCACTATATTAACGCTCATGCTAAAACAATGTCAGACCCTGTAATAGGCCTAGCTATTGATGCTGAAAAAGCCTTTGACCGAGTGGAGTGGCCTTTCCTTTTTCGTGTCCTGAAGTGGTATAATTTTGGCCCATTTTTTACAAACTGGATAAAAACGCTATATCATCAACCCACAGCTCGTATTAGGATTAACAACTCTTTATCCAATAAATTTCCCCTCCATAGAGGTACTCGACAAGGCTGTCCTCTCTCACCATTGCTATTTAATTTAGTGTTAGAGCCACTCCTTTCAGCTATACGACAAAGTCCCTCAATTAAAGGTATTCCCTCCTCTGATCGAGATTTCAAATTAGCAGCTTATGCTGATGATGTTTTACTTTTTCTGAGAGACCCTTTACTCTCCCTTCCCAATCTTATTCATATTATCACTCAATACTCCCTCCTTTCCGGATACTCTGTTAATTGGGAGAAATCAGAGATCTTCCCTCTAAATGATAATATACTTCCATCAGATTTGGCTCATTTTCCTTTCTCATGGTCACATGAAGCTGTGAAATACTTGGGGATTTTAATACATAAAGATTCGGTTCATGCTCAAGATCTTAATATATCTAAAGTCAAAAATCTAGTTCTAAACACTACATCTAGATGGAACCCACTCTTTCTATCCTGGTGGGGTAGAATTGCATCCATCAAAATGACTCTGGCCCCTCAAATTAATTATATTCTTTCTATGCTCCCTCTGTTATGCCGGCAATCATTATTTCATTGGCTAAATATGAAAATATCTGAATTCATTTGGAACAAGAAAAAACCTCGAATCGCTCTCGCCAAACTGAAAGCCTCTAAGATCAACGGTGGTCTCAACTTTCCTGATTTCTATCACTATTATATTGCTTCATTAGCCAAATATGGAGCTTACTGGCTCACTAATTCCTCCACTCAAAATCTTCCCACTCAAGATCTTCCTGCCTGGTTTGAAATGGAATGTTTTTTATGTACGCCTTTACACATCTCATGCTTACTAACGGTGTCAATACCAAGGCACTTAAAGAGATACTCTTTATTGGGTGCAACGCAGCATGCTCTTTATCTTATAGATACATTGACTGAAATCTCAGTTAAGGTTAGTCCACTCATGTCCCTTTGGAACAATCCCAAAATTCAAAATCACGACAAATCTCTATCATGGAAAAGGTGGCAGCGGGCAGGTATATGGTTTGTCCATCAATTGTCTACCCTCAACTCGTTAATTCCATTCGATATACTGTGCTCTACATACTCGCTACCTCCTTCTACTTATTCACAATGGCGTTCTCTCACTGGAATGTTGCCGTCTTTACATATACGATTTGACTATATGACTTCCAAAAATACTATTTACAACTGGTCTTCTCTGTCTCTACTAAAAGGTAAGGCGATATCATCCTTCTACAGTATTTTAAGAGATCACTCCTTCACTTTTTCACCTCAATCTATGAAGCACTGGGACGCTATACTTACCACTCCGCTTTCTGACATTGATTGGGAGCTTTTCTGGTCATCAACAAATCGCCCGCTTTTATCTTCTAGAGTATCACAATCAATGTACTTCCTTATGTGGCAGGCAATATGGACCCCACTTCGCATGTGGAAAGCTAACTTAAAACAAGACTCTGTTTGTTGGAACTGTTTGAAAGAGGAAGGAACTCTTGATCATATGTTATTTCATTGTACTCTAGTCCGCTCTTTTTGGACCTACGTCTGGAACACCATACAATCTATTACTAACTGCTCAGAAGAAATCTCTATAGACATTATAATCCTTCGCTCTCAACACCCATGTTTCACACAATCAAATTGTCCACCTAAACTCATTGATACCATGTTGGTGACTGCCCTCATGCACATTCTAAAAAATTGGAAATCACCCTCGCTATTAGATTATACCTTTTGGTGGAACTCTCTGAGTATGTATCATAGATTTGAATCCTACGCATATGAGAAGAGAGTTACATTCCGAACCTGCATGAACTTGAAATACAACAAATCTCCATGGTCATTCTTAGATTCCTATGTACGCTCATCTTCTTAGACACTCCTGTTATCCTTTTCTTCTCCTCTCCTCTCTCTTTCATTTTTCTTTCCTTTTTTCTTTACTGCTCTCTCTTATCTTTATCTTATATATCCCTTACATACATTTTTAATAATTGGAGCCTTTGCTCCTATACAGTTAAACATAAATTTATATATTTTATATACAGAAAGCTTTATTTTGTTTCTATGTACTTTAAATGATTCTTGTATCCTTTAAAATACTTAATAAAAACTATTGAACTTAGAATGAGGAAGATACCACTTGGAAAGCACCAGGATTTCTTCCCTACACCATGGGAGGGTTATGGGTGGATCAGGGGCATTCCCAAAAAATTTAGGCACGATGTTAAGAAATACCTGGATTTGCACATCGAACTGCCCTCAGTTGGGCACCATTTACACCAGTCTTTGACAGGAATATGTGCTCACACCCAAAGTTAAGCATGCAATACTTGCTAAACTACTGTTCTATACAGAGCACCTTTTACACCTTCTCTTAGCGTGGATCCTGGCACCTAATTTTGGATCCCATTTGTTTGATCTACCTAATGAGTATTAATGTATGTTAGCATGCAGTAATGCAGCAGAGCCTTTTTTAGTTCAATAATTTTTATTGGTATTTATTTATTTATTTACTTTTTAATGCCAACAAAAAGTGCGATACAATTTGCATAGAAATAATAATAAACAAAAGATATACCCCCCAAAGAAAAAAATCATACATGTGTAAATCTCACTACAATACAATATAATATAGATCATATGTATGAACAAAAGATAGAACAAACCAAAACAAACAAACATAATAAACAGTAGATTAATGATTAAAATTGTTAATGATCATTAATACTTTCATAAGAACATAAGAAGTTGCCTCCGCTGGGTCAGAGCAGAGGTCCATCGTGCCCAGCAGCTGCCCATCAGGTACATGACCTGTAAAGTGATTTCTGTCTGAAATCCTTCATTCCCCTTTTCCTTTCTATCTATTAACCTTCTTAGTCCTATCTCTATCCCTATCTGTATTCCTCAGTCCCCGAGTCCTTCAGGAATTTATCCAATCCCTCCTTGAAACCTCCTAATATACTCTGTCCTATCACATCCTCCTAATGTACTCTGTCCTATCACATCCATCCTCTGTCCTACCACATTCCAGGTGTCCACCACCCTCTGAGTGAAAAAGAACTTCCTAGCATTGGTTCTGAACCTGTCCCCTTTCAATTTCTCCGAGTGCCCTCTTGTTCTTGTGGTTCCCAATAGGCTGAATAATCTGTCCCTCTCCTTCTCTATGCCTTTCATGATCTTGTATGTCTCTATCATGTCTCCTCTGAGTCTCCGCTTCTCCAGGGTGAAGAGCCCCAGCCTTTCCAACCTGTCTGCGTATGAAAGGTTTTCCATACCTTTTATCATTCTTGTCACTCTTCTCTGAACCCTCTCAAGTATCGCCATGTCCTTCTTTAGGTACGGCGACCAATATTGGACACAGTACTCCAGATGCGGGCGCACCATCGCACGATACAGCGGCATGATGACTTCCTTCGTTCTGGTTGTAATACCCTTCTTAATAATACCCAACATTCTGTTTGCTTTCTTTGAGGCTGCTACACATTGTGCTGTTGACTTCATTGTTGTATCCACCAGCACACCCAAGTCTTTTTCAAGGTTACTTTCCCCTAGTACTAACCCCCCCATTTTGTAGCTGAACATCGGGTTTTTTTCCCTATATGCATGACCTTGCATTTCTCTACATTGAAGTTCATCTGCCATTTGTTCGCCCACTCCTCTAGTTTGTTCAGGTCCCTTTGTAGGTCTTCACATTCCTCCACGGTTCTAACCCTGCTACAGAGTTTAGTGTCATCTGCAAATTTTATAACTTCACACTTTGTCCCTGTTTCTAGGTCATTTATAAATACATTGAACAGCAGCGGTCCGAGTACCGACCCCTGCGGAACACCGCTCGTGACCCTCCTCCAGTCTGAGTAGTGTCCCTTCACTCCAACCCTTTGCTTCCTGCCTGCCAACCAGTGTTTAACCCATCTGTGTACATCCCCTTCCACAGCTTCCTGAGTAGCCGCTCACGGGGTACTTTGTCAAAGGCCTTCTGGAAGTTGAGATAAACGACAGTATGGATGTATACCCTAATCAAACAAATCATTATGATTTAACAGGCGCATGATTATAAGACTCCAATGGCTCCCATATTTTAGTAAATTTTCTTAGAGCATTAAATCGCTCTGCAGCAACACGCTCATACTTGGCAGTTATATAAACTGTGTTTCACCAAATTATGTATTCCGCTCTAGAAGCATCCTTCCAGTGTTGCAGTATGATTTTGATAGCCAAATTGATCAACATTCTTAGCAATTTTGCTTTATTATCAGATAGTGACTGCTTAAGCCCAAAATGGCCCAATACTATGATGTTTAATGTGAGTGATTCCTTAATATTCAGCAAAGTACTGATAGTATCCCATACACATAGCCAATACTCACTTATGTGATCACAAGAATATAATTAATGGATTAGAGTGCCAACCTCTTTTTGACACGACCAGCACTTATCAGATTTATCACCATTAATTTTGGATAATTTATAAGGCGTCCATATAGCTTTATGAAATTCAAAAAAAATACATTACTTAATTGCTGCTGTGCTGATCTTAGTGATTTGTGAATAGGGAAGTCCAAATCTGTTCCCAACATTGTTCAGATACCATCTTCTTAATGTCAAATTGCCAGGTATCTTCAGTGCGCAGCAGAGCCTTTTAGTAAATAGTCCACAGGTGAAATGGGTTTATACACTAGAGCCTGGATTCTCAGGTCTTATGATGATCACATTAATTTAAGCACTGTTAATGTATCACTGGCATAGATAGCGTGCTAGCATAATCTCATATTCCTGGCAATAAGATATAAACAGGATAGAGTCAGTCCAGAGGAAAACAATTAAAATGGTTGATGGTCTACGTCAGGGCTGCTCAATTCCGATCCTCGAGATCTACAGGCAGGCCAAGTTTTCAGGATATCCACAATGAAGATACATGAGAGAGATTTGCATACCAAGAAGGCAGTGCAGGCAAATCTTTCTCATGCATCTTCATTGTGGATATCCTGAAAACCTGGCCTGACTGTAGATTTCGAGGACTGGAATTGAGCAGCCCAGGTCTATGTCATAAGACCTACAAGGACAGACTTAAAGATCGCAATATGTATACTTTGAAGGAAATGTGGGAGAGGGAAGATATGATAGAGATCTTTAAATATCTATGTGTCATAAATACACATGGGGCAAGTCTCTTTCAATTGAAACTCCAGAGTGAGAGGGCATAGAATGAGGTTAAGCGGTGATAGACTCAGATATAATCTAAGGAAATATTTTTTTACAAAAAGGGTTGTAGAGGTGGTGGAGACAAAGATTGTGTCTGAATCCAAAAAAGTGTGGGATAGGCATTTGGGATCTTTAGGGAGAGGAAAAAATAATGCATGCTACGGATGGGCAGCCTGAAAGGGCCATTTGGCTTTTATCTGCTGTCATGTTTCTATGCATCTATGTTTAATGCATACAAACACCCAAAAATAAAATCCAAATTCAAAAGGTCTCATTGTATATGAATGCTAAATTTGATGTTTAGCATTAATAGCTAAGTGGGTTTGCACAGGCCTCTAAAGGTAGAAAAGTTGATTAAACCTCAGGGCTATGCTTCCTTCTCAGAACAGGCCTCTAGTCTCTTTGCAATTCCTTCTCCTCTTCCTCCCAACAATGAAATTCAATTCATGTCATGGGATCCTCAGCTCCGCCACCCCTAAACATAATAACCCACTCCAAACACCAATATGTCTATGAGCCTCCCAATCTCTACTCCATCTCACCCATCTAATGGAAAGATAACATCTAAGCCATGTTACCATAATATATGCAGGTAGATATCTGTATACTTTAATTATTGACACCAACAATTGCAATTGGGAAAATGAATCTCTTCTGTTATAATGATTTAGAGATTTCTTAAAATATAAGAGGAAACCAGGAGTGGCTTGCAACAAGGAAGATCTTGGAGACCTATCTTACTACTTAGAATGGGTGGGTTAGGGGATGGAGTAAAGATATGAGTGTGACAAGCTGCTGTATATTATCTTATTGATACCTTGAACAGTTATCCTCATGTCTCCGAAGCCAAAGAGGAAGGACAAGGTGGTAGCTCCATGCTCCTACTGAATGAGTGTTTCTATGAGTTAGAGCACAATTATCACATATGCAAAATGGCTGAGTGAAGTTGCAGGTGGCGGGTGGGGGGTGTCAAGCTTCTGCTGTATGTTCACCTGAGGGATGGATGAGTGACTTGGGAGATGAGTTTTTGCTCAGCCAACCCCCCCCCCCACACCCAGAGCCTTCCATGGGTGATTCAGAAGCTCTCTGCCAAATGGCAGTGCCTTCCCTAATAGAGCCAGAAATGAACTCTAGTGCTAGAATGGGCATGCTTGGGGAGGCAGAAGGCCTGGATTTGTCCCCAGTTGGTTATACTTTGGTATCTGTAGGGGCAAGATTATCATCAGCATATCTGATTTAACAAAGGCAGGAAACCAGTGCTCTGCTAATAGGCACAGAGATAAAGACAGAAAAGTCTATAGGTTTTAGATCTCTGCTTCTATAATTTTCACTTTAATTCAACTTTCCATTACCTGAATTCATATTAAAGATGCAGCAAAAGCTCATATACTGTAAGTTTATATTGTTTCTTTTCCACCCTCAGTACTTATGCACAGGGGTTTTTTTTCTTGGTCATCTGCTGGCTGTATCCCTTCTTGTATGTAAAAAGATCTACATTCTCCTGTTTATAGTTTTGTTTGCATATACCAACAATTTGTTCCTTTGTGCTCCCCAGGCTGCAAAAGGTTTGTCATACCTTGCCATTTATGCCTTAGCGCCACCATCCACAAGGTCTTCCCAAAGGAGTACACTAAGTAGCTCCTTAAGGCATGCTTCTTTGTTGGCATGTCAAAGTCAGCATGCTTCTTCCAGTGCATGGCGGCTCCAGGAAATAGGGGCGCTGGCTGATGATATTGCCAGATGCTGAGTCCCACACATAAGCTCAGATGGAACAAACTCGGCATGCCAAATGACAGAGGTAAACCTGAACTTGAAGCAGGACAAAGCAAAACACAGGCAGTAACAGCAAAGTCAAAGATCAGATGAGATGGAATTTCCTCTGGTGCCAGGCCTCTGTAGAAATAGGGGAGCTGAATAATGATGTCATCCAAGTGGACATGGTCATCCCTGGTTGTCTATTGATATATTCAAAGTAGGAGTGATCCCCATGTCAGCGCTATTCTCAAAATGGTTGCCCTGACCTCTTGTGACAGTTTCATGAAATTGCCACTAGAGGTCATAGCATTTTATTTATTTATATAATTCATTTTCTACCCTGTTCTCCCCTGCAAGTTCAGAATGGGTTACAGATTTACATACATAATACACAGTCAAGACAGGTTACAGATTAATTTACATAGTATATAGTTAACGGGTTACAAATTACCATATTTATAGTACAGGGTACTTATCATGATTTGACATATACAGAAGAACTTGTTCAGTATACATTTAAGGTGGGAATTAGGTGAAAGTTACATTTTTTTTATTGCTTTTTTAAAGTTTAGAAGCCCTTCGAGGGATCTGATCTGTGGGGGTTTGGTAAGAAATGGGAGTAGGATCGGTAGTTTTGAGAGCAGAGCTACTATGGGCATGAGTGACTGGTGATCACTGCTGACCTTATTATACCACTAGACTTCCAGGGATTGAAAGATAGGCCTGAGGGTGGCACCTAGATAGGCAGTGGAGAGAGGCAACTCCTGTTTGGAGGGGAGGGTAAAGAGGGTGGGAGGCAAACAAGACAAAGCACAAATGTTTGACTTCCACTGAAAACACACAGTTGAGCACTTGCTGAAATTCAGTGCCAATGCCCAGAACACTAACTGGGCAAAGGAAGGATTTCTCTTTATGGGGATCTATCTACCTGGTCATATAAGCAACTATACAGAATATCACTAGAAACATGATGGCAGATAAAGGTCAAATGGCCCATCTAGTCGGCCCATCCACAGTAAACATTATCTCTTTCTCTCTCTAAGAGATCCCTCGTGCCTATCCTATGCTTTCTTGAATTCAGAAACAGTCTCATTCTCCACCACCTCCTCTGAGAGACCGTTCCATACATCTACTACCCTTTGTATCAAAAAAATTTCCTTAGATTACTCCTGAGCTTATCACCTCTCATTTCAGAGCTTCCTTTCAAATGAAAGAGACTTGACTCATGCACATTTATGCTACATAGGTATTTAAATGTCTCTATCATATCTCCCCTCTCCTGCCTAGTGTCTGGATAAGTGCTATCTCTGGTCAGGCTCAGACCACACCAGCACTATCTAGATAATGCAGGGGTAGGTCTGTACTTTTAATCAGCAGCACTGCCCTGTTAAGTGCTGCTGAATATCAGTTGATAGCCAGGCACTTGTTATTTAACTGGGCAGTAGCTTCTCCTGCCAGGTTAAATCACTTTGAATATCTACCTCGTCATGATCATATTGGGCCCGATAGGCCATGGGAGTTAGCTGGGCTGACTCTTACAGTCAGTGCTGAGCCTGGATATTTAGGGGTCCTTTTATCAAGCCGCGGTAGGGGTTTAACGCGCGTAATACCGCACGTTAAACCGCCTGCCGCACTAGCCGCTAATGCCTGCATTGAGCAGGCATTCGTTTTTTAGCCGGCCACTGGGGTTAGTGTGTGATGAAATGTCCGACGCGCTAACCTCGCTAGCGTGGCTTGATAAAAGGACCCTTAATGCCAGGTCATTTCCAGTGACTGGCATTGAATATCCAATCTATTTTGGGCCACTAAAAATTTAGCCGGTCATATTGTTATTCAGCATTGGTCAGTTAAGTTTATAGTGGCCAATGATAGGGTTGCTAGTTAAGCAACCTGATTTGACTGCTCAATTTAGCTGGCCAGCTATCTGCATTCTGCAGATAGCTGGCTAAGTTACATGACATAGCCTCTATCCATTAGATGAATATTAGCACTTAGGTGGCTATGTGCTCCATTCCTTACATAAGATACATTTATCTGAACCCTTTTTTTCTCCACTGCCAATTCCAGACTTCATTCCTTTCACCATTAATTCAAATCATCTTTAGGCTATGTTATTTTTTATTTTTTGTTCACCGCATTGAACTTATAAACCGCATAACCGTAAGTTCAATGTGGTGAACAAAAAATTAAAAATAACATAGCCTAAAGATGATTTGAATTAATTCACCAAGTATTTTGAGAATAGAAGAGTTTTCAGCTGAGTTCTAAAGTACTTGTAAGAACAAGCACTACGCAACAGTGGCCTGAATTCCCTGTCATAAAAAGCAGCCTGAAATGCTAATGTATGTCCCTAGGATTTCTTGCTCTTACATCCTTGAGCAGATAAAAAATTAAACAATGCACGTGATTCTCTCCTATGTTTGTGGAATGCTATAAGACATCTATCAGACATATAGATTGGAGAAGTGTCGTACGCCACTGTGCAACAAAGACAGCCCAGTTTAAACAAAACACGCACTTCCACTGGAAGCTAATACAACTCATGGTGAAAAGGTGTCACATGATCTTATTTCGTTAGACCTTAAAATTAATTTGACCCCTGTATTCTGAATCAGTCTGAGCCTATCCAACTACACTCTCGATCTGGTTCACAGCACAGTAACCTTAAACATGAAAAACCAGTAGAGCAGTACAGGAGATACTTATTGTTGCTAGAAGCACTAGATGATGAAATCAAGAATGGACCATCCACAACCAGCACCTCAAAATGCTTTTTCTCTGAAAATTATCTTGAGATAGGAAAAAGCCTCAGATCCCCCTCCACCAAACCGATGACTCAGGTTGTAAATAAGTGGAAGCTAACCGGGGTGCATTTAAGTCATTGGCATAAAAAACCTCCTCATATAATATTTCACTATAAGAAAAAGCCTTGTGCAATGCAAGTGAGTAAATATCCGCTTAACGTTCAAAACACCAGAAAAGATTTAGGTTAGCTACTAGTGCCTACAGCAACACTGAAGAGCAGTATCTCGCAGAGATAGAAACAAAAGCACACTACACATCGACGATGGCCAGCGTTTCGCTAATTGTAAGCTGTCTCAGGATGTAAAAGGTGGTCAATCCTACAAGACAAGAATATAAAATATTTAGAATACTTAACGTCTGTAAGAAAGCTTTTTTTCTCCTCTTTATTCGATGAACCAAAAGCTCCAGCGTACTCTCAATACGACTCCAGGATTGAACATGGATTGGACAATGGAAAATGTCCCACCTATTTAACTTGTCTGTTCCAATCATGCAGATCAAAACGTGATTGGATATAATTGTGTGACGTAATCTCAAGATCAAAATCGAGATTGAACTTGAAAACCATGTTTCTACATCAAAGTATATGATGCCATTCCGTTTTGGAGTTCAATCCTCCGGGTTCTTCAGTTTCCAGGGTATAGATCCAGAACAGTTCTCTTCGCAGGAGCACTCGCTGTCTGTTTCCATGACTCATGGGAACATGATCTACAACACAACACCTCAAGTCATAGAAGGTATGGTTAAACTCTCGACAATGAGCAACAAGTGGAGCCTGCAACTTGCCGGTGTTAAGGCAACTTTTATGTTCCGTGATCCGTGTTTTGAGGGTCCGTGAAGTTTGACCTACATATATTTTGGGGCACGGACATATTATTAAATATACTACATAATCTGTCAAACAAGTGGTGTGAAAACGAATAAAGTATGTTTTACCCGTCACCGGGTGTATAAAACAACCAGTTAAATCTGTTGTAATAGCACAAATTTGACAAGTCTGACATTTAGAATGACTACCTACAGATTGACGGTATTGTTGTTTATGGGCAAAACAATCTGAGGGGCTCAATAGTTATTTAAGATTTTTTTGTCTAGAGTATGCCATACGAAGATGACAGTTAGAAAACGTAGGATCCTGACTTAGAATATCCCAATGACAACGTAAAGACCGGACTACACGTTTTATAGCTGGCGAGAACTCGAGTACACAAGTACAAATGCGTTTAAAACGTAAAAACTGAGAGGTAGGTAAACTTTGTTTAAGTGGCAACGTTTTAAATGTTTTAAGCGCATTTGTTCAAACTCTGGGGAATTTCATAGACAAAGCAAAGATCTTTTTTGGCGTTTACAAGATCGGGGTTATCCTTCACAGACTCTTAAAAAGGCCTACAATCGGGCCAAACATGTGGACCGGAATTTATTGTTAACACCCAAAGCACGTTCTTCTGATACGCAAGCTTTTTCCTACCTCAACATAATTTTCAGAGAAAAAGCGTTTTGAGGTGCTGGTTGTGGATGGTCCGTTTTTTATTTCATTATCTAGTGCTTATAGCAACAATAAGTATCTCCTGTACTGCTCCACTGGTTTTTCATATTTATGGTTACTGTGCTGTGAACCAGATTGAGAGTGTAGTTGGATATTATTATTGGTTCTTCAAGTGGGCTTGACTTGGATTTGTCAGTCTGAGCCTAGCCATCTCTTTCTTGGTGCATGTCAAGTAGACAATGTTACAGTAGTCGATAAGACTTAAATGTAGCGACTGAACTAAAAGTTTAAAGGCCGGAAAATCAAAATATGATTTTATAGTACGCAGCTTCCAAAATGTTTGATAACCCTTTTGCACCACAACATCTATTTGCTTTTTCATGGTCAAGTGTTGATCTATAACAACTCCCAATGTTTTAATCGTTGGATTGATCTTATAGAGTGCTGAATTTATGAAAGTTGATGGTTCATATAAACTTCTATGTGGAGATGCAACAAAGAATTTTGTCTTGTCATGATTTAATTTAAATTTAAATTCTTGCATCCATGATTCCATAAGTTTTAAAATAGACTCAATTATTGGGCTAATATGGAATAAAACTGAATTACAAGGAATGATGATCGTTATATCATCGGCATAACTAAACAGTCTAGAGCCCAATTTGTTCAAATGAAACCCCAGAGAAGATAGATACACATTAAATAATGTGGGGGAGAGTGGGGAACCCTGAAAGACCCCCACAAGGGTTTTTCCAAGCTGTAGAAAGCTGGTTGTTAGACTTAACCTGATAGAGTCTCGATCCAAGGAACCCTTTGAACAATGAGAGAACATTACCTTGAAACCCAAGGGCATCTATCAGGCCAGTAACTTGGTGTGATCCACCAAGTCAAAGGCACTACTCAGATCAAACTGAAGAACTAATGCACTACTACCCTTGCTCAACAGAGCATTTAGATCACAGGTGTCAAAGTCGGTCCTCGAGGGCCGGAATCCAGTCGGGTTTTCAGGATTTCCCCAATGAATATGTATTGAAAGCAGTGCATGTAAATAGATCTCATGCATATTCATTGGGGGAAATCCTGAAAACCCGACTGGATTGCGGCCCTCGAGGAGGAACTTTGACACCCCTGATTTAGATGATCTAGCATTGAAGCTATCACCGTTTCTATACTATAATAAGTTCTAAAGCCAGATTGAGAATCATGAAGCAAGGAATGTTGCTCAAGATATTTTGTCAACTGGATTTGGACCAAACCCTCCATAATCTTTACAAAAAAGGGTATCGATGCCACAGGTCTATAGTTGACTGGTGATGAAATAGAGTCATTCTTATTTTTAATTATTGGAGTAATAATTATATTGCCCTCTTCTTGTGGAAATTTTCCTGCCTTCAAAGAATCAGATAGCCAATCCAGTAATTTTAGTTTAAAACTTGAAGGTGCCACTGTCATAAGATCTGGAGGACAAGGATCTAACATACAGTATGATTTAGTGTATCTACAGAATAATTTAGAGAAATCCTCCCAATCTGGGTCTTCAAATGTAGACCAGTACAAATCTGCATGGATCTCAATGTCATTCATATTTAAATGAGATACATAATTTCCTGGACAAGGTAAACAAGAAGCTCTCAGGTTTAAGACTTTAGAACTAAAAAAATTAGCTAAATCATTTGAAGTAAGCCTGAGGATTGCGTCTTTTGAATCACACTAAACACTGTATTAACTAATTGGAATAATTTCTTTACATCAATACTTGGAGTGCCAACTTTTGCTGAGTAATAGGATTTTTGTTTCTCCCTTAATAATTTATTGTAATTTCTAACTTCCTTCCTCCAGTGTTCTTTGTCTATTACTACTTTGGATTTTATCCATTTTCTTTCAAAACGACGCACAGTACGCTTTGTCTCTAGTAATTCTGTGTCATACCATTTTTTAGTGTCATCCGCTTGTCTTTTTATAGTATAGGGGCAATATCATCTAAGATGTTGTTAAAAAAGTTTTTCCAGTCTAATGGAAAGCTATGAATATTGCCATCTGGTAATAATTAAGCCCTCTGCCAAAATTCAGTTGCGTTAGGTGGTTTTCTGGTAGAAATTTCAAATTTTTGCGACTTAGGTTTGGTGTTCAATTTTTTAGTCCATCCAAAAGAAAAATAGTAGATAAAATGGTCTGACCAAAGTTTTGGCAGCCATCTACCCTCCTTTAGTGAAATTGAAGGTACGGACCCTGACTTAGTTGCTATTAATACTAAATCTTATTGATGACCTCCTACATGTGTTTGTGATGGTTGTGGAGAAGAAAAATCCAAAGAGGATAAAAATGTCATAACATCAGCAACATTCTGCTCAGATTCAGCCTCCAAGTGTAAATTAATATCACCCAGTAATAAACACTGTGGAGTGATAAGTGAATTATTAAAAACAAATTCATAAAAATGCTCCTTAACTTGGACCCATGAACCTAGTGGTGTATAAAACAAGATGCAATTTAAAAAGTCTTGTAAGTCAATTCTATTGAGGGTACAGGAAATAATTTCCAGATTTTAATTGATCAGTGAGTCCTGTACTTTAAAATTAAAATTCTCTTGTAATACGATGGCAATACCGCCACCTCTTTTGTCCTTTCGACCAAGAGGAATAATTTTGTAGTGTACCAGAAGTAAATCATTAATGACAGGATCATCATTAGCAATAAGCCAGGTTTCAGAAATAAATACACAAGTTAAATTTTGATCTATGATCCAATCCTTAATAATTTGAGCTTTACCTCCAATAGATTGTGCATTAACATAAGCACAGTTGATACTAGTTAACTTCTTGAGTGAGGAAACTTTAGAATTATTAATAGTAATTGTTCTCAGTACATGCTCCCTTTTAGGGAAAGTCTTGGAATATCTTAAGAGGTTGTGTGAATTTTTATAGGAAGTAATAAGGATTCTCCAAAATTGGGTAAAATAGAAAACTTCTGTTTCTCTGAGTAAACGGCTTTACATGGCAAATTATCTACCGACAATACCTAAGAATAGTAATAATAAAATAATAATAAAATAATCTAACAAAATACATTTTGAATAGTATAAAAACTCAATAGAGCTTAGAGTTAAAAAAAATTTTTAACTAATGTGGATCGAATCCAACTACATATCACTGAACAAGAAGATAACTGGAATAGACTACCTGAGTCCGTGTATCATGCCCCTTCACTTGTTCAAAACTAGACTGAAAGCCCAACTTTTTGAGATTGCCTTCAGCACATAACCCTCTCCCTTTGCTCATTGCCCTAGTCAGCAGTTTATCCATCCCCCCTCTAACTGTAATCCCAACCCTGGCATCCTGTTTGCCTGTCTTGATTGATTAGATTGTGAGCTCATTCGAACAAGGACTGTCTCCTTCATGACTATGTATAGCACTGCGTACATCTGGTAGTGTTCTAAAAATAATGAATAGTAGTAGTAGTTGGCCAGGAGCTGTTCATGGCCAGCTAAATAGCTGAATATTGGGTGGCTTATCTTTACGTGGACATTTTAGCCAGCCAGTCCACTTAATTGGGTATAGTGAATATGCCACTGATGTGGGTCATGAGATGGACAAAGTTATCCAAATAGCTACTGAACATCACCTTTATCTATGCAACTTTTTGACTAGCTCCTTGAATTGCCTGGCTCCTCTTCAACTCATATTAATAGATTTTTGACTGCATGGCAATTTATATGGAAAATAAATGTAACTGCTTGCCAGTGAAAATTTGAAAAAACAATTAAATTATACAATGAATGCACAATATCAGCCACCTAAAAAAAAAACTTTTAGTGTTGACTAGAATGATTGTAATCAGATTTTGGCTGCATATTGAGCATCCCTGGCAGCACATTATTCTATTCAGATTCTTGTATTCCGCACAATCGCCCACTGAATTCAGTGCTGATCACAAAGAAAAAGAGAGCCTCAGCAAGGGAAATTACAACTTAAAACACACCTTAGTTAACAACAGTCACAATTAAATATAGCAAATAAGATCATTACAATTGTTGCTAAACAGATATGTTTTAAGAGCTTTCCGAAAAAGAAAATAAGATTTATGCTGCTGAATACTGAATGGCACTGGCGTAGCAAGGGTGGGAGGCGCCTGGGACAATGGCGTTCCCCCTTCGCCCACTTCTTCACCCCCCTCCCGCTCCTTTCCTGCTCCCCTCCCTGCCACACGCACTCCCCTTCCCTTTCCCTGTACCTGTTTAGCTTCCTCAGCGCGAGCAACATCTCTAACTTGGTGCCAGTGTCGGCTCTCCTTCTGACATCACTTCCTAGTCATGGGACCAGGACGTAGTATCAGAGGGGAGTGCCGAGGCCAGCGCCAGCAGCAGGTTGAAGCTGTTGCTCGCTGGTGAAGAGCTAGAGGTACGGGGCGGGGAATTGGAGGTGGCGGGGAATTGAAGGTGCGCGCATGGTGGGGAAAGAGCAGGGGGCAGAGAGGAGGAGAGGTCCCTGCGCTCCCACCAAGACAGCGCCTGAGGAGGTCCTATCCCCTCCCCCTTGCTACACCACTGCTGAATAGTAAGGAGTTCCACACTTTAGCATCCTGATATGCAAAGATAAATTCCAATAGTTTCTTCCTGAAGACATTCTACAGAGAAGGAACATTTCAGACACTTAGGGCTTCTTTTACAAAGCCGCGCTAGGGCCTTAACACGCAGAATAGCGTGTGCTAAATTGTCGCACGCGCTAGTCGCTACCGCCTCCTTTTGAGCAGGTGGTAGATTTCCGGCTAGTGTGCGCTAATCTGGTACGTGCGTTAAAACCACTAGTGCGGTTTTGTAAAAGGAGCCCTTAATAGTTTGTGATGAAGAAAACTTTTTGGGTGGATGTAAGCAATGTATTAACCAATCAGGAGAAATACCAAAGATTGATTCACAAAGCTAAACAAGCTATTTAAAATTTTACCCTATTTTTTAATGATTTATGCTGGCTACAGATCCCATTTTGTATCCATTTTAAAATCCTTTTTATACATAAAGATTTAAAAATAAGATATGCCACAGTACTTTAACTCCAGTCCTGAACATTTTTGATCATCAAGACAGCTCCATGTGAAAGGAACACAGTAGTTGTCCAATCCCTCATTACACAGAATTCACTTCTCAGAGATCACAGATTCTACGTTTTCAATAGCAGGCCTCAGGATTGGAACCGTTTGCTGCCACAGTTAAGAACAATGGATCATACAAAGATATTTATGAAATGTCTGAAAGCGTTCCTATTTCAGCAGGCTTCCTCATAAGTTTTTGTGGTGTTTTTACTTTTTTATGTATGTTACTATTTCATTTTTATATTATGTAGGGCACAGTTCTTCAACCGCCGGTCCGCGGACCGGTGCTGGTCCGCAGAAAATTTCTGCCGGTCCATGCAGGGCCGGCGAGATCAAGTCGGCAGTTAAATTTCCTGCTGACTGCGGTTCCTGCTGACTAATGTTCCTCCCAGCCTCAGGCGATCAAGATAGGCTGCCAACGTCGGGGCCTTCCCTCTGAGTCTCGCCTGTTCGGAAACAGGAAGTTGAAACAAAATAGGCGGGACTCAGAGAGTGAAGGCAGCATGTCTTGATCCTGCCGAGTTGCTGAAGACGGCCGCGGGGAAGTTGCGATTATACCGGAGAGAGCTGCAGATTCAGGTGCAGGTGGAGGGAGATGGTCAGCATGTGCAAACAAGATCCTGGGGAGCCTTCACAGTGGCTGTCTCACCTCCCACCAGCTCTCCAATTTGCCAGGGCAGTGATTTACCGGCAACTTCCTGCAGGCAAGTACCGAGAGCTGCTGGAAGGGGAGGAAGCCACTGTAGGAGGCTGGTAAGGTCTGGAAAAGGGAGAGCTGTTACTGGACTTGAAGGGAGTTAGAAGGAGAGATGCTGCTGGGAGGGGAGGAGGGAAAGGGATGGGAAGAGAGTTAATGTTGGATAGAGGGAGGAGGGAAGGGAGAAGAAGGAGAGATGCTGCTGGGAGGGGAGGAGGGAAAGGGATGGGAAGAGAGTTACTGTTGGATAGAGGGAGGAGGGAAGGGAGAAGAAGGAGAGATGCTGCTGGGAGGGAGGAGGGAAAGGGATGGGAAGAGAGTTAATGTTGGATAGAGGGAGGAGGGAAGGGAGAAGGAAAAGAAGGAAGGAGGGTAGGGAGAAAGAAAAAAAGGAAGGAAACAGCTGGCAGGGAGATTACAGGAGGGGAAGGGGGTCAGGGTGGAATGGAGAGATCAGATGAGAGAAAGGGGAGAGAGAGGAATGAGAAAGTAGAGAGACATTGATGCTGGAAAGGGGGTCAGCAGAGAAATAAGAGAGGGATAAAGATGCTAGATCTGGTGTAAGAGAGATAAAAATGAAGAAAGCAGTGAAGCTGGAATGAATGATGTAAAAAGGAGAGAGGATGATGGACAAGGAAGAGGGGCATAGAAAGAAGTCAGATACATATGGAAGGGGGAGAGGGCAGACATTGGATGGAACGGGCAGATGCTGGAAGGAAAAGAGTGAAAAGAAGATGAAAGCAGAAACCAGAGACAACAAAAGGTAGAAAAAAATAATTTTATTTCTATTTTGTCATTAGAATATATCCTGCTAGAGACATAACTGGGGACTGCAGTATTCTGTTAGCATGATATTTCTATGTAGTATTCTATAATAACTTGGCTTGTTCAGTTTTCTTGGTAGTAGAGGGGATATATGTGAAGGGGAGGGGAGACAGGGGTTTTGTTGGTCTATGCTCTGTATATTTGTATTTATAAAATCACAATTGTTCAGAATATTGTTTCTTTTTATACTTTAATAAAATACGTTCAATATAAAATCATAATTGCGGCTTGTGCAGATGGGATCAGATGGTTTGCGGGGACCGAGCGCGCGGAGATGGGGCGTAAACGGGGTTTTTAAATTTTAGTCCTAGTAGTTTGCCGGTCCACAAAATAATTCTTTTATTTCTGCCGGTCCACGGGTGTAAAAAGGTTGAAGAACACTGATGTAGGGTATGCCATATTTGTAATTTACTTGGAACCCTTTTACTAAACTGCGGTAAGTTATGCATGTACCATATTATCACCACTTTTATTCTCAGGATATCATCGGATGACCTTTCACAGCTCTATTGTTCATGTGATTCAAAAAAGACTTCAGAAGTGTCACTCAAATCTAGTTAAACTTTCATTGCTATGAGATTTACACCTATTTCATCATTAGTCTTTCACATTAAACTCTTTTTAACCTCTTATTTTCTCCTTTAGTCTCCCCATAACTCTAAATAGCTTTAAAGCATTCTGTCCGTCAACCAGGGGCAATACGTCTAACATGTTTTGCCAAAACAAGAAGATGGCTTTTTCAAGGACTTCCCCTGTGAGAAAGACAAAAGTGAATATTCTACTCCCTTTTAACCATTTCTAAACTATTTACTCCCAACTTTCACATTCGCCACTTTCTGCCGTGTCTCACTGAATGCCCCACAACTCCAGACATGCAAGAAACAAGTACACACCCTCCTTCTTATAATTTCCTTTCAATAACATCATTTCCACTAGTCCTCTTGTCGCAGACATATCTGAATTAAATTAGTGACACCCACTCTATTTCTAGATTTAGCTCAAAGGGGGCTACCGTATTCAAAATAAAGATCCAAACTTGTTCTTTAAAGTTTAACAGTTTCTCACAAGGTGTCAGATGAAAGCTGGGGTGGGGTGGAGAGTCCAGGAGAATGGAGGGAAAAATTCATGATAGTGAGGAAGCTCTGGGTGGGGGGTGGAATTATGGAAATGGAGTTTGTTGATGTTAGGGAGTACAGATAAGGAGATTTTTGTGTGTGTGTCAGGGAGTTCAGAGGTGAGGTTGGGTGGAACTTGACAGTGAACAACAGATTACGTGGTCTCTATTTTTCAGTTTCTTTTAGCAATATCTAACCAATCTCATAAATTTTGTAATCTGTGACTTTAAAAGTGTGAATTCAAATGCTACTTCCAGAAAAGAAATATTCAGTGTCCTCATAAAAATTTTAGTGTTTCATCCAATCTTCAAATTTATGTATGTGATGTTTATATTGTTTTTAACTCCCGAAGCAGGCACAAGTCAAAATGTGGCCTTGTCAGATATTGTGTACCACTATTTTTGTCTTCAATATATTTTTTATTATTTTATCTATTTAAATTGTTTCTGTTTTATGCATTTTTGGTGAACATTTTTTCTTCTGTAATGAATGACTACAGTACATTCCAAAAGAAGAATAATGAATTGTTATATGCAATTAGGACTAGATTCAGTAAATATCATCTGGAAGAATCGAGGAGGCTTTTTGGGGTCGAGGCAAGAGGCAGAACGGGCTGGGGCTGGGGAAGAGCAGGGCGGGGCCATATGTCCGGGCTTTCCCTGTGAAAAATATGGTAACCCTAATCTTTAGTGAATGCCCTTGACCTGCCCATGCTCCTCCCATGGCCTTGTCCCCTTTGCATGTGGATCTTGAATAGTGCTTAGCAAGATGCCTTATGATTTACAAAATTTGCTGACTATTCCCCCAATCAAGGAGCTCTTCTACACTCACAACATGATCTTCTCCGCTACAGTACCCACACTTTGGAATTATCTCCCACTTGACATCTGATCAGAAGAATCTCTTGACAAATTTAAGAGCAAACTCAAAACATTCTTATTCCAAGACGCATTTCTAACATGAGACAAGAATTCTTCTCCCACCCCTTCTCTGATCAAGGAAGAAATTGAACCGCTTTTAAGAAGTGACCCCCCCCCCTCCTTTTGTTTCCTTTCCTCCCCTTTTCACCCTCCTTTTATTTATTTTTTACTTCGATGTATTTTATTCTCCCACCCTAACCCCACTACCTTATGTATCAAACCAGTCTAAGTCCTGTCCGTTAATTATGTAAATACTTAGTTAATGACCTTTCTTTCTTTTATTTTAGAACTAAATTTAAATTTTAATATTGTAATTTACATTATAATTTTATTCTGTAAACCGATCAGATAATTGCTGATGGTCGTTATATCAAATATAGAATAAACTTGGAAATTTGGCAAATCATTGCCAATTAATGCCAGTAGTTGATTGTCAGTTGCCATATTAAGCCCCTGATTCTATATATAGTGCTAACTGGCCCATTACTAGGGTCGGTCTCCAAATTTGCTTGGGGGTTATTACCTAAAGTTTTACTGGTTAAAACTGGACAACGTTATAGATTGTTTGTGTTGGTTTATTTGTGTATGCATGGCCAAGCAAATGTAGGCCTGATGGGCACTATTCAGTCCTATGTTCCATTACCAAAGCTGCGCTTTATCCATCGTGCAGACATACTGGTTCCCCCAGTTAGGTCTCTGAGATTGAACATTACACGAACAAGCACATTTTCGTGCATCGGCCCGCAGGAATGGAATCATGTGCCTATGTATATACAACAGCAGAGTAATTTTGGCATTTTAAAGAAATTGTTGAAGAGACACTTGTTTTGTAGTATGAAATATGGGAATTGATGTTTTGTATAGGTATAAGCGCTGGTCGCTTGTCTGTTTATGTTTTTAATGTTTATGATTTGTATTGTGTATGTTTAAATTGTGATACAACCACAAGTACAGTAGTTCAATGAGCTTTTGCCCTTTTTCAACTTTCAGCAGCTGAGCATTTTCATTTCCCTTTTGGGTTTATGTTTTGTGTTATAGGATAGCCTAGATTTGGCGCTAAGGCCCTGAAGCAGTGGTTACCGGCCACAAAATGATCATTGGCCTTGCCTGTTTGTGTTCAGTGGTTTTTACCATTAATCATTTTCGGCTATTTTTTTGCTCCCACCTGTTAACTTTAAACCTGTGCCAAAGGTTTTTTTGCCTATGATGCTTGGGTGGAAGAGTGTGGGTACACCTCTCCGTTTGAGGCTTTTCTTTCACTGGCTTTCATGGCTTCTGTGGTGCTTTTGTTTTGGAGTGATATTTTTGAATTTTTGTTTTTAAATTGTGAGCCACTCTGTTAAAAGCAGGTTATAAATAAATAAAAACAAAACAAACAAACTGTATTATTCTAATATACAGTAACTTTCACTCATACTCTTTTAACATGTGTTAAGGGGCAAATAACACAGGTTATTGTTATAATGCAGTTTAATTAACCCCCCCCCCTCCCAACATAGTAAGATACAACAATTAATAAATGTTTCTAATGCACCATACAGATGAGTCAGCACAGTTCTGCTTCCCTCTCACTTCTGGAGGATCCATTCATTGCCAGCTGGCAGGGTGATGTCTGTACATATGGTACCTGGCACATGGCTGGTTCAAGGTGAAGCCCATTATGAATTCTTCTCCTGTATGTTTTATCATAGGGCCCCAGAGTGGTTTCGGGACATGCTGAAACAGTACTATCTGACTAGAGAATTAAGGTCAGAAAATGCAATGAGACTGACCATTGACAGAGTAACAGACTATATCACAGGTGCATTTATTGTTGTCAATGTTCTCCTTCGTGGATGTCAAGCTTTGGAATGGTTTGAGTGGGCAAATGTGTTTGTGTAAGCCCAGGAATTTTTTTTTTTTAAACGCTGAAGACATATTTGCATGTCTCAGCTTTTCTGTGAAGCTGAGGAGTTTAATGGATTAAGTTTTAGAAGAGTTGCTTGCTGGATGTACGTTTTATATTTTGTAAGTTGATTGTACACTGCTTTGGTTTAAACCAGTATGTAAGTTTTAAAATAAAGAAAGGAAATAATTGTAATCCTTAGCCAGAAGCCTCTGAGTTGCTTCACTCCTCCCCTTTGTATTAAAAGTAGAAGCATTGTCAAAGTCATCTGTTATTGCAAGCAACACCTTTTTTTAACTGCATTTTTTAATGTGTATACCTAGGTTTTCACACATCTTGTCAGTAACTTTCCATTGTAAAAAGTACCATACACTGTTTTTCCTACATGACTAAGGGGTATTGCTGGAACAGGGGATCATTGAGTCTACAATCTCTGTTTCTATTGAATCTGACAACTTGCCAACCGTTAGGATTTTCTTTTGGAGCTCTTTTTTACTTTGACAAATTTTTGACAATGAGTTATTCTATTTCCCTTGTATACTTAAATATATTCAATATATTTGGATCTTAGATGTTAGCATAGAAGTGAGGTTATGAAGGGTTTAGGGGTTGTTTTTTTTTTTTGGGGGGGGGGTGGGGGGGAAGTTGATGGAGCTACAAATGTGCAAACAGTTATTGAGGAAATTTTTGACCTAAACAGATCATTTTAAAATTCCACTTGTTCATAGGAAAACTGAAGGAAGTGTATGGTGGGTGGTCTTCTTGAATGTTAAATTATGTACAGAGGCCCAATTACATTTTTCATGTGGATAAATTCCAGCAACTCTGGGATTTGATGCCATTTGGGGATGAGGTAGGACGGGCCTGAATGTTCATCCTGGTGGGTCAGCAACAATGACTAGAGGGTATTATTGCCATCATATCATTAGTGACCAAGAAACTAAAGGAAGATGTAAAGATGTGAGAAAAATTTATTTCAGAAATCAATGTCTTTTATTAGTTGCAAAATGGTGATCTATATTTTGAATTTAGAACTACACTCCACCACAGCAGGCAGTTTTTGGTATCTATTGGCAAGGGGCTTAGCACATATGCATACAGCTTGAGTCTTGGGTGAAATGTAGCTTAGTGAAAAGTATCACATTCTTGGAATTTCTCTTACCAGTAATTGTCTTGTAGACAACTGTCAGCAACTTCAGCATTTGGAACCTAGGACAATACCAGACTTTATAGTCTACGGCTCAGAAATATCAAAGAAGAGACAAATTAATCTAATCATGTATTTTTTTTTAATGGATATAACTTATGGGCAGACTGGATGGACCATTCATGTCTTTATCTACCATCATTTACTATGTTACTAGGTAGATTTGAGGATTAAGTTATGGGATAAGAAGATGAAATTCTGGTATGATATCTAAAGCTTAGTCAATTGATCAATCAACAGTCAGCAAGGTTTTATTGTATGGCAGAGCTGGTATTTGAATTTGTTTTTTTGTTTGTAGTTCATTTTTAGGGCCTTGGCACAGTACATATGGATGGGCTGGAAATTGTATACTGCCTTTTTTTTTGTACTGCATCAAGATTTATAAAGATTAGGGGATGCTCGATGAAGATACAGAGTAATACTTTTAAAACCAATAGGAGGAAATATTTTTTCATTCAGAGAATAGTTAAGCTCTGGAGGTTGTCGCCAGAGGATGTGGTAAGAGCAGTAAATGTAGCTGGTTTTTAAAAAAGGTTTGGACAAGTTCCTGGAGGAAAAGTCCATAAACTGCTGTTGAGACAGACATGTGAGAAGCCACTGCTTGCCCTGGATCGGTGGCATGGAATACTGCTACTATTTGGGTTTTTGCCAGGTACTTGTGACCTGGATTGGCCTCTGTGAAGATGGGATACCGGGCTAGATGGGCCATTAGTCTGATCCAGTAAGGCTATTCTTATATTTTTTTGCGATTACACATTCAAAGTGGTTTTCATATATACAGATACTTATTTTGTACCTGGAGCAAGGGAGGATTGATTAACTTGCTCAGGGTCACAAGGAGCAGCACTGGGATTGATCCCAGGATCCTGAAGCAGCAGCAGTATCACTAGGCCACTCCTCATATATGCAAACTGCTTTGATTGCACCGTAGAAAAGAATTATAGCAAGATATCATTATTAATTTAGCCATGTAATGCATTCAGAGGCATATTTTATGGAGTGATGGGGGGATGATGCACTGGGAAGCAGGTGTACTGGAGAACAACTGTGCCTGAGCATGGTCCTTCTTGGGATGTGTTGAAGGAAGACCACATTTAGCAGAGTTGGACTGTTGGAAGGTGCCTGAAGTACAAGAGGGCTCTTATCTAGGATATGGACTATTCAGGTGTTTGGATGGAGGTAGGTTATAAACAACAAGCTTATTTTCTATTGCTTTTGTTGCTGCAAGCAATCACTAATATGACCTCCCATAAAACATCAGCTCTGACACACCATTTTGAATGTCAGTGATTTAAGAACCTGTGAGGAGAGGATGTAAGTGAGGCATGCCTGAAAATCCTGGCTATGTATGCTAACAATCTCTACAGTATCCCCTCAAAATAAATAGATAGTAAATACTATTAACAGCGGAACCTGGAGCGGCCCACTCCCCTAAAACCTCCTCTCACCCGTACCCCCTCCCATGCCTCAATAACACACTCAACTCTGTTGGAGAAACCTGGCCGCAGCCCTATTTATTGAAATAAACATATAACTTAAATATTTTATAAACCTTATTTTAACAAACAATCATTGCATACCAAAACACATCTTTATCCCGAGCTACTATAGCAATTAAAATGGCCTCCGATCCCACCATGGTAGCAAGGGTCTGAGGGGTGGCATGCGTATTGTCCAGGTCATCCAACCCACCAAGCATGGCTCCCCATCGGCCTACTGCTCATCCCTTGATGAGCCCAGCAGCCAGTAGCTCGGGATACCGCCATAGGCCTGTAACTCATTACAGCCCCCCCCCCCATAATGAACCAAGCTACGGCTAAGGTCCCACCCAACGCTCACAGCATGAGGCAAAATCGTTTAACAAAAGGTCCAAGCCAATATCAGATAGGTGCACCCTATCCCTAGAAAATAAACCCGCACAGGACACGTCTACCCAGTCGTGCCATATCTGGACCATACCCTAGCCTCAATCCACCTCCCCACCTGCTGATTCACCTTACAAAGCCCCCTAGTCCACCAGGGGGACACTAACCAATGCAGTCGTGGAATAATGTCTGACCACATCAGTAAAGTAATAATTGGAGAGGCTCTAAAGTCTCTTAACCCACTGACCTCAGAAATGCCTAGGGGTATGTTCATAAATCTTCAAAGAACATACAGACCTATAGCGGCACCCATAGTCGTCATAGGTCACTAAATTCTTTTTATTTATTCAATAATTTATATAAATATTTCTTTTGTTATTTAAAGTATCAAAACAGTACTCATCTTTTGCTTTGTTTTCATCTACGCGGGTGGGGGTAGGCACTCCGACATAGACTATGTTTCGCCCCTACGGGCTGTATCAAGGAATCCCCCTGCGGTAATAACAATTTAATTAAGTAATTTAACTTTTATAGTGATTTTAAACCAATATAGTTTAAATAACAAGCATTCTACAATACCTTAAATCCAGCGACTCATGCTTCCCGCTGTAGAGTTTTATATCAGGAAAACATGGCCGCGGCGTTTAAAGCTATAAATAGCTATACTCTAGCGTCATGACGTATCTCTAGCGTCAGACACACCTCCCAGCTGATTTCCCCATTGTATTCTATTGCAATATCACAACCTCATTCAAATTAAAGAGAACCACTCAATTTCAGCGTTTAGTCCTAAAGGTATCACTGTATTTAATCTGTAGATCCATTTCTGTTCTTTAAAATTTAATTTATCTTTAATATTTCCACCCTCCCACCCACTAGAAACCTGGTCAATAACCCTCCATTTCATATCTATAATTTTATGTTTTTTCTCCCTCCAATGTTGGACAAGGGGAGCCTCTATATTTCCTGTATTTATTCTAGATTTATGCTCGTTTAGGCGGATATTAATTTTCCTGCTTGTCCGTCCAATATAGAGCAATTGGCATGGGCATCGGATCATATAGATGACAGAGGAACTCTGACAAGATGTATTCGAATAGGCTTGATAAATGATGTTAGTCCCCGGATCATTCCAAGTGGGGCCTTCCAGTGTTAGATCGCACCATTGGCACTGAGAACAGGCTTGATGGGAAAATACAGTCGTGTCATCTCTTCTTTTAATTTCATAGCGATGCCTGGATAGAAATTCCCCCACAGTCTTCCCCCGCTTATAGGAGACTATAGGGTAGTCTTGAAATTGAGCACTCAATTGAAGTGTCCGCCAGTGATTCTTAATTATTGCAAAAAAAGAGGTACTTAGAGGTGTATATGGAAGTACCATTATTAACTGTTCATCTGAAGGTTCTATATTTTTCTCCCTAAGGAGAAGAGATCGCTGAGCAAACTTCGCCCTAAGGTAACCTCGTTTAACTGACTTGCGAGAGTAACCCCTCTCATAGAACCGGTCGCTCAGCAACTTTGCTTGTATTTCAAAGTCTTCCTCAGAAGAACAGAGTTTCCTAATCCGTAGGAATTGGCTCACCGGGATATTAAACTTCAGAAAAAAAGGGTGAAAACTGAAAAAATGGAGGAAATGATTTCTATCCACCTCTTTCCGGAATAAAGTTGTTCTGATTTGTTGGTTCTCATCTTTTATCAGGAGAATATCAAGAAAAGAGATATGATTTTCATGGTAGGTCATAGTGAACAACAGGTGAGGGTTGAGAGTGTTTAGCCATGTTAGAAAGTCCTTCAGTTCGGATTCGGATCCGTCCCAAAAAATCAGGATATCATCCAGATATCTTTTCCAGAGGATAATATGTTGGAAATTGGGAGCAGAAAATACCTTAGATTGTTCAAACTGGGCAACATATAAACTTGCTACAAAGTGGCCCCATCTGTAGCAAGTTTATATGTTGCCCAGTTTGAACAATCTAAGGTATTTTCTGCTCCCAATTTCCAACATATTATCCTCTGGAAAAGATATCTGGATGATATCCTGATTTTTTGGGACGGATCCGAATCCGAACTGAAGGACTTTCTAACATGGCTAAACACTCTCAACCCTCACCTGTTGTTCACTATGACCTACCATGAAAATCATATCTCTTTTCTTGATATTCTCCTGATAAAAGATGAGAACCAACAAATCAGAACAACTTTATTCCGGAAAGAGGTGGATAGAAATCATTTCCTCCATTTTTTCAGTTTTCACCCTTTTTTTCTGAAGTTTAATATCCCGGTGAGCCAATTCCTACGGATTAGGAAACTCTGTTCTTCTGAGGAAGACTTTGAAATACAAGCAAAGTTGCTGAGCGACCGGTTCTATGAGAGGGGTTACTCTCGCAAGTCAGTTAAACGAGGTTACCTTAGGGCGAAGTTTGCTCAGCGATCTCTTCTCCTTAGGGAGAAAAATATAGAACCTTCAGATGAACAGTTAATAATGGTACTTCCATATACACCTCTAAGTACCTCTTTTTTTGCAATAATTAAGAATCACTGGCGGACACTTCAATTGAGTGCTCAATTTCAAGACTACCCTATAGTCTCCTATAAGCGGGGGAAGACTGTGGGGGAATTTCTATCCAGGCATCGCTATGAAATTAAAAGAAGAGATGACACGACTGTATTTTCCCATCAAGCCTGTTCTCAGTGCCAATGGTGCGATCTAACACTGGAAGGCCCCACTTGGAATGATCCGGGGACTAACATCATTTATCAAGCCTATTCGAATACATCTTGTCAGAGTTCCTCTGTCATCTATATGATCCGATGCCCATGCCAATTGCTCTATATTGGACGGACAAGCAGGAAAATTAATATCCGCCTAAACGAGCATAAATCTAGAATAAATACAGGAAATATAGAGGCTCCCCTTGTCCAACATTGGAGGGAGAAAAAACATAAAATTATAGATATGAAATGGAGGGTTATTGACCAGGTTTCTAGTGGGTGGGAGGGTGGAAATATTAAAGATAAATTAAATTTTAAAGAACAGAAATGGATCTACAGATTAAATACAGTGATACCTTTAGGACTAAACGCTGAAATTGAGTGGTTCTCTTTAATTTGAATGAGGTTGTGATATTGCAATAGAATACAATGGGGAAATCAGCTGGGAGGTGTGTCTGACGCTAGAGATACGTCATGACGCTAGAGTATAGCTATTTATAGCTTTAAACGCCGCGGCCATGTTTTCCTGATATAAAACTCTACAGCGGGAAGCATGAGTCGCTGGATTTAAGGTATTGTAGAATGCTTGTTATTTAAACTATATTGGTTTAAAATCACTATAAAAGTTAAATTACTTAATTAAATTGTTATTACCGCAGGGGGATTCCTTGATACAGCCCGTAGGGGCGAAACATAGTCTATGTCGGAGTGCCTACCCCCACCCGCGTAGATGAAAACAAAGCAAAAGATGAGTACTGTTTTGATACTTTAAATAACAAAAGAAATATTTATATAAATTATTGAATAAATAAAAAGAATTTAGTGACCTATGACGACTATGGGTGCCGCTATAGGTCTGTATGTTCTTTGAAGATTTATGAACATACCCCTAGGCATTTCTGAGGTCAGTGGGTTAAGAGACTTTAGAGCCTCTCCAATTATTACTTTACTGTTTGAACTCTTTGAGGGGTGTCAAATATAAGAGCCTGCTATAATAGATTTGTATTGACCACATCAGTAGCATGCCTGGAAACCAACCCTGCACCACCCCAAGATCTCCCGTGACTATGTCTATCAGATGCTTTCCAGTGCACAAATCAACATTGTTGCCCCCGAGGTGCAACAGCATAACTTCTGGATGACGGGGACGATGTTGCAGGTCCTCCAGCAAAGGCAGCAGCTGGTGCCAACGTATGCCCCGCTGTCCCCACCAGGAAACACGAACACCTCATTTCTGGAGTCCCACGTTCTGACCTCTCGGCCGGATGACTGCACGCTCCCCAGCCTAATGGACAAAGGAGTGCCCAATGATCCAGACCGACGTAACATACCATTGTGCATATGTAAGGAAAAACCCCACAGTCAAGCCATCACACCAACAGCAGTGTTAGTAGTGGCTGAACATGCAGGAACTCTTCCCTGTTCCTTGTCCCCATCCAGATCCTCCCCAGAACTCTGCCCTTTAAAGCCATCCCACAGAAC
The DNA here is from genome assembly GCF_902459505.1 of Geotrypetes seraphini. Taxonomy (NCBI): domain Eukaryota; kingdom Metazoa; phylum Chordata; class Amphibia; order Gymnophiona; family Dermophiidae; genus Geotrypetes; species Geotrypetes seraphini. The sequence continues at coordinate 242,430,561 of NC_047085.1, read as the reverse complement.
CCCCACTAAAATTCCACCATGTCGAGGCCTACCCATTGCTCCAAGCCCGTCGGGTAAATGTAGCTCTGATATGACTCTGATGACCATCTCCCCAGGCATTGGATACCAGCCATCGGCATCCCAGCCACGAACGCACACATGGCCATTCCTCTACACACCTCCCCAAGGCCAGGCGCAACACCCCCAGGAATTGATAGTGCGTGAGAACAGTACCATCTTCATGAATCAATGCCTCTCCTTGAGAAGGATGAACCACCATGACGGGGCACGGGAAACTGACCGCTACTTGGTGCAGCACAGATGTGCACCCCTTGCCCAGCTGGTCCATCTTTGATCGGGCGATATACAGATGCAAGATGCCATCCCCTACCTGTACATGTTGCCATAGGATACCCCGCACCCTTAGAACATTTGAGGGGTGGACGAGGAGCTTCCCCACTCGAAGGGCCCCGAAAAAAGCCAGCAAAAAAGGTATTCTGAAGAGGCATTCTTAATAGCAGGAACGCGCCACAACCAGCAATATCCCAAAGAGGCGGAGCAACAGCTCGTGCGTGATAGGTAACCGGGGATCCGGCAACCGTAGAGCTACCTGACCATGAACTATCAACGGACAATACCAGCTGAAGGCTTTGCAAAAGAAGGCAAAGCCCATTAAATGACCCACCACTGCGCTACAAGAACAGCCAGAGTGAGGGGAATCCACCACAAAGTCTGCCAACAAGAACTCCGGCGGCACCCAACCACGAGAGCAAAGGAAAGTGAACAGTGTCTGAAAACAGGCATTATACCTGATCCACATTGCTAGTGTCAAGGACTTCTTCAGCATATGCCAGATCCGCTCGGCTCCAGGTTCCACAAATGTTCTGGCATCCACAATCCCTCCGGCTTCGCTCCAGGCACTAGCTGCTAAAACTGTGAAAACTGAAAATGGGAAAGAGCATCAGCGAGACGATTCTGCACTCTTGGGATATGACGAGCACGAATGTACAAATTGAGATGCAAGCAGCACAAAAAAAGCTCCCGCATTAAGGCACTGATGCGTAAGCAATGCCTGCCGATTGATCACCTTCACAACCCCCATGTTGTCACACCAGAATACGATGCGCCTATTCCTCAGCAACAACAGCTCGCATGCCACCAACTAGAGAGTTGCACGGGGACAGAAATCCCACCCATCCCCGCCCGTCCCCACCAGGATCCTCTCCATCCCCACCCGTCCCCGCCAGGAACCTCTCCGTCCCCACCCATCCCCGCAAGGAATTACCTCCATCCCCGCCCGTCCCCATAAAAAGCAGCAATTACTTCTGACAGGATCATCCATTCCACAGTTTCTTTTGTGTTTGCGCTGCTGTTTTCCTTCTGGAATCTCTTTGGTGGAACCCTTTTTTGTTTTCTGTTCAGATAATTAACTTATGAACCCCCTCTTTTACTAAGGCTGACGTGTCCATTATATGGACGAACCCTGCTTCCAAAGCCTTCCATCCCTGTGGGAGTCCCGTGGGCCAGAGGGGGGGTCCCCGTGGGAGTCCCATGGGTTAGGGGGGATTCCCGTGATCCGCGTTCCCGTGCAAACCTCTACCACCAACAATGGAAACAGTTCCAACAGGGTCACATTATGGGTCACACCTGTCTGTTTCCAGGTCTCTGCCCATGCCACAGCACACCAATCCACCTGGCAATAGAGCCCAAAACCTGCACCATTGGCAGCACCCAATTGAAGTCCAGCTCCCTATTAGACATCTCCGACTGTTGAATCGGAAGCGTCCCATTAAAATGCTCCAGGAAAAGGGCCCACATTCACAAATCCATGTGAATCCCCGCCGTAATATGGACAAAGTGCCTAAGGTCCCACACACCCGAAGTTGCCAGTACCAGCCTTCTTTAAAAAGCTCGACCCATAGGCAATAACTGACAGATCTCAACAACAACTGCACCATGCGCAAGGTAGACTTCCGAGCACCCACCACCTGCGATATCAATGCCAACTGCTGAACTTTCCCCCGTGGAAGATGGGTCACCATCACCACCATGTCCAACTCCATCCCCAAAAAGGTGAGCCTAGTATTGGGCCCTTCCAACTTCTCGGCCATAAGGACATAAGAATTGCCGCTGCTGGGTCAGACCAGTGGTCCATTATGCCCAGCTGTCCACTCACGTGGCGGCCCTCTGGTCAAAGACCAGCACTCTAACTGAGACTAGCCCTACCAGTGCACGTTCTTGTTCAGCAGGAACTTGTCTAACTTTGTCTTGAATCCTTGGAAGCTGTTTTCCCCTATAACAGCCTCTGGATGAGCGTGCCAGCTTTCTACCACTCTCTGGGTGAAGAACTTCCTTACGTTTGTACGGAATCTATCGCCTTTCAACTTTAGAGAGTGCCCTCTCGTTCTCCCTACCTTGGAGAGGGTGAATAACCTGTCCTTATCTACTAAGTCTATCCCCTTCAGTACCTTGAATGTTTCGATCATGTCGCCTCTCAATCTCCACTGTTCGAGGGAGAAGAGGCCCAGTTTCTCTAATCTTTCGCTGTACAGCAGCTCCTCCAGCCCCTTAACCATCTTAGTCGCTCTTCTTGGGACCCTTTCAAGTAGTACCGTGTCCTTCTTCATGTACGGCGACCAGTGTTGGACGCAGTACTCCAGGTGAGGACACACCATGGCCCAGTACAGTAGCATGATAACCTTCTCTGATCTGTTCGTGATCTCCTTCTTTATCATTCCTAGCATTCTGTTTGCCCTTTTTGCCGCTGCCGCTCATTGCATGGACGGCTTCATCGACTTGTCGATCAGAACTCCCAAGTCCCTTTCCTGGGAGGTCTCTCCAAGTACCTCCCCGGACATCCAGTATTCGTGCATGAGATTTTTGTTACCGACTTGCATCACTTTACACTTATCCACGTTGAACCTCAATTGCCATGTCGATACTCATTCCTCGAGCCTGATTATGCCACGTTGCAGATCTTCGTAATCCCTCTGTGTCTTTACTACTCTGAATAACTTTGTATCGTACAAGAGGGCCGATAGAGGAACCTCAAATTCCGCCACCATGCTCTCAAAGGTTGCTTTCAACCGCTGCCCCCACAAAAAGAAACTCATCCAAGTCAAGCACCTCCAAATCCAGCCCTGCCTGCCGAGTGGTAACCAAGTGTAGAAACTAGTTAAATTACTTGGAAAAAGGCTCAAGACACCGAATAGCCCATCAGCAAGCAGCGGTCATAATAGAAGGCGTCTTCAAACCGAAATCCCAGCAGAGGATACAAAGAAGGATAAACCGGCAACAGACGGAAGGCAGACTCAATGTCCACCTTCGCCAACAGCGCCACGCAGCTGGCCGTCAAAATGAGTTGCAGCGCATAATCAAACGAGGCATAACGGACCGTACATAGGTCACATGGTATACCTTCATTCACTGACAGTCCCGCAGGCCTCGACAGGTTGTGGATTAATTGATATTTACCTGCTCCTTCTTTGGGATAATCGCCAGCAGGAGAGCATCATCACCAGGAATGGACGCTCCTGAAACGGCCCCGCCACGCACCCCTTCTGAATCTCCTCACATAATTTTTTCCTGACTGTACACTGAAGAGGCATTTGAAGCCTGAACATTACCCACTGGATGAACATAAGGAGTCACAAAACCCTCCTCGAAACCCCCAGCCAATACTGCTGCCGCCCTCGCATCCTCATACTTATCCAGCTACAGCTGCAGAGCCGCCACCTGAATCAAGGTGGGCAACCCACTCACCCCTCCCTCACTTAGCAGGGCCGGGGGAAACTCCTACCCCCTTCATGGAACACTTGCACTCCTGCCCCCTTCATGGAATACTTTAGAGCCGAGTGTCCCTGGCTACACAGGGAACAGGCATGACGATATCGACAGTCGGTGAAGGTGCAGGAAGATTTGTTGAACAGCCAACAGAGTCCAGGAACCACCCCCGGCCCTCTGGAGGGGCGAAAGGAATGAACACTACCTGGGCTCGGAAGGGCGTCCCTCCCAGGACCAATCGCTTCCAGGCCCCCCGGTTTTGCCATGTGGTTGAGCCACAGGTTGATGTCCTGGATACCCCAAGACATATGGTAGTTTTCCTCCATCTTGTCCCGGAATGCCTCATCGTAGTTGAGCCACGCCCAACTTCCAAAACGATGGTATGCATCCAGGATGGAGTCAGCATATGCCAGCAGCAGACCCTAGTCCTGCGGTCTCTCCCACCCCCACACACTGGCCAACCGCAGAAACGCACATGTCCAATTCACCACAATACTCTTCTTCTTCCCTCTACGCACCCAGCCCTCAAGGAGCCTGAAAATGTCCACACATGTTTGCTTTTTAATTTTGCGTCGCAACGCAACGTCCTTCTCCCACAGCTCCGAAAGCACCACGAACGCCAGAGCACATCAATCCTCGCCCCCTTGCTCCTGTGTCACCATTTCTGACCGACGAGGGGTCACTGAAGAAGAGGAAGATGACGTAGAAGAGGAAGAGGTTAGAGAAGATGAAGAGGAAGAAGAAGAAGAAGAGGAAACTCGTTCCCTGTGGCCGGACTTCCCCTTCCCCTTCTTCCTACCTCTTTTTCCCTTAGCCATAGCCCCGTGGGCCATGCTACCCGTATGCTGGTCACGTCCGACACTGCTCCCTCCACCGACAGCTCCTGTAGTGGCATCATCTGGAGCAACCACTGTATCCTGGCAACATCATCCCACTGGCGCTGACTTCAACTCCGCTCAGCAGTGCTCTCTCCATGCCGCCTCCAGATGTGCCAGCAGCCACCAACCCAGCAATTCTCTCCTGTCCGGGCTCCTGTGGGGAAAAATCCGAATAGGGGCCAGCAACCTGCACAGCATGAGGGTACATTAGGCCCATGGGATGCGTCCCTGGGCCCATGACCCCTTCACAACCCCACCATGTCTCCCCCACCTGCAGCACCAAGGCCCCAGGGTGATGGCGGGTCTGCTCCAACATATGGAGGAGGAGGAGTTGTGGCCCATGGGCCCAGCCCTCAAGTGGTCCCCCATGGCCCCATCGCTCACAGCGACCACCAGCCCAAGGGACCCGAAGGCCATCCCTGACTCTCCCTCAGTGCTGAAAGAAGGCTGTTCATGCCTGCTTCATGCCCCAGTGGCACACCGTGCTCCCCCAGAGATCCAACCCCTTCCACAATCCTATTGGGCCCCAGTCCAGAACCAGTCCCACTGCCCCTTCCCAGGGCTCCTCCAAAGACACCCCCCAACATTGGCCCAGCTCTCACACAACCCTCCATGACTCTAACCCCTGGGGCTCCATGGCCTCTACCCTGGACTCCTGGTGATCTGCCTGCATCCCTGAGAGGTCGACCCCTGGGCACAGTCCGGACACACCACCCCTTCCTCCTACCTCCAGCGCTAACACAGTTTGGGCTGCCGAACGCGAGCGCCACGGAAGTAAAGTTCTCTCTCCAACAGAGGCACTACTCATCGAAGGTTCCTCTTCATCAAAGTAGTCGTCAGCAAGCAAGGATACCTCCGCCAAGTCTGCATGGCCTCCACTTCCTGCCGCCGCACGCACCATGCTGCCAACTGAACAGCACCGCTCAGTCACGCTCCGCACTCCGATCCCCGCACAGCTATGCTGCTGATCACAAGGAAGAACTGCTGCACAGGTTCCTGACGCTCTGCTAAAACGCACCGCTTGGGACGGCCCAGCACTTGCGACCACCGGAGTGGTAAGCTGCACGAAGACAAAAGCTGTCTCAGAGGACCTGGTGACCGTTTTGGTTCTTATCCCCCTCCCATTGGCCCCTTCGGCCACAACCTCCACCCAATCCCGTCTTTCCCACAGCCAGAAAAACCCACTCCTTCCCTTCTACTCTGGACCCAACACCCCCCCCCTCCCCGATGGGCGACTTCGCGGGCCTCCCAGCTCCATGTAAAAATTGCCCGTTGAGGCAGGGGAATTTATAGATATATATTATAAATCTTGTATTTCTGAACTATAGACTCATTAACTAAACTAAACCATATATACAGTATATATAGTTTAGTTTATAAGGTGTTAACTGACACTAGAAATAAGACAAATATGTAATTTGTCACTTTATCTTTTTACATTATCTTGCTTTCCTTGTTTAATTTCAGTACAGAGGGTTCTGCAGGATAGCAAAATTGGTCTGATTTATCTGTTTGTTGGAAGTTTTTAACTTTAACCCTTTAGTCACTGAATAGCTTGAGATCCTGCTATTAGTTCAAATTCATCCCACAGACTCTAAGCAAGGGCTTAGAATCCTCTGTTCTTTTCAACCATTCCATTAGGTTCATTCTTTCATGCTTCTAGTGGAAAAAAAAACAACAACCCCAAAACAAAACCTGCATGACGCTGCTGTATACTATGAGGTGACAGAAGGTACTGTAAAGTGTTAAGCATGATGCCCAGTTGGATTCTGGAGGAAGGCTATATCCCATTACTCGACTGCTGGAAAGCATTTCACATATTCCTTCACTTGCATAAAAGAAAAAGCATAACTTACAGGGAATATCATGAAAGGAAGGGGGAAGGATCTGTTTTAATTATCTATAGATTTTTGTTTTTCATTTTTAGACATTCAGAGCTAATTTTTTTTTTATCATGGCAAGAGTTGTCTAACATGATGCTTTTCTGGTGCTGGCTAAACTGCAGAAAGGAATCAAGTAACATCTGGAAAGTAAAATCTTACAGCCACTATCACACTGTGGATCACTGAATGAGCCAGCAGCTGAATGTTTAGCGGGCTGTGACAACTTTGCACAGAGAAATCTGAGCATATATTACCAGTGTACCACACCAGTGCCTTATTGCTTACATTTTCCTTCTGCACACACCCACTCCATCTGACAAGCAAACGCCCAGTGCCCTCCCCCCCCCTCCCCAATACACACATACACACTCTTCTCTCACAGAGAATTGATGGGCTTATTGTCACAGAGTCCAAGCTGTCATTTTTCAAGAGCTATAGTACTAAGGATCTTTTTTTTTTCTCCCTTGCCTTTTCCAGGAGACACTGGCCAAGGATTTTTTTTTATTAATTATGTTCCTTTCAGAATGACTTTGCAGAAAAGGTTTGAAGGGTACAGGCACAATGTACCTGCGGAGATTATGAAGCCTCCAAGTGCTGGGTGGAGGAAGAAGGAAAACAGGCGAGAGAGGAGAGAGCCGGAGTGCGAGAGGAGAGGAGAGGAAGGGAGGGAGAAAGAGAGGAGCAGAGAGGTAGGCAGGAGAGCAGGCTGTGGCAGCCAATCGGAGGAGCCCTTGTGAGCTGCAGCAGCCGAGCTGAGGAGCTGTGGGCTTTGGAGGTGCACAGAGCCGGAGTCAGGCGCCTTCCCCAGGACTCCAAAGGGGCTGGATGTGCAAGGAAGCACGTCCCCCTCTCTGCCCCTCCGAAAATTAAGTTCCTCGCCACCAGTTTAGGGCCAGCCACCCAAGGTAAGACCTGAAAATAAGAAGCACGTTTCCATTTAACACAATAAATATTGGGGAGGGGGGGGGGTGCGGAGAGGAAAGCATCACCATCTATGTTTGCAAAGTCTGCCTTTGGCAGTACTGCACTTTTATTGAGCTGAATATACTGCATAGGGCATGTTCTCGTTGCATCTGTGCTTTCAATTCATGGATACAGAAAATAGACGCTGGAGAATGAATTGTACTCTTTCTGTGCTATTCAATTGTGGCTGTATTAATAGTTACTCGGCTGCCTTAACATAAGCGTCCAGGTACAGACACACGTCTTGCTTTGAAGGATTTAAACTCTCTCGTACGAAGAAATGCTGGAGCCCAGCAGGAACGGAAAGGCTGATTTCTTAGAGTTGTTTTTTTTTTTTTTTTTGCTGCAATTACTTGTTAATGGGAAAATGTCCAGTGCCTGGGATGTGAAACCTTATCTCTGTGATTAGGAGAGGAAGTAGCACACATTTCTCTGCCTCTGTCTCTCTTCATGGACGGTTCCCTGACTGTACAAATCAAAGCGGTGCTAAAACTTTCCACTTGCCATAGGCCCCCTAAATGATGATCCAGCAAAACTCGGTGCCCTCACCTCCTTAAAAAGCTGTGTGATAAAACACAACAAAAAAGCGATTAAAAAAAAAGGGGGGGGGGTAATATTAATCTCTCGTGCATGACACTCTCGCTCTCTCTCATTGTGATCTGCTTTGGACCTTTATTATTTTGCACCTATTTCACTTTTCTTCACATGTTATTGGTTCAGTGGCTAGCACTGTGTTTAACTAATATGCATTTTAATAGCACTAATGGTTATTTTGATGCTTGCCAGGTGCCTACCTGCATGTGTGAGGTAAATAGGAATGGGGGAAAGGGAAGCAGTAGGACAAATACATTTAAATGCACAGTGTGTCTCTTGAATAGGAGGTAATAATCTATAACATTCCAAGCCTTTCGGGGGAAGGGGTAGCATTTGTGTTGTTGTTTTTTAAAAGGAGCCTGCTAATGTTATACTGTATATCCTGCTTACAGGGCAGTTAATTTCCTGTTAGTGTTCTGTTTGGCTCATTGGAAAATTTTGTGAAAATAAAACCCCAGACATTGAATTGCTACCGTCTTCTCTTAGCTCTAACGATCGTATCACTTTCTGCTGAAAATTCCATTTCTTGTTTCTCAGCCAAGAAAATTAAGTGCTTACATTTTCAAAGCTTCATTTCCCGTGCAAATGAATGACAACTTCCTTCTGGCTTTAGGCATGCAGTAGTCTTGGAAGTAGAGCTTTGGTATTATTTTTTTTTTCAGCTGTGATGATACAGTAGGTGAGTGAAATGTCTGGAGCAAGATAAAGCATTAGCCTTAGGATTTTTGCTCAGAAGTGGGGAAAAAAGCCTCAAGACATGTGCCGATTCAAAAGTCATTGAAGCAAGAGTGTTGACCACTGCATGTCAACTATTCCTTCTTGTATAAATGACTAGTTTCTAGAAGCTAGTGTTTGACATGTCTCTTCTATCTTGTAGTGCTGAGCAGCCTCAAGGAGCACAAATAGAGCAGGTTTTTGGGTGGTTTTTTTCCCCTGTGTTTGAAGGATAATGCAGTCCAAAAATCCAAATGCCCTTCTCTGGTTTCAGATGAGCCCCCTATCACCCCCACTCTTTATAGGCCTGTCAGTGGGCAGATACTAGAATGTTGTCAGGATATACATGAAGTTCATCATGTCTCCCAAACATTTGTAGTCTATGGTTCTCCTTTAGTCAGGCACATTACGGTCAGTCCAATGTTCAGTACTAATGCTGTGCTATAATGCAGGAGATCCAGATTCAGTTTTTAAACTAAATGTTTGCACTTTGAGCCCTTGAGCTGGAAGTACTTAATGCAGCATTTGTAGTCCTGGGGGAGGGGGGGGGTTTGGGGGTTGGTATGAACACCAAGTCATAGTTCAACTGTGATAGCTACAGGCTACATGGTGCTGTAAGTTATTTAGAACACTGGTTCTGAATCCCGTCTGCTGACACACCCAGCTAATCAGGTTTTTAGGATATCCACAATGAATATTCATGAGATAGATCTGCATGGACTGCCTCCTTGGTATGCCAATTTACCTCATGCATATGCATTGTGGATGTCCTGAAATCCTGACTGGTTGGGGGTGCCCTGAGTGACAGTGTATGGTAAGGATTGAAATACATTAAGGGGCACTTTGCAGGTATTTGCAAATAAAGGCACCAGAGTCTTTGGTAGAGGGAGGTTCTGACAGAGCGGAAGCCTAAAGAATCACATGAAAACGTTAGTGTCAGCAACAAAAACAGAAGTGCACTAATAGTTCTATGCACTGATCTCTGCATTAAAAATGAGTGTAAGGGCGGAGCTAAAATATTCGCATTAAAGAAAAAGAGTGCTATCCCTTGACTACTGCTGCAGTCTATGGGCTAGACTTACTAAAAGCAGTTGCCACATTACCACATACGACAAACCAACTTATCTAGGGCATAAGGATACCTCTTGCAACAATTGTCCCCAGTGACACCCAAATGTTCAAACCAAATGGTTGCTATGGTTCTGAGATTTATTATAATTTTAAGTCAATATTAATCATCAGAGCTAAAGTCATAGAGAGAGAGAACTGTACCAGGAAAGAATTCCTTAAAATTAGCTATTATCATTGGTCCAGAGAACTCTATTTCATTGTTCTTAAAGATAGGTAGTCTTTTGTGCTTTAGGTGTGCAACATACTATTTCATAAGGGTGCATGTAAGTGCTTTAGCACACAACTGCATTGGGACACAAGTGGGCGTAACATGGGTAGGGCTCCCAATTAGTGGCTACCAAGGGGGGGCGGGGGGGCGGTCCACCCCGGGTGCCAAGCCCTGAGGGGGTGCTCCCGGTCCGGTCCAGTTTCCCTCCCCCCTGCGCCGGGTGTCGCGTCTGGAAACAGCCTGCAGCAAGATCGCGATGCCAGAGATCTTTGCCTGCTTCGGTTGTTTCCTCCGCCACTGTCCTGCCCCTCCTCTGATGTCAGAGGAGGGGCGGGACCGCGGCGGAGGAAACAGCTGAAGCATGCAAAGATTGCTGGCATCGCGCGATCTTGTTGCAGGCTGTTTCCCCAGGGCAGTAGCGTACCAAGGGGGGCGAGGGGGAGGTCCATCCCAGGTGCCGCCTTAGGGGGGGGGTGCACAGCTGGCCCGGTCCCTATCGCGCTCCTACCCTCCCAGCGAAAGCAGCATCGGCGCCATTACCGAAAAAAGTAATGGCGCCAGGCCTTGGAGCACCAAGGCAGACCGCTTCTCCCCCCTCCCAGCCGAAACCCCGCTGACCATCCTGTCTCTCCCCCCCCCCAAGTGAACCTTTCCGACCCTCCCAGCGAAAGCAGCAAACCTCCCTCCAGTAGCGTCGGCTTTATCCTCCCTCTGCCGCATCACTGATGACATCATCTGTAACGCGGCAGAGGGAGGAGAAAGCCGCGAAGGAGGTTTGCTGCTCTCGCTGGGAAGGTCGGAAAGGTTCACGGGGGGGGGGAGATAGGAGGGTCAGCGGGGGTTCAGCTGGGAGGGGGGGAGAAGCGGACTGCCTCGGTGCTCCATTACCTTCTTCGGGCAGCAGCAGCGTTTACAATTCGCTGCTGTTGCCGGCTTCAGGCCTTGTTCTCTGCCGGGTCCTACCTACTTCCTGTTTTCATGAAGACAGGACCCGACAGAGAGGAAGGCCTGAAGCGGGCAACAGCAGTGAATTGTGAATGCTGCTGCTGCCCGATGAAGTTCAGGACATCAGGACATCGGGGAAGGAGCAGGGAGAAATCGGCTGCTGGCTTGGGGGTGAGGGTAGGGAAAGAATCGTGGAAGTGGAAAAATTGGCACGATGGCTTTGTGCGGGCTAGGGGGAGAGAGAAAGAAAGGAAAACATAAAGAGGGGGGCCAGGGGGAGAGAGAAAGAAAGGCAGAAATAAAGAGGGGTCAGGGGGGGGGGAAAGAGAAAGAAAGGCAGAAAGAAAGAGGGGGACCAAGGGGAGAGAAAGAAAGGCAGAAATAAAGAGGGGGTCAAGGGGGAGAGAAAGAAAGGCAGAAAGAAAGAGGAGGGCCAGGGGGAGAGAGAAAGAAAGGCAGAAAGAAAGAGGAGGGCCAGGGGGAGAGATAAAGAAAGGCAGAAAGAAAGAGGGGGACCAAGGGGGAGAGAAAGAAAGGCAGAAAGAAAGAGGAGGGCCAGGGGGAGAGAGAAATAAAGAGGGAGGCCAGGGGAAGAGAGAAAGAAAGGCAGAAATAAAGAGGGGGGCCAGGGGTGAGAGAGAAAGAAAGGCAGAAATAAAGAGGGGGGCCAGGAGGAGAGAGAAAGAAAGGCATAAATAAAGAGGGGAGCCAGGGGGAGAGAGAAAGAAGAAGGACCAGAGACTCATGAAATCACCAGACAAAAAAGTAGGAAAAATGATTTTATTTTCAACTTAGTGATCAAAATGTGTCCATTTTGAAAATTTATATCTGCTGTCTATATTTTGCACTATGGCCCCCTTTTACTAAACCGCAATAGAGTTTTTTAGCGCAGGGAGCCTATGAGCGTCGAGAGCAGCGTGGGGCATTCAGCGCAGCTCCCTACGCTAAAAACCGCTATCGCAGTTTAGTAAAAAGGGAGGGGGAATATTTGTCTATTTTTGTATAGTTGTTACTGAGGTGACATTGCATAAAGTCATCTGCCTTGACCTCTTTGAAAACCCGCAGAATATAAATGATAATTAACATTTTCTCTGCGTACAGCGTGCTTTGTGTTTTTAAAATTTTATTGTTGGTAGATCATTTTGACTTGGCCACAAAGGTAAGGGGGAGGGAGGGAGGGGAACTGCTGAAAGACATCTAGTAATCCTTGCAGGCTTGACTGCAGGGAATTATTTTTGTAAAATCATGTTTTGTTATGTGACTGGCATTATCTAGACTTTAATTTCTATGAATGAATAGAATGAAAATGATATAAAATTACTTGCTTGTTTTTATGTGCGTGCGCTGAAGGAAAGTGGAGAGAGAGTGGGCTGAGGATGCTGAAGGGAAATGGGGAAGAGAGTGGGGAGAAGACGCTGATTTATAAATTGACAATTGTACAGAATATTGTTTCTTTTTATACTTTAATATAAACGATTCAAGGCTTGTGTGGATGGAATCAGGTGGTTTGCGGGGATGGGGACCAAGCTTACGGGGATTAGTCCAATAAAATGGTATTTTTTTATTTCTATTAATTTATAAAGTGGTGATTGTTATGTATCAGTTTTTTCAAATTTACATCTACTGTCTTTATATTTTGCACTGTATTAGAGGACATGTGCTACTGTTTTTTGTGGTGTTGCATTGTATCCAGGGTCTGGTTTCTTGGCTGATCAGTTTAACTTTTGTCTACATATTTCTATTTTTAGTTTGTGATTATTCCATTTTGGGCGAGGGTGTATCTCTGTTCTGTGTGTATGAAAAAAACATAGTTTTCAGTTGGCACTGACTACAGGACCAATTGACTGTGCGGGATCTGGCTTGTTTAGTTTTACAATGTATGTGTTGGTGTTCTAGTGCTCACTGCAGTGTTTAAGATGCAGCCTTTTCCTAGGTACACTCTTGTGGTGCGATATGTAGATTGGTACTAAAAATCATATTTTTCATATAGATGGGGGGGGGTGTCAAAAAATGATGGGCCCCGAGTGCCACATACCCTAGGTACGCCACTGCTCCCAATTACATGCATAAGTTATATAATACAGTCAAACCTACTTAGCAGCATAAGTTTGGTTTACGAGCATAGTTCGTTCCAGAAGCATGCTCGTAAACCAAAATACTCGTATATCAAAGCGAGTTTCCCCATAGGAAATAATGGAAACTCGCTTGATACATTCCCCCCCCCCACAAGGCCAGCAGCGCTGCTCCCCCCCCCCCACCGCTCAAACTGGCACACACCCCGCCCGAACAACTTGAAACTTACCCCTCGTCTGGCACCGGCATGCAGCCCACAGGATGTGCCGGTGCCGCATGATGAAGTTCCTGCCTCTGCTGGGCCATGAGCATGCATCTGCGCATGCTCAAGGCCTTCTAGTTCTCCCTCTCACTGAGAGGGAGCAATAGAAGGCCTTGAATATGCGCAGATGCTCAAGGCCCAGCAGAGGCAGGAACTTATTCGAGTGGCACCGTCACGTCCTGTGGGCTGTGTGCCGGTGCCAGACGGGGGGTAAGTTTCAAGTTGTTCAGGCAGGGGGTGCCGGTTCGTGCAGGGGGGGCGGTTCACGTGAGGGGGCCTTTGCGAGCGGGGGGAACAATGCTGGTTCTCGGGGGGGGGTGCTCACAAATCAAGTCAACACTCGGTTTGCGAGACAAGTTTTGCAATAATGTTTTGCTCATCTTGCAAAACACTCGCAAACCGGGTTACTCGCAAACAGAGGTTTGACTGTAATACAGTCAAACCTACTTAGCAGCCTGAAATTTAATTACAGAAGGGACATATAAGGCTAACGGTTCACCTAGTTTTCCCACTCTCCTTGTACCATTTCTGCTAGCTTTCTTTCAAAATAACCTCAAAACAATCTCAGAATTTTTTTTTAAATTCCAGTTTTTGAAATGTCAAACATCTACATGTTTTTACAATACCTCTTGCCTCACCCTCCATGCTGTTCACAAGCCTAGTTTTTACCACATGAGGTAAACAGCACAGGTTAAATTGCCTGTTCTCAAATCATTTGGTTTAGAAGTATTTACTTGCTAAGGTGAAATCATAGTCCACTGCTTAAAGTATTTCAAGACAACTAAATTTCAAGTTGATTGTATAACAAGTGATTTTAATTCATGGCCGTTGAATCCACTATAATAAAACCCTTAGCGCGCATGCATACTTCAAAATCGGTGGGTCCGTGATCCGTGGCGCCGTGCCCACCGCACATGTGCAGTGCCTGCCTCAGCTGATTTCATGGCCCGATCTCCTACACCGGCCTCAGCTGATTTCCTGCCCCGATCTCCGACGCTGATTCACTTCCTGGCTTTTTACAAGCTGCCACTGCCGGGACTCCTCTTCTTCTTCTCACCCCTGGACCAGCAGCAGAAGCAGCCGCGGGCCATTTGCTAGGTCGGCCCACTTTCATAATGTGAACTGAGCTGGCCTAGCAAAAGCTCCAAGGCTGCACGGCCTAGCGGATGCTGGACAGGAGGAGCAGGGAAGGGAGAAAGCGTGCTGCTGGACAGTGGGAGCAGGGAAGGGGTGCTGCTGGATGGGGGGAGGTAAAAGGAAGGGAGAACGGACATTGCAGGACAGGGGGAGCAGGGAACGGGTGCTTCTAGACAGGGGGGAGGTAAAAGGAAGGGAGAAGGGCTACTGCTGGACAGGGGGAACAGGGAAGGGGTGCTGCTGGACAGGAGTTAAAAGTAAGGGAGGTGTGCTGCTGGATGGGGGGGTAAAAAGAAGGGAGAAAGACAGAAATAAAGGTAAAAGGGAGAAAGACAGACATAAAGAAAGAAAGGGGGCAGGAAGAGAGAAAGAAAGACAAACAGACATACAGAAAGAAAGAAATGCCTAAGTCTACACTAAGGCTAAAAAACTAATATATAATAAAACACCAATGAGTAGTAAGTGTTTTGAGCATACAAGATTTGAAAGTCTGAAGACAGACACATGCAGTCAAACTGAAAATAACATTATATAGCATAATTCTATATCCTTAGGATGGATTTTTAAATAATTTTCCACAATATTTCTGTCGTGACCCAGGATAGTTTGTGGCATGAGTTGCATTCACATTATGCATTAGCATTAGAGAATGACATGGGGAAATGATTTGTCACTGTCTCGGTCCCGTCCCCATGAGCTCATCTCTGTCCCTGTCCCATTCTCACGAGCTCGGTCCCCGTCCCCGTCACGTTCCGCAAGCTCAGGCCCCATCCCATCCCCACAAACCATTTGATCCCATCCTCACAAACCATCTTTCTTCTGTGTTCCTATTTTCCCCATTTCTATCTCCCCTCTGTATCTGTATACTCCCTCCTGTGTCTGGCATTGCCCCCCTGTGTTCATCCCCATGTATCTCCCCTTTATGTCTCTGTCCCTATGCCCCCATGCATATAATCCCCCCCCCCATTTATCTCCCCTTTAAATCTCTGTCCCTATGTCCCCATGCACATAATTCCCCCTTTGTTTCTGTGTCCAGATTTCCCCTCTCTTCCTCTTCCACACCAATGTGTTTCTCTCCTCTCCAACCCCATCTAACTTCTTTCCCTCTTTCTCCCCCCGCTTCCAGCATCTGGCTCACCTTTCTCTTTCCTGCTGTGGGTTCAATATTTGTCTCCCTCTTCATCCCCTTGGCCCAGCATCTCTTTTCCTTTCACTCTCTCCTTCCTACTGTGAGGGAACACGTGCGGTCATGGATTGTGCAGTCCAGCAGCCCCCTCCCACCCGAACATTGCATCCCCCATCTCCTTCCCTTCCTCTCACTTAAGTGGCAAATATAATTTTTCTTCTCCCAGCGGCACACTTTCAACAAGTCGCGTGCGCGCGGGGCTGCTTGAGTTGAATCTTCTCTTCTGACGCAATTTCCTGTTTCCAGTTGCATCAGAGGAAAAGATTCAACAGCGTACTGCTGGAAGAAGAAAAATTAAATTTGGCACATAGGTTTAAGGGAAGGGAGATTGCAGAACTCAGTGATTGGGCTGGAGGGGGCTGCTGGACCGCGCGTTCCCTTACTTCACTGCGGAGACAAGACCATTCACCGCTCCACAGGTAAATTGGATGCACACCTTCTTGCAAATCACATTGAAGGATACGGGTTAACAAGGTCTTCATCAGGGAACACCTAGCTTAGCCTCCGCGTGTGCGGGTCGCCGGTCTAGATGGACCTAAGGTCTGATCCGGTGAAGGCATTTCTTATGTTCTTATGTCCCTGTCCCCATGTCGACTACTATTTTTTGTCTCCTCGTCTTGGCAGGTTACCCGTGGCTAGCTGTGGGAAACAGCCACCGTATCATTCTCTAATTAGCATTTCATACTGTGAGGGCCTGATTCTCTAAATGAAGCTGTTTGTTATCCTGAACAGCAGTAAATTAGGCTTTACCACCCTATTCGAGAAAAAAAATATCTGTAGGTACAGAGATGTGCACCAAGGTTAGAATTCTTTAAAAAAAAAAAAAAAAATTCCACTAAATTACAAACCCAGAGTTAAATTCCAGTAACACTAGTGAAACTCCTTCAGGGCTTAAGACTTTAACACAGATAAAGCCCCTGTTCAGAATAAGCTTCTTCTTTCATTATAAATCTCCCATCCTGCCCAAACATATCCATTCCCAATCAGAACATGCCCCTTCCCCATTCAGATTTCAACATAACCCTCCCTTTCCCCCAGCCATATCACACCATAAACTCCCCTGTCATGCAGCACTAATCATAACGTAAACCATGGTACCCTGAATTTAGCATGAACCCTGTTCCTCTTGTGTCTCAATGACCACATAAATTCTCTGCCCCTCCATCTTTGATCACAGTATATGTCCTCCCAACATCTTGAGCCTTGATTGCAACATCAATCTTTCCCCTCCTAGGCTCATGCTATCCCCAATTGTCCTAAAAGCTTGTAAAGTGTCCCTTGTTCATACTGGGTTGCTTGCATCATACCCTTCCCCTTTGCAGACAGGAGGAATGGCCTACTGGTTAGAGCAAGGGGCTGTGAAATAGGAAATTCAGAATTCAGATCTTATTTTTCCCATGATAACTCTTATGATCTAGAGCAGGACATTTTGAGTCCCTTTGAGTAAACCATGTTAAGTGCTAACCCACTTAATTTGTGCCAGAACAGAGTGGGATAGTGTTCCTGCACTTCTTGAACCCTGGAATTGATGTCACCACCTTCAGACTTCTCTTTCTTTCCTGTCCCCTCCCCCATGGCCTATCTTTCTTTGTCTTTCTTGACCCCCTCTTCCCCAAAATATTCTTGTTTGTAGAGGTTGGTGGCAGTGATTCAGCCTGCTCATGCCAACCCCCAGAGCCTTCTCTCTGATGTAATTTCCTGTTTCCACATAGGCAGGAAGAATCACAGAGAAAGTGCTGCGGTTGGCATAAGCAGGCTGTATAAATCACTGCTGGCTGCTGCTGACTGCTAGAGACAAGAAAACTTTTAAAATTACATAGGGCAAGGAGGTTCAAGAATGACAAAGAAGATACCGAGTCACCATCTGGGAAGGGGACAAGGGGGAGACATGCTGGACTATTTATGGGGTGGGGGAGAAGGTAGACTATGTGTGGAGGTAGAGGAGATGAAGAAAAAATGCTGGACCATGTATGGGGAGATTGTTGGATCATCTGTGGGGTGGAGGGAGAAGGTAAAATCCTGGACCATTGGTGATGTGAGCATGGTGGTGATAGGGGGAAGAAGGCAAAATGCTAGAGAAGGAGGAAAAGGGAAAATGTAGATAATGAGAGGGAAGAGATTGTGGGATTCTGGATATAAAATAAGTAGGGGAGATGCTGATTTGGGGGGAAGACAGAGTGAAGAGAGTAGGGGAGATGCCAGCTATAGGGAAAGGGGGATTGGGAATGGGATGCTAACTGGGAAGGAGAGAGAAAGATAGAGAAAGGAAGAAGCTGCACTGTTGGGTGTTGGATGAAAGGAAGAAAAGGAAAAGAGAGATGCTAAGCTATAAATATGTGGAGGGAAGACTGGCTATAAAAATGGGGGTGGACAAGAAGAGAGAGGAAATGTTGGGCTGTGAAAAGGAGAGAGATAGAGGGAAGATAATGTGTTTCAAGAGTGAGTTTTTGTATGGAGGCTGGAGGGAGAGCTGGAGATAAGAGAAAGAGTAGATGCTGAGCTACAAAGGTGGAGGGAGGGGATTTGCTGAACATGATGAAGACATGTGGGGAGAGGCCTATAGGAGTTATCAAGGAGAAGAGTGAGAGGAGGGTATTGAGCACAGAGGGTAAAAATATGGTAATGTGTGTTGGGGAGGGGGATGACTGAACAGAATAGGAGACTAGGGAGTAATAGTAGCAATGGAAGAGCTATGGACTAAAATGAGAAAACACTGATAGGTAAGTGAAAAGTAAAAAGGAGAAAGTAAAGAATTGGAGGGTGAGAAATAGGGTGAAATTTGATTGGACAGAAAGAGAAAGATCAATACAGTATGTCACAGATGTGAGGGAATAGTTGTAGGAGGAGCTTGGAGAAAGAACAATGGCCACTGGGAAGAGTTAGTAGAAGACAGACAGGAAAGCAGAAGAGAAAAACTTACTGGGTCCAGTATGATTGGAAAAAATAAAATTCCAGACAACAAAGGCAGAAAAAAAAATGTTTTTATTCTGAATTTATGAACTGGAATATGTTAGTTTTGGGACATGTGCATCATGAATTTCTTTATATTGTGTTCAACACAAGAGAAAATAAATTTGTTCATTTTTTGTTTTCATATTACTATTTCTAATTTATGGCTTACATTTAGCGAGGGACTGTCTTTATACATATGTCAACGTTTCAAAATGATTGAGGATGCCAGACACAATTCAAATAACCTCTCCTTGGACACAATGAACACTTACTCAGTACTGGCTCAGTTCTCACAAAGCTGGCTCCAATGTGACTCTTTTGCCTATGGCCAAGGTGCAGAATTCTCTTTGCATGTAGGTTGTGGAGAGATCTACAAAAGTCCCACTTCTGCTTGACCAGTATTAGGTGCATTGGTGCTCTTTATAGAATGCAGATTTTGCATGGATCTTCCTGGCACTTAGTTTTCAGCACCATATATAGAAATTGTCCCTTTGTGGAAAAAGGGCACATTATTTAAATAATTGTGCAGGCACCAACAAATGCAAACTTGTGCAAACAGGGTAATATTTGTAGTGCTACCTATTCTTATGTAAGGTTCCTACTGTTTGAATCATAGGAATCGGTGCTAGTAACATAGAAACATAGAAAAATGAAGGAAGATAAAGACCATATGGACCATCTAGTCTACCTATCCAGACCACCTACTATCATGTCCTCTCCTTTAGAGATGCAATGTACTTAACCCAAGCTTTCTTAAATTCAGATACCTTTTTCATCTCCACCAGGAAGCCCTTCCACTCTTTCTGTGAAAAAGTATTCTCTGATGTTACGTCTTAGTTATCTCCTTTCACCTTCATCATATAAGGATCACCTTATTTCCATTTTCTATTTACACTTCCCCCTCTGTATTCGCGGGGGTTAGGGGCAGGAGAATAATATTCGGGCCGGTTCGGCCCTTATCCCCGGCTTCCCATGGCTATTTTTAGCCCTGTAAGCCCTCACCCCTTAAGCCTTACCTGGTGGTCTAGCGGGTTTTCAGGCAGGAGCGATCTTCCCACGCTCCTGCCCCGTGCAGATCGTTCACTGTAAATGACTGCCTTGAGCTCCCGTAGTCTCTCGAGCCATTTCCTATGAGCAATCTGCACGGAGCAGGAGTGTGGGAAGATCGCTCCTGCCTGAAAACCCGCTATACCACCAGGTAAGACTTAGGGGAGGGGGAGGGGGGCTTTACAGGGCTAAAAAAAAAGCCCAAAAAATTAAAAATTATTTTTTGGTCAAAAATTGTGAATAACCGAATCCGTACATACAGAATTTGCGAATACGGAGGGGGAAGTGTATAAACGTTTATCAACACAGCTACAATACTACTTTATCCTAAAGCAAAAAAAAGAAAGAAAGAAAAGATTTAGAATTTTTTTTTTCTACCTTTGTTGTCTGGTTTCTGCTTTCCTCATGTTCTTATCAGTCTCTTTCATCCATCCACTGTCTGCCCTCTCTCTGCCTCTTCCATTTGGCATCTGCTTTCTTTCTATGCCTCTTCCAGAAACTGTCTGTTTCTTCCTTCCATCTCTCCCTACCTCCCCCATTGGTTTGGAACCATCTTCTTCCCTTCCATCTCTCCCTTCCTCCCCAGTGGATTTTAGCCTATCTCTCTCCTCCTTTTCTCCCCTCAGATCTGGTATCTGTATCCTGCCTCCTTTCCGCCCCCCAGATCTGGTATCAATCTCCTCTTCCTTCACCCCATGCTCTGGCATCTCTCTCCTCTCCTTTCCCCTTCATTTTCTTCCCTGGTCTTCCTTCTGAATTTATTTTTTGCTTCTGTTTAGATTAAATTCTTTCTTACCATCCAGTCCTCAATTTCCCTCTTTTCATTATGTCTACGTACAGCTTGACTCCTCTTTCCCTCAACCAGTATCTAACTTTATCCTCTTCCCCTAAACCAGCATGTGCCCTTTTTTCTCTCTCCTCCCCACTTCCATCCAGGACACCCTTTCTCTCTTTCCTTTTTCTTCACCACTTCCATCCAGCATCTGTCTTCTCTCTCTCTCTCTCTTCATCATGTCCATTCACCATCTCCTCCCCACTTCCATCCAGTGTCTGTTCCCCTCTTTCTCCACACAATAAAACTAAAGCTCCACTCAGCCTCTTCCCCTTGGGCCCTTCACCTTCGCGGATGCTTTTCCAAACCAAAGTTTTCTCTCTCAGGGAGGCCCTGACCGCAGCAGTCATTCTCACTAGTTGCATGCAGTTGCCCCAAGCTTCTCCTCTGACGCGATCTGGCGAAAACAGGAAGTTGTGTCAGAGGAGAAGCTTTGGGGCAGCCATGTGCAACTAGTGAGAACAGCTCCTGCATCAGGGCCCCTCTGAGAGAGAAAACTTTGGTTTGGAAAAGTGCCACGAAGGTGAGGGGAAGGGAGGGAGTTAGCCCAACAAAGGGAAGAGATGCCCTAACAAGGGGAAGAGATGCCTGGACTGCAGGGCTCCCTGGAGCTGTGGGGCCCAGGGCAGCTGCCCTGTATACATGGGCATCATTACCTCCATTTTCCTATTGGCCATTCCTCTCCCTATTTACCCAAGCATCCTTCTAGCTTTCACCATCACTGTTTCTACCTGTTTAATCACTTTAAGATCATCACTTACAATCACACTCAAGTCCTGTTCCTCTTTTATGCAGTTTATTAGATGCTTGTGTGGAACACTGTCAAAGGCTTTTCTAAATTATAAATACACCACTTCTAGTGCCCTCCCTCTATCCAACTCTATGGTCACCTAGTAAAGGAATTGATCAGATTTTTCTGGCAAGACTTGCCTCTAATGAAACTATGAGCTTTTACTAAGCTGCGATAGCATTTTTAGCTTGCGCAGAATTGCCGCATGCGCTAAACCCACGCTACACAGCTAGAACTTAACGACGGGAACTCCCCACAGCCATTTCCTATTGGCGATCTACACGGGGCAGGAGCGTAGGAAGATCGCTCCTGCCCCGAAAGCCCGCTAGACCACCAGGTAAAGGCCGAGGGGAAGGCAAAAATATGGGTTTGTTTTTTTTCCCCCCTCCCCCCAAAAAATTGTGATTATGTGAAATCGCGAATGTGGAAACTGCAAATGGGGAGGGGGAAGTGTAGTCAGTCTCTCTCTAACAACTTTTTATCATGTGGCACATTCTCCTTGTTTAAAGAACTCTAAATTGTAACTAAAATTATTCTATTGCCTGCATAATCTTGTAAATAAACTTTGCTCTTTAAAAATAAGAACCTAGTTCTTCCTTAATGTTCTAAATATATTGTCCTGAAATATTATACAGTTCTGGTTTACAATCAAACTGTTCTTAAGGCTAGATGTTACTTCTGATTGCAATGTCCCAAGCGGAGATTCTACTTTAATCATGATCCAACTTGACCCAGCATAGTATTCAAATTCTCTACCTTAGAGACTACATGCTGGAAAAAAAAATCACAAAGGGCCAGATTCTCTAAATAATGCCTAAACACACCTACATTGTTGGCGCCACTCCACACAGTTGTCAGCCACTAGGCGCTGCTTATAGAATTACGCCTACTGGTACCTAAGCAGACTTGGGAATCGCTAGGCACCCGTAGAGGTAGGTTCTGGTACATTAGGCCAGGTTTTACTGGGCCTAATTTACCAGTGCCTAACTTGAATGCCCAGCAATGCCTAACTCAACCATGCTTATTCTTTGCCCCTAACCATGCCTACTTATCAGTCAACTACAATGCAAATTAAGCCAATTTTAAAAACGTTGTATGCAGATTCTGAAGTTAGGTATTGCTAGGTGCCTGACATAGGTGTCCTTTATATAATCTGGACCAGTCCTTGCAACAATGCTTCAGTCTTTTTAACCATTCTCCAAATAGCTGCATTCTTTGATTATTCCATATACACTCCTCCCTCAATATTTACAGGGGTTAGGGGCAGATCCGGGCCGTGAATATTGAAAATTTGTAAATAACTTTTGGGCTGATTCTGACCTACCCCGCCTCCCTCCCACCTTCCCCCCGGCATCCCGGACCTTACCTGGTGGTCTAGTGGTCTTTCGGGGCAGAAACGATCTTCCTACACTCCTGCCCTGTGCAGATCACTCATCCAAAATGGCTGCCATGAGTTCCCATAGTCTCTCGAGACTGGAGTTGCCCACCCCTGCTCTATACCAAACTCCTTTGTAAAGGTACTGAAATATGGAATACCTATGCTGTCAATATAAATAGAGATCTGGTAATTAAAAAAAAAATCCACACATGAAGTGAGGGGAAATGATCAGGGTGTTTTTTTATCTTTTTGTTGTTTCAAATAACCACCTTCAGTCAAAATTGATATCTGCAGACAACTCAACTGATTAATGGGCGATAACAAACACTTAATTGGTATTAATAAGTACTTAATTGGAGTCACATGCAGATCTCCTCTAAAAGTTGGTTGCCTGTTCTATAACATGGCAACCAACTTTTCCTGTATGCAACCTAAAAGGGGGTGTGGCCATGGGAGGAGCCTGAGTGGGTCATGGGGGTTCCCAAAAGTTAGTTGTTATAGAATAATGCTTTCAATGCCTAACTTTGGGTGTTGGACTTATACCTGATAGAACCAGATGCAAATCTAGAGTCTAAAGTTAGGTGCCCAAACCCTAAGGCAAAGTATTTCAAAAACGGCTTGACCGATTACAACAAAACTTGGTATGCTGATCCCTCACTACCTGGGTTGTTATGTTCTGGGGGTCTCGCGGCCCACCTGCACACGTGGGCGGAGCTACAAACATAAAATCAGATTTCACCCATTCATGTCAATGGAAAAAATGTAAAAAGCTGCCATTCTCACAGTAATTACAACTACCTGGGGTGATATGTTCTGGGGGTCTCGCGGCCCACCTGCACACGTGGGCGGAGCTACAAACATAAAATCAGATTTCACCCATTCATGTCAATGGAAAAAATGTAAAAAGCTGCCATTCTCACAGTAATTCCAACTACCTGGGGTGATATGTTCTGGGGGTCTCGCGGCCCACCTGCACACGTGGGCAGAGCTACAAACAGAACATCAGATTTCACCCATTCATGTCAATGGTACAACTGTAAAACGCTGCCATTCTCACAGTAATTCAAAAACGGCTTGACCGATATGAACGAAACTTGGTATGCAGATCCCTCACTACCTGGGGTGATATGTTCTGGGGGTCTCGCGGCCCACCTGCACACGTGGGCGGAGCTACAAACATAAAATCAGATTTCACCCATTCATGTCAATGGAAAAAATGTAAAAAGCTGCCATTCTCACAGTAATTCCAACTACCTGGGGTGATATGTTCTGGGGGTCTCGCGGCCCACCTGCACACGTGGGCGGAGCTACAAACATAAAATCAGATTTCACCCATTCATGTCAATGGAAAAAATGTAAAAAGCTGCCATTCTCACAGTAATTCAAAAACGGCTTGACCGATTTGAACAAAACGTGGTATGCAGATCCCTCACTACCTGGGGTGATATGTTCTGGGGGTCTCGCGGCCCACCTGCACACGTGGGCAGAGCTACAAACAAAAAATCAGATTTCACCCATTCATGTCATTGGAAAGGATGTAAAAAGCTGCCATTCTCACAGTAATTCCAACTATAAAACACTTTCTATGACACTATAACCACTAGGGACATCGTTTCTATTCTACCACGGACACCATACATATAGAGTTTGTATGTTCTAACTGTGTTTGTAACTGTTTCCTTCATGCACCCCAGTTCATAATGTTATTACATTACATGAGTACTCACATATGCTGAACTAGGAACACTGATTCCATTCTGAACCGGGAAAAAACTGCATGGAGTTTCTTTTCAACCTGAGTTTCCACATATTGAGTTGTTTAAATCAATACTGAAACTTTTGGATGCCACTTATTCCAACAGATCTTCCTTTTCAGTTTACGAGATTGCAAATTCCAGTGAGACTTGCATTCTCTATCACAATCAACAAATCACAGGGACAGACTATTACATACTGTGGAATGGATTTAAGATCCCCCTGTTTTTCCCATGGACAACTCTATGTTGCTTGCTCAAGGGTGGGTTCACCCAAGATTTTATATGTTCTTGCTCCTGGAGGTGAAACTAAAAATGTTGTTTATAATCAAGTTTTGTGTTAGTTGTATTGTATTCATTTTGTCAAATATTTCACATTATAATTTGAATATTGTACTTTTTATAAAGCTCTTAAAAAATAATTTCATTCACCACTATAAAGTATCTTTATTTGAATCCATTTATAGTGTTATTGCTATAATTAAATACCCGTGCAACGCCGGGGCATCAGCTAGTATTCTATAAAGATAAGGTGCTCTTTATACAATGCAGACTTTGCATGGATCTTTCTGGCACCTAGCTTTCAGCACTGTATGTTGAAACTGGTCCTTTGTGGAATAAGGCCATATTATTTAAATAATTGTGCATGCACCAACTAATACACATGTGCAAACTTGTGCAAGCATACTTGCCCTTTCGGGAAACAAATTGTGCCCTCTTTCCACATAGAACTCACGGTTTCCAAAAATAATGCATTTTTAGCAGAAACTGACAAACTGGACAGAAAACCCCAAATAAAATGAAAATTCTTGTACACAACAAGGGACATGACATTGAATGAAATTTTTCTGGCTGCCAATCCCTACTGACAATACAAGAAAAAAAACAAAAAAAGCCTGAAATGTCAAGGTTTGTCTTGTCGTTCTGGGTTATACATGACATAAAACAAGATGGGGAATGTTGCTGACATTTCACATGTCATTTCAAATGTATGCATATTCCTATTAAATTATAAACTCTCTGAGACATGGACTTACTGTTCTTGAATTCTTATCAACACTGCACTGCACTGTCTATGTACAGTAATGCTATAATGTTAGCTTAGGAATAGATCCCAGAGAATAATTTAGAGCAGCTAACAGGTCGTGCAAAAACTTCCTGTCTTCCACAGGTGAATAGGAGAAATGTGGTAATGAGCTTACTATTCCCCTATTTTACATATTTTAAATATGCAGTCATGTTCAGTTTATTCTTAGTTCCAATCAAATGAATTACCTCAAGGATTTCAGCAGTGGTACAAATGTATAAAAATGTTTTATATTGTGCACTGTCTTAGTGGGGGGTGCAGTCCAACCCGGGCGTGGTATTTGTAAAGGGCGCAGGCACCCGTCCTTCTCTCCGCCCCCTCCTGCCGTGCGCTTTTGCCCCCTCCCTTCACTCATACCTCTTTAATTTTCCTGCCTGAGCAGCATTACGAACTCCTCTCTCTGACATCACTTCCGGGCTCCGCATCCTAGGAGGTGACATCAGAGGGATAGCCGACAAGATGCGGGCAGCAAGTTTGTCCTGTTGCTCTTGCCTGGAAAATTAAAACGGTACGGGGAAAGGGGTCATATGCATGGCAGGAAAGGTCAGGAAGGAGCGGGGGGGGAGGGGGGCACCACCACCCCAGGTGCCACTTACCCTCACTACGTTACTGCTTGGGGCATAACACTCTATGCTTATTTTGGCATTGTTGTAGTTGTAGGGGATAGAGGGGTATAGATAGAAATTTACTGCACAGGTCCTGGACCTGTTGGGCCGCCGCGTGAGCGGACTGCTGGGCACGATGGACCTCGGGTCTGACCCAGCGGAGGCATTTCTTATGTTCTTATGTTCTTATGTAGGACAGTAAAACCCTGGCCTACATTACCAGCGCCTATACTTTTGTTAGGCGTGATTCTCTAAGTGGCGTCTAAGCGTGATTGACATATGGCCGGTGCCATTTTTCTCAGTGCTGGCCAATTTAGGTGCTGCTCACAGAATCTGACCCTTATTGTTCAGCTACTGATGTTTCTCTTTTTATTTATTTATTTATTTATAAATTTTCAAGTTACAAACCAAGTAATCACTTGTACAGAAAGTAAGTTAGTAGAATATGACCTATATCCAATATAAATCATAATCAAACCAATTTAAACAAAATACATAAGGAAATTCTTCCTATTAACCCAACTCAAGTCCTCAAAATATAGATCTAAGATTACATTTAAGCGAGCAAAAGAAGAGTAATATAAGAAGATTAATTACAAAGAGAACTGAGATATGGGCAGATATATAAATTATAGAGCTGTTGGTTTCTCTTTATCTAGTCGAGACATAGCCAGAAAAGCAGTTAATTGTTGAGGTTCAAAAAAGACATATTTAACTAAACGGTAGCAAATAATACACTTGCAAGGATGTTGCAAGTAAAACGTTGCTCCCAGTGAAGTGACTCCAGGTTTCAATAATAGAAATTCTCTACGTCGCTTTTGAGTTTCTCTAGAAAAATCAGAAAAACATTTGTATTTTACAACCAACTCTTTCTGTCTGTTTTTAAAGAAACATATTAGCTACAGTCAATCATTGTAGAAGGTACAACTGGCTCTCTATCTGATGTTTCTAAAATTCCAGAAACATTCAGTGGTGCCTGGTTCAGAATTTTTGACTGCAATTGAGTCCCATCTTTATTTGGCAGGTAATACACTTGAACAAATGGTGGTAAAGTTTATTCTGAAACTTGCAAGATTTCTATCAGATATCTCCTGAGCATTTCCCTAGGAGTAACCGTAGTTAATCTGGGGAAGTTGATTAATCTCAAATTATTACTCCGAGAGTTATTTTCAAGCGTTTCCAATTTCTTCCTAAGATTAATATTAACTTTAATTAGGGATTCTTGTACTTGTTTAATCATAAGAATATCTTGGTCAAGCTTTTGAATGAAAGCCTTTGAAACAGTCAAATCAACAGTCAAATCTTTCAGCTCTCTAGAATGTTGAATCAATTTCCTTTCAATATATTGGAAATTGGGACTAATAGTTTTGGTAAAATTTGCGGTCAGATCCTATAATGAGTCTAGAGTCACTTGTGCTGGTTTCTCCCAGATTGCTGGGTGTAAAAATGCTCACCGTCTGGAGGAGAAAAGCTTCCCTGGTTAAAGTCCAGCTGGAATCCACCTCCGGTTGTTTGTCCTTCCCCGGCTTCTTCTGCAGTTACTCCCTGGTCAGAGTGCACTGCTTCCTCAGTCTCCAATGTAATTCTTACTGCCTCCGGGGAAAGTACCTCCCCCATCTCAGGAGTTTCTTCTGCCCCTGGAGAACTGGTAGGCCGGGGACACGGAGGAGGAGCTCTGAAGTCAGGGCTTAAAGTGGTCTCTAGCCCAGGAGAGACAACCCCAATCTCGCCTTCTTCAGGTGCTCTCTGCGGGCTTATTCTCGACGTGGGTAAAACTGCCCCTTGCATCTGCCAGATCAATTCGTCAATTCTGTCGAAGGAGGGGATATCGGAGCGCCGCGAGGCGCCAGCCACACTCCTTCCCCTTCTCTTCGGCATCCTATAGGTAAATCGGGCCGCAAAGCCGATCAAGCAAGAAAAAAAAAGGTAATTGAATGGAGTGATCAGATGCGTCTCTTTCAAAGTGTCTGTACCGCGGCCATCTTGGATCTTACCGCTACTAATGTTTCTTGTGTACTTTCACAAGTGATTTTGTAGGTTATATTGAGATATGAGGGGAGGACTTCGAGTAGCAGTGGCGTGTGGTGACATTTATATAGCAGGGGATTCAGTAGATGAGCTAAACCAGGAGTGACCAACCTCAACCCTCGCCATGTCAAGTTTTCAGAATTTGTATAATGAATATGCATGAGATATATTTGCATGCAATGGAGGCAGTGCATGCAAATAATCTCATGCATAGTCATTGGAAAAATCCCGAAACCCCGCTAGACTGAGGGGCTCATAATCAAAATGGAAATATGTCTAAAAACCGTCCTAATTCGGCACTTAGACGATCAGTGAGACAAGTTGGCCAAGTGCCAATAATCGAACCAGGTTTTAGACGTATCTAAAAATGAGTTAGGCCTTCACAGTGCTGCAGTACGCTCAGAGCTAAAAGGGGCAATTTAGAAGGAGTGGTGAGGGCAGGACATTGGCCGTCCTAGACTTAGTCGTACTGCATGTATAACTGAAAGTTTAACAACACTGCCTAGACGGAACTTGGACATTGTGACTTAGGCCATCTAAAACCAGGTCTAACACCCAGAGACCCAGTGTTGTAATATTACAACATCACATTTAAGGCTACAAAATAAACCCTCCCCCATTTTTTTTCTTTTTAAAACTTCATGTACATTACTAATAGAACCTATTGTTCAGTTCTGCAACACCATTGGATGGTTGAATGTGTAAATAGGTCTGTTTATCTGGCCATGAAGTCATACAACCCTGTTGCCTGCTTTGGAGTATATCATCTTGTTGTTTTGGACGGGATACATCAGGACTAAAGTAAGTAAAAAGCTTGAAATATTTTTTTATGTGATCATTAATATGTGTAGATCATGCAGATTTTATGACATCATTGAATATACTGATTTTAAGAGATTTAGAGCTGGTTATTTCTATGTTGTAATTTTACAACAGTGGGTCAAAGTGATAGCAAGGTTTTGTCTGCACTCCCCTGAGACCCAGTGTTGTAATATTACAACATCACATTTAAGGCTACAAAATAAACCCTCCCCCATTTTTTTTCTTTTTAAAACTTCATGTACATTACTAATAGAACCTATTGTTCAGTTCTGCAACACCATTGGATGGTTGAATGTGTAAATAGGTCTGTTTATCTGGCCATGAAATCATACAACCCTGTTGCCTGCTTTGGAGTAATGATGTCCATTCCCTCTGCACACCACTGGAGTACTTTCAGAAGTTTGTGACAGAAGATATGATCAACGCTCTGGCAGATAACACAAATCAGTACAGTTTTCAGAAGAAAGGATCATCTATAAACACAAACACAAAGGAAATAGAGCAGATGATTGGCATGTATCTGAAGATGGGTCTTGTCCAAATGCCTGGAGTCCGTATGTACTGGGAAGCAGACACAAGATACAGTCCTGTCGCTGATGTAATGTCACGAAACAGATTCCAGTCTCTGTTGACATCATTACATTTTGTGAACAATCTAACCGTGTCTGAGATGGAACAAAAAAGTGACAAACTCTGGAAACTCAGACCATGGCTTGATGCTTTCAGAGAGAAATGCCTAAAAGTGGTCCCTGAAGAACATAACTCTGTTGATGAAATGATGATCCCTTTCAGGGGGAAATTCAGCAGCATCAAACAGTACATGCGTGGCAAGCCAAACCCATGGGGGTTCAAGCTGTGGGCAAGGACTGGAATCTCTGGTATACTTTGTGATTTTGATGTGTACCAAGGCAGTGTGAATGGAATACGGGCAAGATCTGAACTTGGACTATCAGGGGATGTTGTGATGAAACTTGCTTCCACACTTCCACATAGTCACAACTACAAGATCTATGCAGACAACTTTTTCACCAGCATCCCATTGATAGTTAGGCTGCTGGATTGTGGAATTCATTACACAGGAACAGCCAGACAAGTGCGCCTTCCAAACTGTAATCTTGAGGATGAGAAAAGCTTGAAGAAAAAGGGAAGAGGAAGCTTTGATGTCAGAGTGGAGTCAAATCACAACATTTGTGCTGTGAAATGGTTTGACAACAGACAGGTTACACTTGTGTCTTCCTTTGCTGGCCCACAACCAGTGGAGAAGATTCAACGCTGGGACAAAACTGCCAAAAGATTTGTTGAAGTTGAGAGGCCTTATATCGTGGCTGCCTATAACAAATTCATGGGCGGAGTGGATTTGTTAGACTCATTTGCAGCAAAATACAAGTTTCCACTGAAGTCCTACCGCTGGTACCTTTACATCTTCTGGCACACCATTAACCTAGCTGTGATCAATGCTTGGCTCCTGTACAAAAGGGACTGCAAAGCTTTGGATATCCCAAAGAAACAGATGCTAAACAGGAGAATGTTTCAGGCCCAGTTGGCATCTTCTCTTATCCTGATCGGAACGGCTGGGTCAGTGTCAAAGCGAGGGCGACCATCTGCAAGCCCAGTTTCATCAAGAGGGGGCACCTTGACTTCCCAAAAGAGGCAGTTTACAGATGATGGAGGTTCTTCAGCTGCCATGACAGCCAAAAAGTCAAATGCACACCCTCCAAAGGAAGTTTGCAAGGACATGATTGGACATTTTCCCATCAAAGCCGATAGAGGACGGTGCCGACACTGTGCAAAAGGCTATACCAACACACTTTGCAGGAAGTGCAATGTTCGCCTGTGCTTTTCAGAGCAAAATAACTGTTTTTGGAACTACCATAACTGAATAAATGAACAAATAAAACATAAGTCACAAGAAGGTATCCAAAGTGACCAGATAACCACTTCAGGGACAAAGTACAGACTCCTACACACACCCCCAGTGATCACTGACACCCCCCTCCCCCTGCACCGCCATAAAATTTGTAATAAAACGTCACATATTTGCCTCCAGAACATCAGCACCTGGCAGCCTAGAATAGGAACGCCTAGTAGAGCTGCGCAGACGTGGCTTAAGTGGTCTGGGGGGGGAGCTAGTGAACCATAGAGAGGAGGACCCAGGCCCATAAGCCACTCTAACCACTGCATGCATGGTGAAACATGTGCACCCCCAAAAACCCTTATGTACTGCCATATAAGTGGCACCTGCAGCCATAAGGGCTATAGGGATGGTAGACAGGTGGGTATAGTAGGTTCTGGGGGTGTTCACCATGACCTATAAGGTTGTTGTGGTGAGATGTGTATGTGGCACCCTTTTTGTGAAGTTCACAGCAGTGCCCTATAAGGTACCCCACTACTCTGGTGCAATGTTTCGGTGTCCAGTCCATCACTTTGCTGACCCCGCCCAAGTCCAAAAGGTCTTTTTCTAGACGTTTTTGACTTGAACAAATTTTTGGATGAAAATGGGGTATAAAGATAGACGACTTAACAGTCGTGTTTCTTTATAAGTAAGCTAAAAGCTATCGGTTTAAACATTTCTGTCTATATACTTTCCCCCACCCTGATGAAGAATGAAACGCGTCAGTGGGGAATGAGACAGTAACTGTTCAAAAGCTAAGTCTCTTTATTTATATATTTAAAGGAAACTTTTTAAGTATAAGCACAGGCACTTTAAGAATATATGAAATAGAAAAATAGAAAATAAATATAAAATATAAATGATGCAATAGAGAAAACAACAAATTAAATAGTTCTGGTGAGGAAGACCACCACATAAATCTGCTAATTCACAGCGGGAGTGTGGTAATCTGAGGAACTTCGGTGAGCACGATTCACTGTAGTTTGTGTAAGAATAATAATAATAATAACAACTTTATTTTTATATACCGCCATACCACAAACAGTTCTAAGCAGTTTACAAGGGAAGAGAATGTATACAGACAGCAACTTTACAGAGAACTTTTGAAATTACATTGGCATGCTAAGTTTAGTCAGGTTTATCTGGAAGTGTTTTGGAAGTACATCAGGCTGAAGTGGGGTCAGAGAAATTTGTCAAAGAGATAAGTTTTTATTGACTTTCTAAACGTTTGGTACGAAAGTGCATTTGAGATGAAGTTGGTTAAACATTTGCTCCATTTGCCTGCTTGGAATGATATTGTTCTATCAAGGTATCTCTTGTAAGTGCAGCCCTTTAGGGATGGAAAAGCGAACTAGTAGGTACTGCGTGTATTAGTTGTGCCTGGGAATTTGAATTGGTGAGACAGATAGGATGGGGATGAACCTGTCATGGTTTTGAAGCAAAGACAAGCAAACTTGAAAATGACCCTTGTTTCCACAGGCAGCCAGTGTAGTTTTTTATAATATGGGCTTACATGGTCTTGAGGCCATAAATGAGACGGCTACAGCATTTTGGATGACTCTCAGTCATTTGATGGTTCTCTTGAGAGATCCCAAGTATATAATATTGCAGGTACTTAAGATCAGGGATTGATCCAGCAGTCGAAAGGAAAAAAAAAAATCAAAGTATTGTTTAATGGTACGAAGTTTCCATAGAGTGAGAAAACATTTTTTGACTTAAGCATTAGTGTGATCTTCAAACGTCAGGCTTCGGTCCAGGGTGACGCCAAGGAGTTTGGTTGTAGGATTAATTGGGTAATCTGATCCATTTAGTCTCAAGTAGGTATTCACGATCTTGTTATTGGTACTTGCCAAGAAGATCATGGTTTTTTCAGGATTCAGTTGTAGTTTGGAGTGCATAGTCTAATGTTCTACCTTGATAAGGACGGATGAGATGAATTGTTCTGTCTCTTGGGTCAATGAGGTTATGGGAATAATAATTGTTATATCATCCGCATATATGTACAATTTCAGTTTTAAATTGGATAGCATATTTCCCAGTGACGCCATGTAGATATTGAAAAGTGAGAGGGAGAATGGGGAGCCCTGTGGCACTCCGCAGGGATTGGACCAATCTTAACAGTAGGTTCCTTCACTGTAGACCTGATATGTACGTTTTTTTAGGAAACCTGTGAACCAATTTAGTACCTGTCCTGATATCCTAAGCAGGAGGTCATGATCAACAAGGCCGAAAGCACTGCTCAGGTCGAACTGCAGTACCAGTGCACTTTTTTCCCAGGAAAACAAATGGAAAATATGGTCAGTCATGGACGCCAAAACTGTTTCAGTGCTGTAATTTGTTCAGAGAATCGTGTAGAATGTTAAACTTCTCTAAATATTCTGTGAGGTCGATGTTAACCAGACCTTTGATTAGTTTAAAAAAGAATGGTATGTTGGTAATGGGTCTGTAGTTGGCCATCAAGGAAACAAACTCCTTTGGGTTTCTGATAATAGGAGTCACGAGGATATGACCAAGTTCCTCTGGGAATTTACCGGTACGCATGCATGATGAAACCCAGTTAAAAAGTTCAGCCTTGAAGGAGATAGGAGCTGTTTTCATAATAGTCGGTGGGCAGTTATCCAATAGGCAATTGGATTTTGCATATTTTGAGTAAAGCTTGAGGAAGTGGCTCCAGCAACTGAAGAATTATTACGGTTAATGATCTATTTTATACATGTGCTCGTAATTGTCTTTGATACCCCAACAGTAACATACAAGATTTCAAATCAAGAAATATCTTATGTCTTTCCTGAATAACTCTAGTCATATCAGGGAAGATTCTAATTTTTTGACCACAAAATAATATCGCTTTATTTTTAAATTAAGCTTATAGCACCTGTACTTTCTCACTCTCCAATATAAATGTAACTAGAAGTGTGGAACGCCAATTGAACTCATCTTGAGAGGTCTCCAGAAATTTGGTCAAATCCAATTCTGTATCTTTCCCAATAGATTCCATAGCTATCCCCTCTGGTTGTTGAGAAATCTTACTCTGAGGTAAATAATATAAACTCTCCCCCCCCTTTTACAAAACCATGTTAGCAGTTTTTTGAACAGGCCGGCACACTAAATGCTCTGTGCTGCTCCCAACGCTTATAGGAACTCTATGAGTATCGGGAGCAGCACAGAGCATTCAGTGCACTGGCCTGCACAAAAACCGCTACTGTGGTTTTGAAAAAAAAAAAAAAAAAAAAGGGAGGGGGCAAGGATAAACAAGAAAACAACATAGAGGGTTGTAATTGCCCCAACGCCCATAGGGATTTAATGGGTGTCAGAGTGTTTACCATGCGGCTTCATAAAAGTGGAGGACAATCAGCTCTGGAAAATAATAAAATAAATAAAATAAAAATAATATTTACGGATCAATATTTTAAGTTACTGGAAGATTCAATAACCTCAAGTTTTTGGACCTATCATAATTTTCCAGTTGTTCACATTTCTACTGAAGTACCAAACTATCCCCCCCCTACCTTTCACAAAACCATAGCTATCAGCGTCAGAGCAGCGCAGAACATTCAGCATGGCGGCCGGTGCTAAAAACCTCTTGCGCGGTTTTGTAAAAGAAGGGTATCCCTAATTGCTGTTGCACTCATTTAAATATTTTTTTATTTGTTAGCTAAATCATATTGGTCTGTGGGTTTTCCATTGTTTAACTAATTGTCCAGTATCAGAAGGATTGTGTTAGTTTAGTAAATGTAAGCAAGCCCAAATAAAAATAGAAACAAATTACACTCCTCTCATGATTCTCCGGCCTCAGTTATATTGTAATTCTTAAGATAAAGCTGATTTTCTCCAGAGGGATATTTACTGCTGAGAAGCTTTACCTTGGCTGATCTTCTGCTCCAGTTGGATTGTGTAGCATCTCTTCTTTTCCTCTTTCTGCTATGTGCCACATTGATAGAAGACGGGGGCTCTGTACCTGTGCGCCTTTGATATACTCCAGCAGCTTTCCTGATTCTTAAGACTGGGTCCCACTCCTCGCAGTGTCAGAAATTGTGCTGGTACGACCTTTTCTATAGAAGGTAAGAATATGCTGCAGCTTAAAGGTTAAAAGTAACTTTAGTGCCCTTGAATGAGTTTTAAGGGAATGGTCAGGGAATCTGAGCCAAGAACCTGGTTCTCTTACACAAAGGTATAGTAGCTGGGGATCTGAACATAGACAAGAAACCTCCACATAGACTGGGTAACCTCCACCACATCAGTCAAGAATAAGTTGACCATACGTCCCGTTTTGAACGGGACCGACCCTTTTTCAGACCCCCACACACAGCTTCGGGACGCCAAAATGTCCCATTTTCAGGGACAGCATCCTGAAGCTGTGCTCGCGGACAACAGGACAGGCAATCACTTCCTGTCCCTACCTGCCGTGAAAAAGAAAAGCCTCCCTCCTTCCTTTCCCCCGGTCCGCTGCTATCTTGCCACACTGCTGCTGCTGCTAAAGCCGACGC
This sequence comes from Geotrypetes seraphini, assembly GCF_902459505.1. Lineage (NCBI taxonomy): Eukaryota > Metazoa > Chordata > Amphibia > Gymnophiona > Dermophiidae > Geotrypetes > Geotrypetes seraphini. Next base: position 242,395,152 of record NC_047085.1, on the reverse strand, counting down.
AAAATCTTCTTTCCAATGTCAATTCTAACGTTGGAGAGGACGTTCTGGGCCAGCCAGGCAGTGATTGGCTGGACCAGAACGTCCTCTACGACGTCAGAATTGACGTCAGAAAGAAGACTTCGTATTGGCTTTAGCAGCAGCAGCAGCAGGGCGGTAAAATAGCAGCGGAACGGGGGAAAGGAAGGAGGGAGGCTTTTTTTTTTTTGCATGGCAGGGAGGGAGAGAGGTAGACAGGCAGGCAGGCTGGTTTTGGTGGGAGGGACAAAGTGTGGAAGGCAGTGAGAGGGACATAGGAAGGAGGCACTTGGGGCACTAAAGACATGGGAAGGAGGCACTGGGGGCACTATGGACATAGGAAGGAGGCACTGGGGCACTAAGGACATGGGAAGGAGGCACTGGAGGCACTTAGGACATGGGAAGGAGGCACCGGGGGCACTAAGGACATAGGAAGGAAAGAGGGAGGGAATAAAAAGGGACAATTCTTGGGCCTGAATGCAGAAAGAAAGAAACAAATGAAATAAAGGATGCACAGTCAGAAGGAAACGCAACCAGAGACTCAGGAAGAAAGGGGGCAGGGTGAAATAAAAAAATGGGGCATGGGGAGAGAGAGGGAAAGATAGACATAGAAAAAGAAAGGGGACATGGAGAGAGAAAGAAAGAAAGGGGCAGGGTGAAATAAAGAAAGAAATGGGGCATGGAGAGAGAAAGAAAGACCGACATACAGAAAGAAAGGAGGCATGGAGAGAGAAAGAAGGGGGCAGAGTGAAAGAAAGAAATGGGGCACGGAGAGAGAGAGAGAAAGACAGACATACAGAAAGAAAGGGGGCATGGAGAGAGAAAGAAAGAAGGGGACAGGATGAAACAAAGAAAAAGTTGGGGGAGGGAATGAGGTCTGGAGGAGAGGAAGCATACAGGAGGCAGAAAGAAGGGAAGAAATATTGGATGCACAGTCAGAAGAATAAAGTGCAACCAGAGACTGATGAAATTACCAAACAAAGGTAGGAAAAATGATTTTATTTTCAATTTAGTGATCAAAATGTCTGTTTTGAGAATTTATATATGCTGTCTATATTTTGCACTATGGGCCCCTTTTACTAAACTGCAATAGCAGTTTTTAGCGCAGGGAGCCTATGAGTGTTGAGAGCAGCGTGGGGCATTCAACGCAGCTCCCTGCGCTAAAAAACACTATTGCGGTTTAGTAAAAAGGGAGGGGGTATATTTGTCTATTTTTGTATAGTTGTTACTGAAGTGACATTGCATAAAGTCATCTGCCTTGACCTCTTTGAAAACCCGCGGAATATAAATGATAATTAACATTTTCTCTGCATACAGTGTGCTTTGTGTTTTTTAAATTTTATTGTTGGTAGATCATTGTGACTTGGCCATGAAGGTAAGGGGGAGGGAGGGAGGGGTGTTGCTGAAAGACATCTAGTAATCCTTGCAGGCTTGACTGTGCAGGGAACTATTTTTGTAAAATCATGTTTTGTTATGTGACTGGCATTATTTACACTTTAATTTCTATGAATGAATAGAATGAAAATGATATAAAATTACTTGCTTGTTTTTATGTGCGTGCGCTGAAGGAAAGTGGAGAGAGAGTGGGCTGAGGACGCTGAAGGGAAATGGGAAGAGAGAGAGGGGAGAAGACGCTGATTTATAAATTGACAATTGTACAGAATATTGTTTCTTTTTATACTGTAATATAATAAGTTCAATATAAAACAATTCAAGGCTTGTGTGGATGGAATCAGGTGGTTTGTGGGGATGAGGACCGAGCTTACGGGGATTAGTCCAATAAAATGGTATTTTCTTATTTCTCATTATTTGTTTTATTTTTATTTGTTAATTTGTAAAGTGGTGATTGTTATGTATCAGTTTTTCCAAACTTACATCTACTGTCTTTATATTTGCACTGTATTAGAGGACACGTGTTACTGTTTTTGTGGTGTTGCATTGTATCCAGGGTCTGGTTTCTTGGCGGTTCAGTTTAACTTTTGTCTACATATTTCTATTTTTAGTTTTTGATTATTTCATATTGGGCGAGGGTGTATCTGTCTGTGTGTATGAAAGGGACATGGCTTTCTGATAGCATCAACTGTACAGGATCAATTGACTGTGCAGGATCTGGTTTGTTTAATTTTACAATGTATGTGTTGGTGTTCTAGTGCTCACTGCAGTGTTTAAGATGCTGCCTTTTCCTAGGTACACTCTTGTTGTGCAATATGTAGATTGTTACTAAAAATCATATTTTTTATATAGATGGGGGGGTGTCAAAAAATGATGGGCCCCGGGTATCACATATGCTAGGTACGCCACTGCACTAGAAATAGAGAAAGTACCCAAATATAATATGCAAACTGCTTTGGTTGTACCATAGTGTAACAAAAACCTCACGTGCAGGGTTTCCAGATGTCCAGATTTACTTGAATATGTCATCTTTTTAGAGGACTGTCCAGGCATCCGAATGGGGTTTCAAAACCCGGCAGTTTGTCCAGGTTTTGAAAACCATTGAGCTTGGGGCTGTGTCTAGAATGCATCTGTACATGTTACATTACATTGGTGTCTTCTATCCCTCCAATACCTTTCAGTTCTAGGCTGTTTACAACAAAAAATTAGCCTGGGCATTCCCAGGGAGATTATAAGGTTGATAGCTATAGTATGCGTCGGGATCTGGGAAGAGTCAATATGGTTTAGTTAGATCATTTGACAAATTTCTTGGAATAGCATGGTTTTCAGTTCTTTCCTGAATGTTTTGTACTTGGGCATCACATCACATCTGCGCATGTGCAGATGCCCTCCAGACGTGGCCCCAAAGAGAAGGGGTTTGGAGGCAAAACAGTGCAGGGCTGTGGGTGGAACAGGGTGGGGCTTTGAGTGAAATGGGGCCAGGCTGGGTGGAACAGAGTGGGGCCACGTGACCTTTTTTGAGGACAACATTTGGTAACCCTACTCACATGTATCAACATTAAGGGCCATGGGCTTGATATATTGCATCTCTGTAGTACAAGCAAAGTGGTTTATGTTTTCTATGCAGGTACTTTTTATGTCCCTGCTCTTCTTGAGCCTGAAACAATGGAGAGTTAAGTGATTTGCCCAGGTTCACAAGCAGCTGCAGTGGGAATGAAGCCCAGTTCCCTAGATTCTTAGTCCACTGTACAAGCCATTAGGCTATGGGCTACTGTTAAAACATATCACCATATGTATCTATACGCTGACTGTACCCTAAGAAATCCTCCAAATCAATGTGTAAAGTCCCACAACAATAGAATCCAAAATGAAAATTAATATGAACATTCAAATTTAAGGAGAAAAGATTTCAGTGGGTACCCACATGAATTATCTATGTAACTACGGAAACAAGACAGAATGATAGGTGTGCCGTGGACCGCCAGAAGAACTAGCAAATTGATTCTGGACGAAATCAAACCAGCCATGTCACTCTGTTACAGCATGAGCATGATAACGGTTACCAGGGTGATATGAAAGTGCCTATGCTAATTCACACATTAAGGGCAGGATTCTAGAAATGGCATTCATAAATCAGGTGTCCTTTATAGAAGAGCGCTGAAGCATGGATTTTGCGCCATAACTTTGGGCACCAGACTTGCACCTGCTTAAACCTGCTCTAAATACTGGTGCCCAAATTAGGCACACTGATCCAGTATTCCTCAATTACATGTGTAAATTTTTCATTGACAGCTGCGCCAAATGGCACCTACAATGTAGGTACACTTAGGCACCGTTTATAGAATCTGGCCCTTAACGCCTTTTCTTAAGGAGGGGATAAGTGCCAACATACTAACTGCATAAATAACAGTGCACTGTAAGCACACTGCATTAAGTGCAGTGTGTCGTCCAGGCCAATTCTCTATCCATAACATAGCAGCTTCCACCTCCTAACCCAATCTTCAGTCAGCTCATTTTTCCTATTAAAGTGTGATAACTGCAAAGGTGGAAATTCTAGAAGTAGACACCTTACTTTTTTGGCATACTGATGCCTATTATATTGTAGCATCTGGGCATCCAGATTCCATTATTACATTACATTAGTGGCTTTTATTCCACCTTAACCTTGCAGCTCTAGACGGATTACAAAAGAAGTAATCTGGACATTTCCAGGTGAATTTCGTGATCAAGAACCGATTACAAGGATTAGATGCAGGTCTGAGATTCGTTTTGAACTTCACAGGGTTAGAGGTAATCAAGATATAGTATTAGTTTGTCATGATAAATTTCCTGAATAACAGGGTTTTTATTTCTCTTCGGAGGGTTTTGGAGTTTGGAGTTGTGATCGGTAGGTTGGAGATTTGGTGGTCTAGTTTCACTGCCTAAGTAGCTAGTAGATCATCGTACAATTTCTTGGCTTTCGAGTGGGGAAGTGGTGATTGAATGGTGTTTGGGTTCTCCTTGGTCTGGTTGAGTTGTTTCAGGTGAGGCAATCATTCAATTAGGTGGGGGCGGCACCATTCAGGACTTTGAATAGTAGGCTGTAGAATTTGAATAATATTTATGCTTGTATTGGGAACCAGTGTGTGTCTAGATATGCGGTGGTGATGTGATCGTATTTGCTCAGAGAATGGATCAGTCTGAGGGCTGTCTTTTGTACGGTTTGTTTTATCATGGGACATGGTTGTTTTATCATGATATTGGGGCACAGTTTGTTTTATCATGACATTGGGGCATGGTAGGTAAAGGATATTGCAGTAGTCTAAGGATCCCAGGATTAGGGACTGTACCAGGAATCGGAATTGGTCCCTATCAAGGAATTTTCAAATTTGTCGTAGATTATGCTTGATTGCAAAGGATTTTTGGACTGTCTTGTTGATTTGCAGTTACATGGTGCAGCATCTGTCAATTATCACCCCAAGAAGTTTTAGGATGGGTTGAATGGGATATGTGATGGAGTTTATTTCTATGTCTGTAATAGTTGGAGTTTTGTCTTTTTCGAGCAGTAGGAATTTTGTTTTCTCTGTATTTAGCTTTAGTTTGCAGTCTTTTATCCATTTTTCAACTGTTTCTAGAGTCTTATGCAGTTTACCTGTTGAGTTGAGAGTTAGTTGAAAGGAAAGAGAATTGTAATGTTATCTGCATAGCTGTATGTTATGCCTAGTTTGTCCAAACAGGTGCCTAGGGAGGCAACGTAGAGGTCAAAGAACACTGGAGATAGTGGTGAACCTTGGGGAATGCCACAACGATTGGACCAGGGTTCTGATTCTTTCCTGTTAATCTTGACTCTGTATGTTCTGTATTGTAGATTTCTTGGAACCATAGGATGCTAGTGTAATCCAGCACTGGTGCATCTTATATTTGGGCACCTACAGTTGCACCAGCCATAGGCCATGTAATTTGTAGTATTCTTATAAGTTACATGCCTAATTAGTCCATATCCTACCCATGCTCCTCCCATGTGTTGTCCCTCCTTAATATTGTATACTATAGAACAGTGTATCCAAAACCTTTTGAGGCCAAGGTACACTAAACTTGGGGCTGCGTCTGGAGGTATGTGTGATGTCATCATGTTGATGCCCATGCATGTGTGGAGGCCCTCCAGAAGGGGCCCTGAACTTGTTATTACTATGCCGGGGGGGGGGGGGGGAGGGTGAGAGGCACGTTCTGTAGGCAGTCAGCTGGCGCCGGCACCTCTCCTCCTCTCCGTCATCTCGCAGCACACCTAGAATCTTGCCACAGCACACAGTTTGCGATGCACTGCTTTAGAACTTACATGCACCCAGAATATCTCTCAAGTTGTTAACATACATAGGATGGCCCCTCCCTTAATCTTCCCCTGTGAAGCATAACGTACTGCTTCTTTAGCCAGAGAAACTGGGCGTGTTCTGTCTTAGTACCCCCCTACCCTCCACCCCCATCCTGGTATCAGAGGGACAGAACAGCTCCTGGACTAGTGAGAAAAGCTCTACTCCTTTCCTCTGAAAGCCAACCCAGCTTTTCCTTCCCTCCACTGACCCTGAAGTGGCTTCCCTTACAGTTAAGCCTGGCTTGGGCTGAAACATACCCTCTACTGAGTAGCTTGGGATGTGCCCTGTCACAACCGTGGGTTCTTTGGTTCTCATTCTGCTACTCCTCTATTCCTGTATACTCACTGTTCCTATTTTCCTTGTCTATCTGTTGCTTATTGCTCACCTCTTTTTAGAGCAATATATTTTTATTTTTTTCTATAGCCCTATAATGCTTAGTTTATTGTCAGTAAATTATGTGCAGCTAGAAGTGGAAAATTAATGATCTTATTCTTTTGTAATTTTCACCATTAATTAAAAGACTATTCAAGAAACAGTAGAGAGAACATGTTTTGTGTGTGTGTGTGGTGGTTATTTAAAAGAAAATAAAATGATACCCATTAGTTCTCTTTTAATTTGTATGCCCAATTAACTATAGAATGTGTCATTCTTGAGCTCTTCTGTCTGTCTTTTTGACTGACATTCTTTCTAATCATACCATGCTGAGATAGCAGACAAGTATATACTACGGGTGGAGGGGATGATATGTTGGGATCTTTTTTTTTTTTTTTAACTTCACCCTTATCTATATTGAAAGCATAAGGGCTTTGAAACTAGGTTTGTGGAGGTGGTTGTAAGTGCTACATATTTGTGTCAAAAGCAGAAATGTGTATGGGGAGTAAGTCTATAATTGGGTTCCTATATGTAGGAAAAGGCACCTAGTATGATCCTAACCTACAAAGACTTTTCTTTAAAGCAGTGTATCACAAACTGCATGCCATCTAAGATTCCAAGTGTGCCACGAGATGCCGGGGAGGAGGAGAGGCGCTGGCAACGGCTGACTGCCTACAGGACATGCATCTCGTGGCAAGAGGTACATCCTGTAGGCAGTCAGCCAGTGCCAATGCCTCTCTTCCTCCCCAGCACCTCTCCATGCCTCTTCTCTTCCAGCACCCCCCACTGGTGGCTCAAGACCCCTTCTGGAGGGCCTTCGCAGATGCGTGGATGTCGGCATGAAGACATCACACATGCACGTGACATCATTGCTTCGATGTCCTCATACATCTGGATGCCCTCGAGCTGCAGCCACCAGTTTAATGTGTCATGGCTTCGCAAAGTGTGTAGACATTGCTTTGTAGACAATTAACGACCCACAAACTATGCAGGGAGGAGTAGCCTAATGGTTAGTACAGTAGACTTTGATCCTGGGAAGCTGGGTTCAATTCTCACTGCAGTTCCTTGTGACTCTGGCTCTTAACTCTTCATTGCCCCAGGTGCAAAGTATAAAACTTACATTGTGAGCCCACTAGAGACAGAGAAAGTGCCTGCATATAACGTGTACAATGTTGCATATATCTGGTAGTGCTATAGAAATGATTAGTAGTAGACCCATGTAAGTTAGGCATGAGCACTTACACCAGTCATAGAGGTCACATGGGTGTATGCCTAAATTTTGGTGATGTGTGCATATCGTTCCATGGTGCGACCTTACCTTGAGTATCGCATTCAATTCTGATTGCTTTATCTAAAAAAAAAAAAAAAAAAAAGATATAGCAGAACTAGAAAAGGTTCAAAGAAGAGCGACCAAGATGATAAAGGGGATGGAACGCCTGTCGTATGAGGAAAGACTAAAGAGATTAGGGCTGCTCAGTTTGGAAAAGAGATGGCTAAGGGGAGATATGATTGAAATCTACAAAATCCTGAGTGGTGTAGAACGGGTACAAGTGGATCGATTTTTTACTCCATCAAAAATTACAATGATTAAGAGATTCAATGACGTTAAAGGGACGTACTTTTAAAATCAATAGGAGGAAATATTTTTTTACTCAGAGAATAGTTAAGCTCTGAAACGCTTCTGGTAAGAGTGGTTGACATAGCTGATTTTAAGAAAGGTTTGGATAAGTTTCTGGAGGAAAAGTCCATAGTCTGGTTTTGAGATAGACATGGAGGAACCACTGCTTGCCCTGGAACGGTGGCATGTAATGTTGCTACTGTTTGAGTTTTTGCCAGGTACTAGGGACCTGGATTGGCCACCGTGAAGATTAGAAACAAAAAAGACGTCATAATTTTTAAAAAACTTTTAAAATCTTACCTATTTAATGATGCTTTTAATATTTAATTTTCAGTGAGATTTTAAATCATGCTGTGGTTTAACTACCCCTACCCTCTTGTTTTTTCCATTTTTCTACCATAAATTGAAAATTGTAACTTTTACTCTCTCCCTCCCGACTCATGTTTGTTTTCTATGAAAATGTATTGTTAAATTGTTTTTTTCTTTTTACTATATTATATTTTGACTTTGTACATCGCTTAGTAATTCTAATAAGCGATTTATCAAATATATTAATAAACTTGGAAACTTGGGCTAGATGGACCATTGGTCTAACCCAGTAAGGCTATTCTTAAGTTATGCAAGTAAGTTTGAGTCCCACCTATGCCACACCCAGACTCTGCCTAGGTATACACCAGCCTTTGAATTGCACACTTGTAAGATTTGAGGGTGAATCAAAAATTAAAGGCAATTATTAAATAACACAATAACCAGAATAGAGCTAACGAAATGTAACATATGTACTCGTATGTTGAATAGTTTGTCCACACGCAGTACAATATTCGGCCTTTAGTCATGGGGCAGCCACGAGGAAAGAAATATGGATGCTCCATTACAAGATTGAACCATTGAGGAATAACGTGCAGTAATGCACTTTCTTTGGGTAGAGGGAGTAAAACCTGTGATAATTCACCGTTGGATATTGACTCAGTAAAGACATAGCACCATGAATCAACAGAAGGTTTATGAGTGGGTAAAAAGGTTTAAAGTGGAAAGAACAGGTGTAATCGACAAATGTCGTTCTGGTTGCCCATCAACATCGTGCACACAAGAGCACATTGACAAGGTGGATGCCATGATAAGAGAAGACCAATGGATAATGGTGTCTCAATTGGCTGCAAATTTGGATATTCTACGATAGGGACAGATACTGTGGTATTGGGGGATTTTAACCTCTATTATGACAAAGTAGGTTATGATGTACATGTAAGTGACTTTGATTTATTAATGGCAAGCCTTGGTTGGGAGCAGTTGGTGACAGATATAACTCACGTGGGTGGCCATATTTTGGACTTGATTTTGGTGCAGAAAAATAATTATTTGGATATTAATTCATAGCCAATTGCTTTATTGGTTCCTTGGACTGATCATATGTTTGTTTGTTAGTCAAACATAAGTAGTAAGATATAAGTGTCCTTTATATGAACTTAAAATTTAAATCACTTATGGATTCCAGAGTTGGAAAGTGATGACAATATTCCACTTCCTGAAGTAATGGAGTTGTGGCACTCATCCTTGGAATTTACTTTGGATGAATTAACGGTAGTTCAGCATGCAAAGAGGAAATATGGGCCTTGATATTCAGAGGAGTTGAGATAGGCTAAAAGGGGCCTTAGAATAGAACGGAAGTAGAGGAAAAGCCCTGATCCATTATCACAGGTAGAATATGTCACAGCTTTGTCTAGTTATAAAACATCAGTAGTAAATACAAAAAAGCAATTTTTTGATTAGCAGATTGCTGTAGCTTCTTCAGGCTCTATGGAGTTGTTCATGACTGTGAATTATTTGATAACCCCAAGAGTGAACAAAAATAGAGTACTTTATTTCTAGATCTTTTGATTTATTGATGTGTCCCTGATATGTTAAAACAAGCTGATGTTTTTCCCCTTTTAAAAGGTGCTTCCAAGATGGAGAATTTTCCTCCCATTTCCAACCTGATGTTTTTGTCCAAAGTCTTAGAAAAGGTTGTTTTGCAGCGACTGGAATATTTTGTGACTTCACAAGATTGTTTAGATGTTTTTCAGTTTGGTTTTTGGAAAGGTCATAACACAGAACTGCTCTATCTCTTTGTGAGGAGTTTTGTAAGGGGTTTGATAAGTACAAGCAATTTGTATTGGTGTCACATGATGTGGCTGCAGCATTTGACACTGTGAATCATTCAGTACTTTTGTATATGTTACGTACATTTGACATTTCTGAACTGTATTAAAATGGTTCCATTCGCTCCTTAGTAACAGGAGTTTTTGTGTGTTAGGTGAGGGTAGACATTCAAAATATTTCCCTTTGGACCATGGGGTACCTCAAGGCTCTTCTCTCTCAGCAATGTTATTCAACCTGTTTATGGCCCCGACTGGTACATTGCTTTCAAATCTTGGAGTACAGTATTGATTATATGCTGATGATCTGCAGTTCTTTTTTGAATTTCCAGTTCATTATGTCTAAAGTTTTCACCTATTGTCATCTTATGCAATTATGGCTTGAATGTCTATGAATTGCCTCAGTTTAAATGTTTCTAAAACAAAATGGAATGACGATTACAGTACAGCAGGAGATCAAAAGTCTGTGGTTTTTATTAGACTCCTCCGTACAGTTTCGCAGTCACATCCCTCCTTCCCCTCTCTTGCCCTTTCTCCCCATTGTTCCCACATCCCTTAAGTTAACTCAACTTGTATGTCAACTCAACTTGTACTCCACTAATCTTCTGTAAACCGCATAGAACTTAACGGTATTGCGGTATATAAACTGTTATTATTATTATTATTATTGCGTCAGTAATAAGGACAATGTTTTTAAGACTCATTTAGTATTGCAACTGCGTGGTTTACTTTCATCAGCTAACTTTCGTCAAGTAATGCAATGCTTTGTTCTACCACATTTAGATTATTGTAATGACCTTTTGTAATGACCTTTTGAAGAAATCTTTATGGGCATTACAAGTAGCGCAGAATGCTGCAGCAAGAGTGATTGGTGGCATTTCACGTAGGGAACATGTTATCCCTTTATTGGCTGAATTACACTGGTTGCCAGTGGTTTGGAGGGTTTAGTTTAAAATTTTGGTGTTAGTGTATAAGGCCTTGCATCAAGCTTTGCTGAAAGTAATGGCAACTTCTCTTGCCTTATATGAGCCATCTCAATCTTTGCATTCATAATCTAAGCAATTGCTGGTTGTTCCATCTATACGAACTATAGTTAAGTCAACTATTCATTCCAGGGTTTTTGCAATGGTGGGTCCTCAGTTATGGAATTTCCTTCCAGAAAATGTTCGTCAAATCTCTTCATTTTTACTTTTCCATAAATGTTTGAAGGCTTACTTCTTTCAGAGGGTTTTTTAAAAATCTGTGATGGGTTATGATGTTATCAGAATTTGACATTGTTTTATCTATATGTTTTGAAAAATGTGATCATATTTTTAATAACTTGTATGATTGTGTATTTTGGTGAAGTTTAAGAATTGCATGATAGTATTTTAAAATCAGGGTGTGTTTGTTCACCTACAATTCTCCCTCCGTATCCACAGTTTCAGTACCCGCGGATTCGGTTATTCGCAATTTTTGCCCAGACCTCCCCCTTGCTTTTTAACAACAGAAATGCTGCATCCCAGACCTTCCCCAGCCCTTATCTGGTGGTCTAGCGGTGACACGGGGCAGGATCAATCTTCCTACGCTCCTACCTCATGCAGAGCCGTAATCAAAATGGCTGCCGTGAGTTCCCGTTGTAGTCTCAAGATAGAGACATTTAAATACCTACGTAATATAAATGTGCATGAGTCGAGTTTCTTTCATTTGAAAGGAAACTCTGCAATGAGAGGGCATAGGATGAAGTTAAGAGGTGATAGGCTCCGGAATAATCTGAGGAAATACTTTTTTACAGAAAGGGTGATGGATGCCTGGAACAGTATCCCGGAAGAGGTGGTGGAAACAGAGACTGTGTCTGAATTCAAGAGGGCCTGGGATAGACACGTGAGATTTCTCAGAGAGAGAAAGAGATAATGGTTACTGCTGATGGGCAGACCAGATGGGACATTTGGCCTTTATCTGCCGTCATGTTTCTATGACTAATGAGAGATTCCTGAGGAAATTAAAAAGCCATCATACAGAAGGCCAATTCCTTCTGCATTAGAAATTGGTTAAAAGAAAACAGAGATTGGGGTTAAATGATCATTTTTATTTGTGGAGAAAGGTGAATAGTGGAGTGCCCTAGGGATATGTGCTGGAACTGGTGCGCAAGAAACGAGAGCAATGAGTAATTTGATCAAATTTGCAGATAACTGAATATTAAAGGTTGTTAAATCACAAGCAGATTGTGAGAAATTACAGTGGGACCTTGCAAGCCTGAGAGACTGGACATCTAGATAACTAATGAAATTTAATATGGACAAGTGCAAAGTTACCGTATATACTTGAATATAAGTTGATCTGAATAAATTCAGTGTTCCCGCTAAGCTGCGCTGGGGTGCGCTGGCGCACAAAATATTACCTCGCAGCGCACAAGTTTCTCGTCACAGCGCACACAGTGTAGAGCACAGTTCTTCAACCGCCGGTCCGCAAACAAAATCTTGCCGGTCCGCGAAGGATTCGGTCCCCGCCGCAACGAAAGGCCGGCGTCAGCTGACTTGCAACTTCCTGTTGCAGTCGCTGTGCCGGGACTCCTGCCTTCCACCGCGTTTGCCTCCTGCCTTGTCTCCGCACCTCCAGACCAGCAGCGGCAGCTGTGTATGCTTTTAACTTCGGCACAGAGCTGCCCCTAATCAATAGTTTAGCGCGGTTTCATAAGGCAGCCTCGGGGCCTTTGCTAGGCCGGCCCACATCGCATCATCGAAGCGGGCCGGCTATCAAAGGCCCCGAGGCTGCCTCATGAAACCGCGCTAAACTATTGATTAGGGGCAGCTCTGTGCCGAAGTTAAAAGCATACAGAGCTGCCGCTGCTGGTCTGAACTCTTGGGCCGCTGAAGGAGGGCAAAAAGCAGCTGTCCTGGAGGTTTCCCTTCCTTTCGCCTTTACAGGTTCCTTTTTTCCACCTTTTTTTTTTTCCTTCAAACGGCAACGGGCCCCAGCATCGACATCAATCAAGTAAGTTCAACTGTCAATCAAGCGGTTCTGCTCGGCCAAAGCTTCCCCTGTGACATGAGCCACCCTCAGGGGAAAGAAAGTGACCCACAAAGGTGAGGGGAAGGGGGGCAGATGATGGAAGTTGGGGGGGGGGGGAGAGAGAGAGAGAGAGAGAAGGGGCAGATGATGGAATGGAGGAGATGAGAGAGAGAGAGAAGGGGACAGATGATGGAAGTGAGAAGAAGGGAGAGAGAGCAGAAGGCAGATGGATGTCAGTTGAGAAGGGAGAGCAGATGCTGAATGGAAGTGGGGAAAGAACACATACTGGATGGAAGGAGGAGATAAATAAAGGGGGAAGAAAATAGTAAGATAATGGAGGGGTGAGGGAAAGGGGTGACAAGCTGTGTGTAGACACAGTGAAAAGAGGGAAACGGGACTAAATAGTAAGAAAGAATTTAATTTAGATGGAGGCAGAAAATAGAGAAGGAAGACCAGAGAAGAAAAGGGAAGAGAGAGCAGAGAATGATCAGATCTGAGTGGAGGAAATGAGAAGAGAGATATGCTAAAAACCACAGGGGGGAGGGAAGGATAGAGATGCCAGACCATGAGGGGAACAGAAGGAAGATGATGGATGCTAGACCAAATTGGGGGGTGGGGGGGGGCAGGAGGAGAGATGGCAGGGAAAGACAGACAGTGAATGGAAGGGGCAGATGCTGGACTGAAGAGACAGAGAAGGTTATCATGCTGCTGTACCGGGCCATGGTACGCCCTCACCTGGAGTACTGCGTCCAGCACTGGTACTTTAAGAAGGACACGGTACTACTCGAAAGGATCCAGAGAAGAGCAACTAAAATGGTTAAGGGGCTGGAGGAGTTGCCGTACAGCGAAAGATTAGAGAAACTGGGCCTCTTCTCCCTTGAGCAGAGAAGATTGAGAGGGGACATGATAGAAACATTCAAGGTACTGAAGGGAATAGACTTAGTAGCTAAGGCAGGGAGAACGAGAGGGCACTCTCTAAAGTTGAAAGGGGATAGATTCCATACAAACGTAAGGAAGTTCTGTGGTAGAAAGCAACATATTTATTTGGCTCATAACTTGCTGGCGCCCGATATTTTTAGCTCACAGTGAAAAAAGTTTGCTCACAACACCCGCCCGCTTAGAGGGAACACTGGTTGAGACCCCCATTTTATCCCAAAAAGGAGGAAAAATGGTTGACTCGAATAAGTCGGGTGGCTTAATATTCAAGTGCCCTGCCCTGCCAGTCTCTGCACCCAGTGCCCCCTCCCTCTCCTGTCAGGTACTGCATCCAGACCCCTTCCCTCCCTTCTCTGTCAGGCTCTACACCCAGCCCCCTCCCTGCCAGGCACTGCACACAGCCCCTTTCCTTCCCTCCCTGGCTATCAGGAAGCCGCTTAGTGCTGAGCAGCAGCGCCAAAGTACACTGCCGCTCAGTACTCCGGAACTCGCGGCAGCAACTGACTGAGTTAGCAGTGCCCGCTACACCTCTGGACCACCAAGGATTCCAGCGGCAGAGGAGGTATGATGGACAGGGCAGGGAAGGGGAGACATGGTATAGGGTTACCATATGACTCCTGAAAAAGGAGGATGGATTGAGACATCCAGGTTTTACTTCCATTGAAAGTAATCTGTACTCCTTTTTCTGGAGCCATATGGTAACCCTACCTGACAACCTAATATATCTTCTGCTGGAATAAACATAGACTGTGCTAAAAGAAGCACAAAGGTTCCTTGACATTTATATCCTTTTTTTAGTTTAATGTTTTTATTGAGATCAAAACAAAACAATATGGCTTTTAGAAGAAATGGTACAGAAGATGACAACAATGTCATGCAATCTCTAGACATAATGAAAGCTATGGAGAAAACAGACAAATACAAAGCTATGCACAGTAGCAATATCTAGATAATAATCAGTATGCACTATGTGGGTAAGAAGAATAATGACAGTGAGAAAATAGGTAACCTGTACATGATTAAGTATTAACAGTATGATAAAAATGGAGTCCATATCCGTTGAAAGGAAGAAATCCAGGATCGTTTCTCTGCAAGATGATGTTCATATTGCATAATAGTTGTGCACATATTCTACCATGGATGAATGAAGAGTATAGACTCCTTTTTCCAATGACACAAAACAGATTTAATTGCCACTGCTATTATAATATCTAGTAACTTTGATTGGGGAACAGTGAGTATAGAAGGGGGGCAGGTGTGCGCTGTCCCAAATATAAACCGGGGCCCCCATTTTTGGGGACAATTTTTTGGCCCAAAAGTCCTGGTTTATATTTGAGTTTATGCGGTATGTACTGTACGTAGGGAAGAATAAGGGCAGAGGTATTATCTTACTCTTTTAAGAGATACACTGTGCTTGCTTAGAATATCCTGATCAATATTTTGAATGACTGTTTACTCTGTGTGTTTATTTGACTGTCCTATTCTTGTACTGATGTTCTTTTCCAGTAAAGCCTGTCTCTAGTATTATTATAGTTGTTGTTTTTTTTTTTTAATTTTTATTAAGGATTTGAAAATTATATCCAAGAACATACTTGTTTAAGAAATACAGAAAGAACTGTACAAACATGAAATTGAGCAAAAATTTACATAATCTATAAATCTTTCTTAGACCACAATCAAAGCAAGAGTCAAGAAATCAAAGTGAAATTAAAGAGGAGACTCTTTTATCTTAGAAAATAATTATTAAGGCTTGGCTTAACAGTTATTCCACAATTAAAATTAAACTGTTCAATATATTATAGTTGTTTTTATTGTACATGACTTTGATTTGTTAGTAAAAAAAAAAAAAAGTGAATCATCAAATAATAATAAACATAAAGGTAAATATAACCTAAACTATAGTTACATGATGCTAAGTTCCAGATTAGGGGTCACTGTCCAATAAAAGAATGTAGTCATCCTGGAAAGAGCATTAAAATCCTCTGCTCACATCCCCCCCCCAAAAAATATTTTAATATATGGTGCCCAGAGTTAGTAAAGTAATTGGGCACAAAGTTATAGAATAAGGTCACTTATGCACATAAATTAATTGGCTTATTTGGCAATAATTATCAATAATTGGCCTTAAGTGCTAATTAGCACTAATTACTGGTTATGCATATATCTGCTTTGCACCCCTTTTCGATAGCCTGCATGCCTAATTCATCTCGTGTGGAACTCCAAAAGGTGGCATGGCCAAGAGAATGGCATGGATGGGTCATAGGCATTCCCAGGATTTAGGTGCAGAGTTATAGAAAGCTTGCATTTCCATGCCTAAGTGGCAGTGGTTATTACATTACAATAGTGTTTTCTATCCCACCAATACCTTTCAGTTCTAGGTGGTTTACAAAAAGAGTTGGCCTGGGCATTCCCAGGGAGCTTACAGAGTTGATAGATAGAGGGAGCTTACACAAATTGAAGACTAGCATGAGCGATGGATTTTGGGGGAGGGTTTATAAGATTTTGATTAGCTCATTTGACAATTTTTTAAAAAAGTATAGTTTTCAGTTCTTTCCTGAATGTTGTGTAATTGGTCGTCTTGGTCAGTAGTATGGAGAGGTGGCAGTCTATTTTCGCTGCTCTGGTGGCTAGTAGTTCGTCATATTTTTTTTTTTGCTTTGTATGCCTTTTGCTGGGGATGGGTGAAGAGAGCCTGTGTTCTCCTTGATCTTGATGTGTTATTTCTGATCAGGTGTTTGTTTAGGTAGTTGGGACCGGTTCCATTTAGGGCTCTGAAGAGGGTGCAAAAGAATTTATATTGTATGCGTGCTTGTATTGGGAGCCAGTATGAGTCTTGGTAAGCAATGGTAATGTGATCATATTTTTTTCAATGAGCATATTAATCTGAGAGCTGAGTTTTGCACTGTTTGTAATTGTTTTAAGGTATAGGCGGGACATGACAGGTATAGGCTGTTCTAGTAATCCAGGAGACCCAGGATTAGCGCTTGGACCATGAGTCTGAATTGTTCTTTGTTGAAATATTTTCTGATTTTTCTTAGGTTGTACATGATTGTGAATGCCTTCTGGACCATTTTGCTGATTTGAAGTTATTCCCAGCAGTTTTAGGTTGGGTTGTAGGGGGTATAGGATGGAGTTTAATTTTAGGTTTGTTATGGAGGGTGTTTTGTGTTTTTTTCTAGAAGTAGGAATTTGGTTTTGTCTTGGTTTAACTTTAGTTTGTGGTCTCTCATCCATTGTGATATTGTTTCTAGTGTTGTATGTATTTTGATTGTTGTGTCATTGGTGGATTGGTCGAAAGGCAAGATGATGGTGATATCATCTGCATAGCTGTATGAGGTTATGTCTAATTTGTCTAGGCATGTCCCAAGTGTGGCTATGTAGAAGTTGAAGAGTGCTGGTGATGGTTATGTGCAAACATTTGTACCAGCCTTTGATAGACATAAATGCTTACATCTAAGGTTAATTTCTGAGACTATACAGTTTGTATTCTCTTAGTTTAATTAAAACATAGGTGCTCTCAACTTCCCTACAGCATGTGTGTCGTATATATAAAAAAAATAATTTCCATTTTCTGTAACACGTGTACTGTTCCTGTAGCTTGTTATTGATCCTGTAGTATGTAGATTCACTATAGCATGTACAGGCAGTCACTGGGTTAAGAACGAGTTTTGTTTTTAAAACGGTTCTTACGTTGGATTTGTATGTAACTCAGAACCTATAGATTTTCGGATTCTTGCTGCTTACCTCTGCTCCCAGCTGACAAAAGGACCAACCGTCCCTACCAGTGTTTCCTCAAAGGTACAGCATGCACACCCACACACTGTTCTTAATGTGGCCATGCATCATTCCTGAGTCTGCTACAGGAGAAGTGTAGGAGTCTATGCCACTGGAAATACTGCTCAGTGAAATCAAATGAATTCACTGCATTCTTAAGTGCGAGTCATACTTAAGTCAGGTGTCTAACTCAGGAACTGCCTGTATATAATCGAAAACCATCTCAATTTTCTGTAGCTCGTTATTCTCTCATACATAGTCCTGTAGCTTGTATGTTATTGATCCTGAAAACTACTGTATATGTACCCTTGCAACCCATTATGGGCTCCTGGGGAGGATGGGCTATAAAACTAACGAACGAAATAAATAAATAAAATATCTTCAGCTAGTATTCTATAAAGACAGTTACATGTGGATCTGCCTTTATAGAATTGATGCCTACCATGCATCATACTGGTGCCATTTAGGGCTACATTCAATAAATGGTGCTCAAAAATTGAAACTGAAAAAAAATAAAATAAAATTGACGCTCACTATCTCCTATGGCCACACCCCTCAATACACTCACACCTGCCCACTCTGCTCTCAAGCAGAGAAACGACTATACATCCCTCCAGGAAGATCCCTCCAAATGGAAACAGCTCATAAACACTCATACAGCCACTTCATCCCCCATCTTTGGAACCAATTGCCTGCCCAGTTAAGATCACAAGACTCGCTGATGACCTTTCGGAAAACGCTGAAGACCCATCTCTTCAATTGAACAGTGTTAATGGACTACCTTCTCCTAGCTTCCCTTCCTTTCTCCTCTCTCCTCCTTTTCTCCCTCTCCTGTTCCCTGCTCCCCTTCCTCTGAAGCATTGCTCCCCTACCGCTACCCCTCTCTGCCCTCCCTTCCCTTGCTCCCCCCTCCCCTTCTCTCTCGACATCCCCTCCCCTGAATCTTCTTCGAATGCCTATAATTTTTTTGTCCTGTATCTTTACTGTGAATGTCAATTGTAACCCGTTCTGAGCTCCCTGGAGAAAGGGATATAAATCTAAATAAATAAATAAAATTAATTGGGTGCCGTGGGATTTGTGCACTCAAATTCAAATTGTTGCCAATTAGTGGCACAATTTGACTTGTGAGACAATTTAATTGGGCAAATCTCTTGGATTAGCGCCAAAATATTAGCTCCCCATTGTGGGCACCATATATAGAATCTGGGGTTACAGAATTTTTTTCCTCAATGTGCAACAGCTGCCATAAAAATAAATAGACTATCAGGAATTATTAAGACAGGAATACGAAGGGGTGCTGAAAAGTTGTCAGCCTAACTAAACAACTTCCTAAATTCTGAGTGTTATTTTGCCACTGTAGCTGAAAAGAGCGTTATCTTATTTCATTAAGTGCCAATTTGCAGACATGAAAAATCAATGTTTTGATGTTGTTTCAGATCATCAATTGAACCATATCCACATCATTCTCTTCTTGGTTGGGCTGAGAACTTTTCAGCACCTCTTCATAGAGAGTCAAACAGAGAATATATCTCTATGGTGCAAACTGATCTCGAAATTCTGGCCACCTTGCAGATAATGGTTTTGGTATTGTGCTCGGAAAGAAAATGTCAGATTTTGATGATATTATAGAGGAAAAAATGACAGGCTTTAGTGGTCTGTTGGATTTATGCAGAGAGAGAGAGACAGAAGTCAAAGATGACTCTGAGGTTGTGAGCTGATGAGCCCTCTGAAACTGCATGGAAACCGCCACCCCTCCTTAACCCGCCACTGCTGCAACCCCTACCCTACCACCGCTGCTGCTGTGATGCCACAACAACCCCCACCCCCTCATGAGTCCAGCACTTTTTTCTTAGTTCCCCCTTCCTCACTTCCAGCTTTCAAAATCACATCGGCAGGAAGTTGCATCAGAGGGGTGGAACCTGGCTGAGGAAACGTTCTGGGTCAGCCTGGGCAGCAAGTTAGCACTGCCATTGTTGCTGCTGCTGTTATTTTGAAGGCTGGAGCTGAGAGGAGGGGAGACAAAGGAAAAAGTGCCAAACTTGCAAGGAAGAGGGAGGCTGACTGAGAAAGAGGTGCTATACCCAAGGGTGGAGGAATAGAGGGAGAGGTGTTCAACTAAGGGCAAAGAGAGGCTGAAGAAGAGGTATTTATTTATTTTAAAAAATTTCTATATGGTTTTAAACCAAAACGGTTTACAAAAATGTTACAAACATACATATACATATATATATATATATATATAAATTTTGCTAGACTATGAGGATACAAAGAGATTGGATTGGAGGAGGAGAAAAATGAGCAGAGGAAGAGGTGTTGGATTGAGGGGGAGTAGAAACATAGAAACATAGAAATAGACGGCAGATAAGGGCCACAGCCCATCTAGTCTGCCCACCCTAATGACCCTCCCCTACCTTTCTCTGTGAATAGATCCCACGTGTCTATCCCATTTGGCCTTAAAATCAGGCACGCTGCTGGCCTCAATCACCTGTAGTGGAAGACTGTTCCAGCGATCAACCACTCTTTCAGTGAAAAAGAATTTCCTGGTGTCACCTCGTAGTTTCCCGCCCCTGATTTTCAACGGATGCCCTCTTGTTGTCGTGGGACCCTTGAAAAAGAAGATATCTTCCTCCGCCTCGATGCGGCCCGTAAGATACTTGAACGTCTCGATCATGTCTCCCCTCTCTCTGCGCTCCTCGAGCGAGTATAGCTGTAATTTGTCAAGCCGTTCTTCATATGGAAGATCCTTGAGTCCCGAGACCATCCGGGTGGCCATTCTCTGCACCGACTCCAGTCTCAGCACATCCTTGCGATAATGTGGCCTCCAAAATTGCACACAGTATTCCAGGTGCAATTTTGGACTCAAGGATCTTCCATATGAAGAACGGCTTGACAAATTACAGCTATATGTAGATAGAGAGGTGTTGGGCAAGGGTGCAGACAATGACATAACAAGGGAAGTTGGTGCCCAGGCCAGTGGCGCTTGGCATTGCTCGACCATGTGTCCCCCTTTCCCTGTTGCTTGGGCGTCCCCTGCCCCCACGTACCTCTTGAAATGTTTGCTGCTGCGAGCAGCATCTTCCATTCGCTGCTCGTGCCGGCGTCGGCTCCCTTCTCATGCCAATGATCATTTAAAGAGTTACACGGGGGAGCGGAGAAGAGAGGTGTCGGAGCCAGCACCCCCAGCAAAGACTGTGGCCTTGGCAGTTTACCCCACCCCCATTACTACGCCACTGGGTGCAGAGGGAGAGGTGTTGGACCTGTTGGTGTAAAGCAGTGGTCTCAAACCGCGGCCCGGGGGCCACATGCAGCCCACCAGGTACTATTTTGAAGCCCTCGGTATGTTTATCATAATCACAAAAGTAAAATAAAATGGTTTCTTGATCATATGTCTCTTTAGCTATAAATTATAATATTATTATTAAGACTTAGCCAAAAGGAAAGATTTATAAACTATAAAGAGTTTTACCTTATGCAAAATTGTCATTTCTTTAATAAGATATTAACTATTTTTTTCTGAGGCCCTCCAAGTACCTACAAATCCAAAATGTGGCCCTGCAAAGGATTTAAGTTTGAGACCACTAGTGTAAAGGGAGCAAGGAGGGAGGGTAGAATACAGGATTATGAGTGTTCTAGAGAGAGATGAAGAAACCAGACTATGGGGGAAGGGGGAGAGAGAGAAAGTTACTGTAGGGAAAATAAATAATTTTACTGTTAGTTTATTAATTCAAAAATGTCTGTTTTAAGAATTTACATCTGCTCTCTATATATTGCACTTTACAGGAAGAACTGAGAGGAAGGGGTGTTATGCGATTGATTGTGCGATTAAAAATTTTAATCGCAATAACCTAACTTTATTTTATTTTTTAACTGTTTTGTCAGGCTAAACAAATGCACATCGCCATGACTTACCGCCACATTATATGGTGAGCTTTGAGGTTTTTTCAATACATGTTGGGTATGCAGTATAGCTGACATTTTCATTGCATTAATGGTTTCCAAAGTAATGATCCTTCCCCCAACATTTTTAAAATTGAGTATAATCCATAAACTCGGGATGTGTATTTACTTGCCAATTGCTGCAGTAAATGGCTCAAATATTTTTCAAAAATTATTGGATGGTAAAGGTTTACATTTCCAATTTGTTGTTTCTAGCAAAAGTCTAAACAAAGTATGCACAAGTTCTGTGGGGGATAATATTTCTCTTAGGTAGTTGTGCTCTGCGGGTTTCATGCTTTCAAGTGACTGGTGATTTCTCTTTAATGCAGTATGCAGTGCGTCTGGTAACATTTCACTCCAAATGATCATTAACATCCTTCTGCCTAAGGCTTGAACTTTATAAGTGCTCTGTTAGATGAAAGCAAGAGGGAATTTTTTTGTTTTGTTTTGTTTTTATGAACAATCCAATTATTTATTAATTTGAAAGCAGGAGATATCTGAACCTCTCTGGATGTGTGATGGAATTAACATTATAAATTATGGTGAGGTTTTCATTTGTACATAGTTCTATAAGACCTGTATCTTGGAGCAGTTTAATTTTTTGCAAAATGAAGGTTATAAGAACATAAGAACATAAGAAATGCCTCTGCTGGGTCAGACCCGAGGTCCATCGTGCCCAGTAGTCCGCTCACGCGGTGGCCCAACAGGTCCAGGACAAGGTTAGGGTGGCAGCAGTGATGTAATAAAGTGGGACGGGGGGCTGTCTGTCCCAGGTGCCGTCTTGCCCCCTCCCCCTCCACTGCTGCGCGTGCATGCCGCTTCCCTTTCCCCATACCTCTGTAACATTCCTGGCACGAGCAGCAACCCCCAAGCTGCTGTCACACCAGCATCGGCTCTTCCTCTGACATCACTTCCTGGACCCAAGCCTAGGAAGTGACATCTGAGGAAGAGCCGACGTTGGCGTGACAGCAGCTTGGGGGTTGCTGTTCGTGCCAGGAATGTTACAGAGATACAGGGGGACATGAAGCGGCAGGAGGGGGCGGGGAAGTAGCATGTGGAGGTGGGGAGCCTCTCACCCTCGCTACACCACTGGGTGGCAGAGATATTTTCTGCCACCATCCCAGATCTTAGAGCCTTCTTTATTGGTCCTTCTCATTGTCTTTCCTGCTCTTCATTTTTTCTTCATTGACCTAAGGATGAAGTTAAGGAGTAATCTAAGGAAATACTTTTTTACAGAAAAGGTGGTAGATGCATGGAACAGTGTCCCGGTAGAGGTGGTGGAGACCGAGACTATGTCTGAATTCAAGAGGGCCTGGGATAGGCACGTGGGATCTCTTAGCGAGAGGAAGAGAAAATGGTTACTGTGGATGGGCAGACTGGGTGGGCCATTTGACCTTTATCTGCCATCATATTTCTATGTTTCTATGTAACCTATAGAAACTAGCAAGCACCAGGACAATTGAATCTGTATTGTCTATTTCTATGCTTCATCATTTCAGAAAAGAAGGCAGTTATCCTATATTCGGTATACACAATGGATTCAGTTCTTTAAATGTCAAATAAAAGCACACTAAGTGCTATTCTATAAATATTCTATAAAACTAGAAAAGGACAGCGGAAAGTTCAAGAAAGGGATAAAGACCATCCTCTTTACAGACTACTTTAACTAACAATGCAACATAGAGGAGATAGCTGGCTAGTCCTCACTAGGAACACGATAGGGTGAACACAGTAGAGATATCCAGAATTGCTGAGGATATGATAAAGTACAGATAACTAGAATTATCAGGATGTATGTAAATCTAAGATGAACACAGAAAACGATACAGGTATTGCGTGTGCAAATATGTAGGATTTAGTATGAACATAGTACAAGATACTAGCAATATATGTGTATATACATAGGGTGATTGATTATGGCAGTGTATCGCTAACTGGGAGCTGCCGCGTGAGTGGACTGCTGGGCACGATGGTCCACTGGTCTGACCCAGCAGCGGCAATTCTTATGTTCTTAACTGTGTGCTGCGGCGAGATTCCCATTGTGCCACGAGATGCTGGTGAGGAGGAGGAGAGCCACCGGCTGACTGCCTACAGGATTTGCCTCTTGCGGCTTGAGGCACATCCTGTAGGCAGTCAGCCAACACTTCTCCTCCTATCCGCACCGCTCCTCTTCCAGCAATTGTAAAACTGGCAGCTCAGGACCTCGTCTGGAGGGTCTCCACGTGTGCATGGACATCAGCATGATGATGTCATGCATGTGTGTGATGCCATCACAGCAAAGTCCACACATTTCCAGAGGCTCTCCAGCCGCGGTCCCGAGAGTACATGGCTCCAGAGAGTTTGCAAGACACTGGATTATGGTATAAATGTGTCTGTACTGAAAACCATATCAGAAATGCTATCTTTGTATTGTAACACCATCACAGAAGTTCATGTAAACCTCTCTGAATTGACTTTCCAGTCATTAGTGGCGGTATAAAAGCTTTCAGTAAAACAATAAACAATTAATGGCATTCAAAGTTGGGTGGTGTTTGCAGAAGAGTTCTTAGCCTCTGGATCTGCATTGAATTTTAGGTGTGAGGATTTACACCATCTGAACCCTGATATAAATCCCCACATCAAAATGAGGCGTGGATCTCCCAATTCTATAACACTGGGAGCAAATCCTAGAAGCACACCTGATCCACCCATGACTCTCTCATGGCCATGTTCCCTTTTGTGGATCAGTGTGGAAAACTGTATGTGCATACATTTATAAAATAGAGACTATAGAGATGTGCATAAACTCCAATTATGGCCAATTATTGTCATTAATTGGCCCATTAAGCAATTAAATTGCACACAGAATTAGGAGGGAAATGGTTAAATTTATGCCTGAAAATTTTCCTAAATCTTCCGGAGAAAATAATTGTCCACTTACATTAAGGCCCACTTCCTCCCGACAACATGATGCACGACCTACTCCTACTGGAGCGATGGTCTAGGACATGGCAACTCAACTTCAATGCCAAAAAATGCAAAGTTATGCACCTGGGCAGCCAGAATCCATGCAAGTCTTATACCCTTAATGGCAAGATCCTAGCAAAAACGGTAGCAGAACGAGACTTGGGGGTAATCGTCAGTGAGGACATGAAGTCTGCCAATCAAGTGGAGCAGGCTTCGTCCAAGGCAAGACAAATCATGGGCTGCATACGAAGGGGTTTCGTCAGTCGTAAGGCAGAAGTCATTATGCCATTGTATAGATCCATGGTGAGGCCCCAACTGGAATACTGTGTGCAATTCTGGAGGCCGCATTATTGCAAGGATGTGCTGAGACTGGAGTCGGTGCAAAGAATGGCCACCCGGATGGTCTCGGGACTCAAGGATCTACCATACGAAAAACGGCTTGACAAATTACAGCTATACTCGCTCGAGGAGCGCAGAGAGAGGGGGGACATGATCGAGACGTTCAAGTATCTTACGGGCCGCATCGAGGCGGAGGAAGATATCTTCTTTTTCAAGGGTCCCACGACAACAAGAGGGCATCCGTTGAAAATCAGGGGCGGGAAACTACGAGGTGACACCAGGAAATTCTTTTTCACTGAAAGAGTGGTTGATCGCTGGAATAGTCTTCCACTACAGGTGATTGAGGCCAGCAGCGTGCCTGATTTTAAGGCAAAATGGGATCGGCACATGGGATCTATTCACAGGGCAAAGGTAGGGGAGGGACATTAAGGTGGGCAGACTGGATGGGCCGTGGGCCCTTATCTGCCGTCTATTTCTATGTTTCTATGTTTCTATGAATCATGAAACATTTATCTTTCCCCTCTCACTAATCTTTGGTCTAATTCCTTTCTTTCTCGCAAATTTGTTTCCTCAAAAAATGCTGACCTTTGATCCAGTTTCTGGGAATCAGAAATCTGGCTAAGTAGAGAACTATGGAAAATAATTGTGTCATATTGGGACTTGTGTGAACTTTAATGATGATATTATTTCTTCCATACTTTCCCCTCAGTCCGGCACGTCTGGACCCCTCCTTCTCTCCCTTCAGGTACTTCTACACTAGGGCACCCCCCCCCCCTATCCCGCAGGCCTGCATGTTTTCCCCTTTCTTCTGTCTGGTCTCACCTTCAGATTTGGCCCGCTATTCCTTCCCTTCCTCCATCCCGGCTTCCTGGTCTCCTCTTCAAAGCAGCCTGCTGAGGATTGCCAGCTGGCTGTAGCGAACCTTTCAGGCTGCCATTGACCTCGGTAGCACGTTCCCTCTGCTGTGGTCCCGTTCCTCCTCTGACATACAGGATCGCGTCAGAGGGAACGTGCTACCGAGGTCGACAGCAGCCTGCGACGTTCACTACAGCCGGTTGGTGATCCTCAGCAAGTTGCTTTGAAGATGAGAACAGGTGAAGGCAGATATTTGTGAAAAGCAGCAGCAGCGGCTCGTGCCGGCCGGCCAGATTAAGTAAAAAATGGTAAATATCTGGCGGGCCAACTTTTAATACACCGCGGGCTAGATTTGGCTCAAGGACCAGAGTTTGACATGTCTGCTGCAAGGCATTCTAAAATAGTGAAAAACAACTTACATTGTTCCTTCCAGCCTCACCACATTCAATGTTGGCACTACCAGCAGAAACTTGTCACTCAAATCATGAAGTCTGTTTAGTAATCTGGCCAGCCCATACACACCTTAAAAACATTTAACCCCAAATTCCACAAACAGCCATGGATTTGATACAAAATAGGCATCATTGAATCATATTTATGTGCCTCGACAATAAATTTTACCAACTTATTTTGCAAAAACTTCAAGTTGAAAAAAATCTGTCTGTTCAACTACCAAATATGTTGAATAAGAAAAGTCCATCTTCGTAAGGACTAACCTTACCACTGTTCACATCTCAAAAAATATCTTCAAATCTTCCTTAAATGTTAAGAAGATGCATGAACCATTTTAGTTCTTTGTGTAGTGGGTGACTGAATTTCAGTTTTGGCTTCAGCATCAGTCCAAAATCCAGATTTGGCTATGTTTGGCCTTGGCCAAAAATGGCAGCATATTTTTAGCTGAAATTTCCCCTCTCCCCTTTCTACTTTCTGCTTCTACCCCTCCCCCTCCCCCCGACTGAAAGCCACAGCCCTCCCACCACCTGTAGGTCTTTCCTGAGAATACTTTAGAAGCCCTAGTGGTCTAGCATTCTTGATTAATGTGCATTAGGAAACATGTCCCTTAATATTTAACATCATCTTCAAACTCCATACCACTTTCCCTAATTTAAGGGGGAGCCCAGCTAACCCTGGTGGAGTTTAAAGTAAGTCTCCCCCTTCTCACTAATCCATCTTCTTATTACTCAGATTTACACTATAAAATAGTATAAAACAATTATTTTCCAAACATATCTTCCCTTCCCTCAGACAAGCTATAATATTATGAACTATATCTCTATTCCTTTCGCTAACACACAATAGAAGATGTATATCACCTGCATATAAATGGTATAATATTGCAAATCAATGAATAACATTCATCAAAGGAGCCAGCTATACATTAAAAAGCAACTGTAGCAAAATTGAACTCTGCAGGATCCCATAATTCAGTGAATAACTCTCAGAACAAACCCCTTTCCATTCCTTCCACAAGGGATGATAACCAATACCTTCCTCTCCAGTCTCCCTTAAGAACATAAGAATAGCTGGTTTCGACAGAAATTACATCGGAAGGAGGGACTTGGCAGCAAGAAGGTTTTTTGCAGGAAACTTCCAGCTGGCTGGTAGGGCTACTCTTGGAGATGGGAAGGGGCTGACCAGGAGAGTTGAGAGTGCGAGGGCTGTTGAAACTGTGAGAGAGAGGGAGGTGGGCTATTAGACTTGCAAGGGGAGCTGCTGTTGTACCCGTAAAGGAGGAAGGAGTTTTGGAAAGGTTTACTTGGGCTGCTAAAGGGAAGGATTACATTTACTGGATCTGGTCTGGGGCTCGGGGGGGGGGGGGGGGAAGGGAAACAGGTGTTGGGCCCATGTGGTGAGTGGAGTGGAGCTGGAGGGAAGGGAGAGGTGCTAGACCCATACCTGGGTGCTGAAGGGATGGGATAGAGGTGTTGGACTAATGGGAAGGGGGCTAGAGGGAAGGGAGAAAAGTGCAGGACCTGCAGGGAGGTAGAGAGATAAGGAAAGGAAAAGCTGAACCAAGGGGAAGAAGGAAGAGTGAGTAAAATATTGAACATAGTGGAGGGAGAGAGGAAATAGAGTGTGAGAGACACATTGGTGTAAGGGAGTAAGAGAAGGGAGAAGCTGGACACAGGGAGATATATAAGAAGAGGGGAGATGGTAGGCATGGATGAGAGCATAGGAACAGAGACAAAAAGGGGAATGCTGCATGGGGGTGGTAAATGGAGACAGAGGGGTAATGTTAGAAATGGGAGGATATATGGACACAGAGAAGATGGCTAGACATGGGGGAGAATAAGAACGCTGGACAGGGGGGCTGTAGAGGTGTGATACTGTTCTCAGGGGGAGGGTATCATAGAATGGAGAGATAATGAAGGCAAGGAGATGGGCACAGCGGAAATACTAGAAAGGAATGCATAGAAGACATAGAGAAAGGAGACACTGAACATGGGAACAATACATACACAGAGATAGGAGATGAATGGTGAGCGTGGAGAAAGAAGAAATGTCAAATGGTCAGGAGACCCTGGCAAGTGAGTAAAGAGAAGACAAAAGAAAACAGAGACCAGCACCTGAGACCAACATGATTTGAAGAATAAAATGACGAGACAACATAAGAATTGCCGCTGCTGGGTCAGACCATCATGCCTAGCAGTCCGCTCAGGCGGTGGCCCTTAGGTCAAAGACCAGTGCCCTGATTGAGTCTAGCCTTACCTGCGTACGTTCCGGTTCAGCAGGAACGTGCCTAAACTTATCTTGAATCCCTGGAGGTGCTTTCCCCTATAACACCCTCCGGAAGAGCATTCCAGATTTCTACCACTCTCTGGGTGAAGAACTTCTTTACGTTTGTACGGAACCTATCCCCTTTTAACTTTAGAGAGTGCCATCTCATTCTCTCTACCTTGGAGAGGGTGAACAACCTGTCTTTATCTACTAAGTCTATTACCTTCATTATCTTGAATGTTTCGATCATGTACCTTCTCAGTCTCCTCTTTTCAAGGGTAGAAGAGGCCCAGTTTCTCTAATCTCTCACTGTATGGCAACTCTTCCAGCCCGTTAACCATTTTATTCGCTCTTCTTCATGTACGGCAACTAGTGCTGAATGCAATATTCCAGGTGGGGGCATACCATGATCCGGTACAGCGGCATGATAACCTTCGCCGATATGTTTGTGATCCCCTTCTTAATCATTCCTAGCATTCTGTTTGCCCTTTTCGCCACCACCTCCACCGCACATTGCACAGCCAGCTTCATTGACTTGTCTACCAGTACTCCCAAGTCTCTTTCCTGGGGGGTCTCTCCGAGTACTGCACCGGACATCCTGTATTTGTGTATGAGATTTTTGTTACCGACATGCATCACCTTACACTTATCCATGTTAAACCTCATTTGTCATGTCGTGGCCCATTTCTCGAGCGTGTTTATATCACGTTGCAGGTCTTCGCATCATTCTGTGTCTTCATTACTCGGAATAATTTTTTATTGGCTGCAAATTTAATCACCTTGCTCGTCGTACCAATTTCCAAGTCGTTTATAAATATGTTGAAGAGTATGGGCCCAAGCACCGAACCCTGCAGCACTCCACTCGTGATGCTTTTTCAGTTCGAGTATTGCCCATTTACCCCCACTCTCTGTTTCCTATCCGCTAATCAGTTTTTAATCCACGTGAGTATTTCACCCTCAATTCCTTGGCTTGCAATTTTGTGAAGTAGTTGTTCATGCGGGGCCTTGTAGAATGCCTTTTGAAAATCCAGATTTACAATGTCGACCGGGTCACCCTTGTCTATCTGTCTGTTTACTCCCTCGAAGAAGAGCAGTAAGTTCGTCAAGCAAGATCTTCCTTTGCTGAAGCCGTGCTGGCTGGTCCTCATCAGATTGTGTCCGTCAAGGTGATCAATGATATGGTCCTTTATCAGTGCCTCTACCATGTTTCCCAGTACCGAGGTCAGACTCACTGGTCTGTAGCTTCCCAGATCTCCCCTTGAAACTTTCTTGAAGATCAGTGTAATATTTGCCACTTTACAGTCTTTCAGAATCCTTCCTGACTTGATTGACAGATTGGCTGTTAGTTGAGGCAGTTCAGCTATGACCCCTTTCAGTTCCTTGATTACTCTCAGATGGATGCCGTCTGGTCCAGGGGATTTATCATTTTTAAGCCTATCAATCTGCCTGCATACTTTTTCTAGACTGACTGTCAACCCTGTCAGTTTCCCATCTTTGTTTTCTGCGTATAGCCTGTTGGCTTCTGGTATATTGTATATATCCTCTTCGGTAAATACAGATGCAAAAAATGTGTTCAGTTTGTTGGCGATGGCTTTGTCCTCCTTTAGTACTCCCTTTATTCCATGGTCATCCAACAGCCCCACCACTTCCTTTGCAGGTCATTTCCCCTTAATATATCAAAACAACGGCTTGAAGTTTTTGCTTCCTTGGCTATTTTTTCCTCGTAGTCTCTTTTGGCCACTCTTACTGCCTTATGGTACCTTCTTTGATATTATGTGTGCTTTTTCCAGTTTTCATCCGTTTTTGACCTTTTGCATTCCTTAAACGAAGTCTTCTTGTCTCTGATCGCTTCCTTCACCTCTACAGTGAGCCACTTGGTTCCTTATTCTTTTTCATATTGGATCCCTTGTTGATACGCGGTATATATAGATTTTGCGCCTCAGTGACTGTGTCCTTAAAAAGGGACCATGCTTGCTCTAGCGTTTTTCTTAATCTTCCTCCCTTCGTAATTCCCTTTTCGGAAGTTCAGTGCCTTGGCCGTTGTTCTGAATCGATGTTTTGCCCCTGTGGTCCAGGTTGAAGTGGAATATATTGTGATCACTGTTTCCCAGCATCTCTTCTACTTCTTCAGCTTGTGCCGGTCCTCGTAGTCCATTTAGAATTAAGTCCAGAATTGTATTTCCTCTCGTATTTTCCTTGACAGATTGTTCCAGGAAACAATCGCCTACAGCATCCAGGAACTTGGTCTCCCTACTACAGCCGCAGGTGCCTAGGTTCCAATCTATCCTCGGATAATTGAAGTCACCCATGACAACTGTGTTGCCTCCCTTGCAGTTGCATTTAATGTTGTCCGTCATTTTTCCTTCAGTTTCTTCGGACTGCCCTGGGGGTCAGTAGTATATGCTGATCTTTATTTCTGTTACATGTGTTCCCGGTAGTTGGGCTCATAGAGACTCTACCTTATTTTTCATTTCCGGCATGTTGTCTCCGGTAGACTCAATTCTCTCTTTGATGTATAGAGCAATACCTCTACTTTTTTGTCCTACTCTGTCTCTGCGGTATAGCTTGTATCCCAGTGTCCCAGACGATTTGAAATATGTATCCTGCTAGAGCTGATGTTAGACATAACTGGGAACTGCAAAGCCCAAGCTGTGCTTCTTTAGCTTCCAGCTGGCTTAGGGCTCTATCTGACCAGGGGGTAGTTGCTCTAGTTGCAATCCTCTAACACTATTCCTGCCATGTGTGACTGCAGTATTCTGTTATTTTGATTTTTCTATGTAGCATTCTGTAGTAATTTGACTTCAGTTTTCTCGATAGAGGAAAGCATATTTGTGAAGGTGAGGAGAGGGAAGAAAGGGGTTTTGTTGATCTGTGATTTATAAAATTACAATTGTACAGAATATTGTTTCTTTTTATACTTTAATAAAAATAAGTTCAGTATAAAATCAAAACTATTCAAGGCTTGTGCGAATGGGTTCAGATGGTTTGTGGGGACGGGGACTGAGCTCATGGGGACGGGGCGGGGATGGAGCTTGTGAGTACGGGATGGGCACTGAGCTGGTGAGGACGGGGACAAATATTTTCCCCACGTCATTCTCTAGTGTGTGTGTTGAGGGGGGGAGGTGGGCAGCATTGTAATGAACTGGCTATACAGACATATCAACAGAGCAGTAGGACACCCTAGAGGGCACTGCTGTGAACTTTTATATATAGGGTGCCAGATGTACATCTCATCATAACCCCCTTCTAATGTATGGTGATCCCTCCAAAATGACCCCCAAACCTACTATACCCACCTGTTTATCACCCCAATAGCCCTTATGGCTGCAGGTGGCACCTATAGAGCAGTAAAGAAGGATTTTGGTGGGCTCACACTTTCTACCATAAATGTAGTGGTTAGAGTGTCTTATGAGCCTGGGTCCTCCTGTCTATGGCTCACTAGCCTACTCACCATGCTGGTTTTAAGACAGGCTGACTGAAGGGGCTTTCTGATCCCATAAAATGGAGACAGTCAGCGAATTATGAATGGTCACAAACAAAACTCTTAGATTTCTTGAGTTTATTATATGAAACTAAGAATGGAATTAGGTGAGCTGTGATATTATGAATTACTATTGACTAGCCCTGGCAGAAATTTTGAAAGTATTCATTTGAACAGGAGTTGTGTGGGATGTTATAAATATGCATTATAGCATCCAGTGGTGCACCACTGTATTTTGTCTTTTTCTTCTCATATACTGCATTTAAAAAAAAGAGAACCTAGCATTTTTAATCATTCTTAGTATCTAAACCAAATTAGAATGTGCTTTATCTAGATAAAAAGCAATCTCAAATAAAAGGAATCAATTGTTGCTTTTGCACCTGAAAGCACACTCTTTCCTATGATAGCCACATACCATCTGTTCAGCATATATTACTGATTACTTGCAGCTCTGCAGAAAAAGAAGGAAAATAGTATCTATTTTTCAACTAGATAGCTTCCTCATCTTTCAAGGGACTAGAGATTTTAAAAAAAGGAAAAAAAACCACCCAAAAACAAAACATGATGTTAGTGAAAGATACTGATATAGATACGTAGATTTATTGTTCTGAAAATAATGCGATGCTGTTATTAGGGATGTTTAGAGAGAACATTTTTATATCAGTTTATTTTTTTTAATTTTTATGTCCTACATTTCCATCAAAGGGGGATTAAATTTTATAAATTAACATAGGCTTTTATCAAACCACGGTAGAGCTTTTTTACTGTGGGCTGGCGAGGTAAATGTGCTGACGCTCATAGAAATTGAATGAGCTTCGGTGCATTTACCTCAATGGCCTGTGGAAAAAGCTCTACTGCAGTTTGATAAAAGGAGCCCTAAAGGAATAATTTTTAAAATGTTTTATCAAGGGTAAACTCTGTTTACCGTACATACTTGAATATACTGTAAGTCCAGTGGTGTACCTAGCACCCGGGCCCGTCATTTTATGACAGCCCCCCACCCCCCACCCTCCGTCTGTATGAAAAACATGATTTTTAGTAACAATCCATATGTCACACAGCAAGAGTGTACCTAGGAAAAGGCAGTATCTTACATACTACAGTGAGCAGTAGAACATCAATACACCCATTGTAAAACTGAACAAACCAGACTAGTACAGATCAATCCTGCAGTCAATCCTAACAGAAAACCATGTCTTTTGAACACATAGAACACAGAAAACACCTTCGCCTAGTATGGAATATGCAATCACAAACTAACCCCTCTCCCTTTTACAAAATTCCCTGTTTTGTACTTTTTAAAAAAACTCAGTTAGTCCAGTTAGCACTTCTTAATGCCCCCCCCCCTGCTTTCTACTTTAAAAAAAAATCCAGTTAGGACTACTTAATTTCCCCCACCCACCAACCGGTTTGCACTTAAAAAAACCCACAAAAGAAACCTGTTAATCCAGGCCCAGCATGTTCTCACCCTTCTCTCCTGTCCGGTCTGATGCCACCAAGCTGAAAAAACTGCTGGCCTCGGCAGTGATTCAGCAACGTTGCCCGCGGCTCCCCTTCCTGCTTTCCATCTGCCGCAGTTCACCCGGGCGGAAACAGGAAGTTGTGCCATTGAGGAAGACCAGGCAGACACGGAAAGCAGGAAGGGGAGCTGTGGTCAACGTCGCTGAATTACTGCCGAGGCCGGCAGTTTATTATAGCTACACAATTGCTGATCAATATTCAGTGCTGGCACCCATATAGCTAACCGGACAAAGTTAGAACTACTATTTTTGTAGTCATACATGTCTGGCTAGATATATGGGCAACAGCTCTGAATATTGCTGGCACCTGCATAATGCCCCACTTCTCCCTGACTCCTCCCCCCTTATGCACCTCTTTTGCCCACTCTCAATACAGCCAGTTTGGCACTGCCTAGTTAAGTGTGCTGAATATTGGCAGCTATCCAGTGGGCAGGATCATTTCACAATTTTACTAATTACTATTTGGAATATCTTCATTTAGTTTATTTGCTTTTGCACACTAAAAATGTATGCAGAAGCCCTGTCACCTCCTTTTCACTGCTGGCCAATCCTCTCCCTATATACCCAAGCATCCTTCTAGCTTTTGCCACCTGTCTGGCCACCTTAAGATGGTCAGTCCCTCTTCTCCCACCGCCACCTGCGGGAAACAGCATCGCATTATTTTCAGAACAATAAATCTACGTATTAAGGCATGCTTTTCTTTTACCCTTTGTACTGCATCCTTTGTCAATGCAACCGATATGCATTGTGCATTACAGAAGTGCCTGCAAAAAAACTGTTCATTTTGAATTCAATCACCCATTAGATTCCATTTTAAATACCAAATGATTTGCTTCATTGGTTTCTGTTAAAGTTAATGGGGCAAGGAATATTGTAGTATAACAGTGGGCTTTTCCAATCATTTCAGATGAAAGTTGCTTGGAAGCTGAATGATGCAATGGCCTGGTGATTAGAGCAGCAATCTATAAATAAGGGAAATTAGTGATCAAGCCTCTCCTACCCCCTTTAAAAAGCAGACTATAGTGTTTACAGTTATACTCAATCAGTGACTGGACATAAGATATCCAGGTAATAGCACCAGATATCAGAGTACCCTGATAATTCATGGTGGCCTGCTTATATCTGGAAATATATATCTGATCCATAACCAGATAACAGCACTGAATATCTGGACATAAGGAGGCCACTAACCTTGAGTACCATGTGACCGAAAGTAGGATTCATAGCAGCCATTGATGCTCAGGAGTGAGTGGGTATCACTCTTGCTTGTAGGACCTCGATAGACCACCAGAAATAGGAAAGGTAGGTCTAGGAGGCCTATGGGAAGACCTTGCTCTGAAGTTTAAAGGTTTTGGGGGGAATGAAGGAGGCATCAAGAATTCTTTAGGTCACTACCCAGGAGTTACAATGGCATGAATCACTGCTAGCTCCTTCCTTTATTGCTCCTTTATGAATGGTGAATGCATCCTCTAGCTGGTTAAATATTGGTTTTGCCAGTAGAGGTCAACTGAAGCAGATGTCCATTTTTTTTTTTCCATTTCATCTCAAACTGCTACCAAAACTGTCTGGCTGCTTTTGGCTGGAACTGAAAAATGCATCTGAAACTGCTCTCTTCATTTCAGCCGAAACAAAAACTGAAATCTAAAGTTTTGATTGTGTGAATATGAACCAGTGAGGCCCATTGAGGGTTGTCAGAACTTGCAATTGGCAGCCCTCTGCTAAACTCACAGGAGATTATTATCCTTCAGCCCCAGGAACTATGAGGGATCTTCAAAAAGTTTCTGCACTTTTATTTTTAAAAACACTATTTATTACATATCTTAAAAGCAAATTACATTACTTTTCTACATAATCCCCTTGCTTGTCTGACTGACTAATCACATGACATGCCCTGTTACCACTTCTCTCCATTTTAACAAGAACTTCAATAAGTCGGACAAGTTTAGGTTCCCAGCTCAATGCAGATGTAGACAGGGCTACGTATATGAAATAGAACTAAAATCTGTGAGAAACATATGGATATTCATATTCTGAATTAGATTTTCTTTCTAAAATGCCACTTCATACCTCCAAAATAGAAAATCATTTTTCGCATGTAATGCAGTTTACCAATATTATCATGTTTCATTAGCAGATCTGAATAATTATATTGTTCATTATCTCCACCCCCTTTTTTTAAGCTGCACTAGAGGTTTTTAGCACGTGATGGCGAGGCAAGTGCTTTGACGCTCATAGGAATTCTGTGTGTGTTGTAGCATTTACCACACTGGCTCACGTTAAAAACCTGTAACGCAACTTAATAAATGGAGCCCTATATTATTTGTGGGTTGAACTGTTTTTATGTGCTAAAGCTGCATTAGCTTATTTACCCCCTCCTTTACAAAACCGCGCTAGCATTTTTAGCGCCAGCTGCGGTGGTAACAGCTCAGACGCTCTTAGGAATTCTATGAGCATCGGAGCTGTTACTGCAGCAGCCGGCGCTAAAAATGCTAGCATGGCTTTGTAAAGGAGGGGGTTAAATTATTGAAAGATATCTAATACACTGTTCATTAAAATACCAATCACAAAATGTATATTATTTAATTATTTATAAAATCTTATACTGTATACTGTCTCCTGTGATCAAGAGTAAAATGAAAATAATTCTTCCTAGGTTGTATAGTATATTTGGAAATCACTGGAGATAATTTGTAAACAAACAATAATTAATTATTAATATAAATTTTTAAATTTTGCGATGGGTCCTCAGTTTACACAACTCGATTGTCAGGTCCAGCCTGTAACATCGAGTTGAGACTTGTATTAACCCAAAAGGGTTATTGAAGTATGACACCTCCCTGGACCCAATTTAGTAGTGAATAAGGTGCAAAATCACAGAACCAAAATTAAATCATCATTCGTATCTCTAATATGCTACTGTGCAATGTAGTATTGCTACAAAAATCCAAGAATCAATTTGAGGTTCAACTTCCAAAATTCTTCGTATTTGGGTTTTTGAGATTTACAAATAATCCTGTGATCAAGAGACATTTAAGCATGTTTACAGCTAAAGATAGCTAAATATGCTACCATTAATTACATTCTACCATGCAAAACAATTAAAAACAACTAATGTCATCAAAACTGCAAAATTAACAAAGTGCAATATCTTAAATTAAAACTTAGGACACATCTTCTAGCTTATAAACAAACAGGACAGTATCTTATAGCTACAGGCCCAGACCAAATAAGAAGCATGGTATAATGTGCATTATGACCAATGAAGTTAAGTGGCAAATAGCATGTGTTATTGGAATAATGCGCTTAGAAAATGTGAATCTAGTAGCATTTGCTCTTGAAACACATGCCAGCCAATACTGTCTCACTGATAAACCAACCTAAGCCTACACTGATTAAAAAAAAAGTACTAAAAACAACAAGACCCAAACATCCCTTCTACAACCAAATACACAAATAAATCCAGAAGCAAAGTATGAAATGTTTAATAGCTACTGGAAAAATTTCAAGCTTGTTACCGTCTTTCAAAAATTATATCGGGGGCCATTTACATAGGTGCACTAAATCCTAAGACTTCTTAGCATTTAACTTGCTAATCATTAGCACACACTAATTTACGAAGCTATGTTTGGCTTTTTTTTATCGCCAGGCTTGGTGATATTAGCTCCAGTGCTCATAGAATTCCTATGAGCATCGGAGCTAATACCACCGTGGCCAGTGATAAGTAAGCCTAACGTGGCTTTCTAAAAAGAGGGGGGAGAGGGGGATAAATCCATTAATGCACTTAAGTAAAACGACTCCATTAATTATTATGATGTGCTTGACAGTTGCAATTTTTATTCTTTTTGTGGAGGAATGACGTGGTTACCTTGATTTATACTTTTATTTCTTTGATGGATTAATGTAATTCACTCTGAGTAGATCTTTCAGATGGAATTTGCAAGTAATTCACAATTCAGCTGCTCATCTCCGCTATAAGGTGGGCACAATTGACCATAGTCAAGGAACATGTGGCTAGTTTATGAACTGTATTCTCTTTAAAAGCAAGACAGAAGAACCATAGTATGTTTTGACCTGTTTTCTAAAGTGGAGCTAATTTTGTATTTGGAATAACTGTTCTAAGAATGAGGTCCACAGTGTGACCTGCTCCTGAGAAACCAGGCTAGAAGCTGATAGCTTTGGCAAAGGAACAATTATTAGTGCTCCTTGAGAGGATCTCAACCATCTTGAAAGGGGATAGAGAGTGAGCTTATTCTTCAGGTAATCTGATTCATTACTTCTAAGGACCTTAAATACTAAGGCCTGAATTTTTAAATTTGGCCCTGCAAAGCACTGGAAGATTTAGCAGGAGGAGATTAATATAATCAAGTCACTTGCAACCTTTCTTAGTCATGATGCAGCATTCTAGATTAAGTGGATCAGGGGTAGACCTTTTGTGGTCACGAAAGTGCATTATAGTAATTCAGCCATATTGTTATGACATGAATAATGTGACCTTATGTCCTGCTTTGAAAAGGACCGTCCCGTTTGTAGCTCGCCTGTCCCATTGTCCCCACGCACAGCTTCAGGATGCCGAAATATCCCATTTTCAGAAGGAGTGGGACAGGCAAACTAAAAATGAGCCACTACCTCTTTCTCTAAGCCACTGCCGCACTAACCACAAGCATTCCCCCCTCACCCCCCACGTCAATTCTGACGTCGGAGAGGAAGTTCCGGGCCAGCTAATCACTGCCTGGCTGGCCTGGAACTTCCTCCCCGACATCAGAATTGACAGTGTGTGTGGGAGGGGGAGGCTTGTGCAGTCTCTGCACGAAGATGATGTTAGTGCAACGGTGGCTTGGAGAAATAGGCAGCAGCGGCAGCTTGGGAGCCGGGAGAGAGAGAGAGAGAGAAAGAAAGACAGAAAGAAAGAAATGAAAGAAATATTGGATGCACAGTCAGAAGGAAGTGCAACCAGAGACTCATGAAATTACCAGACAGCAAAGGTAGGAAAAATGATTTTATTTTCAATTTAGTGATCAAAATGTGTCAGTTTTGAGAATTTACATCTGCTGTCTATATTTTGCAATATATTTAATGGGTTCTGAGGGGGGGGGGAGGATTCCGGGGGGGAGGAGAAGGATCAGGGGGGAGGTCCTGTCTCATCCCATTTTGAGAGAAAAAATAAATGGTCATGTTAGACATGAATCACTTTGATACAAGTCATCTCAATGTACAGAGGGTTTGCATTGATGTTGTTGCAGGTAATAGATACAACTATTACAAGTTGTTTGAATCTGGGGAAGAAAAGTTAATGTTTTGTCTGCCAGGATCTTGTAGATTTTATGGCCTGTAATTCACAGAGAATTCATAGATTCCAAACAGGGTTTTTGCTTCTTGCATTTTGAACCCACGGGAGATCTGTTTTACTTTGGTTCAATCATAGTTGAATCACTGCTAAGTAAGCCATCATTTTACTCAAAGCTGTTGATGAATCTGGTTCTATGGGGAGGATTAACTGTTTGTCATCTGTTCAGAAAGAGAAGTTTATATTCTAAAACAGGAACAGCTGTTCAAGCTGCCTTATATGGATATTGAATGGGTTAGGTGACGGTGTGGATACCTATCAAATCCAACAAGTCAAGGCCCAAGATGATGACAGGGTGTCACATAATAGTACCACTTGTTTCTTGTGTCATAGATAAGATCTGAATTAGACTAATATCATGCCACTAATACTTATATATGCATCCATAATATTGAAATAATGTTAAATTATAAAGAGCAGAAATGGATCTTTGACTTAAATACAGTATCTCCCAATAAGTTGAATGAAGAACTAGAATGGACATCATTAGTGTAATCTGACTGGCTACTAAAGTTACATAGTGGATATATACTGAAAAAAAATGCTGCAATCATTTTAGACTGCCACAAGAAAGAGAAGGATGATATCCAGAGCCAGAAAAAATTGTGAGCTGTATTTTAAATGTTTTTGTTTTTTTGTATGGATAAGAAAGGAGGGAAATATTTATTATATTTATTTGATTTCTAGAAACAGAACCCCTGAGACAGCATTTTCATGAAATGTAGTACAGTGGAACCTTGGTTTACGAGCATAGTTCGTTCCAGAAGTATGCTCGTAAACCAAATTGCTCGTATATCAAAATGAGTTTCCCCATAGGAAGTAAGGGAAACTCGCTTTGATTCGTTCTACCTCCTCCTTCCTCCTCCTCCTGAGGCTACCAGTGCTGCTCCACCCCCACTCAAACCAGCATCAACCTCCCCCCCCCCCGTGAATGCCCCCTCCCCCCCCGTGAGAACCGCATCGCAACCCCGTGCTGGAAGCGGCATTGCTCGCCCTCCCTCCCAAACAAGCTACTTACCCCATCTACTGCTTGCCGGTGTGAGTGACAGAAAGATCCCGCCTCTTGCCTGAGCTGGGCCTTGAGCATCTGCGAGGGTGTATCTCTGTTCTGTGTGTATGAAAAGAACATAGTTTTCAGTTGGCATTGACTGCAGGATCAACTGACTGCGGGATCTGGCTTGTTTAGTTTTACAATGTATGTGTTGGTGTTCTAGTGCTCACTGCAGTGTTTAAGATGCTGCCTTGTCCTAGGTACACTCTTGTTGTGCGATATGTGGATTGTTACTAAAAATCATATTTTTCATATAGGTGGGGGGGTGTCAAAAAATGATGGGCCCCGGGTGTCACATATGCTAGGTACGCCACTGGTGCTAAGTTTTGGAACGTTCGGGTGAAGAACTATGCCTGATGAAAAAGCAAAAACAAAGATAAGTGGATAAGTGGAACACAAGATATAAGAATTTATAGTATATGAGATTATTGAATTTTAAAAAGGAAATACAGTGAAGATGTAACATACAGTATTATCATGCCATTGTACCGGGCCATGGTATGCCTCCCACCTGGAATACTGCATCCAACTCTGGTTGCCGTACATGAAAAAGGACATAGTACTACTTGAAAGGGTCCAGAGAAGAGCGACAAAAATGATTAAGGGACTGGAGGAGTTGCAGTACAATGAGAGGCTAGAGAAACTGGGCCTCTTTTCCCTTGAAAAGAGGAGACTGAGAGGGGCCAAGATCGAAACACTCAAGATGTTGAAGGGAATTAACTTAGTAGAGAAAGATAAATTGCTCACCCTCTCCACGATAAAGAGAACGAGAGGGCACTCGCTAAAGTTAAAAGGGAATAGATTCCGTACAAATGTAAGGAAGATTTTCTTCACCCAGAGAGTGGTAGAAACCTGGAATGCTCTTCTGGAGGCTGTTATAGGGGAAAACACCCTTCAGGGACTCAAGACAAGGTTGGATAAGTTCCTGCTGGAACAGAACATACTCGGGTAAGGCAGGTAAGGTCTTTGACCTAAGGGCCGTCGCGTAAGCGGACTGCTGGGCATGATGGACCATTGGTCTGACCCAGCAGCGGCAAATCTTATGTTCTTATGAAGAAAAATAGTGAATGAATAAACGAGGAGCTAATCGCAACACACATTCTGATAATCCATGCATTTATAACAAAAGTATGTGAGGAGTGGGCGAGAGAAATTCATTGATATCTGGTATTGTTTCTCCTCTAAAGATAGGTGAGTTGAAACAATATTTTAGCTTCAATAACTGAGTGATTACTACTGCTAAAATTATGGCAATGGAGAATAAAGATATATTCAGTTATACGGATGAACAGTTTGCAGCTCTAGTCCAACAGACAGCTCTTTTGGATGATAAACTACTCGGTCATAATGTGGGTCAATCATAGCCTGAATTATTAAATCTTTATAAAAGACTGATAAGAGCATTACTTCACAGCAGTACGTTGATCCAATATATATATATATATATAAAGATATATCCCCAGGAGTCTTCAGATTAATGATGTTCCTGTTCCTAAAATATTTACATTTGATGTTCAATTTTTGGATAAATGGAATGTAGTTTTGACTTAGGCCCTCTTCTATCAAACTGTGAAAGAGGTTTTTAGCACAGGGAGCCACACTGAATGGCCCGCGCTGCTCCTGACGCTCATAGTAACATATATAGTAGATGACGGCAAATAAAGACCCGAATGGTCCATCCAGTCTGCCCAACCTGATTCAATTTAAATTTTTACATTTTTTCTTCTTAGCTATTTCTGGGCAAAAATCCAAAGTTTTACCCGGTACTGTGCTTGGGTTCCTTTTTTTTTTTTTTAATATAATTTTTATTGAAAATGCAGTCAAAAACACACAACAGTGGTCCGACAGACGACCACAGAACAGGTAGAATAACAATGCAAAACAGATGGAAATACAAATACCTCATAGCAGAGGAGGTGCTGTCGTAATAGCTGACATGTAAGCACACACAATCGATAAAATGAGAAAGAAAGGCTCGCCAAAATCGAGTCTCAAAAGATGCCCCAGAACGCACCCTCCTCACGATAAGAAAGACTGCAAGAACAATTTTGTTAGTAGTAGAAACCCCACCCCTACAATCATCCGCTCATCCAACATACAGAACTATCCCACACAAACAATCCACTCAATCCACAACAGCCACCCATCTAGCACTCCACAGACATACCACAATCAACCGAGTTCGAGAGTCGCTTGTTAGGTTACACGGTGGAAGCCTCATTCAGGGGGCTGTCCATACCCCGAATGGGACCAGGTTAAGGCTGGGCTATGAGAGCTGCTGAGTCAGCTTCAGCTTGAAATGCTCTCCACAGTGAAACGTACACTACCCTATCACATCCAGTAGATACCGCATGGGTTTGAAGCTCAAAGGCAGCTAGCTCCCGCATGTTGTGGAGCCAGTGAGTGAAGGAGGCGGGCTCAGGCCCCACCCAATGACAGAGCAACAGCTTTTTCACCACTAAGAGTGCAGTGTACAAAAACTTTTTATATGGTGCTGTAAAGCCTGCAGCAGATACTTCCCCCATGTTACCCAACAATAAGAGGCCATAAGACCGGGGAATGGTCCGGCCAAGAAGGCCCTCAAGAAACGGGAGAACCTGGAGCCATAAAGCCACATGGGGGCACTCCAAAAACATGTGCAATAGTGTGCCCCTCGCTCGCTGACAATGAGAGCAAGTGTCATCATCCCATAAACCCATGGCACATCCCCGAGTCCTAGAGATGTAAGTCCGATGCAAGATTTTATATTGCATTTCCCTAAGGTCCATAGATCCCGTAAATTGAGTAAGGTTAGTAAAAAGGTCCAAAAATTGGGCCTCGGAAATGTCAACAGCCAAATCTCGAGACCACTGGGCCGCAAGCCCAGGCAGATAGGAGGGAGGGAGAGCATTTTTAAGGAGCCTATACCAGGTGGACAATGTATTGGTCTGAGAAGGTAAGAGGGCCAAGTAGGAGTCCAATTTCCCCATTGTCCAATTCTCTCCCCATCTTCGAGTCAGGGAAAAATAGTAATGTCTTGCTTTCAAATAAGCTCAAAAATGCGTGTTCGGGAGGCCCCATCGAGTCTGAAGCTGTGAAAAAGTGGGGAAAATCCCCGTGTCCTCATCAGAGAGATGTCGCAGGCTGACACAGCCCCGGGAATTCCACAATTGAAACCCTGAGGTGCCCATCCCCGGGAGGAA
The DNA here is from genome assembly GCF_902459505.1 of Geotrypetes seraphini. NCBI lineage: Eukaryota > Metazoa > Chordata > Amphibia > Gymnophiona > Dermophiidae > Geotrypetes > Geotrypetes seraphini. The sequence continues at coordinate 242,352,198 of NC_047085.1, read as the reverse complement.
ATCTACATTACCCACCAGGGGCAAGAAAGGAGAAGCCTGTGGGGCTCGCCCCTGCACCTTCCGCCACCACCGCCATGCCTGACTTAGCGGTTTCAGAAAGAGGAATCAAGGATCCACCCCCGGAAAAGACCGGGGGGACAAATGTAATAAAGAGACAAATGAGTGAGGAGCGCACCACTCGCGGATCCAACCTGAAGGAGAGAACCTATAATGGCCAGAGATGCCCTCATGAATAAAGCGCATCAGGGAAGCAACGTTGTACCTGCGAATATCAGGGAGATTTAAGCCTCCCTGCCTAGTGTCCAGGGACAAAGTATCAAAACTGATTCGAGCCCGCTTGTTTCGCCATAAAAAAGAAAGAAGAATAGACCGAAAGACTTGGACATCTCTATTCAGAATCCAAAGCGGAATCGTTTGAAGTGGATATAAAAGTTTTGGGAGAAGCACCATTTTGAATAACGCCACGCGGCCCCAAAGGGAAAGGGGCAAGTCCTTCCATTTTTCGCAGAGATTACGAATAGACTCAATGTGGTGGAGAACATTGTACTGATAAAGGAGATGAGATTGGGTGCTCAAATAAACGCCCAGGTAGCGCATAGGCTTCCGAACCGGTGGGATCAGTAATGTATCATTCCAGGGCTCATGTCTATGAGAAGCCAGAGGCAGGAGTTCTGATTTGGCGCAATTAACCCGAAGGCCGGAGACTGTGCCAAAGTCTTGAACCAACGAGAGAGCCTCCGGTAAGTGTAAAGGCGTGTGGTCCAAATATAACAGAATATCGTCTGCGAAGAGATTAATGCGGCTTTCCTTAGCTCCAACTTTAATACCAAGAAGAAAAGGATGGGATCGAATTTTAATCGCCAGCGGTTCAATAGCCAGAAGAAATAGTAGCGGGGACAGGGGGCATCCCTGGCGAGTACCTCGTTCAAGCGGGAAGGGTGAAGTAAGTTGTCCATTAATAAGAAGCTTAGCCTGAGGCAAAAAATAAATACCACGCACCCAGTCCAAAAACATGCCCTCCAACCCATATTGCCCCATGACCCAAAAAAGGTAAGACCAAGAGATGCTATCAAACGCCTTCTCCATATCTAGGCCTACAATAGCCGCCTGGTTATCCCCCCCTCGGCGAGAGTAAATGGCCATCAAAGCTCTCGTAACATTCATGGAGGCATATCTGCCCGGCACGAACCCCACCTGATCTTCATGGATAAGGAGATGAAGGTATACATTCAGACGTTTGGCAAGTAAAGCTGCGAGTAATTTTGCATCTTGGTTAAGAAGTGATATGGGCCTGTAAGAGCCTACCTGAGATGGGTCCTTGCCCGGCTTGGGCAACAAAACAACATGTGCCAAATTATAACGGTCCACACCTTTTTGGGAGTGTAAAGAATTAAAGGCCTCTGCCAGAGGGTGAGATATAACGTCAGACAAAATTTTGTAGTATTCCGGCCCATAACCATCCGGCCCAGGTGATTTAGTCAATTTAAGCTCTTTTATACCCAGTTCCACTTCAAGATTAGTTATGGGAGCATTTAGCGCTTGGATCTGGGTCGGGAGGAGTTTTGGAAGGATAATATTTTGGAAAAAGCTGTCCCTATCTGTATCCGTCGAAGGCCGCTCTGCATACAGGTCCTTATAATACGTCACGAATTGTAGGTGAATGTGTGTTTCTGTCGTATGAGTGCGACCCTGCATATCTGTAATAGCAGTGATGATTTGTCGCTTACGATGAGGGCGGACCAAGCGGGCCAACAACCGTCCAGCTCTCCTCCCCACCTGTGAAGATTATAGCGACGAAAATACAAATCCCTCTCCGCTCGCTGTGTTAGAATCGCATCTATCTGCTGTCGGAGTGTACGTAAACGTATACGATCGGCCTCCTGCAAGGTCCCCTGATGGCGCCTTCGCAGCAGTTGGAACTCGCCCGACAGCCGCAGCAATTCTGCTTCCATTTTCTTTTTCTTCCCCGCGACATAAGCGATAACAAATCCCCGTAGTACTGCCTTGGATGCCTCCCAGAATAGTCCCGGATCAAGGTCAGGAGTAGAATTGGTGCTACAGTAATCCAGCCATTTTTCCCTGAGGTATCTACGGAAGGCAAGATCTTTAAAGAGGTATCCCGGGAAGCGCCACGTCTTGAGTCGAAGAGTCAGTGGTAATTTGAAGGGATAGTGTCACAGGGGAATGATCTGATAGAGGAACTTCCAGGATCTCTACAGCACTAACCATGGGAAGCAGCGCGGGAGAGAGCAAGAAGTAGTCAAGACGTGTATAAAGATTATGGGGATTGGAGTAAAACGTATAAGTACGTTCCGTGGGATGGAATAGGCGCCAAATATCTAAGAGTCCCAGCTGCGTGGTCAGAAAGTTAACTCCTTTATCCATGTGATCCTTAGGGAAGTGCTTGGCGGGGGCACAGTCTTGAGAAGGATCCGCCGTGATGTTAAAGTCGCCCCCCATAAGGACGTGGTATCCCGGGTACTGCGCCAGCCGCGACATCAACCCCGAAAAATAGCTGTGATTATAGATGTTAGGGGTGTAAACATTACAAAGTAGATAAAGCCGTCCCCAAAGCTCTCCCAGCACTAGGACATATCGGCCCTCTTTGTCCTGTATAACCTTATGCAATTGAAACGGGAGTTGCCTATGGACCAAAACAGCTACCCCCCTTTGACGAGTGTTATAAGAAGAATAATATACCTCCCCCACCCAATCCCTCCTAAGTTTCTCATGTTCTACGGATGCGAGATGGGTCTCTTGTAGGAAGGCAATGTCAATACGTTCCCTGCGAAGCCAGGAGAGTATTTTCTTCCGTTTAACTGGGGAATGAATCCCATCCACATTAAGAGAGGAAAATTTTAAATTAACCATGGTCCATCCACCAAGGAATAATAGCAGCAGAAATGTCAATCAAATAGTGGAAGAGGAAGAAGAGCCCCCCAGCAAGGCTCTCCCCCGTCAAATCACCAAAGATGGTATGGACCGGCAAATAAGAAAAAACTGGCGCTCTCGAAACTCCACTCATACATCCCCTTACATACCCCCCCAACACACTCCCCCCACCCCTCTTCTTCCCAGCCACCCCCCCTCAAGATACTCCAACCTTCCATTACCCAACCCAACCAGAAAACCATGATGTAACCAGAACCCCGTACCTCCTCCCCCCCAGAAAACAAAGTGTAGCAGGATGTCCATACAGTCAGCACAAGAATAATAAATATAAACAAACTTGCTCCAGCAGGTATAGGGAAAACATAATACCCAACAAGGACTCCCCAGCAGGCTGCATGGCAAGAGAGTCAGACCCCCTGCATTGTGGAAACAAATCCGGAGCCCATTTAGAGGACTCCCCCTATACAGGCAACATGGAGATAGCCACTGGTGTAGATCTGTACAAAAGCCAAGGGCAAGGAACGAAGAGAAACCTCCATCAGCCAGCACTCCTCCAGCTCCACTCAAAGGAGTCCATCTCTCTCTGTCCCAGCGACAGGTATAGAGCCCGCTGCCTCCCACAAGTTCACGGCGACATATCAATCAGGCTTTCAGCGCCCCAGTCCCCTCAAGGGGCTGGCAGTCCCTCCAAGTAAGAATGGAGCGCTGCTGGAGTATCCATCAGGACTGCTCTGGTGTTGGTTTGGATGCGCACCTTAGCAGGATATTGGAGAGTGAATTTAATCCCTATGGCATGAAGCTGTGTACAGTAGGGCGCCAAAGCCCTTCTCTTCTCCGAGAGCCTGATGGAGAAATCCTGAAAAAGCAAGATCTTAGTACCATTGTATTACAGGGAGCGGGCTCTCCGGTATGCCTCCAGAATGCGAGCCTTAACAGCATAATTGAGGAAGCGAGCTATAACTGGACGTGGCTGGTTTCCTTCAGCGCGTGGTGCCCCTATCCTATGTACCCTTTCCACGTGCACTGGGCCTATTGAAGATGGAAGTCCGAGGGTTTGAGGCAGCCACTGGCCACCAAGTCTCACAGCTCAGCATCACGGACTGACTCCGGCACCCCTATGAGCTGCAAGTTGTTTCGGCGGCTGCGATTCTCTGCCTCCTCAGCCCGATCATCCAGCTGCTGAATTTTTGTTTCTAAGGCCGCCAGACGTCCGTCCGCTGTTTCTGCCCGGTCTTCCTGTGTCGAGATCCGTTCCTCTGCCTGCTGGAGGCGCGCAGCATGACCCGCAATGCTGTCTTTCACTTCCTTCAGAACTGCGTGCAATTTGGATAGTTTTTCATCCAATAGTTTTGAGAGGTGGCAGACCGAAACCTGCATGTCTGCATCATGCTGGGCCGTACCTGCTGAGATCGGGCTGGGGGCCGCCATTTTTAGGGGCTTAACAGACTTCACTTTGCCAGGCCTCGGGGTCCGTATCGGCATACCGGCCGTCCCCAGCAAATCCGCGCTCCTCCGAGACGCCCCAGAGAAGCAGGAGAGAGCCCGACACCGGAGGAAACAAATTAAGGGCGGTATGCGCCGACTGTAAGGTATTTCGGGGGTGTTTTCTGCGGCGTAGAGCGGAGCTCGGCTCACCAGCGTCTGATCAGCGCGCGAGCATCACGTGACCCCCCTGGGTTCCAACTGCCGAAATCTCTGTTAAGATTTACTCCAGCCTATCTACACCCTCCCCGCCATTGAAGGCCTCCCCAGCCCATCCTCCACCAAATGGCCATATACAGACACAGACCGTGCAAGTCTGTCCAGTACTGGCCTTAGTTCAATTTTTAATATTATTTTCTGATTCTAGTGATCCTCTGTGTTCATCCCACGCTTCTTTGAACTCAGTCACAGTTTTACTCTCCACCATCTCTCTCGGAAGCGCATGCCACGCATCCACCACCCTCCCCGTAAAGAAGAATTTCCTTACATTGCTTTTGAGTCTCCCACCCCTCAGCTTCAAATTATGTCCTGTAGTTTTACCATTTTCCTTTCTCTGGAAAGATTATGTTCATAGGAACTCAATGAGCGTTGGGAGCAGCACGGGCCATTCAGCATGGCTCCCCATGCTAAAAACTGCTATCGCAGTTTGATGGAATAATAATAATAATAACTTTATTTTTATATACCGCCAGTTCTAAGCAGTTTGTGTCTCTTCCCTTGTAAAGTCTCTTCCCTTGTAAACAGTTCTAAGCAGTTTACAAGGGAAGAGACTGTATACAGACAGCGACATTACAGAGAACTTTCGAAATGACATTGGCATGCTAAGTTTAGTCAGGTTTCTCTGGAAGTGTTTTGTAGGTACATCAGGTTGAAGTGGGGTCAGAGAAATTTGTCAAAGAGATAAGTTTTTATTGACTTTTTAAATGTTTGGTACGAAAGTGCGTTTGAGATGAAGTTGGTTAAACATTTGCTCCATTTGCCTGCTCGGAATGATAGTGTTCTGTCGAGGTATCTCTTGTAGGTGCAGCCCTTTAGGGATGGAGAAGCGAACAAACGTGGATTAGTTGTGCCTGGGAACTCGAAGAGAGCCTTAATGTTGCTGATAATTGAAACAGCTACTTCAGCTGAGATACAGATTCAAATATCAGTGGATGAGCCTGAACATCAATTGCAACAGAATAATAAACAGGACAAATTTGATAAACATCTGAGTGAGCTACAAGAGAATATATCAACTAGAAGGATGCTTGCTCTTTAAAGTTCTGTTACCCAGTTCCGTGGTCAGATCACTATCTATTATCAGTTTTGTATAAATTAAACAATCCAAATTCCCAATTACCTACAAAAAAAGTTATTAAATTTAGAGATTTTCACAACCTTTCATCAGACATAATTTCGGATGCTCTTCCATTAGACTTTTTTGATTTAGGATCCTCATCTCTTGAAAATTCAATACAATTGTGGACCAAAAACACATCACATTTACTAGACAAAGTAGCGCCACAACAGACAAAAATTATTTCAGAAAAAAAAAGTTTTAACCCTTGGTACACAGCAGAACTTAAACTTATCAAGCGACAATTAAGATCTCACGAACGTAAATGGAGGAAAGTTAAATCAACACCGAATTATGAATCATTCAAAACTCATTCCAATTTTTACAGAACAAAGATAAATCAAGCAAAAACTAAATATTTTTCAGGTTTAATTCAAAAAGCTACAAATTCCTCTTCTTTATACCAAATAATTAAAACAATTCTTCATTCTAATAAACAACAAAACCTAAACACTGAGATTAATCTCACAGCCAATGATCTTGCGCTATATTTCATTAAAAAAATAGATGACATTAGATCAGCCTTCATAACTAATTTAACCTCTAATTCAAGCTTAACAACTACCGAGGATATTTCATTTTCTTCAAGATGCTCCTCCTTTAACATTCCCAGTCTTACAGAATTAAAATCTATCATAAATTCCATTAATATAAAAGGTTCTAAGACCGAATCTATACCTCCTTTTCTACTTAAACGCTTCTTTCATATTTTCGGTCCACCAATACTTACTCTAGTCAGCAAAAGTTTAACACAAGGCATCGTGCCAAGTGACTGGAAACATTCAATTATTCACCCCATCTTAAAAAATCAAAAAAACAGTGCTGGAGATTGTACAAACTATCGACCCATAGCTAATATTCCATTTTTAGCTAAAATGACTGAAAAGGTTGTATTCAATCAGATATCCGACTTTATCGAAAAAACTAACATCCTTCATCCAAATCAGACAGGTTTTAGACAATTTCATTCCACAGAGCACTCTTTAATCGGTATGACAACTTCCATTCACTATTATCTGGACCATCATCAGTCAGTTCTTTTAGTTTCCTTAGACCTCTCGGCGGCCTTTGATACAATCGACCACGAATTATTAATAAACAGACTTCAATCAATAGGTATTTCAGATCAAGTTTTAGCCTGGTTCCAATCTTATTTCACAAATCGAACTTCTGTAGTCTCCTTTAATAACACGACTTCCGACATTTTCTCCTCTCAGCATGGTATCCCTCAAGGTTCCATACTATCCCCTCTTTTATTTAATATATTCCTGGCACCCTTGTTAACTTTATGTCAATCCATCGGCTTTACTACATTCACCTACGCCGATGACATACAACTCTTACATCCTATTGACCCTACTAATTTTTCCGATATAACTCAGATCAATACAAAACTTGAAAAGGTACATCAATGGCTAAACACGAATCGTTTAGCACTAAACATAACTAAATCAAATATATTACTCTTTCCTTGGAAAGACAATCCAACCTTTATATCCCCAATTTCCATTCTTGGATCTCCGTTACAAGTGGTACCAAAAACAAAAATTCTCGGAGTTATTCTTGACAATAAACTTACCTTTCATGACCACATCAATTGCGTTATTAAATCATCATTTTTCAGACTCAGACAAATACGATCAATCTCTAAATTATTCGATACTACTTCTTTAAAGATTCTTATTCATTCCTTCATTATATCCAAATTAGATTATTGCAATGCGCTGTTTCAAGGTATTGCTCAAAAGGAGATCAAGCGTTTGCAGATAATACAAAATACTGCTATCAGAATTATTACTAATGCAAAAAAATTTGATCATATCACTCCTCTCCTCAAGGAGGCCCATTGGCTCCCTGTTGCCCACAGAATAATTTATAAGCTCTGCCTACTTACATTTAAATCTCTTCAATCAAAATTTCCTGCATTCCTCTATAAATTACTAATTCCTTATTCTTCCAACAGAACTTTAAGATCAGATAAACAGCGATTATTAACAATTCCTTCATTAAAAATAATCAATACACGTCGACAATACATCTTTTCAGTTACAGCTCCCCATACTTGGAATTCTCTCCCTATCTATCTACGTGAAGAATCTAATTTGGATAAATTTAAAAGTAATCTTAAAACTTTTTTATTTAATGACGCCTTTATTACTTAAATTTTTTCGGTTTTTTCTTTTATTCTATAATAAATTTTTTTTTTTTTTTCTCTATCCCACCAACATGTGTTTTTCCCTTACCTGTTCTCTACTCTACTCAAATATATTGTAACTTCTCCCCTTCCTTACCTTATTGTTTCCAATTTGTCCTGTAATGAATTTGTTTTGTCTTGTTTGTTTGTTTTTCTGTAAATTTTACATATTGTAATTTTAAACTTTTGTTAATCGCTTTGAAATTGATAAAGCGATCAATCAAATATTTATTAAACTTGGAAACTTGGAATGGCCAGTAGGAAAAAGGAAGTACAGTGGTACCTTGGATTACGAGCATAATCCATTCCAGGAGCATGCTCGTAATCCAAAATGCTCGTTTATCAAAGCAAAGTTCCCCATAGACAATAGTGGCAACAGCAACGATTGGTTCCAGAACCCGGGGTTTGTACCTTTCAGGGCTGGGTGCTGCAGCGCCGTCTCCTCCGTCCGCCTCCTTGTCTGCCTCCTCCATCCATCATGAAGAACAACCCCACAGTGACGCTTCGGGGGGGGGATACCTTTAATGTGCCAGCCGCCGGAGAACCCGCAGTGCCGCTTCAGAGGGATGCCTCCTCCATCTGCCGGCCAGCCCTCCACGTCGGATGCCCCTTGCATGCTGGAGAGCCCCCACCCGAGCCCACGCAGCCGAGTGCAGCCCCACCCGCACGCCGCGCACAACGCCAATGATTGACGCTTTGCGCATCACATACAACGCGCAGGGGGGACGGCACCCGGCTGCGCAGGCCCAGACTGAGGTCCTCCAACCTGCGGAAGGCAACCAACGTGGAAGGCTGGCCGGAAGAGGAATCCCCCGAAGCGGTGCTTCCTGGACTGTAAGTGCTCATTTATCAGGGCAGTGCTCGGTTTTCGAGTCATAAGTTTGCTGAGTGTTTTTCTCGTCTTGCAAAACACTCGCAAACCGAGGTTCCACTGTATTGATGCCCATGTATGGCGAGACCTCATGTAGAATATTGTGTACAATGTTTTACAGAAAGGGTGGTGGATGCGTGGAATAGGGTCCCATTAGAGGTGGTGGAGACAAAGACTGTGTCTGAGTTCAAGAAAGCGAGGGACAGGCACGTCGGATCTCTTAGGGAGAGGAGGAGAAAGTGAATGCTGTGGATGGGCAGACTAGATGGGCCATTTGGTCTTTATCTGCCGTCATGTTTCTATGTTAGGACTTTTCTTCATGGATTTAAAATAAATAAGTATAGAAGGGATGAAAAAGACTAGTTACATAAGAAAGTATACCCTTGGATGTACGTATAAACATGAAGTAGAGAAACAAGAAATGAAACTGTTTGAAGAATCCCCTTCTGATTCAGAATGGAATACAGATGAAAACGCTTCCCGGCAGCAATATAACAACCACTCCCCTCTCCCCCTTTTACAAAACCATACTAGCAGCTGCCATAAAGCAAAAGCCCCAAAGCTCTTTAAATTTCTAAAGGCTTCAGAGCAGTTACTGCAGCGGCAGCTTTGTAAAATGGGGAGGGTAATAGTGGGACAAACAGCAGTACAAAAATCTGCCTTTATAGATTGCAATTGATTCAAAACACAGTCAAACCTCGGTTTACGAGTGCACAGGTTTGCAAGTGTTTTGCAAGACGAGCAAAACATTCGCAAATTGGCGCCTTGGAAACCGAGTTTGACTCGATTTACGAGCGCCATCCCCCAAGATCCGGCATACCCCTGCTTGCGTCGTCCCCCCCTTCACGATCCTACATCCCCCTGTGAGCACCGAAATAACATCCCTTACCCCGATTTGGCACTGGCACCAACACCGACGCACAGGACATGCCGGTGCCGGTAGATCCTCCCTCTTGGCTGGGCTGGGCTGGGCGGTGCGTCGGAGATACTCCCTCTTGCCTGTGCTGGGCTGGACTGGGCCTTGAGCATTTGCACATGCTCAAGGCCTTCTGGTCTCGCTCTCTCCAAAATTCTGAGAATCTGAGAATTTCGGAGAGAGCAAGACCAGAAGGCCTTGAGCATACGCAAATGCTCAAGGCCCAGTCCAGCCCAGCACAGGCAAGAGGGAGGATCTTCAGGCACCGGCATGTCCTGTGTGTTGGTGCTGTTGCCGGTGCCAAATCGGGGTAAGGGATGTTATTTCAGTGCTCGGGGGAGGGGGGGGGCGACACAAGTGGGGGGGAGGATGCTGGTTCGCAGGGGGGATGCCAGATTGCCGGGGGGGGGGGTATGGAGCAGCGCCTGTGGCCTCAAGCGGGGGGGGGGGGGGGAATAGAGCAGTGCCAGTAGCCTCGGGGGGGGGGGGGGGGAGGAGGTGGAACAAATCAAAGCTAGTTTCCCTTACTTCCTATAGGGAAACTCGCTTTGATATATGAGCAATTTGGTTTACGAGCATACTTCTGGAACAAATTATGTTCGTAAACCAAGGTTCCACTGTACTGCTGCGAAATTGATTTTTGGGAAACGTAAATTTGACCATGTGACTCCGTTGCTTCAAAATCTTCATTGGCTCTGTTTTGGTTTTTTTAAAATTAATTTCTTCTCCTTTGGGAATTTGTATTTTGAAGGAAAAAAAAGTCCATGTAGAGAAGAATGTGATTCCCTGAGACATAGCAGTAACTTCAGGATCTCCTGAAAATTTCATCAAAGGAAGCAAGAAAATTTTTTCACTCTAATAGGCCCATTTACCAAACTGCCCCCCCCCCCCCTTAACAAAACCGCAAAAGCTGTTTTTAGCACAGGCTGGTGTATTGAATGCTCTATGAGCGTCGGGAGCAGCACAGAGCATTCAGTGCGCCAGCCTGCACTAAAAAACACTTTCACAGTTTTGTATAAAAGGGGGTATGTGTTACCTATAAATGTGGTGATTAATGCACTTTTATAGCTAATTCAGTACATTAGCAGTTAATGTGCAGCTATTTCCACATTAATAGGTTAGTGGAAAGGTATGGAGAATGAGATGAAAACGGGTAGGGACTGTGCTTTAGGCAGAAAGTTAACATGCATGTTACCTGCCTTTCAGTTAATATTTATTTATTCACTCTATTTTCTATACTTTTCTCCCAGGGGAGCTCAGAACAGTTTACATGAATTTATTCAGGTACTCAAGCACTTTTCCCTGTCTGTCCCAGCAGGCTCACAATCTATCTAATGTACCTGGGGCAATGGGAGGGATTAAGTGACTTGCCCAGGGTCACAATGAGCAGTGTGGGTTTAAACCCACAACTCCAGGGTGCTGAGGCTGTAGCTTTAACCACTGTGCCACTCTAGAAATCAAAATGCAGCAAAAGTAGCCAAGTATAGGACAATCAAGCCATTGTGACATCACTGAAGAGGTTGGCTCTTAGGCATAGGTGGAATGAGGCATTATGATGTCACAATACCTGCTCTGGTTATCAGAGGCTGAAACTTTTCACACTATTTATTCTATTTTCTATACTGTTCTCCCAGGGGAGCTCAGAATGGTTTACATGAATTTATTCAGATGCTCAAAGCATTTTCCCTGTCTGTGCCAGCGGACTCACAATCTATCTAATGTACCTGGGGCAATGGGGCGGATTAAGTAACTTGCCCGGGGTCACAAAGAGCAGCATGGGTTTGAACCCAAAACCTCAGGGAACTGAGGCTGTAGCTTTAACTACTGTGCTTTATTTGAGTCATCAAATAAGGTCATCAAGCCAAGCATCCTGTCTCTGGCATTGGCCAGTCTGGGTCACAAGCATCTGGCAGGTCCCAAAAAGTAAATCTATTTCTCATAATTCATTTTCAGGTTTAAGCAATTGCTTTCTGCCGTTTACCTAGCTAATAATTTTTTATGGACTTTTTCTCTAGAAATCTATCCAAATCTTTTATAAATCTTTCTATACTGGTTGCCTTGACTACATTTTCTGGCAAGAGATGTCACAGCTTCATTAAGATTTATGTGAAAAAAAACAAACAAATAAAAAAACTTTCCATTAATTTAGTTTCATCCTGCTTGTTGTTAATTTAAAGGAAACCCTACCAGATTTAGGTTTTAGGAAAGGATGGGAGTGAAGAGAGGAAGGAGGGTAGAATAGGAGTTGGGATAAGACTGAGACCAGTGGGCAGGGATTGGATGCCAGAGTGTTTGTAGGGGAAAAGGGGAAGTGGAGAGAGACAGAGGAGAATAGAATTGGTGGTGCAGATGGAGAAGGACGATTAAACAAAAGTTGTGTGGAGTTTTGGTGGTAGAGAAGCATTGGGTGGGAGATTAGGGTGTGGGAAGGTTGCATTACAGGAAACAGTACCCCCGCTCCCCACCCACACAGTTTTATTGATTTGTTGCTGTGAGTTTGTATGCTTGTAGGGCGCTTAGGTGCATGAGTGATTATGACAGGGTTGGATTTCAGGGATGGGAGGGGGTTGGGGCAATCACAGCTGGTGATTTGGGTGGGGCCATGAATGGGGAGTTGGCCCCTAATGTGGTAGAGCTATGTGTTGGATTTATGAGTCAAGTGGGGATTGCCCAAAATTCTCTCGCTTTGTAAAAGGGATCCTAAATGCGCAACAGAGTTTTGGGCAATCTGTAAAGATTTCAGGATATATAATAGATGGCCTCCAAGCAGTGAATTGCAGTAGTCAAAAGGCAGTAAATCCTGCATTCTGTGAAGTGGACTCAGCTTAAAAAAAAAAAAAAGCAGTTTTTGTGATACTTTGAAATGACCGTGGAAAGGCAGAGAGAAATCAATCAGAACATCCGTCAAACAAAAACTAGAAGTTCCACACTCAGATTTAGTTTGTGATGGAAAAAGAACCTAGATTTATCTACATTAAGTTGAGACCTACTGTATTAGTATTTATGACTAAGCTATAGAACCAACTCCCTTCTTGCATCAGACAATTTGATTCTCCCCCCTCTCATTGACCGGCATTCCTATCCTCTACTACCCGTTCCCCCATATCCCATACCAACATCACACTTACAGTCCCGATGCTCTGTGTTGGGCTGAAGGGCCTTGAGCATCTGTGCATGCTCAAGGCCTGCTTGTTCCTGCCCACCCTGAGATTCTCGAAGGGAGTCCAGCAAGCCTTGAGCATGCACAGACACTCAAGGCCCTATAGCCCAGCTCAGAGCGCTGACATGAGCTTCTGGAGCATCGGGACTGTAAGTGTGATATCGGTCTGGGGCAGGGAGGAGCGGGTAGTGGAGGATGGCCTCCTCTGTACTTTTCTTTTGCCACTGCTCTCTGAAGCAACTTACTATTTCTGCTTGAGTGGACTGCAGCAAAGGAACGGTGCAGGGGAGGCCACGGGCAGCAAGAGAAAGGAGATGGTGGCACGTGGACTGAGGCCAGGTGTTCTGTGGGGATGACAAATGACATTCACATACCCAAATTTCTAACCTTTTTTTGGGGGAAAAAGGTTACCTCAGTTTATATTCAGATCAATTTCTATTAGAGTATATGTGGTAGCACATTGGATTTTAAATTTCCATGAGAAAATGAAATATAAATTTAGATTTATTATGTTGGTATTATTGTATTACTTGAAAATGAAAAAAAAAACAAAAAAACACCCAAGTTGAATGCTCAAATATAAATCACTAATCCAAAAGCATTCAGAAAAAGTTTTAACAATATGCTGATTCAGGGACTGTTACCAAAGCAGTCAAAATTAGTGGAAAAAAGTCCTCAGTGTCACCAAAGGATATAATTATTGGAAAGTCTTATTGTATTAATATACCCCCGTCCCCATTTCATAAAGACACAGTAGTGGCTGTCGTGTGGCAAATGCTCTGATTCCCATTGAATCCCTATGGACATCGGAGCGAGTACTGTGGCCCACCACAATAATCACCTTTGTAAAAGGGGGCAATAATTTGTTATGTGTTTATCATGATAAATATGGAGGCATTCATGTAACCCATTCTGGGCTACCATGGGAGGACAAGCTAGAAAACAAAATACACTTCTCCCTCTGTATTTGCTGTGATAGGGGATTAACAGACCCGCAAATACAGAAAAACCGCAAATACCTTTTTCATATGTTATTCGCTGTTTTCTATTAAAAACCATCATGAATATGATGAAACCGCGAATAACATGGTAGGACACCTGGCCTGTTCCTGAAGGAGAGGCAAAACACGGTGAAGAAAGCACTGGGAATCAGCAATTTTTCTCTGTAAACACTTGGAATTAGCAATTTCTCTATGTAAGCTGATGTAATTTGGGGGGAGGGGCCAGCAAGCTAAAAATCGTGAATAATCTAAACTGTGTTTGCTGAAACCGTGAATACGGATGGAGAAGTGTAAATCTAAACCTAGTAGCCATCCATTGTTAAATCAGCCTCATAGAGTGGTAAGTGTGTTAAAGTATCCTTAATGGCTGTATGAGCTGAGAAAAAGAATTGCAAATCATCAGCATAAAACTCGTAATTTGATCCTACTGTAAGTAATATAATAATTTACAAATGAGTGTCAAATATAGGTGACAAAGCATGGCAGAAAGCAGAGTTCACTGTGGGACACCTGAGTCAGTCAGTCCAAGATAAAACATTAACTTTGGTTCTAATCTGACAAGGGCACTCATCCAAAAATGATTTAAACCAAAACAAGAGTACCAATCATCCTAAAGCTCTCAAGTTGATCAAATAAAATCTTATTGTTAACAGAACGTATCGAAGGAAGCAGATATATCAAGAGTCACCATAAAATATCACCATAAAATATTATAGACTACAGTTAAAATCAGGCTTTACTGCAACCAAAATAGATATTAGATGTATTTGTGTTATATTTGGTCTAAGGCCAAGTCAATTTTTATCCAATAAAGTCTTGAAGTTGTTGCAAAACAATGTTCTCCAGTCCTTTAGCCAGAATTGATGAAATTGTTTGGCACAGAGGTGTCTAATTTTTTACCTTTCTGAAGAAGTGTAACAGAAGCTTTCTTTATAGAACAAGATGCAGTATCTTCTTCCAAAGACTTATTTACAATGCCGAACACAGAATTAATAATGGTATCTTTCATGATCTTAAATGTAGGCACACAATGTTTGTACAGATGAGTTTTGCGAGGGGCATTCAATAATTTATCTACCCAAGTACAAAAGAAAGTGGCAAGCATGTTGAAACAAGTCTGTGCATGTTGTGACCATGTCTCAAGGTTACTCATGCACAGTTGTGGCTCAGCGAAAGTCTAACATTCCATGAGACAGGATATCAGGAGAGTCCTCATGTGAATCAAGTAAGAAACTACTAGATTTGAAACACTGTTCAGTGAAAAAAATTCTCACAAAAGAAGGGAAAAAGCCAAAGGAGATCAATGAACACATGACTGCAGTTTATAGCAAGTCTGCTCCATTATCCTACAAACTAAAATTTCAGTGCAAGCAGGGTAGGGTACAGAGTCCATTGACAATGATGCTCACACTGGACAACCTGTGGAAGCAACTTCCACAGAAATGTGCAAGAAAGTTGAGGATTTAATTTTGTCAGACAAATTAAGGTTTTCCAAATAGCTGAATAAATTTGCATCTTGGAAAATAATTTATGTAAAGTTGGGCATATCTAAGGTTAGTGCAAGATGGTTTTCAAGAATGCTGATGCCATGTCAGAAGGCCACGAGACTCCAATGCTCTAGGAGAACTTGGAGATGCTCCATGAAGACCAAGTGAATTTTTTTTCATCATTTGGTGACTGGAGATGAGTTTTGGTTCTATCACAGAAATCCTGAGTCCAAAATGGAGTCAGTGGAAGCACAAGCCATCACCCACTCTCAAAAAAGTTCAAGACAGAAAAATCTGCAGGCAAAGTCATTGCAACTATCTTCTGGGATGATGAAGGACTTTTGCTTTTGGAGTTCATGCTATACAAGATAACCCTAACCAGGGAGAGTTATGCCAAAACAATGATCGCTTTGCGAGAGTTAATCATGGAAGAAAGGAGAGACGTTGGTCTTGTTGGAGGGAAAGAGAAAGAGAGGAAGGAAATGCTTGGTTGCAAGGGTGGAGTAAGCAACGAGGAAGGGAAATGCTAGAAATGGTGGATCCATGTGAGAGATTTGTCATGAAGATGAGTGAGCAGAATAATGAGTATACAATGGAATAAATGTGGTAATGAGAAGAAGATAAAGGGGGACAGGAGGATGAGAAATGTGAAAGCTAGGGGATGAGAAAAGGAGATAGAAAGTTGATTAGATAAAAAGTGAAAATGAATTAAGTAGTGTTCCCTCTAAGCTGTGTTGCCACACACCTTTTGGTAGCAGGCTGCTTAGCCAGCACACCAGGACCTTTGGCCATACTCTGCTGCTGCTGCCTGTGGCTTTGTAAAGAAAGAAGTGCATCTTTGTAAAGAAAGAAGTGCATCTTAGAGCCATCCAGAACACAGGTACACACCCGTGGGAAAAGGCATGAATTTGTGACACAGAAGGGAGAGAGGCGTATTGGGTCACAGTAGGGCGGGAAGGAGGGAGAGGAGCTTGTTGGGACACGGGAGGGAGAGACACATTGAGACACAGAAGGGGGAAGGGAGCATGAACTTGTGACAAAGGGAGAATGAAGGAAGGAGAGATGGCATGAATTTGGAACATAGAACAGATAGAGGTGGCACAAACTTGGGATAAAGGCTGGAAGAAAGGAGGGAGAAGGCACAAACTTGGGACATAGCAGGGAGGGAGGGAAAGATATGCTGAGGTGGGGGAGGGAATAAAAAGAGAGAATTGTTGAGCATGGATGTGAGTGAGAGGAAAAGAGATGGTGTACATGGGGAAAGGAAGAAAGAGAATTGTTGGGCATAGGAGGGAGATAATTGTTGGACATGGTGGTGGGAAAGGAGTGAGGTAGAGAAAGATGAGAAGGAGAAATGTTGTATGTGATGGTGGAAAGGGAACAGTGGGAAAGATGAAAAGGGATGCAAGAGGGAGGAATGTTGGGCATGGTGGTGGAGGGAATGGAGGAAGAGCTGATGCTGGAGAGAGGTGATAGGAGAAATATTATTCATGGGAATGCTGGGCAGGGGCAAATGATACTGCACACAGTCTGGAAGATAAGAGAGGGATAAATGTTGGATGTGGCAGTAAAAGGATGTTGGAGAGATGTAGCCTGGATCCCTCTTTCTCGCTCTTTCCTTAATCCCTTTGTAGCAAGGGAGGGAATGAGAGGGAGAGAGATGGTGGACAGTGAGAGAAAGGGAGACACACTGCTCAGGGGTGGAGTAGAGAGAGGAACAAATGCTGTGCAGGGGGAAAAGAGTGTGCTTTGTGTAGTTTAATTTTGTGGTTACCATTATGTATTGTTAATAAGATTATATTGTATGTATATGAAAAATGAATGGAAGAAATAGCATTTACAATTAGTATTATTATTATTGCAGCAGGGTCTGAGACGGAGATTGAGATAGTCTGGGGTGGAGCTTAGGCAGGTCTGGGGTCTAGGGTGGAGCTTTTCACCCCCCCCAAACAAAAACACGTTGTGCTGCCTATGAGGCAGACCTATCGGATATCTCATTTTCTTAAGCTGCCTCACGAGTCTGCTCCATACATCATTTATACTTCATTGTCTCTTGTGGTTTTTTTTTAATTATTATTCTCAAAGACTTCTCAGTGTAGCAGTGTAATAATCAGTATCATATAATTCCAAAATGATGAAAGTCAAAGAGCAAGTAAGAAGTCCTTCAGTGCAGTAATTCATCAATCTCAGTAGTAGGAAAAAAAAAAAAGGTTAAGTAGAACATCCAAAAACCAAAAAAAATAGATAATAGTTTGGATTCACACCTTATTGCAAGCCATGTGCATTTGGGTCAGGTGATGCTACTCGACGTCTGGGGGTCTGAGATTGGCACCTCAATGGGAATTCCAAGCGGCGCTCAGACTGGAGGGCTTTGGCGGTGGAAGGCTTTGAGGCAGGGATTGGCACTGTGTGCACCTTCAGGAGCCTAGGTAGTTCTGTCTGCAACAGCATGAGGAGCTGTTCACACAGAAAAAGTCACAGGCACCAATACTTGCATCAGGTGTCAAAGCGCTGGTGAATCCACTGTGGAGGCACGCCTCAGGGTGGACACCAACTGAAGGAATGGTGGTCCAGTCTCAGCATGGCAGCGTTTAAAATGCATAGATGGTAAAGAAGACTGGGAGGAAACTGATGCAGGCCAGGAGGGAGAGGTTATGCTTCCAATTTCCAGTTCTCTTATGTGGTTCCCCAGAGGGTGGCAGCACTGGTGAGATGGACATCCAATATGACAGTGCAGAAGGGGTATGGACGTTCCCTGGCATAATGGCCCCACAGCACTTGATTAAGCTCCTCAAGCCACGCTGCCTCTGTTAAGATATCCCGATGGCCCGGATTAAGACACTTCTGCTCCAGGTGCTGTAGGTACCACCACTGCATAGGGCTGCTTGCCCTTGTTTGCTTGTTTTCTCTTGAACAGGAAGAGTTCAGGGAGACCGGTGTCTCCAACACTTTTTTTAGTTCAGGCCTGAAAGCCAACTTTGGAATATAAAATAATTATTTAGATATACGCTGTGCAGTTTCTTCGCTTCACAGAAGCAAACAAACCAAAAAACTACCAGTCTCGCCAGCCGAGAAGAATATGAGCCAGTTGACCCACACACGGCATGGGACAGCCTCAGAACTCTTAAAGTGACAAAGAACTTTGAACGGTCTGAACTAGGGCTCCTTGGTAACGTCACCCGTATGTAAGAACATCCTGCCTGCTTGTTCTAGGGATACAATACCTAACATTCTATTTGCTTCTTTGACAGCTGCAAGATGCTAGAAAGAGCATTCAAATGTATTTCCACAGATTCCAGAACTTGGAGACATAGGAAATGGCTGCGTAGCTGTTAAGCTCCCATCCCCAGGCACCCTTTTGTTGGTTTTCAGCTTTAAAACTTATCTCCTTAAAGGCAGAAAGTTTGGAATTTTTCAAATAATGGCTTCTAATAAGCAATCTAAGCCTGAAAAGCTTCAAAATCAGGATGGAAGGCAAAAAGACTAAGGGCTCCTTTTACAAAGCCACGCCAGGGCCTTAACACATGGAATAGCGTGTGCTAAATTGCTGCGCGCTAGCCACTACCACCTCCTTTTGTGCAGGCGGTAGATTTTCAGCTAGCGCACGCTAATTTGGTGTGTGCGTCAAAAACGCTAGCTGACCTTTGTAAAAGGAGCCCTAAAAGAAGGATCCACCCATTCCTACCAAGACTCCCTGCCTGTGGATGCTTTAGACATGATTGAGCTATTAGAGGAGCTGAGAAATATTAGATTGGCTCTGAAGGAAGTCACAGAGTAGAACTGGAAAAACTGGGATCGGTTAAATTACACTTTTTGGTGGGGATCTCTGTGTTACACTTTTAAAATGGAACGTATGATGGCCATACAGCGGGGACATTATAAGAAGTTTATGGATATTTGGGAGCCATTGACAAAATTCTGCAAGGAGTGATTGTTGATTTCCCCTTTTGATAACACACGTTCAGGGTGGGTGGGAAGCTATTTTTTATTTAGAGTGCAATTTTTTGTTATGTAGACTGAGGGGGGGGGATATATGTATTTGTCATAGAATATAATTTTGACTGATTTTAAGTTCTGTTAAAGTGTAAAATGTTTTTAAAATATATTGCACTTATTTTTGGCTTTAAAATGAATAAATATTTAAAATATAGTATTTCCACAACAACACCAAGATCTTTTCTTGAGTGGAGACTCCTAGCTCAAAACCCAACATTTTGCACCTGCAGTTATGATTATTTTTGCCTATGTACAGCTAGTGTACGTTAAATAACTTTTCTCTGTGTTAAATGAATGACAAAATACAAAAAATAAAAAGTGTTGGGGGAAGCCCTCCACAGTTAACAGAGATTTTGCAGGTACACTGTATTATTTTTGTCCTACCGACTAGATTTACTAAAGTGAATCAAATGGGGCCTCTGGGAAAATAACATACATACTTTAATTGTCTTTGTAAATCTAGCCTTAAATGAAATATCAGATGACATTCAAGGACTGACTAACAGTAAATTATCAAGCATTGATGGATTGCCAATTGAACTTTAAAAGCACTTCAATTCATTTCTGGGACAGAATATTTTTTTAATGCTTTTGAGGAAGTCATCCATGAAAAAGTACTGCCTTTAAGTTGCTGGTGAGCCATTATCACACTATGGCCTAAATAGAGAGATCTCAACAACATCAATAACTGAAGACCAGTTTTTTTTTTTCTCATATTAGATTACAAAAATCTTTTCCAAAGTCCTGACAAACAGGCTGAAGAAACTTACGGATTTAATTGTGCACTCTAATCAAGACTATTTCAAACCATTTTTGATAACTTATTCCTAATGCAAGATATTATAATTGTTTTCAAACTTTTTAATTTGGGGAATATTGATTTGAATATCGATCTTATTTTTCTGGTAAAGGCAAAATAGAACAAAAGATTTGGGTGACCAAAAGTTTATTCAGCAACAAATATAAACAATCTCAAAGGAGCTATGATGTAAGCAGAAAGGGACCCAGCACTGTCCATTGTAGTTTGTATTGTATTGTGTGTTTATTTATTACTAGTCTTTAAGCCCGTTACATTAACGGGTGCTAGAATAGATATGTCTGTCTGTGTTTCTTTATCTCTCTCTCCTTGGCCGCTGTCTGTGTCCTTCTATCTCCCCCTCCCCCGCCTCGAGCAAAGCTGTTTGCCCCCAGCACACACCTCCCCCCCAAAGCAGCCCCCTTTTCCTCTCCCTGTCTCTCCATAGCCCTCTTCTGTCTTCCCCCCCAGAGCAAAGTTGTCTGTCCCCAGCATACCTCCCCCCCAAAGCAGCCCCCTTTCCCTCTCCCTATCTCTCCATGGCCCCTTCTGTCTCCCTCTAAAACACCCCTTTCCCCAAAGCAGCCCCCTTTCCCTCTACCTGTCTCTCCATGGCCCCTTCTGTCTTCCCCCCCAGAGCAAAGCTGTCTGTCCCCAGCACACCTCCCCACCAAAGCAGTCCCCTTTCCCTCTCCCTATCTCTCCATGGCCCCTTCTGTCTCCCCCCAGCATACCCCTCCCCCAAAGCAGCCCCCTTTCTCTTTCCCTCTCCCCCTGGCCCCCGGTATTGATCCCCTTCTTACCCTCCCTCCATCCTGGCGTCTTCTGGCCTGCTCCTCTTCAAAGCAGCCTGCGATCGTGGTGGCCGGCTTTAGCGAACCTCGCAGGCCGCTCTCCAACTCGGTAGCACGTTCCCTCTGACGCGATCCCGTGCGTCAGAGGGAACGTGCTACTGAGGTTGGAGAGCGGCCTACAAGGTTCTTTAAAGTCAGCCACGATAGCAGGCTGCTCTGAAGAGGAGGATCGGCAGCGGAAGCGGTGAGCGAGGGCGGGAGGTGTGTTCCCTGCCGAGGACGCGGGCAAGGAGAGAGCTTGCATGCGCTTCCGGTTGGTGAGTGAGGGTGGGAGGAGGGGAAAGGCCAGAATGTTCCCTGACGCCGGGCTCTAAAATGGAACATGGCCACAGATCACACACCACAGCGGCAGGGATCACATTGTTTTAACAGCGCATGCGCCGATAAGCTTTTATTATATAGGATTCACCTTATACAAAGCGAAGTACAAATTAACAAGCATAATAAATGTCATTGCAAACATAAAATCATACAAAAGTGCAATCTAAAAAACATAAAACAATTAGCATTGATGAAACATCAATATTCACAGCATATCTTCTCATAGCCACAAACACAGTCCCCCATTCTTCACCCATATTTCATTTTACAAAACAGATGACATTTTCAAATTCCCCTGTCGCCGTATATATTGTGGAAGCCTGTTCAATTCCTCTGGACTAATGCAGGAGAACATACCAACCCTTGTTGTTTGCAATTTTACCTTCTTTCTCATCGGGATCTTTAAATTCCAGTGGTCAGAGGAACGCAACTTAGGGAGCACAATATAATACGATAAACAGTCAAGTAGGTATTTGGAGGCCATAACCAATTTCACAATGAAAGTATAAGAAAACTTATCCAGGGAGGGTGGGAGGGTGGGGGGGGTAGAATATTTATTTGGAAGAATAAAATTAATTCTTTTTTATTATATTGATAGTATAATATATAATTTTATTGTTTATAATTAGGATAAGAAGGGGATAAAAAATTGTTTAATGTAATAATCGTGATGGTTACAATGTATTTTCATACAGTTTTATCTGATTCTTCAATTGTATACATTATAAAGTTTAAAGTCAATAAAGATTTACAAAAAAAAAAGAAAACTTATCTAAAACTGCAGTCCTTTTTAAGTTTTTATTTTAGTTAATCTTTAAGGACTCCTTTTACTAAGCTGCACTAGCAGTTTTAGCGCGTGTGCTAGACACTAACGCCACCATTGATCTGGCGTTAGTTCTTGGTGCGTAGTGCGGGAGGCAACACACGCTAAAAACGCTACCGCAGCTTAGTGAAAGGAGCCCTAAGTGAAAGCAATGTGTTTGCATTTTTTTTTTTTTTTACAATATTATTGTGGAATGGATTTTGAGAAGCATTGATTTTGCTTGTTGCAGATTTCCGGGTCTCGCTCGCAGCGAGACCCGGAAACCTTCAACAAGCACAATGCCAGCTGTGAAAACCCTGAGAGAACAGCGTTGATTTTGTTTACATTTATTATGACTACACCTCCATACTAACAGGAGATTATCATGGCACTTGGAGGGGATATTCAGCAGCACGGCCCAGTTAAGAGCCTCTGAATATCTCTGAGAATCTTATGGTAACATTGTCGTACTATCGGCAACCTTTAGCTGTAAGTGCAGGGGAGATGGCGGGCACGTCCCCAACAGTTACCGTGGAGGCTAAGAAATTTCCATGTGCTAATTCTTGCAACTAATACTTGAAGAAATATTTTACCTCATTATAGTAAACAGCCCCTAAATCTATTAATTAAGGCCCTCTTTTACTAAGGTGCGCTAACCGATTAGAACACGCTAATCAATTTATCGTGTGCTAAAAGCTAACGTGTGCATGTTAATCTATGGACACATTAGCATTTAGTGTGTGCTAATTTGATTAGGGTGCGCTAATCGGTTAGCGCACCTTAGTAAAGCAGGGTGTAAGGGCCTCTTTTACGAAGCCTTGGTAGCGATGCTGCCACAGTAAATGCACTGAAACCCATACGAATTGAATAGACTCTGGTGCATTTGCTGTGGGACAATCACTACCGCAGCTTTATAAAAGGAGTCCTGTGCTAGAAATACATTGCTTTGAAAGAAAAGTTTGTGTCTTCTAAAAAACCCCAAAATGTTTAGTTAGAATTTTTTTTTTTTTTCAGAGAAACATCTTTCTGTTAGATTCCCTTCTTTCTTATCTTTTATATTACTCCTGAGGATAGAACACATAGCTGATAAATCTGCTTACTGCTTTTCAGAGATATTTATGAGTTTTCTTTTGATACACTAGAAAAAAGAAAACCTCTACATTCTTATTGTTATAGCCAGTCTCTCACTAGAGAGTGTGTGCAGTCCCTGAGGTTCTATACAAAAGTAATTTGTAAGAGTAGGTTTTGCTTTAAGAGGGAAGAATTAGAAAACAACAGTAAAAAGAGAGCCTAAGGACAAATTAAAAAAAAAAAAAGACCAACCATCTTGGTGGACAGGGAAAGGAAAATTTTGAGGCATAAACCAGATCAAATTCAAAGGCAAAAAGAACATGATTTTTTTCATCTCAAATTTCTTATTAATTTTTTGCAATATCCAATGCAAGCCAGTATAGAAGCACCATTGTGCAAGCATTAAATTATACTGTTGAGATCACGTTTCATTGATCCGCAACAAAACTATTCACAGCAGTCTACAGCAACATTCACAGCAGTCTACCTATTCTGAAAACTTTGTCATTGACTGCCATCTCAACTTATGCATTATACAAACGAGGTCTGTTCTGAAAGTTCCAGGACTTATTTTGTAAAAAAATGATTAAACAATCTTACAACTTATTCCATTGGGTCCCCTTCAGAGGATTCCCCTTCCCTACGTATACACTTTTCCCAACGTTATTTCCACTTCTGGAAACAGTCCTTAAATGCATCTTTAGGAATCGCCAAAAGGTGCTGCATCAAATTTTTGCTTTATGTCTTCAATGGTGTTGAATCGCTTTCCTTTTAGCGTGAATTTAAGATTAGGAAACAAGAAGATGTCAGGAGATTACGGTGGCTGGAGAAGAACTATTGCATTTTTGCACAAAACCTTTGAATTTTGACACATTCAAAACATGTTCCACGACTCCTGACATGTTCCCCCATAAGCCATTTTCAACATTTCATAAGTTTCTGTAGCAATCTTACCCAATTTAAGACAGAACTTCATGCAGTTGAGATCGCACATGATGAAAAATAGCCAATCATGAAAACATTTTCACAAAAACTGCTGTGCTCAAATAGGAAAACAGATATCAACAAATGGAATAAAGGAGGATACTCATGAGATTCCAAGCTACTCAACACCGCCTAGCATGTCTCAAAAGAACTTCCCATTGGTGCGCAATTCAAATTGTCTTGGAACTTTTTGAAGACATTGTTCCACCACATATTGTAATCCAGGACTGAATTATCTTTCTAGTGGATTAGAATCAGTTTTAATGCTATGGAGATCAGAATAGTAAATAAAGCATCACTAACTATCTTAAAACAAGTTGGTATGCCCATAGTCCTACAGATCACTATTTTAAGAGTCAGCTCTTCATGCAAGTCAAAAATGTCTCATGGCCAACTCCAAGTAGGATCCCAATTAAAAATATAACTTTGTTCAGCAGTATGTGAAAAAGAGGCCTGTATCACACCTTGCAAGACCAGTCCAATATTTATTACTGTCATAAGAACACAAGTCTTTGGTTACTTTGACTACCCTAACAGGTAACGAAGAAAAAGGCAAGGGAGATGTACTAATCAACCAATTTCCATAATTAAAGATATATATAGTGGTTGAATAGTACATCTCCCTTGCTTTTTTCTTCTTTGTTTATTCTTCTCTTACGAGGCAAGCACTCTCCTTTTGTTCTGTTCCTTTACCCTAACAGGTGACCAGACGGCCCTATGAACTGAAAGGGCCAGATTCTATAAACAGTGCTTAAATCAGCAGCTGACTATAAAAACAGCACATGTTAATCATGCTTAGGTGTCATTTAAAAATCTTGGCTAATGGTGCTTACCACAAAATTTCTATAGAAAACTTCTTGCTAATTTTATACTGAGTACTCAGAAAGACAACAATCAATAGAACAAAACACCCAGAGTGGCATAATAATTTTTTTAAAAAGTCTTAAGTCCCCTTGTGGCCTAAGTCCCTAAACGCTGAAAGTAGGCAGCAGGGAAATGTCCATTCTCAAAAAAAAAAAAAAGTCCAAAATGGGGCCTACCGCTATACTCAGCAGTTTAATCGCCCAGACCACCACTACATCTAATCTTAAACCACATTCCCAACCAAAACATTACCTAAGTCCCAAATGCCCAAAACAAGACCTTTTAGGTGAATGAGGGACCAGTCCTTTGCCTAAAAGTAGGATTCTTTAACCAGCGTCTGTCAAAAAAAATGCCAGTTACAGAATCCTGGGAATACCCACCACCACAACAACAATTGCGGCAGGAGAGATGCCTAATCTCTCCTGCTGCAATTGCAATCTCACCCCCCACTCCGAACTGCCATGAACCTGCAGGAGAGATGCCCAATCTCTCCTGCCAGCACCCCCTCCTGACAAAACCACAAACCGGCAGGAGGGATCCCAAGTCCTCCTGCCTACACCTCCACCTGAACCCGCGATCCTGACAGGAGGGATCCCAAGCCCTCCTGCCAACCCCCCAACCCTCACAAATACCGGCAGGAGGGAGACAAGGTCCGCCTGCCAAAGGTGCACCCCCACCCCCGCATGAATACCCATAGGAGGGAGCCCAGGCCCTCCTGCTGAAGTTGTACCCCCCGCCCCCCCCCCCCATGATTACTGGCAGGAGGGAGCCCAGGCCCTTCTGCAGAAGGCGCACCCCCCAC
This sequence comes from Geotrypetes seraphini, assembly GCF_902459505.1. NCBI lineage: Eukaryota > Metazoa > Chordata > Amphibia > Gymnophiona > Dermophiidae > Geotrypetes > Geotrypetes seraphini. Next base: position 242,326,369 of record NC_047085.1, on the reverse strand, counting down.
ATACACCCCGCGACAGGAGGGATCCCAAGCACTCCTGCTTAAGGTTCCTCCACCCCCCGTGAACCCCTGAATGCCTCCCAACTAGCCCCACCCCCTACCCTACCCTTGACACCCCCTCCCCCACTAACCTTAAAGTTGGATGGCCAGATGGGTCCTCTCGACATCTGTCCGGCAGACCTGCCATTCTCGGAATGGCGAGCCTGCCCTTTCACGGTGCAATGTGGGATGCACCTGGGAGGGGCCAATTGGCCAATTCTGAATGAAGCTAAGCAGATCACAGCATGAACCCAACTTGACAATATATATGCTGGGAGCCTCGACCCTGAAGAAAAATATTTGAAACATGATCGTGTTGGTGGAGCCGCTCTCTAAAAGTTGTTCTTATTTATGGATTTTTGCACTAAGGTTGCACAATATGATAACAAAAATATACAATTATATAAAGGATCCTGTGAAGAAATGGCTCATGCTATTTTGGCATGTAACGTGTTATACACTGCTGTCAGTGTGATTTTTGTTCTAATCACCTTCGTAATGTGATTAATATAATATTTTAATGTGGCCTCAGGTACACCACCACCACCCTTGATAATTGCTTGTATCGCGGTGGGGCTAGTAGTGTATCAATGTCTTCATTTGCCTACTTTATTATAGCATATCACATGCTCATTTTCAATTTATAAAACCTCTGAGGTCTATGTTTTTTTTAGAAGTTTTTTTTGTAAAAATGTTAGTCAAATCTTATGGTATATTGCATACTTAACTTAAATTACTCATGCTCCTGGGACTAGATGATTCAACATGTTTCGCAAAAAATTGCTTTATCAAGGATCCCCCTGCCCTTCTGGAGTATAAGGCTCTGGTGCACTTCTGTTTCCTGGCAGAGAAGATCTGGTTCCCTTCTCTCTCCCTGTTGGGTTCCTCCTGTGTGGCTCAATAAAATGAAATGAAAAGTATCAAGAAAAGTGTGGAATAACTTTATATTTCATGGCTACACATCATTATCTACACTCTTCAATATCTGCCTGGCTTTTTTACTAACTTTATGCCAATCTATCAGTCTTATCGCTTACACTTACGCATATGATATTGAGATTATCCATCCCATTGATGCATCCAGTCCCAATGACATAAATCTCATCAACTCAATATTAGACAAGATCAGCCAATGGATCTATGAAAATATTCTCTTGTTAAGTACCTCCAAAACCAACTGTCTTATTTTTCCATGGAAAGAAAATATTCACTTAACATCTATTGCTATCAATGGCACACCGATAAACTTCATTAGTTCTGTCAAAATCCTTGGTGTAATGATCAACAGTAAATTGTCCTACCACCTTCAGATTAGTGCAGTTGTTAAGAACTGTTTTTTCAAGCTCAGAATGATAAGATCCTTAGCAAACATTCTTGACAACCCAGTCCCTTAACATTCTAATTCACTCCCTTGTTATTTCCAAACTCGATTACTGTAACTCATTATATAAAGGTGTCTGTCAAAAAGACATCCGACATCTACATTTAATACAAAACACTGCCATAAAAATTATCATGAACAAGAAGAAATTTGATCACGTTACGCCCCTGCTAAAGAGTGCACACTGGTTACCAATTCCTCATCAAATTACTTATAAAATTGCTTTAATTTCCTTTAAAACCCTATACACCAAAGAACCTGCCTTCATTCATAAGCTTCTCATTCCTCAAGATCCTTCAAGATCAGCATCTCAGCACCTTCTTCATGTTCCATCTTTAAAAATCATTAGCCCTTGTAAGGACAATCTGAATATTCACTTTCTGAATCTGAAAAATTCTGAATCTAAAAAATTCCCTAAGAGTGAGGGATCTATGGGTTTTTATTTTCCTTCAACTCATTTATCTTATCTGAGCATATTGTTTTAAAAGTTTATTTCTGAAACACTGGCAATTCTGAGAAGATTATGAATAATTTTTAGTTTCCTAAGCTCTGTCAGACTCAGGCTGAGGGGAGATTAGAATGTGTCTTACCATGAGAAAGCTTTATTTTAATGAGCTTTCTAGAGGATTTGTAATGTATTATTAATACATGAGCTACTCTCTTGGCCTCTTTCTCTTCTGAGAGGCACAGACATTTAGTCTTGAAAGCATGTTTCAAGTTATAGACTGTATTGCTTTGTGAACAATGTGTGTTGATATTCTGAGATGCTCAGGAAGCAGATTTTTCTTCAAATGAAAGAGTATACTTTTGGGATCGGGACTATAATTTTCCTAAGGTAACCTTATAACTGTGTTTTACAGTACCAAATGACATGTATGCTTTTACAAACTCAACCAATCTCAAGATGATTTTAGTAGTTCAAAGTAAGAGTATTGTATGGGGATGTTGGGTGCATAAGGGTTTTTATTTTGTTTTATTTAATTTCTTTTGCCAAGTGGATCCTTAGGGACCTTTTGACTCCTTTTGATTATTTTTGAATTATTTTACTAAAAGACACTAGAATCTGGACTTAACACACAGTAATGGGGGGATTTAAATTTATTGTATGTCATGTGCTAATGTTGTTATTACTATGTAGTACCTACATTATACTGTATACGAGAGTTAACATAGGAACACTTACCACATCCTATTTGAGTTGCTAAGTGCTCTGGCATTAAATCTGCATTTGTCAGTTAGCACAGCTTAAGAATAATATGGTAGCTGGTTAAGGCTTCCACACCTACTGTTCTCCCCTGATATATCCCTCCCAAAAAGATTTTTTTAAAAAAATCAGTAACCTGCAGGTTAGTATCTGCAAACAGAAAAAATTTGGCAAAACACTTTATTGCTTTTCTATGGTAGCCTGTTTGCATATGCTGGCAAGAAAGCTAAATTGCTAATTATCCATATATGCCATAAGTTATGTGAATTTTGAATAAGCAGCAGCAGTGGGTTGTGTGCCTGAGTTTGCCTCTGATGGAAGGAAACGAAACAGGGTACTCGGTAGGGCAATCAGCTTTAGTACCCCGTCTAAGAGAAGGACAAAGGTCCCTGCATGTTTCTAAAGATAAGCATTATCTTCTTTTTCACTAATTATGTTTTGATAAGAGATCTTTACAACACTGTTTGGAAGTAGGGTGTTTTAGTGATAGTTAAGGTTGAAGTCTCTCCATAAAAATCATTTTAACAATGGTATTATCTGCCCCTGCCCAAAACTTTATGTTGGACATACTTCCTGACATGTTAGGACATGGTTAGGGGAACATAGAAGCAATATCACACGCTCCAGAATTGAGGAACCCTTTGTACAGCATTGGGAGCACGAACTTCATAAACTACATGAGCTTCGATGCACATTAATCAACCATATTCCCCCACTGTGGGGATGGTGGTGGGGTGATAGAAAGACTACTCTGGAGGGAACAAGAGTGGATTTTTAACCTGAGCACGGAACAACCTCATGGTATGAATGTGAAGGTTGAATGGTGTCACTTTTTAAATAAAATCTTTTTCCTCTGCTTTTTAAATCAATTAAATTAGTCTTGGAGTTTTGTTGTGAATGAATTTGTTACTTGTCCAAATTGGTTCATTCAGAAATGGGATGGGTTTAAGAGTACAGCTGATGCTTAACGGCCATCTTTGAATGGGTGTTCTAGAGCATAGTTCTTCAACCGCTGGTCGGCGGACCGGTGTCGGTCCGCAGGAAATTTTTGCCGGTCCGCGCAGGGCCGGCAAGATCAACATGTCCGCGCAGGGCCGGCAAGATCAACATGTGAAGCGTGCGCTGGGCCGGAGAGATCTTGGGGAGCCTCCGACAGTGGCTTTCTCCCCTCTCTGCAGCTCTCCTTTACTTCCCAGCGCAGCGATTCACGAAGGCAGCCTCGGGGCTTTTGCTGAGTCGCGGCTGCCTCTGATGATGCAACTGCCTCTGATGATGCAACTTCCTCTTTCCTCAGAGGCGGCGCGACACAACAAAGGACCCGAGGCTGCCTTCGTGAATCGCTGCGCTGGGAAGTAAGAAGAGCTGCTGGGAGGGGAGAAAACCACTATCAGAGTCTGGGAAGCTGCTGGGCAGGGGAAAAAAGGGACAGCTGCTACTGGAGAGGGAGAAGGAGAGATGCTGCTGGGAGGGGAGGGAAGAGAATTACTGCTGGACAGGAGGAGGAGGGAAGGGAGAATGAAAAAAGGAAGGAAACAGCTGGCAGAGAGATTAGAGGAGGGGAAGGGGAGACACAGGCATGAGAAAGTAGAGAGATTGATGATAGGAAGGGGTCAGCAGAAAAATAAGCAGAGAGGGACAACGATGATAGATCTGGTGTAGGAGAGATAAAAATGAAGAGAGCAGTGAAGCTGGAATGAATCATGTAAAAAGAAGAGAGGGGGCACAAGCTGGGGGCACAAGCTGGATGGAAAGGGGAGAGGGGCATAGAAAGAAGACAAATACCATATGGAAGAGGGAGAGGACAGACAGTGGATGGAAGGGGCAGATGCTGGATTGAAGAGACAGAGAGGGCAGTCGCTGGAAGGAAGAGAGTGAAAAGAAGATTGAAAGCAGAAACCAGAGACGACAAAAGGTAGAAAAAAATAATTTTATTTCTATTTTGTGATTAGAATATATCAGATTTGAAATATATATCCTGCTAGAGCTGGTGTTAGACATAACTGGGGACTTCAAAGCCCAGGCAGTGCTTCTTTAGCTTCTAGCTGGCTTAGGGCGCTCTCTGACCAGGGGGCAGTTGCCCTAGTTGCACTCCCCTAAAACTATTCCTGTCATGTGTGACTGTAGTATTCTGTTAGCATGATATTTCTGTGTAGCATTCTGTAATAATTTGGCTTGTTCAGTTTTCTTGATAGTAGAGGGGATATATGTGAAGGGGAGGGGAGACAGGGGTTTTGTTGATCCTGCTCTGAATTATTTGTATTTATAAAATGACAATTGTACAGAATATTGTTTCTTTTTATACTTTAATAAAATACATTCAATATAAAATCATAACTGAGGCTTGTGTGGATGGGATCAGATAATTTGTGGGGACCGACTCGCGGAAATGGGGCGGAAACGGAGTTTTTAAATTTTAGTCCTAGTAGTTTGCCGGTCCACAAAATAATTCTTTTTTTCCTGCCGGTCCACGGGTGTAAAAAGGTTGAAGAACACTGTTCTAGAGCACTCAGGGTGCCTTACAAAGTAAGTCAAATGGAGTGATGAACATTTTAAAGCAGTCTTCATTTTGCTTTTGTGACTGTTTATATTTTTTGCAGGCTCAATCCTGGTTTCCCTGATCTAACCTTCTGGTGAAATGTTGGCCATCATAGAGAAGCAGAGACCTCTGGTCTCCAATTCACCAACTCACTCCCTATATTGGTATCTGATGAAGATGAAGCTAATGATCCTGAGGAGTCCCACAAATCTGACTCCCAAATCACACATGAGGTCACCTGCCAGAACTTACCTCTGATTTCTCAAGCCACATATATTTGACATGTCTAAGCCATTTTAGAAATTTTATATCCTGCAAGTTTTTCCTCAACAAACTATGCCTTGCCCCCAAACTATGTGAAGTAGATTCTGACTCAGCTGCAACCCCCCTCTCTAACCCCTCAATCACAGTATATCTTCCAAAATGCATTGAATAGATTTTAACAACTCACCAAAAGGCTCCACACTTGCTCCAGCATGAGGCCCAGGGTCTACATCAGTGGTACCATCTGCTTCTCCACACAAAAGTCCAGCTGCCACCACAGGCTGTTTGACAGAAACCTGTGGCCTTAAAGCACCAGATGACTGTACTGGCATACTTTTCCCTGCACCTAACCCTTTGCCTTGTTTAGCAGATTTTGCAGCTTAACCTACAGCTACTCGAGAAGCCTACTTCAGTCTCTGTCCATTCCCCAAACTTCTACCACTTTGTCTACCACCACGCCCATTATCCTTCACATTGTTCCTCTTATCCTTGCTTGAAGCCATTGTCCAACAGCCCTCTGCCTACCTCACGAGAGCCGAGGAACCCCCCACCTCCACCCCATCCATTCAAGCAGCCTACTGAGAGGTTTGTTATTTATTTATTAAACCCTCCCCCTACTAAGTGGGTTTTTTAAAAATTGACCACAAAACTGTCATCCTACAAAAAAAAGTTCATCACAAACTTTCCTCACAACCTACCCAGTACCTTGAACCTTCCAGCTCCATGCAAAATACACAAATCCACAAAAAAATGCCAGAACAACCTAACCTCATTTCTACACTCACCCTTTTCCGTCTCTGCCCAATCTCTTAACTTCTTACAAATCTACACATTCCAATCCTATTTAATCCAACCTAAGCCTCCTACTATCACAATCTCCATTTATCCTTCCCATTCTTTCCTTCACCTCCACCCCCTATTTTCTTTTAACATTAACCCTTCCCCCCCACACTCCTCAATTCCTTACACTCAGGGCTAGAAATACAAAGCACAGTAGTTAAGACCGTGTGAATCACTGTTGGCTGATTTTTTTTTTTGGCTTACTCTGGAACAGCGATTGATGCACCAACAAACCTCCATGCAAATTATTTGCATGGAGGTTTATGATATTCCCCATCTGATCACTCACTCTGAGCCCCTAGACCCTCAACGTCACCCCAAACAAAATAGCACTCTGCTGCCTATGATCCCCATCATGTTTGGCATTATGGTGACTTCACAACTAGCATTTATACATGGGTGACTCAAACCTACATAGAGTGGTGGCCGAGGCTCTGGTCACCTTGTTGAGAAGATTGCCCTCATTTTCTGTATTACAGTGTGCAAGCTGATTAGTACAAGATTACCATATTGGTTCTTACCACCTACAAAATGGGTGTTAGTAACTACTACTGCAATTATTTTTGTTTTTTATTTCCATACACTAATGCCAATGTTGGATTATAGCTATTAATTGCAAAAAAAAAAAAAAAGGATAAATTGACTATTTTATTGCTGCAGTAAAAATGGCCTAACATGTTGGAAAAATTAGGGTTACCAGATTTTCCATTTGGCAAATCCAGACACCCTAGCCCGCCCAAGGCCCACTCTGTTCCTCCAACCCCGCCCTATCACGCCTCCAATCCCGCCCTAGCCCCTCCTCACTGCCTGATCTCGTCGAGCAGAATGGCATCCACACATGCGGGGACGACATTCTGCCCTCAGCAATTTTGGAAGCTTTTCAAAACCCAGACAAAGTGCCAGGTTTTGAAAAGCCGTCTTGACCTCCGGACATGTCCTCAAAAGGAGCGACATGTCCAGGGAAATCCGGACGTCTGGTAACCCTAGGAAAAACCCACATGAGGGTCCTTTTTACCACAGTTGTGGAATTTCTAGTACGGCAGGTAAAACCGCCCAGTAATACTTCATGGTTAACAAAAAAAAATTTAATTGGAAAAACATTTTTCTTGAAATGCAGTTAAATTCAATAGATGGCACAGAGATATTTCAATTTACTGCAGCTGCATTAGTGCTGCTTCAATTGAAATGCTTTCATCTCTAGTCAGGCAGGCAATATTTTCCTCTGGATTTGTTTTTCTTTCTTTCTCTCCCCCCAAAGAAACAAATAAACAAACAAAAAAACCCACATTTCTCTGGTTTACTCTTAGGATAAGGCTGCTTTAAATGTGCTTCTTTATGACCTGTCTTCCGTTACAAGTAGAGAACATAAAGAACAAGAAATCTTTCTTTATTTTGTGCTACAAAAGAGCTACTGGTCAAGTCTCTGCCATTTGTCCTGCTCTGGTTTTATAAATACAAGTCAAAGCAGGCTTTATACTTTCAGCCAATGTTATTATACTTAAGACAAAAAATATCAAACCAAAACAAAAAAGTCTTAAAGATCAATAGACCTCAGTGGTGCCGTTTATATGAATCAAACTTTATACACACAAGCAATAAAATCGTCATCGGTCTCATAAATACTTTAAATATTTTAAGTTATTTTTTATTTTAAATACTTTAAATCATTTCAGATAGGAAAATACTTGTAGAGTAAAAAGGTACTCATCTTAGTCTACGCGGATGGGGGTAAGAACTCCGACATAGAACTGTTTCGCCTGCAAGGGCTGTATCAAGGAATTCCCCCTTAAGTCTATAGACTCATGCTTCCCATGTTCATCAATTCATGGCAGTTCAGGGGAAAGGGCGATCGCGACAGGAGAGATGCCCAATCTCTCCTGCCGTGATCCACCCCCACACCCGAACCAATAATGGCAGGAGGGAGCCCAACCCTTCTTGCCGAGGCATGAGTCCTGCGACACCCCCACCCCCTTACAATATGTGCAGGAGGGAGCCCAGGCCCTCCTGGCCATGGCGACCCCCCTCCCCCCTTAAAATATGGGCATGAGGGAGCACAACCGTTCCTGCCCATGACGTACCCCCACGACCTCCCCCAAACCCCCGATCGCCCCCGAACCCCCAATTGCCCCCCAAATCCCATGACCCCTCAACTACCCCACCCCAACCCCCTTAACTTACATTAGTTGGACGAATAGGCCCCAAGCCCATCAGCCCAACAGGCCCACCATCCTCTGAATGGCAGGCTTTAGTGCCTGATTGGGCCAGGTGCCTAAAGTCCCTCCTGTGGGTGGGACCTTAAGCACATGAGCTGGGTTGGCCCCATGTGCCTAAAGCCCCACCCACAGGAGAGGCCTAAAGCAACTTGGCCAATTCTGGTTGGCCCAGGGGCCTAAGGCCCCTCCTTTGGGCAAAGCTTAGGTGCCTGGGCCAATCAGGCCCTAAGGCCTGCCATTCAGAGGATGGCAGGTCTGCTGGATGGATGGGCTTGGGACCCGTCCATCTGTCCAACTAATATAAGTGAAAGGGGGGTGCTGGGTTGGGGTAGTTGGAGGGTCGCAGGGTTTGAGGGGCAATTGGAAGTTCGGGGAGGCTGATCGGGGATTTGGGGGGGCAGTCAGAGGGAGGGGTGCGTCGTGTGCAGGAGGGCCCGAGATCCCTCCTGCCCTTATTTTAAGGGGGTGGTGAGTCACCATGGGCAGGAGGACCTGGGCTCTCTCCTGCCCATATTTTAAGGGGGGTGGGGTTTTGTGGGGCTCGTACCTCGGCAGAAGGGGTTAGGCTCCCTCCTGCTGGTATTGGTTCGGGTGTGGGGGGTGGATCGTGGTAGAAGAGATTGGGCATCTCCTGCAGCGATTGCGATCACCCCTCCCCCTGAACTGCCACAAACCACGGAAGGAGAAATTGGGCATCTCTCCTGCTGTGGGTCGTGGCAGTTCGGGGGTGGTGGCTAAATTTTAACTGGACAACTCATTGTCCTTGCAAAGTTTAATTGGTTAAGTTTAGAAGAGCAAGATGTGTTCTATATGCACGGCTTAACAATATAACCAGATAGCTTCAAAATTTAAGGGAAGTGTATTTCATTTCTTCTTCCTCTTTTTAAAATTTTGTTTCTTTTTTCTTTCATTTCTTGTTTTAAAAGGTCTCAAATGAAAGTAACATGAAATGGTGCATGCTAAATTAAATGACACTCCATGAAATGAAAATTCATGTCTCTGTTATCCCTGTATTGGTCGGAAGCTTCATAAAATCCGTTTCTATGGGTAATGCACTGTTTTACATAAGACGATGGCCTGGAAAATCACCCTTTTGCTAAAAACATTTGGCAGCGCATAATACTGTAAAGCCAATAAAGTTTATTTCATCTGAATCTCAAATAGAAAAAAATTATAATGAGAAACTTCTAAACAAAGGCAATGTAGCTTGCAAAAACTAGTCATTTATTGAAGTGAGCTTAATACACAGTAAATTCTTGGGGGAGGTGGAGGCCTAGTTTACTAATTTATCAATTCTACACAACACTTTTGATAATTCAGATCTTCTAACTTACCCATCCCTTTTACAAAACTGCTGAAGCGATTTTTAGCACAGGCCAACATGCTGAATGCTCTGCGCTGCTCCCGACGCTCATAGGAACTCTATGAGTGTTGGGAGCAGAGCAGATAATTCAGCGTACCGGCCTGTGCTAAAAACCTCTTCCGCAGTTTTGTAAAAGGGAGGAGACATTTTACCTTTATTTCATATTTTCTTTTTTCTATACCATTTGAATGTAAACATCTTTTTTCTTGTTTCACAGAAAGATTTTTCCATTCATGGTAATATTCTTTACTCTATGGGCTCCTTTTATCAAGGCACGTTACGGGGGTTAGCGTGTCGGACATTTCATCACGCGCTAACCCCCTCGGCAAACCAAAAAACTAACGCCTCGTCAATGGAGGTGTTAGCGGCTAGCACGGCAGGCGGTTTAACACGCGGTATTCCGTGTGTTAAACCCCTACCTTACCTTGATAAAAGGAGCCCTATGGTAAACAACAAACAAACTAGGCACAGGCTGAAATGTGACATTTGGATGCACGTCATCCTTGCCCCAGGAGGGAGAAGAAGGAATGATATATTAGAATAGGCAGAGAAAATCGCTGACCTAGTGCTTCTCTCCAATTGCTTCCTTATTTGCATCCATTTACATTACATTAAATTACATTCTGACATATTCTGCCAAAGCTCTTACAAGTTCATGGCAGATAACAATATATTTCAATTACTGAAAACAAACCCAGTTAAATATGTAATGACAAATAATTGGTACAAACTATTAACAGAGAATAATACATTTCAAGATTTTTTGAACAGAAATGTCTTTAAAAGTTTTCTAAAACCAGTATATTGACCTACAGATCTAATTAAGACCTTCTTCTATTAAGCCACATTAGAGGTTTCTACTGTGGCCCAGAGCGCTAAATGTTTCAATGTTCATAGGAATGCTATGAGCGTCAGAGCATTTAGCGCTCCAGGCTGCAGTAGAAAGCTCTACCGTCGCTTAGTAAAAGAGGGGGTAAAATGGAAAGATCATTCCAAATTAAGGCCTTCTTTTATCAAGATGTTTTAGGGTTTTTTATCACCAGCCACTGCGGTAAAAACTCTGATGCTCATAGGAATTCTATGAGCGTTGGAGCGTTTACCGCAGTGGCTGGTGATACAAACCCTAATGCAGCTTGATAAAGGGGGCCTTTCCATTGAACGAATAGTCTAATTGTCTTTAGTGAGGGAAATTGAAGATAAAATTGTTTCTCTACAGCAGGAGTGCCCATAAGGCGAAGGCAATGCGAGTTGATCAAGGAGCTCATCACGTGCTCCGTGATAGACTTGCATCATCGCGTTCTACCTGCTTCCCGACACTGTAAACAGAAGCACCGGGCCAACCAGCCTTCCCCCCACCCCACCCCCGACGTTAATTCTCCAGAAAATATATGAGGAGAGACGTAATGACCTGATTATGGAAGACCTCTGTTTTGACAGAGGACTGATAATGTTGGGGAGCATTCCATGAACCTCAGGGGAGAGGGAAGATCTAGTTTGGGGATGATAAGTTATGGGGTGAAATTTGAAGCAAGGGAAATGGAAACAAAGTAGGGAGATTTACTTGGGGATAAATTATAGGAGATTTGTAGTAAAGGAATGAAGGTGTTAAAAAGAGCAGTTGAGAGTTGTGTGACAAGTGAAGATGGGGGATTGGATATTTTGGTGTGGAGACTGTAAGGGAGTGAAGGGATAGGGGGATGGTGAAAAGAGGGTGAGGTTAACTGGATAGAAGTTGAAGGGATTTAGGTGAGAAGGGAATTATGAGGGGTTGGGGGGGCAGGGTGGGGTTCAGAACAATTGCAGCAGGCAGAGAAAGAAAGGTTGGAGAGCAAGAGGGTCCTTTACATTATTATTGAATAAGATACGGGGTATAGTGTGTTGTAAATTGGGCCTCATGGGCAATACCACCATCAGACGGAGCTTGATCTTGCAGTAATACAGGTTGTGTAATTTGGGGTGGAAAAAGTTAGACTGTGGGTGAATAAGACAGAATTGTGGAAGAAGCAATTGTATTTGTAATGGTGTTATGTTAATAATACTGCTGTTAAGGAGTATGTTTTATTGAAATAAAGCTGCAGCCAATGTTTTTCCACTATTTATATGGTTTGAAGTTAATCTTTGGGGTGAATTGAAGTAAGTAAAGGGGAATGGAATTGTGAGTGCCAATGCTAGTACACCCTGGAAGAACGGAGAACCAAGGGTGATATGACATGGACATTTAAATATTTGAAAGGTAAACAAAGCTTTCCTAGAGATGGGAATGCAGGAGGACTAAAGGACATGAATTTAGATTGCAGGGGAGCAGACCCAGGGATAATAGGAAGTGCTTTTTCACTGAGAAGGTTGATGCCTGGAATGTCCTCCCACGGGAGATGGTAGAGATGAAAACAGTAACGGAATTCAAAAATGAGTGGTCTAAGCGCAAAGGAATCCTGTATGAAAGGCATGGAACCAAACAAGCTTAGCGTGATTAGATGGCAACACCAGTAATTGAGAAGCAAAACCAATGTTGGTAAGACTTCTATGGTCTGTGCCCTGATTGTGGCTGGACAGATTTGTATGGGCTAGAGGGGGGCTTTGATGACAGCTTCGGTAGTTGGAGAACAAGGCCAGTGTTGAGCAGACTTTTATGGTCTGTGCCCTAAAAATGGTAAGGACAAATCAAGATCAGGTATGCATATGTAGTATTGCATTATACCTTATGCTATTGGTTTATCTTGGGCAGACTAGATGGACCAAACAGGTCTTTATCTGCTGTTATCTACTATATTACTGTGTTTTTTTTACGGGTGCAGTGGCGTAGCAAGGGTAGGGTGGGGGAGGCACTGACCACCCTGGGCGCTGTGTCAGTGGGGGTACCGGCACTTCTCTGCCCCGCCACACCACGCCCCATTCGCCCTATCCCTCCCCCACCCCGTACCGCTGAAGATCTTCACTAGCATGAGCAACCTCTCCTGCCTGTTGCTCATACCAGCCTTGTTCCCTTTTGAATCAGTTCCAGGTCACGGGGTCAGGAAGTGACCTCAGAGGGAAATGCAACGCTGGCGCAAGGAGCATGCTGGAGAAGCCACTCATTCTGGTAAAGATTCAGAGGAACGGGGGGAGGGAGAGCGTGAGTTTGGAGTGGGAAGCAGGAAATAGCGGGGGCGCGGGGGGGGGCACCACCACCCCAGGTGCCTCCTACCCTTACTAAATTAATGTTCTTCTCTTGGATGTGCACTTGAAATGAAGATGCTCAAAACTATTTCGCATGAGTCATAATTGTCCTTTTGTAAAACACATTTGAATAGCAGATTAAATTTATGATGCTCACTTTCATCAATATGCACAGCTTTGTATAAGAATCCGATGGATAGCAATAACAAAATATATTGAGATGAGGTCATCTAGAATTTACGAGCTACAATTAAGCACGTTGTCTTTGGGCTCAATTGACCTAATCTAAGTCTGAAAAGAGGTTGATGCAAATGGTTAGTCAGGAAGGCCTGAAGAAAACATAAAAAACACTATTCACAGTATGAGCAGAGGCTGTGCAGGAAATTTAAATAAAAGCAAATTGGGCAAAGATAAATGCATAATGAGGCACCGGAAGCCCACTCGGTTCCAAATCGAAGAATACATTATCAGCCTTATTATAATATGCATGACCCGCATCCATTTCCTGACATAGAAATTAACTCAGCTGCTGCTGGTCCTCTCTAGGGAAAGGTTGAGAAATGCACTGTGCGTGTCAGATGTCGGAGAAAAGCATGAAAACAAAACTTGCTGTCCAAACTTCATTCTCAAGCTTGCCTCACAGTTTTTCACGTGTATACATACTTTGCATGCCATATAAAGCAATAGGGGAATCCCAATGTTCCAATACACTAAAAAAAAAAAAAAAAATGCAAGGTTAATCTTCAATTGTAAGGATGTCATGTCATTTAAAACAGATAAATTATCCATTTAAAATTATATGGATTGTTAGTGATACTAAATCAGGGGTGGGGAACAAGGGCCACAATCCAGTCAGGTTTTCAGGAATTGCCCAACAAATATGCTTGTGATCAGGGTAGGATTAATTCTTCAAGGGCCCCTAGGCACACAAGTACACTGGGCCCCGTAGCCGTGCCCCTCCCATGCCCCACCTACACCCTGCCTCCTGCCCCATTTATTTACCTATTTATTTACCCCTTGGTTCCTCCCATATCACAGAGAGCTAAAACAGAAATGTCTAGCTCTGTAGCGCATATGGAAAAAATCTAAATGTTCTATAGACAGACAGTCCTGGAGAGTCAATATCAAGCTGTACAATACAGTGCTAAAAAAAGCAAAAAAGAACTTCTATGGTGACAAAATCTCCAGGTCCAACAATCAAAGCAGTACTCTATTCAACATCTGGCGCTCCCTAACCTCCAAAAGAGACCCCACCGTGCTCCCTTCCTCTCCCTCAGCCGATGTTCTAGCAAAATTCTTCAACGATAAGGTTTCTTCCTTGAGATGCTCCTTCCCTCCTTCAGTCTCTTACAACTCCCTAGTGCCCACCGATTCCACTCCCACCCTAATGGTCTCCAACCCTATCTCAGCTAACAGATCCTGGACCACCTTTGAGTGCGTATCTGAATCCCTGGTCCTCAATCTCTGCCTCAAACTGAAATCCTGTAATTGCTCCTTGGACCCATTCCCCTCCTACCTATACGAGAACATTCCCGCTCAGGCTATTTCTTCTATCACCATTCTCATAAACTCCGCCCTTCAGTTGGGCCATTTCTCCCCAGAAATGGGTCATATCGCCTTGACCCCACTACTGAAAAAATCTGACCTTGACCCTTCCATATCATCCAGCTATCGCCCAATTGCAAATATCCCTCTCCTAACCAAGATGCTAGAGTCCATCATTTCTTCCCAACTCTCATCATACTTAGAGAGATTCTCTATTCTTTTACCCTATCAATATGGCTTTCGTCCTAACTTCAGCACCAAATCCCTACTGTCTTCCCTGATTTCAAGGGTTCAACAACTTCACTCTCTAAACAAGTTTGCCGTCCTCCTACAATTTGACCTTTCTGCTGCTTTCGACGTTGTTCACCATGATATTCTTGTTTACCAACTCTCTGACATAGGTATCAACTCCACAGTCCTAGGTTGGTTCTCTAAATTCCTCCGCTCTTGTTCTTACATTGTTAACATGAATGGCACCTCATCCTCCCCCTGGAAACCGAATTGTGGAGTCCCGCAAGGCTCTCCACTATCCCCTATCCTTTTCAACATCTATATGTCCTCCCTAAAACTCCTCCACCTATCCCCCCTTGAAACAATTTACACTTATGCAGACGACATCCTCGTCCTCCTCGAGACCGATTCGAACCTCACCAACCTGTCTCAGAACATATCCTCTTGTATAATGAACCTACAATCCTGGGCCCACACTGTGCAAATGAAATTGAATGAGTCCAAAACAAGACTTCTTTGGCTCGGTCCAAAACTAGATCACCTACCCACCTCCATCCCACTACCCTCTGGCTCCTCTCTGCAGCTTGAGTTCTCGAGCAAGGTCTTGGGCATCATCATTGATTCCACAATGTCCTTCAATGATCACCTCCAATCCTTGGTAAAAAAATGCTTTTTCAGGCTTCACATGCTGAGGAAAGTTAGATCCTGTTTTCATCAAAGTCACTTTACCGTCCTTGTCCAATCCATCATCCTCTCCAGATTGGACTATTGCAACTCTATCTACTTAAGCCTAACTAAGAAAATCCTCCACAGACTCCAACGGATTCAGAATGCCGCGGCCAAGCTCATCTTCGCTAAAAGTAAATTTGACCATGTCTCTCCGCTCCTGGCCAAGCTCCACTGGCTTCCGATAATCGCCAGGGTCCACTATAAATGCGCCTGTTTAACTTTCAAAATCCTATATGGTATCCTCCCTCCCTTTATCCCTCTTTCTTGGAATTCCTCAAACCCTAATACCACCAGATCCTCCCACAAATTAAAACTATCCTTTCCTTCGCTAAAAGGCATTTCCCACACAGGAAAGCTATGGACCTCCCTCCACTTCAAAATCACTGAGCTCTGGAACAACCTTACCTCCCCTCTTCGGAACTTGAGCTCTCTCCAAGTTTTCCGCAAACATCTGAAAACCTGGCTTTTCTCAAAAAATGTAAGTCTCCCTCCAACTTAGGAATCAAGGAAACTCTTATATCTTATATCCTCTAAATTTTCTTCACACTTCTACCTCTAACCCTCTGTTGTAGTTCCTTCCTATTTCTCCTACTGTAAACCGCGTCGAGCTCTACGAACGTAGATTAGATAACATAGGATTATGACAAGGTCATAGTCAAATACAATTATGATAAGGTAATACGATAAGAACTCAAGTGAATAGCTTTTGAATACCAGTACAGGGGCCTTAAGTCCATTTGTCCAACTTTCACTTTAGCACCATTTTTTCACAATTCACCATTATTTTAATACAAACATATGTTTTATTTTTGTTGGGAAAACTATTATCATTTGATCTCTTTTGAGCACTATGCATTAACATTTGGTATTTCTCTTTCTTCCTTATAATATGTCTATTGATTAGTTTGTAGCTCAATTCATGATAGATAATGTTCTGCTTTATATATTACAGGCGTTATCTGTATTGTGCAATATTACTATCTAGTGCAGGGGTAGGAAACTCCGATCCTCGAGAGCCGTATTCCAGTCGGGTTTTCAGGATTTCTCCGATGAATATGCATGAGATCTATTTGCATGCACTGCTTTCAATGCATATTCATTGGGGAAATCCTGAAAACCCGAATGGAATATGGCTCTCGAAGACCAGAGTTCCCTACCCCTGATCTAGTGCATGTTTTCATTTAAGGTTCACTTATTTATTCCATTAACTTTTTCCATTATCTTGATGAACATAACAATAGCCTTACTGGGTCAGACCAATGGTCCATCAAGCCCAGTAGCCCGTTCTCATGGTGGCCAATCCAAGTCACTTTTACTTGGCCAAAACCCAAGGTGTAGCAATATTCCATGCTATCAATACAGGGTAAGCAGTGGCTTCCCCCATGTCTTTCTCAATAACAGACTATGGATTTTTCTTCCAGGAACTTGTCCAAACCTTTCTTAAAACCAGCTACGCTATCTGCTCTTACCACATCCTCTGGCAACGTGTTCCAGAGCTTAACTATTCTCTAAGTGAAAAAATATTTTCTCCTATTGGTTTTAAGAGTATTTCCCTGTAACTTCATCGAGTGCTCCCTAGTCTTTGTAATTTTTGACAGAGTGAAAAATCAATCCACTTGTGCCCATTCTACTCCACTCAGGATTTTGTAGACTTGATCATATCTCCCCTCAGCCGTCTCTTTTCCAAGCTGAAGAGCCCTAACTGTTTTAGTCTTTCCTCATATGAGAAGAGTTCCATCCTCTTTACCATCTTGGTCGTTTTTCTTTGAACCTTTTTGTTGATCACATCTTGTGTTTATGTCCCTCTTTTACTAAGCTGTGCCGCAGTAGAGGTTTCTGCCATGGCCCAGAGCGCTAAATGCTCTGACGCTGCTCCGATACTCTTAGGAATTCTATGAGCATTGATGCAGCTTCAAAGCATTTAGCACTCCATGCAACGGAAGAAACTTCTACCATGGCTTAGTAAATTGGGAGTATGTTTTGTATTTTATCAATAATTAAGAGCATCATCGTATTGCACTTTTCAAAAATTCATCACATTTTGAATTTATGCTTTGTACTTCATTTAATTCATGATTAATAGCATAATTTTAACCATGTTGTTTAAAATTATGGACTCCTTTTATCAAGCCTTGCTAGCGGTTTAACATGCGTAATAACGTGCGTTAAACCGCTGGCCGCGCTAGCCGCTACTGCCTCCGTTGAGCAGGTGGTAGTTTTTAGGCCAGCGTGAGGGTTAGCGCGTGATGAAACGTCGCACGCGCTAACCCCGCTAGCGCGGCTTGATAAAAGGAGCCCTATATTTACATGTTTTCAATTCTTAATGTGATCTTGGTAATAATTTGATTTTAAAAAATATTTTAGTTTTAATTATTCATTTATATTTAAATATTGTATTTTTGGCTTATATGTGTTATCATTTATTATATGTGTATATTTATAGATTACTATTGATTACATATATTTATACTTTATTTTTACATTGTTTTATTGTCTTGTAACTTGCCCCCTCTTTTACAAAGATGCGCTAAGCTTTTTAGTGTACGCTAAATGCTAATGTGTGCATGTTATCCTATGGACGCGTTAGCGGTTAACGCACACATTGATTTAGCATGTGCTAAATCCACGCTAAAACGCTTAGGGCTCCTTTTACAAAGGTGCACTAGCAGTTTTATCGCACGCACCGGATTAGCATGCACTATAGCGCGTGCTAGCCGAAAATCTACCACTTGCTCAAAAGGAAACGGTAGCAGCTAGCGCACACGGAAATTTAGCATGCACTATTCCTTGTGTTAAGGCCCTAGCACGCCTTTGTAAAAGGAGCCCTTAATGTGCCTTTATAAAAGAGGGCCATGGTTATTTTTGCTGTTGTAGATATTATATTACCCTTAGAGCAGGCCTTTTGGTTGAAACATGGCTTGTGTTGGTCTATTTAATGAAAACATGCAAATAAAATTACTTCATTCCTGGATTCACTCCATTCCTTGTTGTTTGTTTCCCCACTGTTTGCTTTACCAAGAACTTTCCTGCACACAAGTATAGAATATGAAACAGCATCAACAGATAAAAAGACACAACATGGGACCATGTTTTAGCAGATAGCCACCTGCTTCAGGGGTCACAAATGCTCTGTTAGATTGCAGAAACAGAAGACATGCAAAAATATCTGGAAAAGTTAAGAGAAGCTAGTAGAGTAGTCAGGAAAGCAAAGATACAACAAGAAGTAAAATAACCGATATAGTAAAACAGAGGGAAAAGACATTTTTTAGATACTGTATGTTAGTGATAGGAGGAAATGCAAAAGTGGAGTTGTGAGATTTAGAGATGAAGAGGATAAATATGTAGAAGGTGATAAAGATATGGCTGAATTGCTTAACAAATATTTATTTTCTGAGCTCATAGCCAAAGGGCTAGGAACAAGACTGCAGAGGACAGACAGACAAAAATGGAGATGTGGTAAATCCTGAATGATTTTCAGAGAACTATGTTTGGGAGGAGGTAGCTAAGTCTGTCTCAAGGTAGACAAAGTGATGGGGACAGATGGCATACATCTAATGATATTAAAGGAACTTAAGGAAATTCTGACGGCTCTGCTGGATAACCTGTTCAAAGCTTCTCAATAGTTGGGATAGGTATCGGAGGACTGGAGAAAGGTGGATTTCATCCCTTTCCACAAAAGTGGAAGTAAGGATGAGGTAGAGAACTACAGTACAATCAGTTTAATTTATGTGGTAAGCAAATTAATGGAAACACTTTTAAAATGGAGAATAGTGAAGTTTCTGGAATCTAGTGGATTATAGGACCTGAGGCAACATGGTTTCACTAGAGTCAGGTCCAAAGAGTTGGATAGAGGGAGAGTGCTAGATGTGGTATATTTAGATTTTAGAAAGCCTTTGACACTGTTTACACAGGCATCTAACAAATAAGCTGAGTGCCTTCAGTATGGGTCCCACAGTGACAAACTGGGTTAGGAAGAGGTTGAGTGGAAAGCGATAGAGGAGAGTGGTAAATAGGGCTCACTCAGAGGAAAGGGATGTTACTAGTGGTGTGCCTCAAGGTTCAGTTCTTTTTAAAATTTGTGTAAGTGATATTGCTGAAGGGCTCTCTGGTAAGGTTTGCCTCTTTGAAGATGATACCAAAATCTTATTATAGGGCGGACACCCCTTATGGTGTGGATAACATGAGTAAGGACCTAGCAAAGCTTAAAGAATGGTCTGGAATTTGACAGCTAAAATTTAATGCTAAGAAATGCAGAGTAATGAATTTGGGCTGCATAAAAACAAGGGATCGGTACAGTTTAGGGATGAAGAACTTTTGTGCATGGAAGAGGTGCCAGATTTGGGTATGATCATAAGTGATGAGCTTAAGGTGACCAAAGAGGTAGAAAGGCGATGGTGAAAGCTAAAAGGATGCTTGGGTGAAAAGGGAGAGGAATGACCAGTAGGGAAAAGGAGGTAATAATGCCTCTGTATAGGACTCTAGTGAGACCTCATGACCGTACCTTCATAAAGATATAAACAGGATGAATTCAGTGGTCTTCATCATAAGGAATATGGGACAGATTTAAAGATTTCAATATGTACTGTATACTTTGGAGGAAAGGTAGGATGGGGTGATGTGATAAAGATGCTTAAATACCTATGCGATACGATTGTCATTGGTGGACTTTTCAAAAGTACATTATGAGAATATGAGAACTTCTGCTATTTCCATCATAGGAGTAACGCTGTGGAACAAATTAACTGGATCACAAAGAGGTCTTTCTGATATTCAGAAGTAAAAAAAAATGTTTAAAACTACACTTTTTATTGAAGCATTCCAATAAAAGATGTTTTTGACCAATGTGGCAAGGATGTGTGTTACTTATTGTATTCTATAAGTTGCACATTTCTGTGACAGTCCTGCCCATGCCTCTCTCATGACTACTCATGCAAATGCACCCTTGCATTTTCATGCTGTCATACATGACTGGAGAGTTATCCACACAACAGATCTAGCAGTACCCGGAAAACTTCTCGCTGTGTCCTGACTACACAGCGATTTGGATAGCAACTAAACACTGATAACTCTAAAGAGAGTCATCAATGTTTAGTTGCTATCCAAATAGCTATGCAGAGCCAGACACTATCAAATAATGCTTGGGTGGAGTGAGGGCAAAGCATGGGTACTCCACTTAACTCTAAAGTAGAGTACCCATGCTTTGCCCTCACGCCACCTAAGCAATATTTAATAGTGCCAGAGCAGTCTGTAAGAATTTTCAGTGGTACTATCCAGATAGTGTCATTAAAAATTAGCAGATAGGGCATCTGAGAGATGTCTCCTTGTGCATCAGAGACAAATCTCGGTGCTATCTGAATCATTTCTGATCCATGGGCCTTTTACTGGTAAATACCGTAGTTATTCTTTTGTTTTTGTCATTCTAACATTGACTTCAATGCTAGATATTATTTGCTGTATCACAATGCAGCCACTGTCCCTTTAACCTTTTACCTCTGTGTTGAATAATGCAGTCTATCTCTACAGGTCTGTAAGTAATTAGCCCAGAACTCAACGTTTTAGATCAGATGCATGAGCATTTAGCTAGGTGTCATGGGTTAATCTCTGATGGCAGGTGGAAAATTGCCATTTGAAGGGATCTTGAAATGTGTGACACCCTCAAATCATGCAGTATAGGTTGTTTGTGGAAATGAAGCAACTATCAGATTTCAATGCTTCATGCTTTTAAGAAGTTGCATATAAGATTTTGCTTTCTTATTTTCATTTTATCTGGTGCTTTTACTTGGATTTGATTATTTTAAATCTATACACATTTATGCATTTGTTTTCTAAGGCACATGGACTATTTATTTGTAGGTATTTTTGTCACTGTTGATTATTTTCAAACTACCGTATTTTCGCGGATATAACGCGCACCATTGTAAAACGCGCACAGGGGTATAGCGCGCAGAAATCACGATGATATGTACAAAAACTTTTCTATACCGCGCTCAGGCATATAACGCGCATGCTGCCCGACTCTCCTCTGGCCACCCCGACTCTCCTTTCGCTCTCCCCGACTCTCCTCTGGCCACCCCGACTCTCCTTTCGCCCTCCCCGACTCTCATCTGGTTGCCCCGACTCACCCTGACTTTCGGTGCACTGCCCCGACTCTCCTCTGGTTGCCCCGACTCACCGTTCACCCGCCCTGACTTTCGGTGCACTGCCCCGCCTCTCCGTGCCTGTCCCCCTTGAAGTCCTGTCCCCCCTTGAAGGTCTGCCTGTCCCCCTTGAAGATCTGCCTGTCCCCCCTTGAAGTCCTGTCCCCATCCTGAAAGCCTGATGCCCCCCCTCGACGTCCGATTCTTCTCCCCCCTCGGCAGGACCACTCGCACCCCCACCCCGAAGGACCGCCGACTCCCCGACAATATTGGGCCAGGAGGGAGCCCATATCCTCCTGGCCACGGCGACCCCCTAACCCCACCCCGCACTACATTACGGGCAGGAGGGATCCCAGGCCCTCCTGCCCTCGACGCAAACCCCCTCCCCCCAACGACCGCCCCCCCCCAAGAACCTCCGCCCGTCCCCCAGCCGACCCGCGACCCCCCTGGCCGACCCCCACGACACCCCCACCCGCCTTCCCCGTACTTTGTGTAGTTGGGCCAGAAGGGAGCCCAAACCCTCCTGGCCACGGCGACCCCCTAACCCCACCCCGCACTACATTACGGGCAGGAGGGATCCCAGGCCCTCCTGCCCTCGACGCAAACCCCCCTCCCTCCAACGACCGCCCCCCCCCAAGAACCTCCGACCGACCCGCGACCCCCCTGGCCGACCCCCCCACCCCCCTTCCCCGTACCTTTGGAAGTTGGCCGGACAGACGGGAGCCAAACCCGCCTGTCCGGCAGGCAGCCAACGAAGGAATGAGGCCGGATTGGCCCATCCGTCCTAAAGCTCCGCCTACTGGTGGGGCCTAAGGCGCGTGGGCCAATCAGAATAGGCCCTGGAGCCTTAGGTCCCACCTGGGGGCGCGGCCTGAGGCACATGGGCCAAACCCGACCATGTGTCTCAGGCCGCGCCCCCAGGTGGGACCTAAGGCTCCAGGGCCTATTCTGATTGGCCCACGCGCCTTAGGCCCCACCAGTAGGCGGAGCTTTAGGACGGATGGGCCAATCCGGCCTCATTCCTTCGTTGGCTGCCTGCCGGACAGGCGGGTTTGGCTCCCGTCTGTCCGGCCAACTTCCAAAGGTACGGGGAAGGGGGGTGGGGGGGTCGGCCAGGGGGGTCGCGGGTCGGTCGGAGGTTCTTGGGGGGGGGCGGTCGTTGGAGGGAGGGGGGTTTGCGTCGAGGGCAGGAGGGCCTGGGATCCCTCCTGCCCGTAATGTAGTGCGGGGTGGGGTTAGGGGGTCGCCGTGGCCAGGAGGGTTTGGGCTCCCTTCTGGCCCAACTACACAAAGTACGGGGAAGGCGGGTGGGGGTGTCGTGGGGGTCGGCCAGGGGGGTCGCGGGTTGGCTGGGGGACGGGCGGAGGTTCTTGGGGGGGGGGCGGTCGTTGGGGGGAGGGGGTTTGCGTCGAGGGCAGGAGGGCCTGGGATCCCTCCTGCCCGTAATGTAGTGCGGGGTGGGGTTAGGGGGTCGCCGTGGCCAGGAGGGTTTGGGCTCCCTCCTGGCCCGATATTGTTGGGGAGTCGGCGGTCCTTCGGGGTGAGGGTGCGAGTGGTCCTGCCGGGGGGGGGGGATGTATCGGACGTCGGGGAGTCGGCCGGGCAAGAGGGCTTGGGCTCCCTCTTGCTCCGATCGTGGATGCGGGTGCGGGTGGGAGCGCGTGCGAGCGGTCGTTCGGAGTGGGGGTGCGAGCGGTCCTGCTGGGGGGGTGAATCGGGCGTCGGGCGGGGTGGGAACTATGTTTAAAAACTTTTGTATACCGCGCTCAGGCATATAACGCGCGAGGGGTATGCGCGGTACGTAAAATCACGTATAACGCGCGCGTTATATCCGCGAAAATACGGTAATAATTATTTTTCTACTTTTCTGTCATTTTCTGTATTATTTGTGATAGTCAAATCTGCTATATTTGACAGTTAATTACCTCACTGTCCACTGTAACTTAATCTTTCAGTTAGCCAAATTTGATATATATCACAGTTAATTACCTTCCCTTGGGATCCACATCAGAGCTATAGTCTTTTGACTATAGATAAGCTAACGCCGAAGCTCTGAGGCATGATATTCATTTGGTTTATTCTCCTAACTTTCAGAGTTATTCTCCTAAACTGGCCTCTGAAAATTTACTAGGGCTGACTGCTTAAATTTATACTTTTACCAGCTGACATTCAACACTATTTGGCAGGCCAAGAATTTCTCTTGACCGACCAAATAGCACATAAGCGGCTATCCGCCGATATTCAGTGGTAGATCATTGACTATCTTCTGCTGAATCTCCTCTTCAGTAGATAGTCTGGTGACTGGCTATGTTGTGTGACATAGCCAGTCACCACCAACAACAGGTCTATCATTTCCTGCTAGGCCTTAGCCGGCCAACTGCTGAGTATCGGCTTGGCTGACTAAGTCCATGGCGGTGAACTGTACTCTAGAAATTCAATGCCAGTGGCATTGAATATCCAGGATCACCACCAACCGTGGGAGGAAGCTAAGCTGCCTCCCAGGACCTGAATATTGAGTCCTTACTGGTCAATATTCAGCCAACAGCAGTCAATGTTGGGCAAAGTGTAGGAACTAGCATTGAATTTGCGGGAGACAGTCAAAAAGCCGCTCAGCGCCGAGCAGGAGCACCAAAGTGTGTTCGTGCTCGTTGCTGCTAAGTGGCAGAAGAAAACGCAGCCCACGGCTGCCGCCACCCACCGGGTTAACAGTGGGCAGGAACGCGGAAAGCTTGCTCCTGTCCGCTGTACCTCTGGACCACCAGGGATAAATTTGTGGGGAAACCAAGGCTCCTGTGGCCACCCCCGTTCTGACGCCTGTACCCATGCTTACAGTTGCCAAATGGCTCCAGAAAAAAGAGGATGGATTGATATATCTGGGTTTTACTTCCATTGCTTTCAATAGAATTAAAACCCAGATGCATCAATCTGTTCTACTTACTTCCATTGCTTTCAATAAAAATAAAACTTGGATGTCTCAATATATCCTCCTTTTTCTAGATCTATATGCTAACCCTACCCGTGCTTAACTGAGCCTAGGAGCTAGGTGCCATTTATAGATAGGGCCTAAGTCTGGGAAATTTTAAGATCCAAGTGAGGGTTTTTTTTTCCAGATAAATCTAAAAGTGAAACCTTGGTTTTGTTAGCAGCCCAATAATACTATTGATTTTTTTCAGCATGATTCATAATTTTGCTTTAATCTTGTTTTTGTTACACTGCAGGTGACTGGCTCTTTCCTTTTCTTATACCTCACCAGTTGCACGGGAACCCATAGCTGGTCTGGAAAGCATGCACCCCAAATAGAGCCAATCTGTAGTATTGCAGCATTCATCAGTCTTCCTGTGCCCATGACCCCAATTTATGCTGTGCAGAAAGCTTAGGACCCCGGGAGGCATGAACTAATAGCATCCTATGGAGCACCCATGACCTCAAACACAGGCTTATAACCTCATTTTGGATCCCAACCCCATAGTTTGGAAAACTCTGCTGTATAGGATTTCACTGAATGATCATGCCAAGCACAAACAAGTGGCTGCACCAAGAATGGCTGCTGAGCTCCTCCCTTGGGCATACGAACTGAATATTTATTACTGTCTGATTCCCTTCAGACTGACTATTTTTGATCTCTGATGGCCTCGGGAAAACAACAAAGCTTGGAATCTGCATTTGCTACTCAGGGGAAAAGCAAAAGATTGAAACCAACTTCTGTGACTCTTTCAAAAGTGCCTTTACCAGGAGATTCTATAGAGGTACTTGAACAACTGGTGGAAGGAATGAAAAATGTGCAAATGATGTTGCAGGATAACTCTCTAAAGTTAACCTCATTCAGGAAGAACTGACAAATTTAACTCATCAAATACAAGTATCCAATTCTAGACTGGATAGTTGTGAGCAGAGAATTTCAGCCTGTGAGACAAAGCCGGACCAGTCTCAGCTGGATCATAAATCTATCATTACCATTACAAAAAACTGGAAGATTTGAAAAACTAGGAAAGAAGAAATAATATCAGAATTTTGGAACTTCCTGAAAATATTGAGGGGCAAGATATGGTAGGTTTCCTGAAAGACTTTATTCCCAAAGTGCTATCTGTGAAGTTTTCTTTACCTCTAGAATTTGAAAGGGCTCATAGAATCCCTTCCAGGAAAAATAATAATAATAATAATAACTTTATTCTTATATACCGCCAGTAATCTTGCGACTTCTAGGCGGTTTACAATAAAAGAAACTGTAATACAATCAAGAGAAGCTTTACATACAGCGAATTAGAGAGTATAGCAGTGTATATCTCGTACAATGACTTAAAGAGTATAGCAGTGTACATCTGATAACATTAGTAATGTTAACGTCAGTTTGTGTGTTGCAAGGCCAGGAAGTGCCAAGTTGTTTACACAGAAGTAGAAATATTCCGTAAGTTCATAGAGTGTTCATATTTAGTGATTAAGGGGTTGGGGTTAACAGTTTGCAAGTTCAGGTATGTGGTGATGTTACGAGGGGGGTTGATGTTCCGGTTCGTTACCTAGGTATTTCAAGAATAGGTAAGTTTTTAGGTGTTTCCTGAATTCTTCATAGTTGTTTGTGTGCGCAATTAGTTTTTCTAGGTCTTTACCCCATATGGCTGCTTGATATGATAGCAGTTGTTGATGGTGTCTCTTATATTTGCACCCTGTAGCCGGTGGGGAGACAAATTTCATGTGTGTTTTTCTTTCATGTCTGTTGGTTGGGAATGAGAAGAGGTCTGTAATGTATTTTGGGGCTAGACCATTTAATACCTTGAAGCAGAGACATCCTAGCTTGAACTTTGTGCACGCCTCCATCGGCAGCCAGTGTAGGAGTCGGTAGGAAGGGGTTATGTGATCGGACTTCTTCAGCCCGAAGATCATCCTGACTGCTGCATTTTGTATCAGTTGTAGTCTTTGCATTTGCTTCTGGGGGATTGTCAGATGGGTGATGTTGCAATAGTCCAGGTGGTTTAGTATTAGGGATTGTACTAGAATTCTGAAAGCTGAAGTGTGGAAGTACGCCTTAATGGACTTAAGTTTCCAGAGAGTGAAAAACCCTCTTTTGATTAAGGAGTCTATGTGGTCTTTCATGGTTAGTCCTTGGTCTAGTATTACTCCTAGAATCTTCATCGTTGGTTGAATGGGGTAGTTTAGATTGTTAATGTGTAATGATATTGTCGTATTCTGTGCGTGTGGCGAGGCTATGAAGAATTTAGTTTTTTCTGAATTGAGCTTCAGTTTGAAATCTGTGGTCCATTGATCCATCGTGTTTAGCGCTTCAGTTGCTGTGGGTGTGATTTCGGAGGGGGATGCTGTAAGTGGGATTATGATTGTGAAGTCGTCTGCATAGCTGAATACTTTTATGCCTCGCTGGGTTAGCTTCGTACCTAGTGAAGCTATATAGACGTTGAAGAGTAGTGGGGATAGTGGGGACCCCTGTGGAACGCCTGATGGGTTTCTCCATGTTTTAGAGAGATTGTAATTGAAGCGAACTTGATAGGTGCGGGTCGTAAGGAAACCTCGGAACCAGTCCAGCACTTCGCCTCCGATGCCGATTGAATCTAAACATTGTAGTAGTTTTTTGTGATCTACCAAGTCGAAGGCTGAGCTCCTGTCGAATTGCATCACTAAGGCTTTGTGGCCCTTACTAAATAAGTTACGTAGGTATTCTAAGATTGCTGCTATCACCGTCTCAGTGCTGAACAGAGGTCTGAAGCCTGACTGGGTTTCATGTAGCAGTGAGAACCGATCTAGGTAGTCCATCAGTTGGGTTTGTACCAAGCCTTCCATTATTTTTACGAAAAATGGGATAGATGCTACTGGTCTGTAGTTGGTTGCTGAAGTTAGGGGTAGTTTATGATTTTTTGGGATTGGGGTGATTATAATGTGACCGTTTTTTGATAGGAATTTTCCGTTTTTGAAATTGTTGGACATATGAGTCCATAGTGTTATCTTAAAGTCTAAAGGGGCTGCTTTCATTATGTTGGGTGGACAGGGATCTAGGATGCAGTTTGATTTGGTATATTTATTGTAGAGTTTTATGAAGTTATTCCATTCTAGGTCCTGAAAGGAGTTCCAATACATATCCACTGGTGTTTCGTTTTCGTGTGTGTTGGCTATTTGCTGTTCATCTGTGTTGTTTGTTGGGCAGTTGTTCCTTAGGTTCACAATTTTTGAGTTAAAGTGTTGTGCTAGATCGTCTGCTAATGGAAGTTTTGTGTCGTGCGTTGATTGACTGTGACGTGTGGTGTCAAATAAATTTTTTACTAGATTGAACAATTCATGAGTGTTAATTCCTTTTGAACTTGTGTTGGATGTATATATTTTGGATGAGTAGAATTTTTTCCTTTTTTCTTTTATCAGTTGTTTATATTCCTTTATGTTTGATCTCCAATTATTCCTGTCGGATATTTCACCTGATTTGTTCCAGATCCTTTCTAGTCGTCGTATTGATTGTTTCATTTTTTGTAGTTCGGAGTCGAACCAGTTGTTATATTTATTTGAGCGGTTTGTTCTGTTTTGTTTGGGAGCTATTTTGTCTAAGATAGTTGTGCTTGTTTTTGACCATTGTTCCCAGAATTCACCTTCTTCATTCATCTCCTCGCGCGCTTCGTAGTGGGCCCAGTATTCCTCTGGGTTAATGTGGCCCCTTGTGAGATGTTCTTTTTTTATCCTTGGGTGAGTTTTTACTTTAGTTTGGTTCCAGTTTAAATTAAAGTAATAGGTGTAGTGGTCGGACCAGATGTCGTGGTTCCAAATGCCGTTTGATATGGAAATAGTGGGATTTAGGATTTCTTTTGTGGACATAGCTACCAAATCTAGCTGGTGGCCTTTTTCATGGGTTTGTGTGGATGAAGGGAGATTGAAGTTGAGTGAGGATAGGAAGTTTTTAAAATCTTTTGTGTCGGGATTTTTCTTGTTTTCTAAATGTAGGTTTGCGTCTCCTGCTATAATATTGTAAGACGGGGTAATTGAGTTGTGTAGGATGAATTCATAGAAGTCTTCTCTGGCCTTTGACCAGCATTTTGGCGGTATATAAAATAGAATACAGGAGAAGTACTCTTCTAGGTCCTTATTGCTAATCTTGCATGCTAGTGTTTCTAGTTGGTTGGTTATCTTGGAGTCGACTAATTCTAGTTCGAGTTCTTCCTTGAGGATGACTGCTAGTCCTCCCCCTCTGCGGTCTTCACGGTTTAACATGTGAATTTTGTAGTTATCTGGTATTAGGTCATTTAGTATTGGATCCTCTCCTGATAGTAACGATGTTTCCGTTAGAAAGAGGCAGGCTATCTTTTTGTGGACGATCCAGTCTTTGATTAAGAAAGCTTTGTTCCTTACTGATCTAGTGTTAAGGTAGGCGCAGGGAATGGAGGTAGTTGTGTTGAGTGTGGTGGGTGTATTGATTTTGATGAGTTTTATCTCCCTTGGTCTTTTTTTGAGGGTACGGTGAGGTCTGTTATTACTAGTGATCGTTTTAATATGATTTACTCTTTCTTCCTGTTGGTTAATTAGGAGCCTAATTGGTGTATCAGGTTCATGGGCGGAGTGTACCTTTGGATAGAGTGATATGCTACTGGCCCCAGACCTGTAATTTTCAAGCATCTGAAATTCATACAAGTGTTGGAAATTTTAAAGGTAGCCAAGGAGAAAAAGAGCATAAAGTGGCAGGATTCTAAACTGTTTTTTTTCCCCCTGATTAGGCAAAGATAAAAGAAAACTTTTTGGCACTTCGACCGCAGCTGAAGCAAATAGGGGCAATATACGGTCTATTCTTCCCTGCGCTGGTGAAGATTACTCACATGAATAAAACATTATGAAGATCCGTTGAAGTTAGAAGAATACATCAGTCAGCACTTAGATGGAATGTCTTAAACAAGGATGGATTAGCTTTAAATCACTACAGATTTTCCTTTAATTATTTTATTACAGTTTGGTGGCATTTGCTCTGGATATTTTTAGCTTCGATGTAAGGGTTTACTATAAACAGAATTGGTAACTGTTTTAGAATTTCAAAGGTCAACATTTACTGTTTACACTTGGAATAAGAACAATGTAGCTACTAATTCAAGCTGGCAACATTCAGAGACGGTTAAAGGGGAAACCCCCCCCCCCAAAAAAAAAAACAAACTTAACATTCTGCACACTAAATCATCATATCTGTCCTGTTTTGAAGTTCTTCTCACATAACAGCCTGACACTGCCTAGCGTTGGGGAAAGGGGTCCTTGAGGTCTCAAAAGTCCATCTAACCACTGCAGGTAAGCCGCTGGTGCTGCCCAATGATAGCTAGCATCTTGGAGAAGGGCCCTGTTGAATGCCTTAAAAGTTTACCTAACTACGGCAGCACAACTTATTTCATTGGGGTAGGCCAACCTGACGCTGGCCAGAATCATGGAGAGGGGTCCTTAACAATTCATTCAACTGTGCTCGCGACGATCAGCTGAGGCACATCACGTGCTCCGCTTCGAAGGTCAGCTGCAACACAATGGAACTGGCTTACAGATCCTGATCCAGGTTCAACGGCGAGGAGCTCTGTATGTGGAAGACTGCTGTAAGATGTCTACGACGGCCACGTTCTTGGCTTTGGTGGGGGTGCTTGGAGCTCTGGCTTCCTGCATCACTAAATTAGCTCTGACTGCAGACTATTTGAAGGATGTATGTGTATCCGCTTCAGGGATTGGTTCGAGGCTGACTGACGTGCCTGGTTCCATGTGCTGTTGCGCCTATGATGTGGGGCACTGGTGTTTGCTTTTAATGCTGTCATTTGGACATTTTTCATAAAAATGCTTAGGTGCTGCTCCTCCTTTGCTATGACCAAAATGACCTCCAACTTCATTTCTTCTGCAGTTCTGCAGAGAGTCTTGTGTATTCCTGTGGTGGGTGGGCCTTACAGTCACCCTTTTTAGGATCTTCCTTGTGCACACTGCACAGCCAAAAAAAGAGGTAACTGAAAGAAAAAGGGAATAGCAGCAGCAACAATGTAAAACTGGCAGAGAAGATGGAATGAAATGGATTGAAGTAGTTCTTGGTTCTTGAAACATGGTTGTACTAGTAATTAAATTATATTAAAAGTACATTAACTATGTTAGTTTTCAAGGTAAAGTACTGGTTTATAGATTATTTAATTTTATTGCTAAAGAGGCTAGATAATCATTGCATACTGTTTAAATAAATATTCAGTGCTTAATAACATATTTGAGAGCATGATTGTTAAGCTAATCATAATTTAACTATTAAATTTGTTCAACTATTAAAAGAGGGGGATAATTATTAACTAGAGTAGATATGATGGGTTCTGATGTATTTCCTTGTTCAAAGGGGAACTTTATTACTGTATATAATTCCTTAGTTAATATATAATGAATATTCATTAAATATGATCACTCAATACTTAATAATATTATTGGAATAGTGCAATAGTTAATAATTGGAAATTAAAATTTAGTTAATATTAATTATTAGATGGGGATTTAATTTCTGAAAAGTGTCAATATGCCTGGGGGGGTTATAGTTGCTGGTCGTCATGGGTGCACCCAAGTTTAAGAGATACTTATTGGGGTGGGGTGGGGCTTAAATTGGGTTCATGGATGTGGGGGGAATTTTATTGATTTATGTGTTCAAAGGGAAATCAATAGAATATTTGGTAGTATGGTATAATCATTTAAAATGGCTGTAAAAATATTTTCACTAAATGTCAATGGGCTTAACCATCCTATTAAGAAAAAAAACCACTCAATTTTTTAAAACAGCAGGAGGCGGACATATATTTTTTGCAGGAAACTCACTTGTGAATCAGCCAAGTTAGAAGGGGAGGGTCAAGCATAGTTTTTTCGCTCCTGCAGTGGGGGAAAAGGCTGGAGTGGCTGTACTAGTGAATAGGAAATGCTCAGCTGCATTTAGGGCTCCTTTTACGAAGGCGCGTTAGGGCCTTAACACACGGAATAGTGCACGCTAAATTGCCATGTGCGCTAGCCGCTACCACCTCCTTTTGAGCAGGTGGTAGATTTTCAGCTAGCGCACACTATAGCACGCACTAATCCGGTGCATGCGCTAAAACGCTTAGCGCATCTTCATAAAAGGAGCCCTTAGTGTAATTTCAGCAGATCCTATGGGAAAATGGATTCAGGTGCACATGAAGGGTATTAATGTAGAACATAATCTTTTCCAGAGAAAGGAAAATGGTAAAACCAGAGGACATAATTTGAGATTGAAGGGTGGTAGATTCAATGGTAATGTTAGGAAATTCTACTTTACGGAGAGGGTGGTGGATGCCTGGAATGCGCTCCCGAGAGAGGTGGTGGAGAGTAAAACTGTGACTGAGTTCAAAGAAGCGTGGGATGAACATAGAAGATCTAGAATCAGAAAATAATATTAAAAATTGAACTAAGGCCAGTACTGGGCAGACTGTGTCTGTATATGTCCATTTGGTGGAGGATGGGCTGGGGAGGGCTTCAATGGCTGGGAGGGTGTAGATGGGCTGGAGTAGGTTTTAACGGAGATTTCGGCAGTAGGAACCCAAGCACAGTACCAGGTATAGTATTGGATTCTTGCCCAGAAATACCTAAGAAGAAAAAATTTAAATTGAATCAGGTTGGGCAGACTGGATGGACCATTTGGGTCTTTATCTGCCCTCATCTACTATGTTACTATATGGTTTGTGGCCCTTGACAACCCCTAGTCTAGAGGGTTTCAGGAAGGAGCAATCCCCATTCCAGCCTCTGCTAGAGCCAGGTTCATAATGGCATCGACTTCTAGGGTTATTTGATTTACCTAATACTGAGGTGTTTTGCATCTCATTATTACATTTCTCATGTTAACATAAAGTAATGTGCATTAGGGTATTATGAATGTTTATATTTTTGCAGTTTGGCAATGCAGGCAGGGTTCCCCTGAAAATCATTTTGATTGAAACTCTTGTTTGGGAGAGAGTGTCGGTAGTCATTTTAGTCTTGTCCGTGCTGGATTTGGTTGAAACCATCAAAGATAAGTGTTGTCAAGGCTGAATTTAGGGCTACTTTTACTAAGATGCACTATGTTTATTAGCTCACGCTAACTGCGCGCTAAACGCTAACATGTGCATGTTAGTCTATGGCCGCGTGCATGCGTAGATTTAGCGTGTGCTAAAACACTTAGCACACCTTAGCAAAACAGGGGGTTAGTGTTGTAGTTTTAATGAACACTAATAACAATATGTATTTAGTTCATCACTTGTTTTGCTTTGAGTTAGGGAGGGTGATGTATATATGATTAAAGCTACAGTCCCAGGATGGGGATCTGAAATAACATATACAGTATATTATAAGA
This sequence comes from Geotrypetes seraphini, assembly GCF_902459505.1. Classification (NCBI taxonomy): domain Eukaryota; kingdom Metazoa; phylum Chordata; class Amphibia; order Gymnophiona; family Dermophiidae; genus Geotrypetes; species Geotrypetes seraphini. The sequence continues at coordinate 242,293,435 of NC_047085.1, read as the reverse complement.
GATCCTATGATCTGAGTATCATAAGTATTACGATACACCTACCTTGTTAGAGCTGATAATACCCAGTGAGGTTTTTACAAAATTTATATTGATATACGCAATTTGAAAGTGTCTTGGCATTGATTTAATTCTATCAATATCTCATAGAAGCTTTCATAAGGTTCATGTTGAGTAAATAAAAATATACATTTATTTAATTTTGAATGGAAATTGATCTGCCCTTTGGCTTTTGTTGTGCTCCTTTGGATGTTGGGCATGTTCATGATTAGGAAACCCTTTTCTAATATGAATGTTATTGGCATTTTATGTATGGTTAAGGGGAAAATAATATGCCTTATTGCACCATAGTAACTGCCCCCTGAATGTGATCATATCTATAAGCCTGCCAACAAAGAATCTACCAAAACAAATATATATATATTTTTTATTTATTTATTTAATTTTTTTAAATTATTATTTATTTATTTTCTGTTTAGCAATTAGGAAAAAAGTTTTTAAAAAATCTTTATTCATTTTAAAACCAGCACAAAGTGCAACATAATCAATTAACACTATAGACAGCACTCACTTCCTTCAAATGAGACAATACATACATAACCCCCTCCCCACCCCAACCCACCCTTCCTAAAAACACTTAATATAATGCAAATGTTCAAAATAATCAACCTTGGAATCAAACAATACATTAATTACATATCCCCCTCCCACCCACCCACCCAACCAACCTGGATGTTGTGGCACCGCCGGTGCCGGCTTAAACGATGGCCCCGGTCAGCGCCCAGAATAGCCTGCGCTCCACGTGCCTCCAGAAGACGCTGGAGGTCCTGCTGGTTTTTAATCAGTAAAAAAAAAAAAAATCAGGATCAATAAAGTTCTTATAGCAATAAGTCTCAATTTATTGAGTGCCTTGGCCCCTAAGTCAGGGGTTTAAATCATTTACTTCATGAATAGAAAAAAAACCATGAAAAAAAATATCCGAGCTGTAAATCCAAAAAGCCCACACCTTCCTTGCAGGTATCAATAGGTCAGTAATTCAACAGTCTATAATAGTCCAGCCCTAATAATCCTGCAGTCCCACGTAGGGCAGGAATAAGACTATTACAATTGCTCAGTTTTATGCAAGTGTTCCAATTAGGCCTGGCTTGCCACAGGCCTGTCCCAGCCAACTCAATAAGCAGTTGGTGGGGGAGGGGAGTAGCCAAATCCACTTCAAATCTGCTTTTAAACAGCTTGCCACAAATGGCCCCACAATCCCTCCCAAGGATCTTGTGTGGATTCTCCCCAACTACTACCCCTTCACACAGTTCCTAACATAGTCCACAATCAGCAAAGGCAAAAAAGGAAAAAATGTTAGAAACAAAATGAACCTGGTTTTAAGGCTTCCAGATTCTGGCACCTTTACAGCCTTGAGCCTAGTACTGCTCAACGGGCTTTCAATCAGGGGCATCCAGGTTTCAAAATAACACAAAACCAGTAACAAAGTTCATTCAGCTAAGCACAGCCAAAAAGATAAAGTTACTGCACTTAGCTCAGATCCATTGCTGAGGTTTCCGGTTCCACGGAAGCGTCCAAAAACTCCATGGGCTCCAGGCTGGCTAGCTGGCTGGCTTCAGGAACAGGGGCTGCATCCACCATTTCTATATCATGGTTCCTCTGAGGTTCAGGAGAGCCGTCCTGAGGACCTCCTTCCTGGGCTGACCCAGGGTAAACTGACTGGTTCCTCCTCAGTGCTGCCTCTAAAGCACTGAGGCGACCACGCCCTGTTCTGTGAGGGGGCAGGGCAGCCTGTACCTTTTGCTGGGATTTCCCCTGAGCTCTAATTAAGCCCCACAGCTGTGATTTACCTGAGCTGGTGGATTTGCTCTGAGGCTGTTCCTTAATATAAGGCACCTCCCTCTGCTCCAGGCTGTTCTCCCCAAATTCCTCCCCTCTCCAGGGTTTTACAACATGGGGTTTAAATGGGAATTCAGAGCCTTCCTTTCCATTTGTGTCCAACCTATCACACTGGTTAGCCCTCTTCAATACAAGATTAGGGTTAGGCGCAACCTTCCCTGGCACAAGCCGAGTCTTAGGGCTAGGGTTGTGACATACCCCCACCCTTAATGGCTGCCCGTCCCTAGTCTGAGGAGCAGTAACCCCATCCTCCTGGATTCTTGACAGGCTGTCCACATTTGTGCTAAGTTTGCCCGGGCGATGTAATACCTGAAACTGAAATGTCTGCAGGGCCAAATACCACCTGGTTAACCTGGCATTATTATTTCTCATGGTGTTTAGCCATTTCAATGCCGCATGGTCCGTAACCAGGGTGAATTTGCGCTCCTGCAGATAGTGCTCCAGGGTCTGCATCGCCCATTTGGCAGCCAGGCACTCCAGCTCCACTGTCGCATAGTTCTTTTCGTTGGCATGCAGTTTGCGACTGAGGAACAGAATTGGGTGCTCGACTCCCTGAACTTCTTGGCTCAGTATTGCTCCCAACCCTGTTCCTGAGGCATCGGTCTGCAAAACTAAGGGTTTCTCAAAATCTATCGCTGTCAGCACTGGGTTGGTGCACAATGCCTCTTTCAGATCTGCTACGGCCTGCTTCCCGTTATCTTCCCACCGTAGACTGTCGGGCCTATTTTTTTTAACATATCCGTGAGGACCGCTGCTCTTGTGGAAAACTCCGGTATGAACCGTCGATAGTAGCCAAGGAGCCCTAAGAACACTCTTAACTGCTTTTTGGAGATGGGCAAGGGATATTCCTTCACACAGCGTACCTTGTCCACTATGGGTCTGACCTGCCCACGGCCCACCACGTATCCCAAGTATTTCACCTCACGCTGTCCCAAATAGCATTTCTTGGGGTTGACAGTGAAACCGGCCATTCTAAGAGCCTCTAGTACGGCCCTTACGTGCTTCAGGTGCTGCGCCCAGTCAGTAGAGAAAATCACTATGTCATCCAAGTATGCTTCCGCATACTTATGATGCCCTCTTAGCACTTCAGTGATTCCTCTTTGACATTTAGCGGCAGCACCATGAAGTCCGAAGGGCATGCGCCTGAACTGGTAGAGTCCATGGGGCGTGCTAAAGGCCGTCTTCGGTCGGGCACTCTGGGCAAGGGGAATTTGCCAGTAACCTTTTGTAAGATCTAGCGTAGAGAGAAATTGGGCTTGTCCCACTCGGTCTAGTAGATCATCTACCCGGGGCATGGGGAAGGTGTCAAACTGGGAAACCTCATTGAGTTGCCGGAAATCAATTCAGAATCTGGGAGTGCCGTCCGCTTTAGGTACTATGACAATAGGACTACACCAGGGGCTTTGTGACAGTTCAATCACCCCTAGTGATAGCATCTCCTGCACCAGATTCTGTACTAACTCTTTCTTTCCTTCCGTCAGCCTATAAGGTTTTACCCTGACCACCTTCCCCGGAGTAGTTATTATTTCATGGGTTACTACCTCCGTTCGCCCGGGTACAGGCGAGAACACATCTTTGAAAGCTTACACTACGGTTTCTAATTGTTCTGCCTGATCGTCCGTTAACTCCATCCCTATATTGACCCCTTCCGCCTGATCCATCTCCGCTATCTGCGGCCCAAAGTCGTCATCAGCTTTTTGCTCAGAGATCAGGGTGAGTGTCTCTCGGTCCCGCCACAATTTTAACAGGTTGATGTGGTAAGTTTGGATCCTATTTTTCTCATCCTTGACCCGATAATCTACCTGGTTTAACCTCTCCACGATTGTGGCTGGGCCCTTCCACTCCGCCAAGAATTTATGAGGGTCCGTGGGTACCAGTATTAGGACCCTATCCCCCACTTTTAAGTGGCGGGTCTGGGTTTTCCTGTCATAATACTGCTTTTGTCTCTGTTGACTCCACTCCATATTATGCTTGCCCAGTTGCGCCACTTGCTCTAATCTCTTCCTCAACTGGTCCAAATATGAGATCACATTGGTCTCCTCACCTTCTTGGGCGCCCCACTGATCCCTGACTATGTCCAGTATTCCCCTAGGGGTCCTTCCAAACAACATTTCGAAGGGGCTTACTCCTAAGGAGTCCTGGACTTTTTCTCGAGCCGCAAATAGAACAAAAGGGATGAGGAGGTCCCAGTCACGCTTCTCCCCAATCCCTACCTTCTTTAGCATTTGTTTCAACGACTGGTTGAAACGTTCTACCATCCCATTAGCCTGGGGATGGTATGCAGATGTTTTGAGATGGCGAATCCCAAATCCCTGCCAAAAATCTTCCATATCTTTGGACAGAAAATTGCTTCCCTGGTCAGTTAGGACCTCACGAGGGAACCCGACTACACAGAAAAGTCCCATTATCTCCTTCATCAAAGCTGCCGAGGTGGTTTTGCGCAGGGGAAAAGCCCATGGAAATCGTGTGGCCACATCCATAATGACCAGTATAAAACTATACCCCCGGGGTGTCTTTTCTAGCGATCCTACTATATCCATGGCTAAACGGGTTAAAGGTTCGCCTACCTTTGGGATTGTTATAAGAGGGGCTCTGGCCGGCCTGCTTAAGGAAAGCTTCTGGCAGGTCGGGCATGATTTACAAAAGTCTGCCACATCCTGACTCATTCCTGGCCAAAAGAATCTACGGGCTATTTGAACCCCCATAGCTTCCGACCCTTTATGCCCGGAAAGAGGATAATCATGGGCTACCTGTAAGATGGTCCTCCTAAAACCCTGAGGAATTACCAGTTGTTCCTTACTAGAGTCAGGCCCGCTCCCTGCAGCGAGCCTATACAATAACCCCTGTCGCACTTTGAAGGTAATGGGGCTATTGGACGGGAGAGATGCTTGCCTCCAGGCTTCCTGTAGAGAAGCATCCGCCTTCTGCTCCGCTGGGAAGGTGGGGAACATCCGTACCACCTCCCTAGGGAGCCAGGGAATTTCTTTGGAGGAACTAGCCTGCTCCAGAGCTCGGCTTCTTTGTTGCTTCTGCCTACGATTCTGTGCCCTAGATCGCAGGCTCGGCCCCTGGGGACGTTCACCTATCACCTCTCCCTTAAAGGGAAATATCTTCCCTAGTTCCTCCTCCTCAGACAGAGCGGGAGGACCCTGAGAACGAGTGCCTACCAGTCCCTGCTTAGGCTTGAGACACCCCTCCAATCCTTTCCAGTCCCGGCCCAGTATAAGATCATAGGGAGCTCCGGGTACTATTGCTACCTTAACCTTATACACTCTATCCCCACTCAAAATAGTCATGGGGCGGAGAGGATACCTTACCCTGTCCCCGTGTACACACTTAATCGTTACCGATTCCCCCTTTTCACGTACAACCTCAGTAGGGAACAATCTTTTAAAACACGGTGTGGACATCATGGACTGGTCTGCCCCTGTGTCCACCAGGGCAGACACCTCCCTTCCTGCAACCAAGACTAAAGCAAGATATGCTTCCGGAATCTGGGTGTTTGTCCCTTGGGTTACCATCAAATCTCTTTTGTTTCTGCAAAACCTCTGAGTATGCCCCGACTTTCCACATCGATAGCACCGAAGCACCTCTTTGTGCAAGGGCTCCTTAGGTTTGGGATACCCAGTGGTTTTGAGAGGTGGAACTTGATTCTTCACTGCCTTCCCCTTCTCCAAGCTTTGTGAGGAGGAGGCCGCTCTTCATCATTAGCGCCCTGGGCGTCCAAATACGCCTCCGCCACCTAAGTAGCCTGGTGAAGGTTCTTGCACCCCTGTCTCCGAATCCAACCCCGTAGATTTTTCGGGACAGATTCTAAGAATTGTTCCTTAACTACCTCCAGGAACAAAGCTCTGGGGTCTCCTAGATATGTGTGCAGCCACCGCTCAGCTAACTTTGTTAATTTCTGCACTAAAACTTTGGGTCTTTCCTTATCCTGCATTATAGTTGCCCTAAACCTCTGTCTATAATGCTCTGGCGTAAACCCTAAATATTCCAGGATGTGATTTTTAACAGCCTGGTAATTGTTGGCTAACTTGGGGTTTAAGGTATTCTATTGATTTGATTCCAAATGGTTTGCCAAAATTTAAGTATCAAGGGACAAAAGAAAAGCAGATGATCCAGTGTCCCTATATCGAGATGACAGTGCCAGCGTCTATTTGACTTAGAACTATCTACTTTTTGTAATCTAACTGGGGTACAAAAACTTATATGTAACAAAAAAAACCCAAGTTTGTCTCATAGGTGCTGATGCTGTACATCTCATCCTCCACGTCCAAATTCGTGGCCATTGAGATGCAGAAATCTGCTGGTTTATCTCAATGCTCCAAATATCTCTAAGACTAGTTTTTGGTTTCTTATTCATATAACCAGATATTAATTTATACCACTGGGCGGCCTGATGCCCTAAGAAATCTGTCTGGAAGCATAGGACCGGCAAGCTATACTGATTTTTTAGATTTCGCCAATCAGGTAACTCCTTCTGAATGGCTTGCTTTAACTGCAACCACTTATAATTTTGAGACTTTGAAATACCAAATGATTGTTGCAGTTGTGAAAAGTCAAGCATTTTTTCATTTAATATAACATCACCTAGTGTACGTATACATGCCTGCATTCAGTGCTTCCAGGCGATCTTAGACTGGCCAATTTGAATCTTGGAGTTTAGCCATAAAGATTGACACGTAGACTTCTCTATTGGAATATCTGTTAAGTTGTTAATAAATTTCAACGATTTCCACTATTGTCTTTAGTATATCTGGGTAACTTGATACTTAAAACATGACACAATCGCATTGGAGACATGTGTTGTCATTCTAAGTAAAGCCAATCAGGAAGATGTTCCATGAGCTCAGGAAGGATCTAATACATACCCTGACACAGTATATAGGCCTGATGGTACCTATGAAAGTTTGGGAAATTTACCCCACCCGCCGCAATTAGTTTTTGTAAAGATACTAAAGCAATACGAACAGTTTTACCCAGCCAAATAAATTTGGTGAGAATAGTATTTAATTTCTTGTAAAAGGACCCCTGAAAAAACACTGGTAATATTCCCATTTGGTAGCAAACCAAAGGCAAAATCATCATAGTTGGGTTTCTAAGATTTCCACAATTAGTATGCATAGCATCTATATGTATGCAATTTAAACTAAAACTAAACTAGAATTGCGGAAATGTCCAATGGTCTATCCCGGGGTTCCTCAACTTTTTCTTCTTCTTTGAATAGGGACTTGGTGGGAAGATAGTACACTCTTGTAAGAGGAGGTAAAGAGCTTTCAGGAATTTCCAATATTTCCATAAAGTTGACAAGGGGAAGTTGACAAGATCTTAGGAAAATTTATAAATCTCAAATTGTTAGCTCGACCATTGTTCTCCAGAGCTTCCAACTTCCTCCTGAGAATTATATTATCTTTAACCAACAAGTCTTGATTTTGTTTTAGTGATATTAGCTCTTTACTTGTATTTTGTGTCTCTGTTTTTAGCTGAAATATGTCCTGTTTTATCAATTTTATTTCTCCTTTCTGTTCTTTTAATTCTTTATCCAAACTTTTTATTTGAGGATTTCCGCAATTCTGGAACAATCGGACAGAGAATTGGCTGTTTCAGCCACTCTCTTGTTGTCTGTGGCGTTGGCTCCAGACAAGGATTGGATATTAAAACTTTTCTTTAAAAATAGATCCAAGGACTTCCTTGGACATCATATTCAGATCTTTCATGATGTCTCTAAAGAGACTCAAAAGAGAAGAAAATAATTTCTACTTCTGAAACCTGGAGTGATTCAAATAGGGGGTATTTTCTTTTTGAGATATCCATGTAAATGTGTAGTTAGATACTTATCCTTGAAGTACATTTTCACAGAGCCATCTCATCTGATAAGTTTTCTCTCAATGAAACGTCTTGAGAAGGGAATAACTGCGCCTAAGGAAGATTAGCTCTCTGTACTGCAGTAGGCATGGCTTTCCTGATAACTTTATTTGACTTATTTTGTTCTACTCTTTAAATCTTGGATCCAATTATTGAGGACTAGTGTGCGATCAAATTAGATGATCTTTACTCTATGTATTTTTATTTTTAAATTTAATTGTGTATTACTGTACATTTCACATTTCAATTTTGGACTCAGTTTATTATGTTTTGACTGCACTTTGCTGTACAAGATGTATATGCTTGGTAATATTATAAAATTCTATAAATAAATATAAAAAAAAAAAAAAACTAAACTAGAACTTAAGTTTATAGACTGGGTCATCTCCATGGAAATGGAGCTCGACTTGGTTAACAATCATAAACTAATAATAACAACAAACAATATTAATGAATAAATTGAAAAAAGGAAAGATAAACAGAAGGATCTAGAAAAAACAATAAGAAAAATTAAGAGGAACGAGATGACAGATACTTAGAGAATAATAATGTTTTCAGTGTTCTATGAAATGATGGAAATTAATTTAAGCCTCTTATTATAAGTGGAATAGCATTCCCAAAAAATCTCATGGACATTGTAATCTTGAAAACTCAAGTAGGTTGTGACCCTCGAAGACTGTGGTTGCCCACCTCTGCTCTAGACAACCAGGGATGTCTTTTAAAAAATAGTATTTATTGAATTAAACTTAAGAAATAAGCATCATAGTATGTCTTGAATACAGATTCAGAAAACTTTACCAAGGAAACAAAAAAGTAAGCCCTGGGGTCTTATAGAGAAGTAAGGAGGTTCCGTTAGGGGGTTGGGGGTTAGGATTCAGCTTGGCCTGATATATACTGTATTTTTCACTCCATAATACACACTTTTTCCACCCCCAAAAAGGAGTTGGAAATAAGGGTGCATCTTATGGAGCAAATACCCCAAGTACCTTTATTTTAAAGTCCGCTTTCAACGCTCCTGCCTGTCTTACTCATCGGACAGCTCTTCAGTTCGGACAGAGTGGCACAGAAGGCAAGTGTGTGCTGTCCATGTTCCTGCCTGGTCCAGCGCCACTCCCTGATTGGCTGCAGTCAGTTCTCGCAACTTATGAGACCTGACTGCAGCCAATTGGGGAATGGCACTGGACCAGGCAGGAACACGGACAGCATGTGCCTGTCTTCTGCGCCGCTCTGCCCGAACTGAAGAGCCATCTGGTGAGGGAGACAGGCAGGAGCACGGAAAGGGGGCTTTAAAAAAAGGTACTGGGGGCTGCCTACGGGGGGGGGGGGGCATCTGTGCTGCCTATGGAGGGATGGGTACCTACGCTGCCTATGGATTTTTCTCTCTATAAAACCTTGTCCTGGCCTACCACTAGACCACCAGAGGGGGCATAGGGCAGGGCGGTGCCAATTTTTTTTCTTGGGTTTTCCTCCTCTATAGGTGGGTGCGTCATATGGTTGGGTGCGTCTTATTTAGCGAAAAATACGGTAAATGTGCTTTCAGGGGCTGGGTGGTGGAGGTTGTGGGGGTACATTCGAGGTAGGGAAAGAGAAGGGAGCACAGTGGCGTACCTAGGGGGGGGCGGGGGGGGCGGGCCGCCCCGGGTACCAGCCCTAAGGGGGTGTTCCCGGCCTTGCCGTTCAGTCCCCCGCCACCCCCGAAGGACCGCTCGCCCCACTGACCTTCCTGCACCATCTGTGAAGCAGCCCGCAGCAGGATCGCGAAGTCAGCGTCAGCATCCCTGCGCTGCTTCCTGCGCCGCGATCCCGCCCCACCCTGAAGGCCTGATGCCCCGACCCACCCCGAAGGACCGCTCGCCCCCCTGGCCTCCCCGCACCACCTATGAACAGCCGCAGCAGGATCGCGAAGTCAGCGTCAGCATCCCTGCGCTGCTTCCTGCGCCGCGATCCCGCCCCTCCTCTGACGTCAGAGGAGGGGCGGGACCGTGGCGCAGGAAGCAGCGCAGGGATGCTGACGCTGACTTCGCGATCCTGCTGCGGCTGTTCATAGGTGGTGCGGGGAGGCCAGGGGGGCGAGCGGTCCTTCGGGGTGGGTCGGGGCATCAGGCCTTCAGGGTGGGGCGGGCGGGCAGGCAAGCAGGCTTTCAAGGGGGAGGGGGTGACAGGCAGGCAGGCAGGCCTTCAAGGGGGGACAGGCCTTCGGGGGGGGGGGCAGGCCTTCAAGGGGGGCAGGCAGGCCTTCAGGGGGGTGCAGGCCTTCGGGGGGGGGGTGTAGGCCTTTGGGGGGGTGCAGACCTTCAAGGGGGTGCAGGCCTTCAAGGGGGGAAAGGCAGGCAGGCCTTCAAGGGGGGGACAGGCCTACAAGGGGGGGGACAGGCCAACAAGGGGGGGGACAGGCCTACAAGGGGGGGGACAGGCCTTCAAGGGGGGGGACAGGCCTTCAAGGGGGGGTGCAGGCCTTCAAGGGGGAGACAGGCCTTCAAGGGGGGGAAAGGCAGGCAGGCCTTCAAGGGGGGGACAGGCCTACAAGGGGGGGGGACAGGCCTACAAGGGGAGGGACAGGCCTACAAGGGGGGGGGGACAGGCCTTCAAGGGGGGGTGCAGGCCTTCAAGGGGGGTGCAGGCCTTCAAGGGGGAGACAGGCCTTCAAGGGGGGGAAAGGCAGGCAGGCAGGCCTTAAAGGGGGGACAGGCCTACAAGGGGGGGACAGGCCTTCGGGGGGGGGGGGGGTGCAGACCTTCAAGGGAGTGCAGGCCTTCGAGGGGGGTGGTGCAGGCCTTCAAGTGGGTGCAGGCCTTCAAGAGGGGACAGACCTTCAAGGGGGGAAAGGCAGGCAGGCAGGCCTTCAAGGGGGGACAGGCCTACAAGGGGGGGGGGAGAAGCTACAAGGGGGTGGGACAGGCCTTCAAGTGGGGGACAGGCCTTCGGGGGGTGCAGGCCTTCGGGGGGTGCAGGCCTTCAAGGGGGGGACAGGCAGGCAGGCCTTCAAGGGGGGACAGGCCTACAAGGGGAAGGGACAGGCCTTCAAGGGGGGTGCAGGCCTTCAAGGTGGGACAGGCAGACCTTTAAGGGGGGACAGGCCTTTGGGGGGGGACCATGATTTAGAAGTACACAGAGGGAAGGGGGTGTTCAAAGAGACATGCATATGCCAAACTTTGGGGGGGGAAGAAATAATGGGTCTGAAAATAGAGGAGAGGGAGAGAGATGATGGACCATGGGATTTAGGGAGGGAAGGAACAGAAAGGGAGAGAAATTGGACACAAGGGATGGTGTGGAGGAGGGATAGAGATACTGGATAGGAGGGTAATTAGGAAAAGAAACGGAGAGATGGTGGACTCTGGGATGGTGGGGAAGGAGGGAGAGATGCCGGATGAAAGGGTATTTAAGAAAAGGTGGGTCTGTGGAGGGAGATGAAAAAAAGGAAAGATACCAGACTTCCTGGGAAGGGAAGGGAAATGGAAAGGGAGGACAGAGTTGGCAGATGGATGGTTAGCATGCAGAAAGAAGGAGACCCTGGCAAGCAAGTTATCAGAAGAAAACCAGAGCCTTGGACCAACAAAATTTGAAATATAACCAGACAACAAAAGGTAGAAAAATTAATTTTATTTTCTGTTTTGTGATTATAACATGTCAGATTTGAAATGTGTATCCTGCCAGAGCTGGTGTTGGACTGCAAACGTGAGCTAGGATTTAACAGAAAGAGGAAAAGTCCTTTTTGTTTCTTTATTTTATTTACACCACAGCGCCAGTGTGGTTAGGAGAAGCCAAAGGGGGTGAAAAAGCTATAAAACCCACCAGGAGTTTTGAAAAAAATCACCCAACTGGGCAGGAAAATCGAATTGAAAAACCAATTCAATAGGGCTGAATCGAATCAAAAATTTTTTTTCCTGTATCTGGCAGCATTAGTTTGCGCTACTGTCTTAGACTTTAGGACCTGGGATTGGGGAGAGATGGCATCCTCAGTACTTTATAATGCAAGTGAAACGAGGATTTGGTCAGACTTTTGAAGGGTCTGCAGAAAAAAAAATATTGTATAGGCCGGGGACATGAGACAGCAGGAAATGGGAACTTTTCTTCCTTCTATTTTTGTGAATGGAAAGGCTGAGGATGTCAGAGAGGTCAGTTAAAATATGTGCTTTATAAGAAAATATAATAATGTGTTTTATAAAGTTTATAGCATAGCTGGCCTACCCAGTGAGGTGTTCCTAGTGGTGATGGTGGCAGCGTGTCAATGTGTTGAGAGGAAGAGGTGGTCTGGGAAATTCTGCTGAGCAAACTCCGGGCCCATTTCCACCCCCCAGTTAGTCCACTCCACTCAACTGATTCACACACTGAGTGGGTCTTTGGGTGTTGTGTTGGGATCTCTTCCAGTGGTTTATCTCCTGGTCCAAGGAAGGAAACTTTGTTATCCTTAGCATTGACCTACAGAATATGTTTGTAACAGCGCTGCTTGTGTGGCATTAGGCTATGTAGTGATCGAAAGAAAAAAACAGACCTTTGCACATTTTTGCACTATATGGTGGGTGTATGAGGAGATTCACATTTCCTGCACAGCTAAGTCCATGTGAAGTTACCTTGTGCTGTATTTGACATCTAGCAAGGTCTCTGTTTGAAAGGAAAGATCTAAACTTAAAAATGAAGTGGCCAGAAGTTATGGTAAAAGCAGATAGTGTAGCTGGTTTTAAGAAAGATTTGGACAAATTCCTGGAGGAAAAGTCCATAATCTGTTATTAAGACATGGGGGAAGTGTCTGCTTGCCCTGGATCGGTAGCATGGAATGTTGCTACTCTTTGGGTTTTGACCAGGTATTAGTGTCCTGGATTGGCTACCATGAGAATGGGCTACTGGGCATGATGGACCATTGGTCTGACCCAGTTAGGCTATTCTTATGTTATGTTCTCATCTGTAGGGGCCTTTGTTTTCACTTCTTATTTTAATGTATTTTTTTTCTGGGAACTTATCAGTGTTTTTTATAATGGGAACAAAAATGGAAGAGAATTAATATGTGTGGAATGTGGGGGTAACTAATTTCTTCAGCTAAATAATTCAATCCACTTCAAACAGACATAGGAGAACTTGTGCACCATTCACACACCCTCCAACCAAAAACGTCAAAAGAAAAAAACTGTTCGACAACCTCCTAGCCATTCAAGCTGCAACACTCGACCCCCAACTCTACAACCAATTGATATCAACCACAGACTGCAAAACCTTCAAAAAGAAATAAAAACCCTTCTATTCAAAAAACACATAAAACCGAACTAACACAATCAGAACTGTCCCAAGCATCACCTGCAACTACTCCATATGTACTTCTAATGTCATGACAATTTAGACATAATTTATGTTATGTTATGTTTGGAATAATGGTTACATATATGAGGTTCAATAAAAGAAAATTTTCACTGCCTGTTTCTATTCTGACCATTTATTCCATTTCATAGTTATTGCAAAAAAAAAAAAAAAAAAATTTTTTACATGGGGGGGGGGGGGGGGGGGGGGGTGTCAAAAAATGATGGGCCCCGAGTGCCACATACCCTAGGTACGCCACTGAGGGAGCAGCTTCTATTTTCCCATGTTGCCACTCGGGAGCATCTGGCTATGTGTTTAGTGACCTGATACTCCTGTGCAGAATGAATCACACAGCCTGCAAGGTTGGTGGCTAAGTGTGTTATTCGTATACCACTGGAGTCATTAATCTGTAGCACTAAGATATTGCAGATTAGTGACTTCCCACAATAAGGATTGCAGTGTATAAAGAAGCAGTGTATCAGGTTCTCCAAGTACAAATTGACAACAAGGCAGATATAATGTTGCAAATATGGGCAAATTGACAGGAATGAAAATAAAAGCCTTAGGCAGTGTTTTCAATGTGCACCAATCACACTTGTTCACTTTGATCCTCTTCATCATCTGCCTCAAAGCCCAGATTAGCTGGGATCAACATGGTTCATTACCTGAGCATATAGTCTTCTGTGCAGCCCAGTGGCAAACATCTGACATATATTGCTGAGTGTGGACTGTAACTGGCGATGGCAGTGAAAAGAAAAGAGAAAGTATAACAGAATCAATAGCTATCTTCCCTGAAAATAAAAGAAGAGAAAAGAACAATTAGAAGGATAAAAAAGCCAGTAGATTTCAAAAACGACCACTTTCTCTAGAAGAAAAAGAACAGAGGAAACTTGACTTAAAGGGGAACCTTCCACTTAATTTCTATAGCAACCAGTCAAAACAAATGTTGGACTCCGGGTTGCCATCATCCAGATATGAAAGTACTGAAGCTTTAATTTGAGAGTCAATTGCAGCACTTTTGGAACATTATGGAGTACAAAAATACAATGTTCAGAAGAGGAACACTTATTTGCATCCACAAGTGCACACTTCACAATTCGGGTTCATCACATAGGGAAAAAAGTTATCATAACCTATGATTTTCTTAAATAAGCAGATGGATAGTTCTTTGCTTTTAGTTTTTCTTTATTTCCAACAGTTCCAGTCTTCCCATTTTGACAATGTAGAGAGGACAAATTTATTTTGGATGACTAACCAACATAAATAGATTGCGTGAATGCAGGATTAAAAGTTGGTGTTAAAACAAAGAAAGATCATTTGTTTTATGACATTTAGATCACCATTTAACATATAAAGGCCCCCCTTTTATAAAGCTGTGCAGTCGAGTACCGCACAGCAGATGCTCCGACACCCATTCCATTTCTATGGGCGTCGGACCATTTACCGTGCCAGCCTGCGCTGCTGGCTTTAGTAAAAGAGGGGGAAAACAATTCCCAGAGCAGATAGCAATTGATGTAACAATAACATTTTCAAAAACCAGCAAACCCTGTAAAAGTTATGGTCAGATATTGATATTAATGTATACCTATTTAACAATATGCTGCTTGATAACCATACAATTTAACTGGCCTGATACAACTGCTGTTCAGTTAAATCAGTGACACTTAACTGGTTATTACTGCTGAAATGTAGTGGTAAGCATCTAAGTGTGTGTGTGTGGGGGGGGGAGAGGGGGGAAATTCCAGGGTTGGAGTTAGCACTTTATCAGTTAAGTGCTGATATTTAGAACTTAACTGGACAGGTCAACTGAGTGTCCATATACGGGACACAGGCCGTGCAAACTTGCCCAGTACTGGCCTTAATTCCTTCAATAAATACCCATTATTTTCTGATTAGATATCTTCTGTGTTCATCCCATGCTTGTTTGAACTCTGTCACCATTTTCTTCTCTACCACCTCCCTTTCCGTAAAGAAGAATTTCCTAACATTACTCTTGACCCTACCACCCTTCAACCTCAAATGATGCCCTCTGTTTTTACCATTTTCCTTTCTCTAGTACAAAATCTATTCCAGAGAAAGGAAATGGTAAAACCAGAGTAATGTTAGGAAATTCTTCTTTTGAGGAAAGAGTGGTTGATGCATGGAATGCACACCTGAGGGAGGTGGTAGAGAAGAAAACAGTGACAGAGTTCAAACAAGTGTGGAATGAACACAGAGGATCTCTAATCAGAACATAATGGGTATGCATTGAAGGAACTAAGGCCAGTACTGGGCAGGCTTGCATGGCCTGTGTCCCGTATATGGACATTCAGTTAAGGATGGGCTGGGAAGGGTTTTGATGGCTGGGATGGTTAAGATGGGCTGGAGTGAGCTTTGATGGAGACTCCAGTAGATGGAACCTAAACACACTACTGGGCAGGGCTCTGGGTTTCTGGCCCAGAACTATCTAAGAAAATTTATGGAGCATGTATGGTTGGGCAGACTGGATGGACCACTCGGGTCTTTATCTGCCGTTATTTACTATGTTACTATGTTAACCACATAAATGGGACCACATTTCCACAATTTAGAATTACACTATCCATAGTCCTACTGTAGGTGTTTAACAGAATCACATACGGTGACACCAGGAAATTCTTTTTCACTGAAAGGGTGGTTGATCGCTGGAATAGTCTTCCACTTCAGGTGATTGAGGCCAGCAGCGTGCCTGATTTTAAGGCCAAATGGGATCGACACGTGGGATCTATTCATAGAGTAAAGGTAGGGGAGGATCATTAGGGTGGGCAGACTAGATGGGCCGTGGCCCTTATCTGCCGTCTATTTCTATGTTTCTATACTATAGCGTGTTTTTTTAGCACTGGCCGCGGCAGTAACAGCTCCGATGCTCATAGGAATTCTATGAGTGTCGGAGCTGTTACCACCCCAGCTGGCCCATAAAAACAGCACTATGGTTTTGTAAAGGGGGATGGGGAGGATAAAATATCCAGTAAAGCATATATCACATGGAGAAATAGCCTAGTGGTTAGTGCAGTGGACTGAGATCCTGGTGAATTAAGGGCTAGATTCACTACCTTCAGATCCGTGTCCGATCCGTGGGTGATTGGAGGCAGGCCGACTGATTCACCAAACATCTCTATGCAAATGGGGGGCAATCGGAGGCACGCCCCCATCCAACTACATGGATCACTGTGAAGCGATCCCGACGCATGCGCAGACCATCTACTTTGCCTACTTTGCTATCCATTTTTGCTGTTTTTTTAAAAAAAAACTTTTTTTACTGGCCCCCGACTCTCCTGCTCTCCCAGGGAAGGGCAATCCCCAGCGGCAGCAGCCTCTTCCCCTTTGCCAACTCAACACTCAACAAAAGTGCAGACTATAGCGGTGCTCAAGTTCACTGCCCCGGTGAGTCCCTGCCACGAAGAGCCACAGCTAACTTTACAGGCATAATTATTGACTCTCCTACTCCCTGTCACCCTTCCCCACAGTGTAGACCCACTTTAAACCCGTGGGTTAAAACCACGGGCTCGCACTTTGGGGAAGGGTGGCAGAGAGTAGGAGAGTCGAGGAGGCAAGAGCAGGGTAAGGGCTAGCCTATGGTGCTCTTCTGGGAAGGAGAGGTGGCAGAGGGCAAAGAGCAGGGCACGTTTGATGGGGCAGAGAGCAGTTTTTTTACACAAGTGACTGGTCCTTACCAGTCGCTTGTTTTTTGATCGGCCATCCAGTCGGTGTATCAGGAAAAAGCGTAGTGAATCATGTCCTTCCTGCCTGCCGTTTCCCCTCATTTGCATGCACGGATCAGATCAGATCGGTACACAGGTTAGTGAATCAGGTCGGAGGGAAATCAGGTCGCAAAGGGCTCGCAAACCGATCGGTTTGCTTAGTGAATCTAGCCCTAAGTTCAATACCCACTACCACTCCTTGTGACCCAGGACAAGTCACTTAACCCTCCATTGCTCCAGGTACAAAAAAAAAAAATAGATTGTGAGTCAAACTAGGAGCAGAGAAACTATCTAAATATAATGTGTACACTGCTAATTTTGTTACTACTATTTGGAATTCTACCAGGTACTTGTGACCTGGATTGCCCACTGTTGGAAACAGGAAATTGGGCTAGATGGACCTTTGGTCTGACCCAGTAGGGCTTTTCTTATGTTCTTCTGTACATTAGACAACACAAATATTTCAAAACAGGATTAAAACGCCCACTGATCATGGTACTATAAAAGCCTTATGAAACAAGTATGCATTTAGTAACTTAGAAAATTGTAAATAAGATTTCACGTGTCATAACTCATCTGGAACATACAAAATCAACAGCATAAATAGCCTGAAGAAAAGGGACAAAGAGTGCTTTTAATCAAATTGACGTGA
Organism: Geotrypetes seraphini; assembly: GCF_902459505.1. NCBI lineage: Eukaryota > Metazoa > Chordata > Amphibia > Gymnophiona > Dermophiidae > Geotrypetes > Geotrypetes seraphini. Next base: position 242,276,017 of record NC_047085.1, on the reverse strand, counting down.
CGTGGCCCATGTTTCGGCATAAAGCCTAGTTTAGGGGTCTCTGAATCACACCATTGGAATAGAGATGTTGTGAGCATCACAGCTTCTTAGAAGTGAATTCATTGATATTGTACATCCAGTTCTGTGAGATTTTGCTATCAGTCAACTCTTAGAAGTAAGAAGGGATTATGTGATTCAGAGACCCGTGACAAAGGCTTTATGCTAAAACACGGTTCAGGTTGCTTTGATTAAAAGCCATCTTTGTCCCTATTCTTCAGGTTGTTTGTACTGTTTGTTTTGCACATTCTTTGATCCATAACTCATCTGGAAGACAGTTCCATAATTTGAAACCCTTAACAGAAGTGGAGCCAAGATGGCCGCGTTCCAGAGAGCTTGCATCTAATGAAGTGTATTCCTTAAAAAGAAAAAAATTCCTAAACCTTTCGATTTTTGCTTCAATTGTGCAATGTCTCTTACCAAGTGCAAGGGAAAGGTTAAGGATGTTCACCTCCAGCCGTGGCGTCGTCTCCCTTAAAGTTGCTGATACAAAATACACTGAATTGCTTCACCTCTGGTCACCAATTGACAGTTTGAGGAAGGGGGTCCTGCAGAGGGAACAGATGGAGGAGCGTCTGACTTTCAAGGACATGATGTGTCTCTCCCTCCCCACACACACACACACATACACACCCGTGGCTCAACCACTGCCGTTCCCAGAGGATTTGAGGAAAGGGATGGAGAGCTAAACCATATCAGAAGGAATTATGTCTAGGCTTGAGATTGGTGGAGTCCTTCCCTCAAAGACACCGGTGAAAGAGAAGAACACAGGGGAGTTTGGAAGCATAACTCCACCTAAGGTGGTGACTATACAGTAGAGACAATTTGACAAGCAATTATGAAGCTTGATACGACAGGAAAAATTGCTCAAGATATGGCCACTCTTGTAAGTAAAGTGGAAATTCTCTCTCAAACAGTTGAAAAGGTTCAGCAAGATTGCACTGAAAAAAATTAAGCAAATACACATTGAAACTGCTAATCTTAAAGACTCTCCCTCTGTTTGATTAAGGTACGCTATGTGTTATAGCGCACATTTAGCGTGCGCTAAATATACGTGTGTGCTAACCGCTAATGTGTCCTTAGACTAACATGCACCTGTTAGTGTTTAGCAAAAGGAGCCCTCTGTCTCAGCAGTTATTAAAGATATTTATTACAAGAAAGATTGAACAACTGGAATTTTTTCATAGAAGACTGCATGTACTGAATTGTCCCAAAAAATTAGGTATGGTTTGTGTTGATGTATTTAAGAAACGTCTATGGAGAGGTTGAGTTGAGTTGAGTTGAGTTGAGTTTAGTCTTATGGAAAATTTAAAATTTTGCCCAGAAGTTATTTCTCCGTTTACCAAAGCATATTATTTGCCTGCTTTTAGTAGTACAGGAGTCAGTCCTTTGAATGAACAATTACCATCTGGAATACAAGTTCAAAATCAGCTTCAGAAAAATGAATTGAATGATTTATTAACTGTATATTAGAGAACATGTCTGTTCCTGATCAAGCTACTCTGATAAGTTAATTTTGTTTTTGAGCAAGTTTTAAATGCTATTATGAGGATTTATTTTAAGAACTTAGGAACTTTATTTTGTGGACAACATGTCTGATGTGACAAAGGGCTCCTTTTATCAAGGTGCGCTACGGGGGTTAGCGCGTTGGACATTTCATCACACGCTAACCCCCGTGGCACACCAAAAAACTAACGCCTCGTCAATGGAAGCGTTAGCGACTAGCACGGCTGGCGGTTGAACATGCGGTATTCCGCGCGTTAACTGCCTCCTGCCGCTTGATAAAAGGAGCCCAAAGTCAACACACGAAAGGAGAAAGCAATTTTTATTTCTGAGAGAAGAAACTAGGAAATTGGACATGATTTTTTATTGGCCTATCCATGCAAGTGTGTGATTAAATACTTGGAATTGAAATACATTTTTTCCAACCTGAACATCTTAAATCTTTTATAGATTTAAAGGGTTTAACCAGTGGTATTACATCTTGAAGTTTAATGATATAAATGTCTGGTAGTAAACCATACAACCTTTGCTTTAAAATGTTTCTCTTCAGAATCACAGGTCTTTGGAACAACCTTACTACCCCGCTGCGGAAACTGGGCTCCCTCCAATTATTCCACAAGCAACTAAAAACCTGGCTTTTCACTAAAATGTAATTCTATCCCCCCTTACTCTTCTCTTCTATATATAAGTTCATGTAAACCTATTTTTTTTCTCTTCTCTTCCTATATTTTAAGTTCTTGTAAATTGTGCCGAGCTCCACATCCGTGGAGATGATGCAGTATATAAACTTAAGGTTTAGTTAGTTTAGTTTAGTTTAGTTTCTTTATTTTCACTCCTCTATTTCACTAGATCTGCTCCCCGATATTGTATTGTAGTCTAAGGAAGAGATTGAGTTTTTTCTTCTTTTATATATAATTTCTGACCTGATTGTTTGTATAAGAGAACTTTTTCTGTAATAATATATATTATTTATTAATAATAAACAAAAAAATCCTTCAGTAGAAAACATTTGTTGTCTACATTACTACATTTTCCACAGATTAGAGGAGTATGGTATATATGACAGCTCAACTCTTCTTTTGCTTATGCTGCTATTACAATTTGGAATAATCTAACTGTTCACATTAGGACTAATATTAACTACTTAAGGTTTTGTACAAATTTGAAAACTTTTGTCCATTTAGCGCACATAAAATGCTAGCGCGTTCATAGAATATAATGAGTGAGTTAGCATTTAGCACGTGCTAAATCGGCTAGCGCACCTTAGTAAAAGACCCCCATGATTTGTTGTAATATTCATGGTATGATGATATTTTAATTATTGATTGCTTTTGTGTTTTCCTGTAGATTTTATGGCTTCTTTGGATGTGAATTGTCATGAACCTTTTTAGTATAGTGCAATTAATAAGTTGCGTATTAGATTAGGCCTCTGGGTGAATATGATCCCTGATTCATTGAAAATATCAACGATTAAACCATTGATTAAGGATTAAAACGTAGGAGAAAAAAAAATTAGCAATTTTCATCCAGTAGCATCATTACCTGTGATCACAAAAATCATGGAAAAGGTGGTATATTCACAATTTGATCGGCACTTGCAGAGCCACCATATTCTTGATGACCATGAGTATGCATTTAGGAAACACCATAGTATGGAGATGTTGGTGTCAATGCTTGATGAGATGAGAAGTAGACTAGATAGTGGTAAATTGGTGGCTTTCTTGGATATCTCAGCGACATTCGATACCATTGACCATGCAATATTGTTAACTAGATTGAGGAGTTGTGGGATTTGTGGTACAGTATTGACTTGGTTTGAATCTTTTCTGAATGGGAGGCAGCATGAAGTTTTGGAAGGAGGAAGTCTGTCTTGTTGTAGAGAGGTCAAGACAGGTGTTCCCCAATGGTCCGCTTAGTCCACAGCACTATTTAATCTAAACTGAACTAAATCTTGGGTTTGTATACTGCATCATCTCTGCATTCGCAAAGCTCAACACGGTTAACAAGGGTTAGGGTAGAAAGGAACTCCAGTGAAGGGAAAAGACAAAATGAAGAGAAAATTTAGGACAGAGTAACCAGAGAGAGGAAGAGTTACATTTTTGAAAATAACCAGGTTTTCAGATGTTTATAGAAGAGTTGGAGGGAGCTCAGATTCCTAAGAGGGGAGGTAAGATTGTTCCAGAGCTCAGTGATTCTGAAAGGGAGGGAGGAACCCAGTTTTCCTACAAGGGAAACGCCTTGTATCTTGCACCTCTTTGCAAACTGCTGTTCAGACTTGGTGTTTCATATCGACTTTACATCGACAATATTCAGTTATTTTTCCCAGTAGAGGGAGATTTTAATGCACAATCATTGCGATGTTGGTTGTAGCAGTAATTAAGAAGTGGATGGACTTCTTAATCATCCAGAAAATAAGAACATAAGAACATAAGAAGCGCCATCTCCGGATCAGACCTTCGGTCCATCAAGTCCGGCGATCCGCACACGCGGAGGCCCTGCCAGGTATACACCTGGCTTATTTTATAGCCAACCATATCTTTATATGCCTCTCTCAAGGAGATATGCATCTAGTTTGCTTTTGAAGCCTAGGACTGTCGATTCTGCAATAATCTCTCCTGGGAGAGTATTCCAGATGTCAACCACTCTCTGTGTGAAGCAGAACTTCCTGATATTAGTCCTGAACTTGTCCCCCCTTAGCTTCATTTCATGTCCTCTTGTCCGTGTCAAATTGGACAATGTAAATAATCTCTGCTCTATTTTGTCGATTCCTTTCAGTATTTTGAAGGTCTCGATCATATCCCCACGCAGTCTCCTCTTCTCAAGGGAGAACAATCCCAGTGTTTTAAGTCGATCCTCATATTCCAGTTTCTCCATACCCTTCACCAGTTTAGTCGCTCGTCTCTGCACCCTCTCCAGCAGTTTTATATCTTTCTTTAGGTAGGGAGACCAATGTTGGACACAGTATTCCAAGTGGGGTCTGACCATTGCCCTATAAAGCGGCATTATAACTTTCTCCGATCTACTTGAGATTCCTTTCTTTATCATGCCCAACATTCTATTTGCCTTCTTTGCCGCTGCCGCGCATTGTGCCGACGGCTTCAGGGTCCTATCTATCAGTACACCCAGATGAAGGTGATGTGCTTCGTTAGGCTTTGATGTTACATTACATTACATTGTATTAATGACTTTTATTCTGCCATTACCTTGTGGTTCAAGGTGGATTACATAAGAGGTTATCTGGATATTTCCAGATAACCTCTGGAAATATCCAGAAGAGTTACAGCGCGTTGCTTCGGGAGATTGAAATGCTTCCTGCGGTATTAGTTTGTCTTAATGGATTTCTTGAATAGCAGGGTTTTTATTTCTTTTCTAAAAGTTTTGCAGTCTGGTGTCGTGATCGGTAGGTTGGAGAGTTGGTGGTCTAGTTGCTCTTGATTTACTGGGTGAAACTGTGCCAATATTGCAGGAGGTGAAATATCTGGGTGGACTTGGGGCTCACGTTTAAGGGGCAGCTGCAGGTGGTGGTACGGAAGGTGTTATTTCAACTTCGTATGGTAAATGGACTTAGACCCTATTTGTCAGACCATTTGTTTAAAACAGTCCAGCAGACAATTGTTCTTTCTGTTCTTGATTACTGTAGTTTGGGTGTACAAGTGTCGGTGTTGTGTGCGCTTCAGGTAGTCCACAATTCAGTGATCAGAACTCTGTTTAGGTTGGGGAGACAAGAACAAGTGACAGAATATTATGTGAGTTTGTATTGGTTAAAGTTGATGGATAGGATTTGCTTTAAGCTATTACTAACAGTCTATATGTGCTTGCACAACTTGTCTCCTAAACATCTTATTGAGAGCATTCTGCCACCAGCTCCCTTTTCTCAGTCGCCAGCTTTCTTCCCAGTCCCCAGAGTCAGCATTAGTTCCCAGCTCCTTTCCCCTAACGACCAGTCCCAGCATTAGCCCCCAGCTCTCTCAAATCTCTTGCATTAGCTATAGTATTGAACCCCATCAGTCTCCAGCTCCCTTCTCCAATTGTTATGTCCTTAGCCATCTTCTCCCACCTCTCAACTCTAAAATCCATTTCCAATCTCCATCCCTCAGATCCCACCTGCCTGCCTTCCCTAATCGTGTTCCTACCTGCTCCTATTCCACAGCTGCTTAACAGACTTGAAACATGACTCCAGTTTCATATCAATAGGGCAACCAAGGAAGAAGAGGAACAGGGGGGTGGGGGGGCATATGGAGGGGTAATCCACTGAGGCAGGCTCTAGCTCCTCCTAATGTGGGTGCTCTGAGTCATTGCCACACTGAATCACCTCTTAAACTGGCCCTGGTCTCCATATCCCCTTCTCCCTTTCCCATTCCAAATGATCCAACAACTTTTTTTCTCTTTCTTCTCTTTCCCTTTTCCCATGTGCCCCAGCATGTATTCCTTTCTTTCCTTCTCTCTTTCTGTCCAGCACTGTCCCTTCTGGCTTTCCCGTACCTCCCGTGGTCGCCTACCCCCCAGAAAAAAATGCAATCTGCCCCCTTCGTACCTGGGCTTGCCGCCCCCCCTCAAAAAAAAATAAAAACCACAAACACTTAAAACTCATTGGTCATATCCAATGTAGTGGCTCTGAGGTCTAAAAAGAAAAAGACAGAGCTACCAGCACATATGTAACTGTGTACTGCAACACTCACAGCCAGACTCTGCTGGAGCTTCCCATAGAGCAGCAGGAAGTGTGTCACAGGAAGGGGTTCTGACACAGCCTGGCTGTGAGTGTTGCAGCACATAACTCTGTATTGGCAGCTCTAGCTTTTCTTTTTAGAGCTTAGAATACTGCAGGAGGAAAGAGCTGTGAATTTGACAGGTGGGGGTGGGGGGGGGTGGACACAGATTGCAGCAGGTGGGGTTGCCAGAAGAGGCAGTGCTGGATGAAAACAGAGGGGAGAAAGAGGGGTATATGCTGGGGCAGATGGGGAAGGGGAAGAAGTGGAAGGCATCCAGTCTACATCCATGCAGAAGGAGCAGCCATTTTGAGAAGTACAATACCTGAGGCAAGAGCAAGTGGGCATCGCTCTTGCCTCATCCATAGGTATTGGGTCAGGTGTCTCTAGACACCAGGAACTTCTTTTTCATTTTAAATTTGGGTTGGGCAGGTGGAGGGGGGGATGGGTTGTATTAGTTTGAGTGATTGGGGGGGGGGAATAGGATGTTACTTGAGTGGGTAGAGGGAAAAGAGATGGGGCCAATGTTGACCTTAAGGGCCCTCTGCCAGCCTCAGAGCTGGAGGTAGGTTTCTGGGATTGAGCCTCCATGGTAGACAACACACAGCTCTGCATGCTACAGGATAGCTAAATCAGCTATTTAGCATGTATTTTAATATGCTCTGCACTGATATATACCACGATAGCGCAGAAGACCTTTCAGCATTATACTTGTTATAGGTGCACTGTAGACCATGGTAGTTTTCTGCATTCGCCTCTAAGTTAGACACTAGTGCTGACTTTTCAGTTGACCTTCACAATGTCAACTGGAAATTGCCCCGCTGACTCCCCCACTTGATTCAAAATTAGCCAAGACATACATTCTATGTAACCACAATTTGTAGTACATGATTGCTGATAGAAATTGAGGACATTAAATAAATGATCAATTAAAACACGTCACAAGGTTTGCTATTTTTCTCATTCTCAATGTCCTCATTAGGAATGTTCACTATGCACTTCACAGTTTCATTTGGAGTGACTGCCATATACTGAGATTAGAACAGTAAGATTCTCAAATCACAAATTCATTTCATGCTCCTCCACTAATTACTAGGATAGAGAAAAGATACTCGAAGCACTTGACACTTACCCAGTTGAGATTCTCCTGCTGACAAGTCGCCAACTTGAATGTTCTTATAGGGGGGCAAAAAAAAAAAAAAGAAAAAAGGCAGCAATCTTCAAAAATTAGATTACTGACTGAATCCCCAACAGCAGAATAAATTTTTAACATCAGTCTCAGAATTCAGTCCTGTGTTCTAGTTTGTCAGTTGTAACTATGTTGCTCATGTTGTCACCTGCGCTGTAGGCACGACAAATACCTGACAAAGAAACTAAAATTATTTTCACAGAGATTCCGTCTAGCGTTGTAGCTTTAATTTCTTTAGGTTAAGTAGCTATGGATGAGGAGTGTTGGATAAAATTCCCCTCAGAGATATTAGTCAAGATTTCTTGTAATTCTGTAACTTATAGATTTGAATATGTTATTCTTCATCAATCACTATGCCATATTTAATAGGTAATGTGTACAGCAGTCCTTTGTACTGTTATGCTATCACTCGTGTTCTCCACAAACAGTACTTCATAACATATTCATTTATCATTTTTACTTATTCATTGGTCTTCAGAAGTGCCAGTATTAGCCAACTGGTTTGAGTGGCCAAATACTATGTGGCACTAGCCTCCTCATCAGACCGTTATGTTTTATATAAAGTGCTTTATTGCTTCTCTACTTCAGTGCTTGAGTAACTAAATAAATAATCTTTCAACTTATCTTTTTTTCTGCATTTTCTGAGTTTTCCCTTTGTCAATAGTTATCGGGAAGGGACCTGTCTGTCATTCCGACATGTTTTGCCCGAAGGCTGTATCAAGTAAAAGTCCCCCCTTCTGCTTTAGCTCCACACCATCCATTGGAAATTTTGTGACAAAGATGCTACTTGGAAATTTCCAATGATTGGGATGGTGTGGAGCTAAAGCAGAAGGGGGGACTTTTTCTTGATACAGTCTTCGGACAAAACATGTCAGAATGACAGATCCCTTCCCGATAACTATTGACAAAGGGAAAACTCAGAAACTGCTGAAAAAAAGATAAGTTGAAAGATTATTTATTTAGTTACTCAAGCACTGAAGTAGAGAAGCACTAAAGCACTTTATATAAAACATAACAGTCTGATGAGGAGGCTAGTGCCACATAGTATTTGGCCACTCATACCAATTGGCTAATACTGGCATTTCTGAAGACCAATGAATAAGTAAAAATTATAAATGAATATGTTATGAAGTAATGTTTATGGAGAACATGATATTTAATAGGTACACTTTGAAAAAAAACTATTTTATTAAGGTGATGTTTCCCATGAATTTATTCTCAAATGGTTCTGACTTGCCTAAAAAAAATTAATATATGGAGGGAAAATATAATTTAAATCACAAAAATTAAGTCATAAAAGTATATGCCTTGATGTCCAGCTTCAAATAAACATAAAAGTAATAGCTGATCGCACCTAGTAGCTGTGCAGGTGACATGCCCACTTCCTGAGAAGTGCCGTTAGACTTAGCCAGTACCCTGATGAACATTGGCAGTGACTGGCTATATCGCACAACATAGATGATCACCGGCCAATCAGCTGACCATGATAGTCAGAGGGAGCCAGCTGAATATTGGTGGTTAGAAGGCTTAGGGCAGTGTTCTTCAATGCAAGGTTCGGGGGCCAATGGCGGCCCCTCAAGACCTCTGGAATAGCTCCAACTGTCTTTCTGGAGGTTTTTCCTGCTACTCTACCCAGCCTCAGGACAGAAAGGAGAAACTGGATGGGGGTTAGGGCCGCATGTTGGAAGGACAAGGCATTTCTCAATAGGCAAAAGGAAAATGCATTTAGAAATGCTCACAACCTTAAGGATGGAGCTGTGAAGTGGACTGGTCAGCAGTGTTGTGGCCCTGCACGGGAAGATATTTGATGGTTCTCCTTCAGCTCATTAGAATCCAAAGTAGCCCCAGCATAAAAATTAATAGAGACCACTGACTTAGGGGTATTTAGGGAGCCAGGAGCCATTCCCAGTCAGCTAAATACCACTTAATATTGGGTGGTACATATCTAGTCCTTATTTTACAAAGCAAATGCACACGTATGGGGACAAACTTCCCCAAAGAGATTTGCACCAGTCCAGAAGCATTTTTTAAGTGCTTGTTTTGGTCAGGGCTTTACAACAGAGATTAAGGGAGTAATTCTCCTTTATTCCCTGATTTTTATTTACATTTTTAGAATGAAAAAAATAACCATTTCTTGCTCATTTTTTTCTCTGTGTAGATTTTATATACTCTCCATGCTGGCAAACACATGTGCACTACTGCATGTCCTTAGAAGTATTTTACAAAGGCTCCACATTTGACAGTCTTTTTTTAAAAAAATACCAATAATACTGAGCATGACATTAGACCTACCCATTACCGCACTAATAATAACAAAAGAACCTCCACTGCGACCACCTATTAATTATTTTACAAACCACCTCACCCACAACAACACGTTAAATGTTTATAAGATCTACAACTTACCTCTCTAGCTAATCATTGTAACTCTACTTTTTTAATTAACCTTTTGTAATCCGCCTTGAACCGCAAGGTAATGGCGGAATAGAAATCCCTAATGTAATGTAATGTAATGTAATGTCCTGACCTGGGCATTTCAACTTGATGTCCTATGTCAAATGGGCTTTCGTGCCTATTAACCTGCAAGGTATAACAACATGCATTTTTGTGCATTTTTTAGTGAATTGGCCCAGTGGTTAATAATTGGAGCTGAAGAAAATAATGTGTTGTGACTATCTATCTCTGGTTAGCAGATGGACTCCTGAGCTTGCAGACTTGTCTGTTACAGTTTATCTGCAAGCAGCAAGGAGAATGGGTTGGAAATTATCACTTCACTGCCATGCCAATTGTAATACTCTCATTGGGTACACTGCTACAGAATAAACTGCAGTTTGATAGAACTTACTAAACCTTACATATACAACAAGAAACCTTCTTTGTGTGGAGTAGTGAAGTATATTATCATAACTACAGTATAACTATCCCTTTAACATGTGAATTGAATCACATTTACTTTTCAATAAACCCATTGTTCAATAAAGAAAGGAAAAGAAAAAAGAAAAAGAAAAGGGATCTTTATAAAATCAGTCATCTCTATTGACTGTGTAATGAACCATCAGTAAGTAACCTTCTTTCAGCTCCATACAGATTATCTGCAAGGCTGCAACCTGAACAGATGGGATTGCTTCCCTAATTATCTCCTCACAGTCACTGGGGAGAGTGGGCAGTAACCAAAGGATACCATGGACAAGCTCTGTCTCTCTAAATAGAAAATCTAGGACCAAATGTTTTAAATGATGCTGAAAAATTGACACTGGCAACCCCCCCTCCCCCCCCCCACACACACACACAAAAACACGCTAAGCGATGTTCTATAAGCAATGTTTAAAGTTAGGCGCCATTTATATGTTGCATAGGTTATATGATGACTATGTTTGCATTTTGTAAACCGCTTAAGTTTAAGCGAGTTATAATTTTTATTAAAATAAATAATAAAATTTATAGAATAGCACTTAACACTGGATCCTTGCCTAACTTTAGATGCAAGAATATGCACCAGCTAAGCTCTTGTTGTAAATACTCGCGTCTAAACTAGGTTTGGATCTCCCTTTTTTTTTCTGTCACCTCTCTTATTTAATATTTTTCTATCTCCTCTACTCACTATCTCACAATCACTGGGCTTTACATCTTTTTCCTATGCTGATGATATTCAACTACTACATCCTTTCAACCCAGAAAATAATGAAGAAATAAAAGCCATCAATACAAAACTGGAATTAATAAAAGACTGGCTAAACTGTAACAAATTGGCACTGAACATTCAAAAAACTAAAACCATGTTTTTTACCTGGAAAGGTAACTTAACACCAATATCACCGTTCATTCTTGATAGTACCCCTCTAGAATCTGTACCTAAGTTGAAAATTCTCGGAGTAGTGGTTGACATCGACCTATCATTTCACAGTCATATCAGTGAAATAGTTAAATCTTGTTTCCATAGATTACGTCTTATCCGCTCAATTTCTACATTTTTAGATCCAAAATCTGTCAATATATTAATCCATTCTTTGATCATATCTAAAATTGATTATTGTAATTCTCTTTTAATTAATATAACTCAGAAAGAAAAAAGACAACTTCAAATAATTCAAAACACTGCAATAAAATTAATCCACAAAGCGAAAAAATATGATCATGTCACACCACTAATGATTAAATCACATTGGCTTCCCATCTCCCACCGAATTAACTTTAAAATTCTATTTCTAGTACACAAAACACTAATCTTCAACGAACCACAATTTATGTCAAGAATGATCATCCCATATAATGCTCCACGCTCTCTACGATCATCTTCCTCAAACCTATTAACAATTCCCTCCTTAAAAATCATTGGTACAAGAAGAAATGATATATTTTCCGTTATGGCCCCTAAATTATGGAACTCTCTGCCAAGTTATATTAGAAATGAAAAAGATCTTTTATCTTTTAAAAAAATTTTAAAAACCTTTTTGTTTCAAGATGCTTTTGATGTATAATACGGCATATCTTAGACCCTTTACTTTTTGTTATATTTTGTTATGATTTTCAAACTCATTAATCCCCTCCCCTCCCTATTGTATTTTCCCCTTTATGTAAATTCCAACAGAAAAATGAAATTGTAACTTCTCCCCCCTTTCCTCCTCATTCATATTCGTCTCTATTTTGATTATTTAAATTTTAATTGATCCATGTAGTCTGTGTTGTGAATTGTACGTGAGACCACTATCTAGTGGCTTTTAAATTGTTCATCGCTTAGAAAATTTGTATAAGCGATTCATCAAATGTTAATAAAACTTGAAACTTGAACTTGAAACTTGATAAATTGAAAGAATGTCCTTGATATGCCCATGATCTTCCCCAGGCCATGCTCCCTTTATGGTGCCACTCATAAAATTTACACATGGGTCCTTGCGCCTAAATATGCACAGGTAATTTTACTAAATGCCATAGCACCAGTGATTATTAGCATCCAATTATCAGCAGTAATTGTCTTTTTATTTTTTATTTATTTATTATTTATTAATTTTATACCTTTACAAGAAAATACATCTTGCTTAGGAAAATACAGCAGGAATAATTGTTCAAATGTTCAAAATCACATTTTACAATAATAAAAGAAAAGGAAATATGGGTATGCTTTTTTAGACCTCAAAAAGCTATTGAGGGGGGTTAAACAAATAGTTGAGAAGCTAATCAATCATATTACAAAGAATCAAAAGTACCATGAAAGGCCATAACATAACACTCTGCATTCTAAATACCATTAATCACCTATACACCAGCAGCCATTTTCTTCAGTTCCAAAAAAGATCTTAACTGCTCTAGTTGAAAGAAGACATACTTAACTTGAGCATATTTCACAATGCATTCGCAGGGATACGCGAGCAAAAAGGACGCACCCAAAGCCCTGGTATCCTGTCGCATTACTAAGAAAAGTTTCCGCTTTTCCTGGGTAACCTTTGTTACATCCAGGAACACCCATATCTTTTTACCGTAGAACAATTCTCTAGAGACACGAAAGTAAAGCTTCATAAAAGAGTCAATGTCCTGTTGGAAAACAAATGAAGCTAGAAGTGTCATTCTCTGAGTCATATCTGTAATAGATTCCTCTAATATGGCTGAAATATTAAGTCCAATTGTAGAATCTGTTCTCCAACCCCCATTACTTCCCTGTTTTTTGGTGAAGAAGGCAAATAATAAACTTTATTCAAAGGAGGAATATTGTCCGTGGAATACTTTAAAATTTCTACTAAGTATTTCTTAAAAATATCATAAGCCAATATCCCAGGTACTTTGGGGAAATTCAAAATCCTAACATTCAGCCTTCTATTAAAGTTTTCTATATTTTCAAGTTTACGGTGTAAAGTCATTGAATCTTTAATTGCAGCATTTTTAAAGTCCACAAGGGATTTCACTTCTGTTTTTACTTCCGTGAAGCTATTTTTAGTCTCACTATTTGATTGTTCCAGTGCCTTGGTTAATTCGTCCATCTTACTAGCCATCATTTGTACCTTTGTAGAAGTCTTCGTTGCCTCAGAGTCCATTTTCTGTAACAGTCCCCAAATCGCTGCTAGTGTCACCTCACCAGAGGGAATAAACTCCCCAGCGTTGGTCGCCATCGGCAGAAGCTCATCTGCTCTGGGCGCTTCCCCCCTAAGAGCTCCGTGTGCAACTTCGGCAGCACTTTCCGTTCCTACTGCCAAAGCAGAAGAGTCAGCCGGACAGGGAGGTGGTTCGGTGAAAGGAGGCGAAAGTGAGATCTCATTTCCATGTGGGCTAGAGCCTTCTCTAATCTCTCCCACCGCCGGAGTTACATCGCCCCGCTGAATGCAGATACCAGATAACAATTGTTCAATCGTCTGCTGACGAGCTAGGAGCATTGGCGTCGAGGAAGCTGGCGTCTTAATGCTCCCTTTCCTCTTATGGGGCATTTTTTCTTGCGAATATTACTCCCAAAGCAGAGAGAGCACGATCTCAGCGTCTGGTCTATACCGCCATCTTGACCGTCTTTTTATTTTTTTATGTATTACACTTATAGCCTGCATATCAGACATCTATGCGGATAACAACAACGTAATAATTAAAACAAAACATGACATACATCAACAAATAGAACATGGCAGATCATTATAAAAAAGCAGCATACAATAAACAACCTTAAACCCATACCTTAAAATAATTAAAATCAAGCAATTACAAAATGGCCTAATATGAAAAGGCAAGTTGAAAGAAGTAGGCGTTCAGACTTTTTCGAAATGCCAGAAAATTAGAAATCAAATGGATGGAATCTGGAACCGAGTTCCATAGTAAAGGTCCAGCTACTTGGAACATATGTGATCGATTTACAACTTTAGTGACAGAACAAATTGTGGGAACAACTAAGAAATCTTTGACCCATGATCTCAGAGAACGAGAAGCAATCACTTTAGCCAATAGGTCATGTGCAGATTTCAATACCAAAGTTAAAAGCTTGAATTGTATTTGCCATATAATTGGCAACCAGTGAAGTTCGGCCAGTACAGCAGGGATTAGTTAAATAGTATGCATAAATTGAGTGCACACTCAAATCTGTGCATGCAGTTCTTGCCACCATATATAGAATGTAGGGATTAATTAATAAAAAGGTAGTAAATAAGTCAATCCAGGCTATGATAAACAATGAAAAAGGAAAACAACTGAACAGTCTTCCACCAATGCATTTTTTTTAATTTTTTACTATGAATAATATTTTTAATGAGTTAGCAGCAGAAGGAACTAGAAATGGATGTGTGATGACAGCTGGCATGATGCATATTTTTAAGGCTTTTCTAACTGGCTGGAAAAGTCAGTTACCCTCAATACGAGAAATGTGCTTTTTATTTTCCCTTTCATTTGTCAGAATCCTCTCTTGCCATTCATTATTTGCAGTCTTTCTTCATTATTGAACGTTGATCTTTACGTGAGTCTAGTGAAAGTTTTATCCTGGGTATGTGCGCATTCTCATTCTAAATGGGATTGAAGGAAAGAAAGAGGGAAGCTCTCAAATGATTTATGCTAGTAAAGCACTTCTTACCCTTGTAAATGGCTCTGAGAGCTGTCTTATGCCGGGTTTCACTAAGCCACGGTAGAGGTAACTTTGCTGATGCTCATAGAATTCCTGAGCGTCAGAGCAGTTACCTCACCGGAACACAGTAGAAACCTATGCCGCGGCTTAATAAAAGGAGCCCTTAGGCCTGGCTTCTCGAACCAGCGGCGATATCAATAGAGCCTTAAAAGTGGCCATCAATCACGTGTCAATCACGCAATGGCACCGGTTTCAGAATTGCACCATTCAGACGGCATTTTTTTAATGAAGGTATGGGCGCCTACCGGCACCAAGAACATCGGTGCCGGTTTGAGAAATCCAGACCTTAGTGAATAAGGGAAGAGAATCAGTCATCATATCCATAGCATAGTGGAATTTGAGGTGGCCACAATGAATATGCATGAGATGACAACTCATTGATTGTAACCACAGAAAGGCATTATATCAATTCTCATGAATTTGTATGTACTGTCTTAATAATCAAATACATCTATTCTATTCTTTTATATTCAATGTACTTATTAATCACCCACGCCTTTAAAAAAAAGCTTCTGAGCAACTTTATATTTTAAAGAAGCTAGTGCATTCACCAGAAAAAGAAACCCGCCATTAGATTTATGCATGAGAATAATATTTAGCAAAACATTTTTAACATGCAACATAAGTCAGAGTTCAAAAAGCTTGTTTGATTTTCAAGGGAAATCCCCTACCCTCTCTACCTCTTCTTCCCTTTATATGTTACTTTATGGGTTCATAGACAACCCCGCGAAAGACAAAGGCGCGTGCCGACAACTGAGCGCAAGACGGAGGCGCGCGCCAAAGAAAATTACAGTTTTTAGGGGCTCCGACGGGGGGTTTTGTTGGGGAGCCCCTCCCCAGTTTACTTAATAGAGATCGCGCCGGCGTTATGGGGGGTTTGGGGGGTTGTAACCATCCACATTTTACTGTAAACTTAACTTTTTCCCTAAAAACAGGGAAAAAGTGAAGTTTTCAGTAAAATGTGGGGGGTTACAACCCACCAAACCCCCCACAACGTGGCGCGATCTCTATTAAGTAAAGTGGGGGGTTCCCCCCACGCCCCCCCCCCCGTCGGAGCCCTAAAAACAGTAATTTTCTGTGGCGCGCACCTCCGCGCTGTGCTCAATTGTCTGCGCGCGCCTTTGTCCCGGCACGCTTTTGACCTGACACCACTTTATGAGCACCATATATTGAGCCACCCTGTATCCTGTGTGTCTGTCATAATTTAGGTTGTAAGCTCTTTGGAGCAGGGTCTGTCTCTTGCGTGTTTAATGTACATCGCTGCATGAATCTTGTAGGGTTATAGAACATAAGAACTGCCATATTGGGACAGACCGAAGTGTCCATCAAGCCCAGCATCCTCTTTCCAACAGTGGCCAACCCAGGTCCCAAGTACCGAGCTAGATCCCAAATAATAGAACAGAATTTATGCTACTTATCCTAAGAATAAACAATGGATTTCCCAAGTCATCTCAATAATAAATAGCACTGAACAACAAAGTTTTTGCTTCTTCAACACTTTTGGGTATATCTTACAGATGTGAAAATCACATTTTTTAAAAAAAAATTCTTTATTGATTTTCCAAACTGCAATAGTGCAATATACAGATATATAACATACAATTAATCAGCAAAACCACATACAACTTTCAAATATACCTAACCAAACCATTTTTTCCCACCCACCCAATATTTATTCAATAAAACACTGAAATATAAATTTTCCCAATAACCTTACCCTATTCAAATAAATAATATCTTTCCATCCTTCCCTCTTCCCCAAGTGTAAACATTTAAAGATCAAATTAGTACAGATCCCTGGATGTGTACAAAAATAAACAAAAACTGACTCATAATCAAAGACCTTCTATAGCAAAGAGATATAAGATGTCAACGGCCCCCAAACCAATTTAAATTACTGTGCCCCAAACAATCAGCATTCATCCTTTTGTATCTATAGCTGGAACAAAGATTTGCCCACCAGAAAAGGAAATTTAGACGATCACAATTCTTCCAATTTCGAGTTATCATCTGGATGGCTATCCTGGTCATGACAAGGAAAAGACGGCATTTATATCGATCCATAGGGGCTTAACATACGAAAATCACATTTAAAATTATCACGTACCGTTTTAACAAAAAAGTACATTTTTACAATTTATTGTTATACTTTCAGGCTAATGCAATTCATTCTTAGCCTAATTTTTAATATAGGCCTATTGCTCATGTTTTACCTTGCTGGATATAGTGTGGGCATGTCCAAGCGTACATTCAGGACAGGTTGCATAACGTTCATGGAAATTATTCAGTCTCAGCATGCTTGTACATGGGCTTGGTTGACAAACTTCTTAGAGCATACAAAGCCATGAAATGCAACGTGTTTTCAAGAACTTGCCTGTCACTCAGTATTGACAATATGATAATGAAACAATGTCCCCCACTGGCAGGAGTGTAGATGGAGGACTCCTGTTCAGTTTAGATGAAACAGTGGCAGCCAGATGTGTGTACAAATTCCAGCTCATGCCAATTGTTTTTTTTTAATATCCATTTATTGCTCTTTAATGTTTCATTAGTCAACTAGGTTGCACGTGGATCTCAAAAGTGTGCCCAAATTTGGGTGTCCATATCTGGGTGCCATATATAGAATCTGGGGCTAATTTATTGCATCCTGGACAGATATTTATTTTTCAGTTATTAGCCTGAACTTCACAAATGAAAATCTCTCAGATAAAGTTAATATTATCTAAGATTTTTAGGGGCTAATACACAGTATTATTTTTAAAGGTTTGGGTGCATAAATTTTAAGGTGCAGAAAATAATTTTATAAATAACTTTAACATGTAGAACAGCATTTACCATGCTCAGGAAGATATACATTTGCCCTGGTATACGCAGGCTAAAGTGCTAAAAAATATAAAGCTATATGCAATATGGACCTGAATCTATATATAGTGCCTACAAAAGTACCGATCATAACGGCACTTATGTGATTGGATAAAAGGCATGTGCCATATATCGAATCACACTTAGAGGCTGTATGCAGCATAACATGCAGATGCATCAATTTAGATCAAGAAAAATCAGATCCTAAGGGGCTCATAATCGAAAGAGAAAAACGTCCAAAAAACGTCCTTGGACGAACATTTCTCAAAAACGTCCAAGTGCCAATAATAAAAACGGGTTTTGGACGTATTTCTAAATGACCTAGGTCTAAGTCACAAAACCCCACCTAAAGTCACTGCAAACACATAAAACAGACCCCTACACACTACCCCAGTGATCACTAACCCCCCACCATCATAAAAATTTTAATTATAACTTTAAAATTCAGCCTCCAGACCATCATCACCTGACCGCCTGGCATAGGAAAGCCTAGTCATCCAGCACAGAGGCGGCTTAAGTCATCTTGGGGGTGAGTTAGGGACCCATAGAGAGGAGGACCCATGCCCATAAGCCCCTGTAATCACTGCATTGATACTTAAACATGTGCACTGCCCTATACACTCCCAAAACCCTTTTTTTACTGGCATATAAGTGGCTCCTGCAGCCATAAGGGCTATTGGGGTGGTAGATAAGTGGGTCTAGGGGATGCTGGAGGTGGTTTTTGGGGGGGGCTCATCATGACCTATAAGGAATCTGTAGTGAGGAGAAGACATGGAAGACTTTTTGTGAAGTTCACAGCAGTACCGTAAGGTACCCCACTATTTAGGTGGCATGTCTGGGTGTGCAGTCCATCACTTTGCAGACCTCTCCCACGTCCAACAGGGCTTGTTCTAGGCGTTTTGGACTTGGACAGAAAGTTGGACGAAAATGTGGTATAAAGATGGACAATTTAGTGGCTTGGACGATCAGATCAATAGGACGTATAGTTAGACAATTTTTGAAATGAAAAAAAATTTGGACATATCTTTCGAAAATATGTCTTAAGCTGTTTTTTACTTTGGACGACTTGCGAGATGGACGTAAACGCGCGCACAGGATATTACCACGTGTTACACGGCTAGAACTAATGCCAGCTCAATGCTGGCGTTAAGGTCTAGCGTGCGCTATTCAGCGCATTAATGCCCTAACGCAGCTTAGTAAAAGGAGCCCTTTATAAAACTGTGTCTACCAAGCTGTGCACGTAACTTCTTATTAGTACCAATAAGTATCAATTATGAGATGTTAATTTCCATTATTAGCGTCAATTGGTCTTGTTAAACAACTAAGTTGTGCACGCAGATCAGCTGTACGTACTAATTTGCAGGCACAACCTATGGTACGGAGGAGTGTGTGGCACAGTGGTTGGATCTACAGCCTCAGCATCCTGGGGTTCTGGGTTCAAACCCCGCGCTGCTCCTTGTGACCCTGGGCAAGTAACTCAGTCCTCTATAGCCCCAGGTACGTTAGATAGATTGTGAGCCCACCAGGACAGATAGGGAAAATGCTTGAGTACCTGATTGTAAAAACCGCTTAGATAACCTTGATAAGCGGTATATCAAATCCTAATAAACTTGATACTGTATAGCAAATTTGGAGGTATGGGGTAATTCTTATAAATAAGGTGCTAACATATACACAGCATATATGTGAATAAATGACTAGATAATAATAATAATAACAGTTTATATACCGCAATAATGTTAAGTTCTATGCGGTTTACAATAGATTAAGCGAGGTACAAATTGATTGAATTTAAGAGGGGGGGGAAGAGGAGAGATAATAGGACCAAAAATGCGTTGTTGAGGAGAAAGAGATTAATAGGACAGAGGAATCACTATGGAGGAGAAAGAAGATGAGTGGGTCAGTTGTCTAGTTACTTTAGAAACAGTTGAGTTTTTAGACGTTTTCTGAATTCCTCATAAGTAATGGGCGAAAGCAGTTGATCTAGGTCTTTACTCCACAATGCTGCTTGATGTGAAAGAAGGTGTTCATGGTGTTTTTTCAGTTTACAACCTCTAACTGGGGGAGAAACGAAGTAGGAATGAGAGCTTCTCTTGTGTCTGTTGGCAGAGAAGGAGAAAAGGTCAATTATGTATTTAGGGGCAAGTCCGTTTAGCGCTTTAAAGCAGAAGCAGGCAAATTTAAACTTTATGCGTGCTTCCATCGGTAGCCAATGTAGCTGCCGGTAGTAGGGTGATACATGATCGAATTTCTTTAGTCCGAAGATTAATCTGACCGCTGCATTTTGCATTAGTTGTACACGTCGCATATTTTTTGGGGAAATGGCTAAGTAGGCGATGTTACAATTGTCAAGTTGACTTAGTACGAGGGATTGGACCAGGGTTCTGAATGCCGACGATGAATTACATACATGTGCAAATGTGTGCACATGTATGTGAATGCCAAAAATCTGTCTACTTGCTATTATGTAAATATGCACATATCTTCCATGGTACTTATTTTACAGGTGGGCAGTCATATGGGTCAAACTATGGGCTGAGTATGACTTAGGACTCAGGCTTATGTATTTACATTATTGCATAAGTTACACACATCTCCAGAAGCAAGGTGCAAATATTTATACCATCTTTATGGCTGGAATAAGGGCTTCTACCTAAATGAATACCTAGTAATTGCTAGTACAGTACTTTATACAAGACAGTAGTGATGCCCTCTAGGTACTACGGTATAGAATTGTTCTCTCCCCCCAACTTTCATAAAACGTGCCTAAAGTTAGGTGCCAGGAAACAGTAAAGCAAATGATCTATTATATCCAGCATGGATTAGATGACAATAAGCAGATCATATGAAGAAAAAACTTGTATGTAATCAAAATGGTCCCAGGAATAGTGCCTAAAAGGTTGCTTCAGGGGCATACGACCAGTAAAAATAGCTTCCACCAGCACTGAAGAACTAGTCCTGGCCAGTTGTTGCAGACCCCATCTTTAGTGTTGGTGGAAGCTATTTTCAACACCGCTTGATTGTATGCCCCTGATGTAGCCTTGTAGGCAAAACGTGGCCATGCTGGTCACTATTCCTGGGAGCATTTTGATTAACTATAAGTTTTTCTTCATATGATCTGCTTGTTGTCTTCTGTTAAAGTAGATGCCTACATCAACATGCCTAGTCAGTGTAGGCTCCTAACTTAATTGAGTAATAGACTAAATTGGCACCGATAAGGCCCATTTTTTATAATGGCACCTTAAATTAGGCACAGGAAGGTGCCCTACTGGTATCTAACTTAATTGGTAAAAGCCATTTTAAAATGATTTTAAAATTGTTTAAATAAAAATGTAGGTGCCTAGAAAAATGGTACCTTCATCACGTCTACGGGGGAGCCTTAGAATGCCTAAGGTTGAAGTAGACATTGGACATTCTAAGGCGCCTCTGGAGATGTGAGTCTCATCAAAGATAGGTGCCTGAAATGTAGGCCTTTAAAACCCTGGCTTACATTTCCGGTACCTACCGCAATTCAGCCCGAACAGTGCCATTGTGTGACTGACACATGATCGGCGGCCATTTTATAGGCAGCCGCCGATAATGGCACCATTTATAGAATCTGGCCCTAAGTGGAATTAATTGAAAGTTAGGTGTCTAACTTGGTAAGTGTGATCTAGTGCAAATGGCTTAGTTAAAAGTGGGCGTGGTTGGGAGGCAGATTGTGGGTATTATATTAGAGTTAGATGCCCCAGGCATAAATAGGGTGCACCTAAATTTTAGAATGCTCAGCGCCACTTAAGCATCCTTAGGCGACAGTAAGCGTGATTCTCTAATAGGCATCTAAACTTTTATAGATTCATACTTGGTGCTGCCCTAATCGGTGCTAAGTTATTAAGCAACATCTTTAGATTAAAGCCCTCTATGTATAAGCATTTCTAGGGGGTGAGGAATGGGGTAAAATCAATATATGTCTGTATCTTCTACAAGAACAAATTTATGCTTACTTGGAGAGACTTTCAGGGAAATAATTTAACCCCCAGAGACCCAAATATAGAAAAAAACGTAAAAAAATGTTTTCGAACGTTCACATGTTGTTATAGGAGGCTTGTGATCCCTAAATCAGTGTTTTTTTTTTTATTTTGACATTTTAGTAACTTTTGGGGAGGATGTTGTAAAATTGCAATGCTGGGCCTGTAAGGTAGCAGAATTTCAATAGTGTCACTCTCTCTCTGAACACATGTAAGGAATAATTAAAAGTTTATTTGTACTTTACAGCTTATAAAGACCCACCTAAGTTTATGTATATACACAACAACAATAGTATAATAAAGAAAAAAGTAATTTTTATTATCAATTTAATACAAAAAATGAGTATCATATAAAAACGCAAATTTTTCCCTGTGAAGCGCCCATTGACTTAAGAACATAAGAACATAAGCAGTGCCTCCGCTGGGTCAGACCTCAGGTCCATCTTGCCCAGCAGTCCGCTCCCGCGGCGGCCCGAACAGGTCACGGCCTGTCTGAGACACCAGAAGGGGCCCCCTTGCCACCTTGGTTTCCCATTGAGTTTTATCTTCCCATCGAAGTCCTAACCCTCCGGTCTTGCACATGCACGACCTGGTCGGATTTCTATACTTATTACTTGGTTTGCTTTCTATACCTGTGTTACATCCCAGCACCTCTCTCAGTATCCCACGATCCCCCTATCCCTCAGGAATCCGTCCAATCCCTGTTTGAATCCCTGTACCGTACTCTGCCTGATCACTTCCTCCGGTAGCGCATTCCAAGTGTCCACGACCCTTTGGGTGAAGAAAAACTTCCTTGCATTTGTTCTGAACCTATCTCCCTTCAGTTTCTCCGAATGCCCCCTCGTGCCTGTTGACCCCTTCAGCCTGAAGAATCTGTCCCTATCCACCCTCTCTATGCCCCTCATGATCTTGAAGGTCTCTATCATATCTCCCCTGAGCCTCCTTTTTTCCAGAGAGAAGAGCCCCAGCCTATCCAACCTCTCGGCATATGGGCAGTGTTCCAGCCCTCTTACCAGTTTCGTTGCTCTCCTTTGGACTCTCTCAAGCACTGCCATGTCCTTCTTGAGGTACGGCGACCAGTATTGAACGCAGTATTCCAGATGTGGACGCACCATAGCTCTATACAATGGCATGATGACTTCCCGCGTCCTGGTTGTTATGCCCCTCTTTATGATGCCCAGCATTCTGTTGGCTTTTTTCGAGGCTGCTGCGCACTGTGCAGATGGCTTCAGTGATGCATCTACCAGCACACCCAAGTCTCTCTCAAGACTGCTGTCTCCCAATAATGCCCCCCCCCAATTTGTATTTGAACAGCGGGTTCTTTTTACCTATATGCATGACCTTGCATTTTTCCACGTTAAAGCGCATTTGCCATTTGTTTGCCCAGTCTTCCAGCTTGTTCAGGTCCCTTTGCAGGTCCTCACACTCCTCCCTAGACCTAACTCTGCCGCACAGTTTGGTATCGTCTGCAAATTTTATAACCTCGCACTTTGCCTCTTTTTCCAGGTCATTGATAAATATGTTGAAGAGTAACGGCCCCAGCACCGATCCCTGTGGCACACCGCTCGTGACTCCCCGCCAGTCAGAGTATTGTCCCTTTACTCCGACCCTCTGCAGTCTACCCGACAACCAGTGTTCGATCCATCTGTGCACATCCCCTCCCACCCCGTGGTTCCACAGTTTCCTAAGCAGCCTTTCATGTGGCACCTTGTCGAAAGCCTTTTGAAAATCAAGGTAAATGATGTCTATAGGTTCCCCATTGTCCACCCGACTGCTTATTCCCTCAAAGAAGTGCAGAAGGTTCGTTAAGCATGACCTTCCCTTACAGAATCCATGCTGGCTTGTTCTCAGTAGGCCATATCTCTCGATATGCTCGCAAATACCATCTTTGATCATAGCTTCCACCATCTTCCCTATAATTGAAGTCAGGCTCACCGGCCTGTAGTTTCCGGGGTCACCCCTCGATCCCTTCTTGAAGATAGGTGTGACATTCGCCAATTTCCAGTCCTCTGGTACCTCTCCAGTTTTCAAGGATAGGTTGCAAACATGCTGGATTGTGCCCGCTATTTCTTGTCTTAGTTCTTTCAGAACCCTTGGGTGGATCCCGTCCGGGCCCGGCGATTTGCCGCATTTTAACCTGTCTATCTGCTTGAGGACATCCTCCTTACTTACCTCTATGTGTTCTAATTTTTCAGCCTGTTCCCCACTCATAAGCTCCTCTGAGTCTGGTATATTAGATGTGTCTTCTCTCGTGAAAACCGACGAGAAGAACGTGTTCAACCTCTCAGCTACCTCTTTATCCTCCTTGATCACTCCCTTCCTATCCCCATCGTCCAACGGCCCCACCTCCTCTCTCGCTGGTCGCTTCCCCTTTACGTAACTGAAGAATGCCTTGAAGTTTTTCGCCTCCCTGGCCAGCCCCTCTTCATATTTCCCTTTTGCTTTTCTAACCTCTCGGTGGCATTCCTTTTGGCATTTCTATCAGCGGTAATCAAGAAATTTCGTGTTTTTGCACAAAAAATTTCATGTTAGCGCAAATCTTTTGGCAGTTTTGTCCCAGCGTTGAATCTTCTCCACTGGTTGTGGGCCAGCAAAGGAAGACACAAGTGTAACCTGTCTGTTGTCAAACCATTTCACAGCACAAATGTTGTGATTTGACTCCACTCTGACATCAAAGCTTCCTCTTCCCTTTTTCTTCAAGCTTTTCTCATCCTCAAGATTACAGTTTGGAAGGCGCACTTGTCTGGCTGTTCCTGTGTAATGAATTCCACAATCCAGCAGCCTAACTATCAATGGGATGCTGGTGAAAAAGTTGTCTGCATAGATCTTGTAGTTGTGACTATGTGGAAGTGTGGAAGCAAGTTTCATCACAACATCCCCTGATAGTCCAAATTCAGATCTTGCCCGTATTCCATTCACACTGCCTTGGTACACATCAAAATCACAAAGTATACCAGAGATTCCAGTCCTTGCCCACAGCTTGAACCCCCATGGGTTTGGCTTGCCACGCATGTACTGTTTGATGCTGCTGAATTTCCCCCTGAAAGGGATCATCATTTCATCAACAGAGTTATGTTCTTCAGGGACCACTTTTAGGCATTTCTCTCTGAAAGCATCAAGCCATGGTCTGAGTTTCCAGAGTTTGTCACTTTTTTGTTCCATCTCAGACACGGTTAGATTGTTCACAAAATGTAATGATGTCAACAGAGACTGGAATCTGTTTCGTGACATTACATCAGCGACAGGACTGTATCTTGTGTCTGCTTCCCAGTACATACGGACTCCAGGCATTTGGACAAGACCCATCTTCAGATACATGCCAATCATCTGCTCTATTTCCTTTGTGTTTGTGTTTATAGATGATCCTTTCTTCTGAAAACTGTACTGATTTGTGTTATCTGCCAGAGCGTTGATCATATCTTCTGTCACAAACTTCTGAAAGTACTCCAGTGGTGTGCAGAGGGAATGGACATCATTACTGACATCCTGACCAGAAAAATCAGTACTGGGAGAGATGAAATTCTTTTTCAGCCATCGATATCTGTCACGGGGCCCAGTCTTGGCATCAGGATGTTCTGCCTCTGTTGGGATGATTTGAACATCAGAAGTTAGGTGGTCATCGGGTAATTTATTTTCCTTGTCCACTTCACCGATAACTCCATATTCCACAACTTCTATCAAGTAGACCTATTGTTCAATTAGACATGCAAACACTTTAATCCTCACCTCCTGGAGATTTATCACCTTCTCAAGTTTAAAGTGCAGACAAAACCTTGCTATCACTTTGACCCACTGTTGTAAAATTACAACATAGAAATAACCAGCTCTAAATCTCTTAAAATCAGTATATTCAATGATGTCATAAAATCTGCATGATCTACACATATTAATGATCACATAAAAAAATATTTCAAGCTTTTTACCTACTTTAGTCCTGATGTATCCCGTCCAAAACAACAAGATGATATACTCCAAAGCAGGCAACAGGGTTGTATGACTTCATGGCCAGATAAACAGACCTATTTACACATTCAACCATCCAATGGTGTTGCAGAACTGAACAATAGGTTCTATTAGTAATGTACATGAAGTTTTAAAAAGAAAAAAAATGGGGGAGGGTTTATTTTGTAGCCTTAAATGTGATGTTGTAATATTACAACACTGGGTCTCAGGGGAGTGCAGACAAAACTTTGCTATCACTTTGACCCACTGTTGTAAAATTACAACATAGAAATAACCAGCTCTAAATCTCTTAAAATCAGTATATTCAATGATGTCATAAAATCTGCATGATCTACACATATTAATGATCACATAAAAAAATATTTCAAGCTTTTTACTTACTTTAGTCCTGATGTATCCCATCCAAAACAACAAGATGATATACTCCAAAGTAGACAACAGGGTTGTATGACTTCATGGCCAGATAAACAGACCTATTTACACATTCAACCATCCAATGGTGTTGCAGAACTGAACAATAGGTTCTATTAGTAATGTACATGAAGTTTTAAAAAGAAAAAAATGGGGGAGGGTTTATTTTGTAGCCTTAAATGTGATGTTGTAATATTACAACACTGGGTCTCTGGGGGTTAATTAAGGCATATGAGTGTATATGTCAACTTTTTTTAATAAATAGATACAGCTTGTGCACTACAAATGTGCACAGGGAAAACTTTTCAGGTCTTTTATTAAAATAGGCTTTTGTCCATGAGTTTTGTTAATTATTTCAGTTCCTTTCACACATTCGTATTACTAAGTATTTTAATTTTAATCCACATTAGAACACTTTAATGTGTGGAAATCAAATTGTGCGTATGTTAATCTGAAATGATTTTCCGTGCACTAAAATTTTGTGATGCCTCAATGAATCGGATGTGCTAACAAATGCACGTTCCTAAAATAAGCCTATGCCCTCTTTAGTAAAAGCATCTCCATATATCTCCTTTCATTATATTATTATCATGGTTTTGTAAAAGGAGGGGCAGTGGTTATAAGTCGTTCAAAATTCTCTTTTGCAAATTTGTAATTTTGTAAACTCTTCTTTATACTGATTTTGTTGTCCCAAAGTTGTTTTGGCGTCTTGGTTGCACACTGCACACTTGGGAATAAGCAGCTTTTAAAAACCCAGGATTAAAATGGGTAACAGTATACTCGCATGTAAGTGACAGTAGGGTGCCTAGCCAGTATTCTATAATTATGTACTCAAACGGCTTAGGGTGTAATTTGTCAGGGGGGCATTTACAGTGCAGAAACATGGACAAGGCATTAGGGGAGGATGATATATAAATCATGTTAGAAAAGATGCATGCTGTTTTACTAGATCAATATAACACAACTAATGACAGTTCAAATAGGTTCAATTACCCTTCTACGGACATGAGCGGCTAGATTTCAGATCGCAGTAAGCAATACTGAAAATTGTTTTGTCAGTCTTTTTAGACACTTATTTTAAACTTTTCTTTTAAAAAATATATACAGTATACTTTAATTTAATAACTCATCTTAAATAGCTGATTTAAAAGGGGACTCCTTTACGGTTTTTTTTTTTTTTTTTAAATTTAAAATAAGTATCTAAAAGGACTGATGAGGTTTGGCTAAACAATTTTCAGTATTGCTTACTGCGATCTGAATCTAGCCGCTGAAGTCCTTAGAAGGGTAATGGAACTTATTTGAACTGTGAGTCATCAGTTGTATTATATTGATGTATATTGGCTCCCACAGTGGATAATATACATTGGTCTATTTCAGACTGCTTTTTTAATAGAATCATGTTTAGCGCTTTTTGTCCCAGACTTACACCTGCTGAAACCAGGTGTAAATGCCGGTGCCTACATTGGCCATGCTGAACAAATATTCTATGATAACATGCATAAATCTGTAGAATGTCCCTAACATGTCTATGACCATGTCCCCTTTTGGCATTCAAGCAGTCTGCTATGGGAGTTAGACCAATGTCATGTAGAATAGCCTAAGTAAGATGCATACATAATTTCTTTTTTTTTTTTTGTCTTATTTATTATCTGTATTTGTATTGTTTTGTACATATGATTTGTTTCTTGTTTTATTTAATATTTGTACATTTATCTTATAAAATTAATAAAAACATTGGAAAAAAAAAGATGGCACCAGTGTGATTTCATTAAAGTAGCTCATCCTATAAGAATGCTTTTCACTCTGCAGCATAATTTAAACCCGAAGGTGTCACTGATTGTAAAATGAATATTCAACGTTGTTATTTCTGCCGTGAGCAACGGTGTATATTCCCTCAACGGGCATACATAATTTCTAATGTGAGCCAATTAACTTCAATGATTGGTTGTTAGCAACTAATTATTGATGGTTACCAGCTCGTTAGTCAAATTATTTGCATCACATCTTGAGCACACTCCCAAATTTAGGCATGCAAATCTCAGCACCATATACAGAATTTTGAGGTTAGTTTATAGAATCCTGCAATTTAAGCATATTTAAAAAAACATATTTAGGTGCCATAAACATGTTGTAAATGTAAACATCTGTATATAGCTGCATTGGTGCAAGTTTCACTAGCATTCTATAAAAACACTAATGTGTGTAAGTGTTTTTATACAATAGAAACACTATCCATGGAAAGTAGGTGCCTAAATATTGGTGCCCTGTTATAGAATTGCCTCCTATATGGCTGGTGTTGGGTAAAAAAAGAATACAGGAGTTGGCAAACTTGGAGGAACACATCGGTAGGTTGGATACACCTTTATGACCAATTAATATGAGATGCTGTTGCAGCTAAAGCAAGTTAAATGTCAGTATAATACAATTCATAACAAGCAGGCTTGCAATATTTCTGCAGAAACCGAAGTATTATACAGAATCCAGTATTAGCCTAGTATTTAAAGAACAAGAAAAAGCAGTACAAGAATTGAGGCCCTCTTTTACTAACCCCCCTCTTTTACAAAACTATGATACCAGTTTATAGCACAGGTAGCTGTGATGAATGGCCCGCGCTGCTCTCGATACTCATAGGCACTCAATGAGCATTGGGAGCAGCGCGGGTCATTCAGTGCGGCTCCCCGCACTAGAAACTGCTATCGTAGTTTCGTAAAAGGAAGCCTAAGTTGCAGTAGAGGTTTCTACCGTAGTTTTGGGTGCTAAATGCCCCGATGGTCATAGCAATTCTATGAGTGTCAGAGCAGCGCCTGAGCATTTAGCACTCTAGGCAATAGTAAAAATCTGTACTGTGGCTTAGTTTAAAAAAAAAAAAAAAAGGGGGGGCGGGGGAGTAAGACAGTTATAGCCTCTAGTGGAGGCTAAGGGCCAAATTCTATAAATGGTGTCCAAAGTGTAGGCAGTGGTAGGTGTCCTAATGCTATCTAGCCAACCAGAACACACGTTTTTATATAAAAACACCCCAAGGCAAGCCACCCACAATGTAGGTGTCCGTTGCGGTTGAGGGAGATGCGTAGGGATGCTTAAGCTCCCCCAATGCTGGGCATGGGCATGATTTTGCCCAGAAGCAGCAAGCTTAAGCAGCCCTAGTCATCACCATTGGTGAGACACGATCTTTTCCGTCAGGGCCCCTCAAATCTGGAATTCTCTCCCAATCAATATAAGGGAAGAAAAATTACTTAGTAAGTTTAAAAGTCTCCTGAAAAGCTGGCTTTTTAAGGATGCTTTTAACTGAGTTATGCAAATTTTATATATTCAGGATGTGTATTAGAGGACTAGTAATGCTGATAGGTGAAAATTGAGCAGGTATCCTTTTCCCCATCTTATTGTTTCATCACCTCGCCCTTTTTATTTGTTTATAAATTGTATTTAACCCTTTATTTATTATTTTTTACCTTATGTGGTTGGTTGGTTTAAAAGTGTTTTAACCGTCTGGTTTGATTAATGTGTTTTTCTTTTTTTACTCCAATTTTATCATTATTTGTAAATCACATTGAATTACAATTTTGCGATCAAATCAAATTTTTATTAAACTTGAAACTAGCAGTATCTCTAAACTGCTGTTCATGCTAACCTCATTCCTGTGACATTATTTCCTGATCACGGTGGTCATTTGAAGAGTTATGCTTTTGGTGGTGGGGGGTGTGAGGCAGGGAAGGAATGCAGGGCAGAGGAGCGGCAGAGGTGAAAAGGGCAAACAGAATGCTTGGAATGATTAAGAAGGGGATCACAAACAGATCGTAGAAGGTTATCATGCCGCTGTACTGGACCATGGTACGCCCTCACCTGGAATACTGCATCCAGCACTGGTCGACGTACATGAAGAAGGACACGGTACTACTCGAAAGGGTCCAGAGAAGAGCGACTAAAATGGTTAAGGGGCTGAAGGAGTTGTTGTACAACAAAAGATTAGAAAAACTGGGTCTCTTCTCCCTTGAAAAGAGGAGACTGAGAGGGGACATGATTGAAACCTTCAAGATAATGAAGGGAATAGATTTAGTAGATAAAGACAGATTGTTCACCCTCTCCAAGGTAGAGAGAACGAGAGGACACTCTCTAAAGTTGAAAGGGGATAGATTCCGTACAAACGTAAGGAAGTTCTTTTTCACCCAGAGAGTGGTGGGAAATTGGAACGTTCTTCTGGAGGCTGTCATAGGGGAAAACACCCTCCAGGGATTCAAGACAAAGGTAGACAAGTTCCTGCGGAACTAGAACGTACGCAGGTAGGGCTGGTCTCGGTTAGGGTGCTGGTCTTTGACCTGGGGGCCACCGCGGGAGCAGACTGCTGGGCATGATGGACCACTGGTTTGACCCAGCAGCGGAATTCTTATGTTCTTATGACACACAGTGCAGTGATGCCAGGCGTCACTGCCCTGGGCGCCTCCTTCCCTCGCTACACCGCTGCACCACAATTTTTGGTTTTGGCTGTGAACACCCTGCGACAGGCTGTGATTTAAATCAGTGGTTCTCAACCCTGTCCTGGTGGACCACCAGGCCAATCGGGTTTTCAGGATAGCCCTAATGAATATGCATGGAGCAGATTTGCATGCCTGTCACTTCCATTATATGCAAATCTCTCTCATGCATATTTATTAGGGCTAGCTTGAAAACCTGATTGGCCTGGTGGTCATCCAGGACAGGATTGGGAACCACTGATTTAAATAATAGCGCTGTTCAGGGGCATTGTATCCACTGGGATTGTTTGGCATATGCCATGACAGAAATGAACCTTACTCTTAAGCCAGAGTATAGAGAGTATGATCTCAGTCGCTCAAATGTACTACTAACATTCACCGTAGTACTTGCATCATAAGTTGTTTAGGCAACTTATCCAGGTTTCCTTGAAAATTCCTGTTAATCAGGCTTTTGACACCCACAACTATGGGAAAGATTTTTGCATTGTTCTGCCACATTTCCTTGGTCTCAGCTCGTATTTCTTGATACTTGACGATCTTTTCCCTCTACACGATTCAACACGTAATTGCTTGGGATGGATATAACTCTTTTCATATATTTACTTTTTCCAGGCGTATGCTGCTGGGCAGTTTCATAAAAGCCCCTTTCAGTGTGTATAACAGTCTTTATACATGGGGGAAAAAAAGCAGCTTTATAGAATCATTCTCTTTGAGGTCAGAAACAAGGCATATGCAAATAGATAGTTAAGAAGTCTGATGAACAAAAAAATGTACTATTCAAGAGCTGAAATGTATTGAATTAGGTGACATGAACGTGTAGCAAAACAGTTCAGTTCTGCCCTGCTACGAGCTATAAAACTCCCATTCTCCATATGTATGAGCCTGATTAACCTTTATGAATACCCAAAATCACTTGGGTGATTTCAGTCCTCTGTTGAAAATTGTGGTGAAACTGCACTGAGTATGATCCGGCATTAATAGGGTGACAATTTAAATCCATGAGGAATGCTTAGACCTTGATCGCCGCACAGCCTCATTTACATACTTCTGAAACAGTAACCCCCCTCCCCCTCCCCACATACCGTTATACAGAAAACACAGAGGAAAAAACCTGCTTACCGAAGACAGAAAACATGAGGGGGTGGAGGTAGGGGGCAATAATTTGAGTGATTTAAATCGTGAGCCCTTATGACTGTTGCTCCCTCTGTGCATTTGAGAATAAAGCTTTGTAAATCAGGGCCAGGTGCTTTGGACTGAGCTCGCGGCTCTTGTCAAAAGCATCTTAAGAATTAAAAGATTAAGCTATATACTTTAAGTTTAGCTGCTGGAAGGAGATTGTTTTCTTTCTTCTTTGGTTTTTTTTTTTTTTTTAAATCCGAGTGTTGAAAACACAGTACACATTAACTAGAATAAGTTATATATCCCTGCCAGCAAAAATGTCAGTGGATTAATTCATAAATTAGACACATGACAGCATGCACACAATCCATTTTTTTCTGATTTGTGCATGAAACCAGAAAGTATATGACATGCAAACAAGCCTGCATTGTCCTGCATTTGCTATATCACAAAAAATGAGCTTGAAGAGACTTTATACCTTTACCCCTATTGATGAATGTGCAGGCCCACTGCGTAGGATTTTTCATGTGCCTCTGTCATATTTGAAGGGTCACTGAAATAATAATTTATTCTTTACTGATAAAATGCAGTATATCCGTCTTTTCCGATAAAGGAAAAAAAAAGATGCTAACAAGTAGGACATAATTTAAACCACCCACTCCATTGGAAGATATATATATACCCTTTAGATCAAACTAGATATGCTTATTGCTCATTCGTTATAGAATGCCTGGTTTGAATTATGGCTACTGCTTAGTCCAATGTATACACACTACCATTTATTTTCTCACTTAAAAATAAAATTTAAAATATCAAATACAGGGAGGGTGGTCCCTTTCAATATATTACCTAGAAACAGTAGCTACAGAATGTGTTACTTTGTTTGTTCAGGGACTAGTGTGAACCCTCGGCAGTCTTGCATAAAATGTTCTTCTCACAAGGATGAAGCTGTCATTAGAATGCATAAGTTACAAAGCTCATCTCCCTTGACATAAGGATGCTAGAAACCACTAGAACTCATGATAAAGGTCATCAGCTTTGTGCGTACGTGACATCCAGCAAATGCCACGCAGAGGTGGGTTTTTAAAAGGGTAGATTTGACTTGTTAATAAGCCACAGAGTTATTGAGGCTTATTGAGACAAAAAATAAATTCATCCTAGTAGGGACTGCTAAGATCATTATAGCATTGTACCAGCATAAGGACAGAAGCTTTTAGGTCCTTGCTAAGCGCTTGAATTCCCTAGTGGTCTGCTCTTGTTTCTATACTTAGCTGGACACCGACTGAGCAAATATTTGCAAAGCAAGGAGATAAATTAATCCTTCCCTGTTCCAGCTTTATAGGCACCTGTGGGGGAAATATAACAGTGCAGAAAACACATGAAGGAAATCACTTTTTTCCCTGCTGCTCAATAAATTCTAGCAACTTCAGAACAATCAGAGCAATTTTAATGGTACTGGCATGTAATTTGCAGGTCTGTCTTAAACACATGGAAATGTCATGAGAGAAAAATTGAAAGTCTTCAAGAAGAACCCCTACATGGAGAATACAAAAAAAAAAAGAGAGTTAACTTTATGATTGGCTACATTATTTCCATTCTTTGATTGAACTTTTTTAAAACTCTGGGACTCAGGGGTTCTGAATTGAATGCCTTGACATCAACTTTTTTCTCATGCTAACATTTTATTGTCAAACACAATATTTAAAATTAATATAGTCACAATAGGGCTAGCACTGAAGAGAGTTATGAGCTTGTCAGGAAGCAGTATGGAAATAATGGTCAACAGCCAAGCTGCACGTAATATTTTGCTATTGGAGTAATTTAGGATTTTTTTTTTTACTAAGCTACAAGAAAAGTGGCCTTAGAACACCCTTGTATGGATTTTTCTCATGCGTTAAGGCCATTTTTCCTGCAGCCATAAAACGGCTGTTTTACATGTATTTTATTTTTTTGTATTAATGGTGCTGCGATAATGATACCATTAGCAGTCATTAAAACAAATTACCATGTGAGCACTTACTTACTGTCTGTAGACAGTAAAGCTCAGTTTCTAATACTGTTATTTATCCACTTATATAGCGCTGAAAAGGATACGCAGCACTGTACATTTTGACATTTAGTAGACGGTCCATACTCGGAAGAGCTTACAATCTAACTTGGACAGACAGACATGACATAGAAGTTTGGGGATGCAGAACCCAAGGTGAGAGAAGTTAAGAGTGGAGAGCAGTCTCGAAGAGGTGGACTTTTAACTTGGACTTGAACACTGCCAGCGACGGAGCACACCATAGGGATTCCAGGCATACGGCGCAACAAGATAGAAGGGACGGAGTCTGGAATTGACACAGGAGGAGTAGGGTATAGATAGGAGGGACTTATCATCCGAGTGGAGCTTGTTCGGGGTGGGGGGATGGCCATAGGGGGAGATAAGTGAAGAGAGATAGTGAGGGGCAGCCGAGTGAGTACATTTGTAGGTCAGTAAGAGGAGTTTGAATTGAATTTGGAAGTAGATGGGAAGCCAATGAACTGATTTTTGTAGAGAGGTGTCGTGAGATTAGTGGCTCTCATGGAATATGAGTCGTGCAGCCGAAATCTGGAAAGATTGAAGGAGAGAAAGATGGTAGAGCGGAAGACCCGAGAGTAGCGATTTGCAGTAATCTAAGCGCAATGTGATGAGGGAGTGGATATGGGTTTTGGTAATGTGCTTGGAGAGGAAAGGTTGGATTTTGGCAATATTATAGAGGAACAAGTGGCAGGTTTTAATAATATGTTGTATCTGGGCAGAGAATGAGAGAGAGGAGTCAAAGATTGACCTTGAGATTGTGAGCAGACAAAACAGGGAGGATGATGTTGTCCACAGCGACAGAGAGTGGGGCAAGCGAGGTGGTGGGTTTAGGCAGGAAGATAAGTAGCTCCATTTTAGCCATATTCAGTTTTAGATGGCAGTGAGACATCCAAACGACAATGTCGGACAGGTAGGCTGAGACTCGGGTCTGGGTTTCAGTAGAGGTATCTGGTACGGAGAGGTAGATCTGGGAGTTAGGCACCTAAATTGGCATGCCTAGTCAATCTAGGCACACAACTTATTTTTTTTAATAAGCTTAATTGGTGCCATTAATTGAAAAAGCCATAAAAAGATATGTATATATAAAATGAATTAACTGGTAGGCATCTACCCTATTTCCCTGAAAATAAGACATACCCTGAAAATAAGCCCTAGCATCATTTTTGGGGTAGGTCTTAATATAAGCCCTACCCCCAAAATAAGCCCTAGTCCTGGGATTTGCTGGCAACTCTTCAACCCAGCCCCAACCCCACCACGCAGCCGAATCCCTGCTGACCTTACATCTTTCCCTCCCCACCGACCGCGAGCGAGCCTTACCTTCAACCGAAGCAGCATCGGGCCAGCAGCACTCTAAACAGGATGCTTGGCCTTGTCTGTCGGGGATTTCACTCTGCTACGTTACTGCACAGTGGGGCGGGGGGGGGGGGAGTTGCTCAAGGGTTCTGTTGCATAAGGGATGGGAGGGAGGGATAGAAGCTGGGCAAGAGTTATGTTGGACGAGGGATGGGAAGGAGGGAAGGATAGAAGCTGGGCAAATTCTGCTGCATAGGGGGATGGGAGGGAGGTGAAGGAAAGATGCTGTACATGTGGGGGAGAGAAAGGAAAGAGGAAGAATTGGGGTGAAGGGAAGGAAAGGGAGGGAAAGATGATCATGTGCATACACCGAAAATAAGACCTAGTGCCTTTTTTGGGCCCCAAATGAATATGACACTGTCTTATTTTTGGGAAACACGGTACCACTTTGAGTTAGGCGTCTACTCTGAGGTGCCTACCAGAAAGTAAGCATGGTGAGGGGTGGATTTTGGGTGTGGTTTGATTTAGGCACACTCATTTAGGCCAAGAAAATCTTGGCATAAATGGAGTGTATGTAAGGGCTCCTTTTACAAAGGCGCGCTACTGGTTTTAGTGGGCGCTAGCCGCCTCATTTTAAGCAGGCGGTAATTTTTTGGCTAGCACGCGTTATAGCGTGGGCTAATCTTGTGTGTGCGCTAAAAACGCTAGCGCACCTTAGTGAAAGGAGCCCAAAGTGTTTCAGTGCTTACCAGTACCTAAGACTGTTTAGGCACTACCAGGTGCAATTTTACAAACGTCACTTAGCAGATGATTGACAATTGCACTCATTGGCATCTAGAAGTTAGGTGCCATTTATAGAATCAGGGCCTAAGGGCTAATGTGGACGTGTTAACTGATTAGTGCAGAAATTTGCTGCTTTTATTTTTTTTTTTTTTGCAGGCAGTTTGCCCCATGTTCTATACCAGGGGTCTCAAAGTCCCTTCTTGAGGGCCGAAATCCAGTCGGATTTTCAGGATTTCCCCAATGAATATGCATGAGATCTATGTGCATGCACTGCTATCAATGCATATTCATTGGGGAAATCCTGAAAACCCTTAAGGAGGGACTTTGAGATCCCTGTTCTAGATGAAATGAACTTTGCAAAATTGTTTTGCACTTTTTAGTACTTGAGGCCTAAAATGGCAAACAATGGAATAGCCTTGTTTTGTTTCAAAACAAAATATAGCCAAGAAGATGAAATAATGATTTTTTTTTTTTTTGGTTCTCTATTGTTTCAGAAACATCATGTGATATTCGCAAACAGCACGCACTAGTTACAAACAAAAAAGGAAACAATCACTGAAATGAAATGACAAAGAAAGCTTTCATGCCAATTGCTTTAAAGATGCATTAATGCAATAATTAACTAACTATCGCTCTCCATCCCCCCCCCCCCTTTTTTTACTAAGCCACAATAGAGGTTTCTACCATAGCCCGGAGCTCTTAAAGCTCCAACGCTCATAGAATTTGTATGTGTTGGACCAGCATCGGAGCATTTAGTGTCCCAGGCCACGGTAAAAACCTCTACCGCGGCTTAGTAAAAGAGGGTGTTTACTTCAGGGAGATGTGAAGTTTCTGTACTGCTATTGGTAAATGTACACATGTCTGACTGTTTCTAATTTAGTGGCTTTTTGTTTTGTTTTTACTAAAGGCTCCTTTAACAAAGCCACGTTAGGGCCTTAACGTGCGGAATAGCGCATGCTAAATTGCCGTGCACCCTAGCCGCTACCGCCTTCTTTTGAGCAGCTGGTAGATTTTTGGCTAGCGCGCACTATAGCACACGCTAATCCGGTGCATGAGCTAAAACCGCTAGCACACCTTCGGTAAAAGAGTCCTAAGTATCTAGTGAAGCGATTCTCATGCAGAACACAATAGTGCAGGCAGGGCAGGATTAATTTGTCAAGTGCCCCTAGGCATACAAGTACACTGGGCCCCCTGCCCCGCCCCCACCCCACCACGTGCCCAGGCGGAAACAGGAAGCTGCGTCAGAGGGAAGCTTTGGGCAAGCAGCACCGCTTGCACAATTACAGTTCCCGTTGCCTCTCTTACCCGCGTTGCTTGCTTGTCTTACTTTCCGTCGATTGGGGGGGGGGGGTGTTGCATTGCCGATTGGGGTACGGCCCGCGTTGCCAATCGATGCTGGAGGGGCCCATCGCCGTTTGGAAAAAACAATGTTGATGCCCTCCTTCATCGGGCCCCCCTGACCATTTCGGGCCTATTGGTTAATCCTGCCCTGAGCGCAGGCATGCATTACTGTTGTCTGGACTAAAAACACGTTAGACAATAGTATGCAAAAATCCAGTTAAAATTTTTATAAATTTTTAGTAGATCCTCAGTGGGCTCTTCATATGCCTCTTTAGGTTATACAAAGAATCGCATGAACCACAATCGTCATAGGATCAATTTTCTATTATAGTTTTCAATCTTTAATTTAAACAATCTGTAGTTTTTAATGTCAAAACAGTACTTATCTCATTGAAATTTTCATTGAGGGAGCATCTCTACTACTAAAAAGACAGCACAATAGAAATCCCACATTAGCTTCCTAAATTTTAGAGCAGTAACTTGTGCACTGGTATCATCCTTTTATCAATTATTGTAACTCATTGGATTTACCAACTTATGTATTACAACCATAACAGGTTGTACAAAATCCAATAGCCAGATTTTTATCTGATGTAACCATGTTTGATCACATTATACCAGTTCTTCTGAGGCTCCACTGGTTGCCAGTAAAATGGAGAATTCAGTTTAAAAGCTCTCGACTCTTATTTATAGGGCACTGAATGATGGAACTCCTGCAGCATTGTCTTCAATTTTGAGCATTTATCAACCTCGATGCCCTTTGAGATCTAGTGAAAAA
The DNA here is from genome assembly GCF_902459505.1 of Geotrypetes seraphini. Taxonomy (NCBI): domain Eukaryota; kingdom Metazoa; phylum Chordata; class Amphibia; order Gymnophiona; family Dermophiidae; genus Geotrypetes; species Geotrypetes seraphini. The sequence goes on along the minus strand of NC_047085.1, from coordinate 242,237,907 downwards.
TGACAGTTGAATGTACCCTCTTTTAGGCATATTTGGCTGGATGATGATAGGACCAGGAAGATGATAAAGGGGATGGAACGCCTTTGATATGAGGAAAGACTAAAAGGTTAGGGCTCTTCAGCTTGGAAAAGAGATGGCTGAGGGGAGATATGATTGAAGGCTACAAAATCCTGAGTGGAGTAGATTGGGTACAAGTGGATCGATTTTCACTCCGTCAAAAATTACAAAGACTAGGGGGCACTCGATGAAGTTACAAGGAAATACTTTTAAAACCGATAGGAGGAAACATTTTTTCATTCAGAGAATAGTTAAGTTCTGGAACTCATTGCCAGAGATTGTGGTAAGAGCGGATAACATAGCTGGTTTTAAGAAAGGTTTCGACAAATTCCTGGAGGAAAAGTCCATAGTCTGTATTGAGACAGACATGGGGGAAGCCACTTCTTGCCCTGGAATATTTCTACTTTGGGGGTTTTTGTCAGGTACTAGTGACCTGGATTGGCCACTGTTAGAATGGGCTACTGGGATAGATGGACCATTGGTCTGACCCAGTAAGGCTGTTCTTATATTTTATGTGGAAGGGGCCCAACTAAGACATAGGCTTCCTGAAACCTTGAAACAGTCAGAGAACTTTCTCCAGTTACGTAAATTTCTAAAAGCATTTCTGTTTAGAGTAGCCTTTCATTTGGAGAAATAATTACAACATAACACTTCTTTCTTAGCTGTTCACAAGATGATTCTGCTCTGTTTGACTGCCAGACTCTCTGGAGCTTGACACCATGACCCTTAAGAGGAGAGATTGGAGGCTTAGAGCTGAAGCCTTAGGAGCTACTTAGAGAGGGTTGAAGTCGGTGATAGTTAAGCAGCACTGTGTCTAATGCTTAGGATGATGCAGCCCCTCTATGTAAGTTTGCAGTACATTCTGAAAAGAGAATGTGGTAGTTTTTCCCTACTGGGGAGGTTGGATTGACAGAGAGGAGAAAAGTAGAAATAATTTGGAAAAGATCAGTGAAGATATTGGTGTACAAAAAAAAAGTTAATATCTGAGGTCTGTTAGAGAGTTGAAAAATAACTTTATTGCAATGATAACCATAACAGCTGCTAGTAAACCTATATGTAGGGTTAATTATAAGAATTGGCTAAGTGCGGAGGAGCTAGTGGATTATTTTGTTAATAGAGTTCATGTCATTCTGGTTTATCGTCTTATATTATTAACTTCCATCCTTAGGACAGAGGGAGGGGGGGGGAGAGAATGATGAGGAGAAGTTAGTGTCTGGTTTGTTTTTGGCTCCTGATTTCGACAATTTGAGGTGATTGAGCTTGATAGGATTAAGTTCGTTATTCTGTCTGCACACTTTACTTATTCTGATTAGATTCTATTCCCTCAGTTTTGGTGAAAACTAGGCCACTGGTGATTTTGCAGTGGATTGAGGATGTGATTAATGTACCCTTAACTCAAGGAGGCGTGCTACCATAATTTTAAAAAAATTACACCCATTTTTTAAAAAATGGGCCTTTGACATAAGATAAACTGGATTTAGAGAATTTTAGGAGTCGGATCACTGTTGATAAAATGGATTCAGTATCTAAGATCTTGGAGAAGACCTACTCAGTATTGATTACATTCTATGTTTATAAAATGTGCTTAGCTGCCTTTCAATAATACTTCTAAACAATATACAAACAAAAACGTAAAAAAATTAAAATTATTTCAATGTCTTTAATTTAGGAAATGGTAAGTTTCTGCATTAACCTCCTAATTCTATAATCCTGCATGCACAAATTAGAGAATAAGGTTGGTTGCATGCACAATTTAATTGAGCACAGATAACATCCAATTGTATTTATTTGTTTTATTTTTCTATACCTTTCTCCCAGAGGAGCTCAGAACGGTTTACATGGATTTATTCAGGTACTCAAGCATTTTTCCCTGTCTGTCCCAGTTGGCTCACAATCTATCTAATGTACCTGGGGCATTAGGGGATTAAGGGCTCCTTTCAGAAAGGCATGCTAGCAGTTTTAGCGTGCACGCTAGCCACTACCACCTCCTTTTAAGCAGGCGGTAATTTTTCAGCTAGTGCACGCTATGGCGTGCGCTAAAAACGCTAGCGCACCTTAGTAAAAGGAGGCCTAAGTGACTTGCCGAGGGTTACGAGGAGTAGCGTGGGTTTTAACCCCCAACCTCGGGGTGCTGAGGCTGTAGCTTTAACCACTGCATCACCCTCTGCCAATTATTGGCTTTAATCTGTATTAGGATTACCATTGCTTTCGAGGGATGTAAAACCCGGATGTCTCCATCCATCCTCTTTTTTTCTGGAGCTGTATGGTAACTCTAATGTGTTAATTGGTGCTAACTGGCACCAATTAGCAGTTGCACACACAACTGCCCTCAGTTGCTACTCTAGAATAGAGGTCTGCACGGGAACGGGGATTGCGGGAGTCCCACGGGAATCCCCCCCAACCCACGGGACTCCCACGGGGATGGAAGGCTTTGGAAGCAGGGTTCGTCTATATAATATAATGGACACGTCAGCCTTAGTAAAAGAGGGGGTTTATAAGTTAATTACCTGAACAGAGAACAAAAAAAGGGTTCCACCAAAGAGATTCCACAAGGAAAACAGCAGCGCAAACACAAAAGAAACTGTGGAATTGATGATCCTGTCAGAAGTAATTGCTGCTTTTTATGGGGACGGGCGGGGATGGAGGTAATTCCTTGCGGGGATGGGTGGGTCGGAGAGGATCCTGGCGGGGATGGGTGGGTCGGAGAGGATCCTGGCGGGGATGGGTGGGATTTCTGTCCCCGTGCAACTCTCTACTCTAGAAGCTGTGCATACAAATTCTAACATGCATAACTTCTAGGGGGGCATGGGCAGGTTAGGGCTATGCCTAGTGGTTAAGCCAACTGGTTAAGAGTTAACACCTAACAGCCAGCCATTAGATGCAAGCCTATACATCAGACCTTGACATGTCCTAAGTGTTTGTGCATAAAGTTAGGTACAAGACTGCAGATTTTGGTAAGTGAATCTGCTGCTAACAAAATTCATGCTTAGCACACATTAACATAAGAATTGCCATACTGGGACAGACCAAAGGTCCATCAAGTCCAGTGGTCAACCCAGGTCCTAGCTAGATCCCAAGTAGTAAAATTGATTTTATGCTGCTTATCCTAGGGATAAACAATGGATTTCCCCAAGCCATCGCAATAATGGCCTTTGAACTTCTCTTTTAGGAAATTATTCAAACCTTTTTTTAAATCCTGCTAAGCTAACTGATTTCACCACAATCTCCAGCACTGAATTCTAGAGTTTAATTACATGTTGAGTGAAGAAATATTTTTTCCAGTTTGTTTTAAATCGTCTACTTAGTAGCTTCCTTGCATTCCCCCAAGTCCTAGTATTTTTTTTAAAGAATGAACAAGTGATTCACATCTACCCTTTCTACGCCACTCAGTATTTTATAGACCTCTTGTCATATTACCCCTGGGTTGACTTTTCTCCAAGCTGAAGATCCCTAGCCGCTTTAGCCTTAAGAACACAAGAATTGCCGCTGCTGGGTCAGACCAGTGGTCCATCGCACCCAGCAGTCTGCTCCCGCGGCGGCCCCCAGGTCAAACACCAGTGCACTAACTGAGACCAGCCCTACCTGCATATGCTCTGGTTCAGCAGGAACTTGTTTGAAGAGTAAGAAGAAATAACGATTCATTGAGACTTCACCTCCAGTTTAATATTGTATTTAAACCTTTTGTCGGTTCCCTGAAGCAGTATCGAAACGTGGCATGTCGGAACCAGTAAACAGTTTAAGCTAAGTTCCAGTATTTTATATTACTTTCAAGCAATTTAAAAGAGATATTTTCTAGAGCTTAAGTAGCCAGTGACAGCATAATGAACTATTATGAGTACTGGTGCATATTCACATTGAACACTGCGATGATTGGGTGGTGAGGCGGAGCATTCAGCCTTCATGTCTCTAAGCATAGTTCTATTAGACATGTAAATGAACTGAAATTGTGTCAAATTCAGTTTTGACTTCAACGAGGTACTTTTTGTGCAGTAAGCACATGTTTGTGGTTATCACAGCTTTGAAAAGGGGCCCTTAAAAAATTCTTCAGATCTAAGCGAATACCTGGTAGAAAGTAAAATTCTCATTTAGCTAGATCGCCTAACATAATGATATAAGAATAGTTTTTTTTTAATCTTGCACTTATTTATAGTGTGTTGAAAGCAAATTTTAACGAATAGCAGCAACCTTATACAAGGGAAATTTAACACATGAAAAAGATGTAATGCAAGATTTAAAAAAAAAAAATCTATGAAAATAAACAAAAAATAAGGCCAAATATCCAAAATTTGAATAGATTTCTGTAAATTCCAAAATCGAACCAAAATATTTTTTACAGTACACATTCCTAGAAAAAAAATGGACATAGAATTATTGTAAGACCCCACTAGATGGCAGCAAGCTCTATTAAAATTTACTGAAGAGTGACATTTGTCTGTTGGGAGAAAAAGGGTGCGTGCCAAGAAAACCTTTCCCAGATACTTGACATCAGACAGCATTAGCGTAGGCCACACACAGTCCTGAACTATGTAGTAGTTACTGGTGAAGGTAGAGTTTATGGTAATTTGACCCCTGCACCCATGTGCAAAGTTGTCCTCTGCTATTCACGGTGTCAGGCCTAGTAGTACGGAAGTCAATGCCTGCCATATAAAAAAAAAAAAGTGTTTCTGGATGAATGCTAATGTCCTTGAAATGCTGTGTGGAGAAATAGCTTGAGGAAGTCATATGGCCAAACCAAAGTAAGTGTAATACCACTTCTCCTAGACTATATGGTGTCAGCATCTTTTTGTTTTAGAGCACCTCTGACTGAATGCCAGATTGAAATTGACTACTAAATGCCTCAAGGTAGCATTAGCATGAACTGAAATCACTAATAGCATGCTGTTGTGTGCAAAGATTTAGGCATCCCTAGCCAAACAGTATATTTCAATAAACTCCTAAGTGAACAGCAGCTGAAACAGTCTCTGTATGGTACAAAGTTAAATATGACAGGGTCAGTATTCAGCTCGCGACTATCAGTGTTGTGTTGTTGTTGGGGTTTTTTTAAATGCTAACCATGACCAGCTAATTTAGACCTGAATATTCAGTCGGGCCACATCCGGGCACCAACATTGAAGGCCAGATTCTATAAATGACACCGTCATTGGCAGCTGCCTAATAAATGGCCGCCAGTCACGCGTCAGTCATACAAGAGCACCATTTATAGAATTGTGGCTTTGTGAAAGATAGGTGCCGGAAGGTGTAGGCCAGGGTTTACAAGGCCAACATTTCCGGTGCCTACCTTTCATGTGAATCACGGCTACGGAAGCGCTGTACGATGCCTAGCACCACTTCCGGCATTAGCTACTCCTAAGGTGGTGTTAGGTGTCATAAAGCGTCTTTGTAGCTGCAATAGAAGCTCTGATTTTTTAGGCGTTGATAGGTACCTACATTTTCTTTTAAAATCGCTTTTATTTCTTTTTAAACAGCATTTTGCACTTAAGTTAGATACTGGTAAGGTGCCTACCAGCACCTAGCTTAAGGCACCATTTATAGAATACGGGCCTGAATATCCTTGCCATTGATAATGTTCATATCTGCACAGCTATCCAGGCAAAGATAAGAATGCCTTTTGAATGGAGAATGGGGTGAAAAGAGTAGGGTTACCATACGTCCGGGAAAACCCAGACATGTCCTCTTTTTAGAGGAATGTCCGGGCACCTGGAGAGATTTCCAAAACCTGGCAGTTTCTCTTCTGTGAAGATGCTTTCAATTCCAAACTCCAGCCCACCTGCTAAGCACCAATATCTGTCTCATCATTCCCTCTGTAATTCCCCCACCTGAGCACAGTGTATTGATACACCTTCTTTTCCAGTGTGTCTATCCTGACTAGATTGTAAGCAGGGACTATCTCTTCTGTGCTTTGATATACAGCAGTGGTTCCCAACCCTGTCCTGGAAGACCACCAGGCCAGTCGGGTTTTCAGGCTAGTCCAAATGAATATGCATGGAGCAGATTTGCATGCCTATCACATCCATTATATGCAAATCTATCTCATGCATATTCATTAGGGCTAGCCTGAAAACCCAATTGGCCTGGTGGTCCACAAGGACAGGGTTGGGAACCACTGATATACAGCACATCTTATGAACATTTTAGAAAACTGCTGAAATCTTTTCTTTTTTCTAAATTTCTGATCAATTAGATTTCTGTATATTATATTATTCCTATATTTTTTTCATAGCATAATCTTTTGTTAACCACATTGAACTCATGGCTATGCGGTATGAAAACCTGCTATTATGTTATGTTAAGTCCCTTCTACAAAGCCGCGGTAGAGGTTTCTACTGTGGTCTCGAGCACTAAATGCTTTGATGCTGTTCCAACGCTCATAGAATTCGTATGAGCATTGGAGTAGTTAGCGCTCCATGTTGTGGTGGAAGCCTCTACCATGGCTTAGTAAATGGGGGTATAGTTTGCATTACACTGACTTAATACATATTAACCCCTGAATTAATGCATGTTAAGTCAGTTAGGGGAGGAATTCATGAATGGGTATTAAGCATATTAGCACATGCTAACACATTAGCATGCATAATTGCGTTAGTACCGTATTTTCGCGGATATAACGCGCGCGTTATATGCGTTTTTACCTACCGCGCATACCCCTCGCGCGTTATACGCGTGAGCGCGGTATACAAAAGTTTTTCTACATAGTTCCCACCCCGCCCGACGCCCGATTCCCCCCCCCAGCAGGACCGCTCGCACCCCCACCCCGAACGACCGCTCGCACGCGCTCCCACCCGCACCCGCGATCGGAGCAAGAGGGAGCCCAAGCCCTCTTGCCCGGCCGACTCCCCGACAATATCGGGCCAGGAGGGAGCCCAAACCCTCCTGGCCAGGGCGACCCCCTACCCCCACCCCGCACTACATTACGGGCAGGAGGGATCCCAGGCCCTCCTGCCCTCGACGCAAACCCCCCTCCCTCCCTCCAACGACCGCCCCCCCCAAGAACCTCCGACCGCCCCACCAGCCGACCCGCGACCCCCCTGGCCGACCCCCACGACACCCCCACCCCCCTTCCCCGTACCTTTGCTAGTTGGCCGGACAGACGGGAGCCAAACCCGCCTGTCCGGCAGGCAGCCAACGACGGAATGAGGCCGGATTGGCCCATCCGTCCCAAAGCTCCGCCTACTGGTGGGGCCTAAGGCGCGTGGGCCAATCAGAATAGGCCCTGGAGCCTTAGGTCCCACCTGGGGGCGTGGCCTGAGGCACATGGGCCCAACCCGACCATGTGCCTCAGGCCACGCCCCCAGGTGGGACCTAAGGCTCCAGGGCCTATTCTGATTGGCCCACGCGCCTTAGGCCCCACCAGTAGGCGGAGCTTTGGGACGGATGGGCCAATCCGGCCTCATTCCGTCGTTGGCTGCCTGCCGGACAGGCGGGTTTGGCTCCCGTCTGTCCGGCCAACTAGCAAAGGTACGGGGAAGGGGGGTGGGGGTGTCGTGGGGGTCGGCCAGGGGGGTCGCGGGTCGGCTGGTGGGGCGGTCGGAGGTTCTTGGGGGGGGCGGTCGTTGGAGGGAGGGAGGGGGGTTTGCGTCGAGGGCGGGAGGGCCTGGGATCCCTCCTGCCCGTAATGTAGTGCGGGGTGGGGGTAGGGGGTCGCCGTGGCCAGGAGGGTTTGGGCTCCCTCCTGGCCCGATATTGTCGGGGAGTCGGCCGGGCAAGAGGGCTTGGGCTCCCTCTTGCTCCGATCGCGGGTGCGGGTGGGAGCGCGTGCGAGCGGTCGTTCGGGGTGGGGGTGCGAGCGGTCCTGCTGGGGGGGGGGGGGTGAATCGGGCGTCGGGCGGGGGGGGGGTAGGGGGTCGCCGTGGCCAGGAGGGTTTGGGCTCCCTTCTGGCCCGATATTGTCGGGGAGTCGGCGGTCCTTCGGGGTGGGGGTGCGAGTGGTCCTGCCGGGGGGGGCAGGGCAGGGCGGGTAAACGGAGAGTCGGGACAGCGCACATAGAGTCGGGGAGGGCGAAAGGAGAGTCGGGGTGGCCAGAGGAGAGTCGGGGCGGGCGAAAGGAGAGTCGGGGCGGCCAGAGGAGAGTCGGGGCGGGCGAAAGGACAGTCGGGCAGCATGCGCGTTATACCCGTGAGCGCGGTATACAAAAGTTTTTATACATAATATTGTGGTTTCTGCGCGCTATACCCGTGTGCGCGTTTTACACGGGTGCGCGTTATATCCGCGAAAATACGGTATATGTTAACCGCTAATGATGCATGATGCACTTGTCACTTCACCCCATTGAGGTCTCCTTTTCTTAGTTTTTTCTTTTTTGGTTGTTTTCAGTTTCACGTTTTGTGATATTTTCTGTGCACACCATTTTCACATGTCCATATACTCACATATGTATATACATTTTGTCATTTTCATGTATATCCTGAGTTATCTCCATTTTGATTTATTAGGATCCCTGATGAAGGTGTGTTAACCGAAACAAGGGTCTTGTGCGGTCCTTGGTTTGTTCTAAGGTGGTAATGCTAATCGCACTCAATTATTTGATATAATAAATTTAGCCTGCATCTTTGTACATTTGTCTGCAGTTTTTCTTTGTTTTTTAACCGCTAAAGATGCCCATTATATTCCTATGGGCTTCTTTATTGGTTACCATGTGCTAATGCATGAATTCCCCCCTTAATGCATGTTAAAAAAGTTCTAAAACCAGCTGGTAAGTAGAAACTTATAGAATTATTTTCACAGCAGTTCCCATCAGTTTTCCTCTATTTTAACTTGAAGAGGATAAAACACAAGCACATAACTTTTGTAGCAATTACAACTTATCTTGAAATAATTTTCAGAATTTGAAGTGTTGCAGCAATTTAAATGACTTTAATTTGAGCACATGTACCCAACCTCAATCATTTCCAAAGTACAGTACTCTGAGAAATGTCAAGTTGGAAGTAATCAAGGTTGTGGACACACGTATAGCAGAGCAACATAAATCACTGAAGTGCTTGAATCTGAAAGTGCATCAAACAGCTTTCAATTACAGCTTGTCAAAATATGAATTTGAAAAACGTGCTATTGAAAGCAATTTAAAAGGAGGAACCACCTTTTAAAGAAAAAGTTACCCTTAACATGCTTGACAGCAATAAAGACATCAGAAATATTATCTAGTATCTGACTGCATTTTAGTGGAATGGAGATGTTTAGGTTTGATTATTTTTAAAGAGAAATTGAATTGAAGTATTTTATCTGTTGCTAGATATTTTTGATACTGAGAGTTTTGCTTGTTGGATGGCCATTTACCGTAATTAATTTTACATTTGTCGAGTTTGCTTCTTATGCGTACAAACTCCTTAGTTCTTTTGTATGTATGCAATGTTTCTGTCTAACTGTCTTTAAGCCCGTTACATTAACGGGTGCTTGAATAGATGTGTCTGTCTGTCTATCTTTCTTTCTTTCTCTCTCCTTGGCCACTGTCTTTCTTTCTGTTTCTCTCTCTCCTTGGCTGCTGTCTGTCTGTCTCCTTCGCCGCTGTCTATCTGTCTTTTTTTCTGTGTGTCTCTCTCTCCCAGTGGCATACCTAGCATATGTGGCATCCGGGGCCCATCGTTTTTTGACACCCCCCCATCTGTATGAAAAACATGATTTTTAGTAACAATCTAAATGTCACACAAGAGTATACCTAGGAAAAGGCAGCATCTTACATACTGCAGTGAGCAGTATATCAATACACCCATTGTAAAACTAAACAAGCTAGGCTAGTACAGATCAATCCTGCAGTCAGTCCTAACAGAAAACCATGTCTTTCGAACACACAGAACACAGAAAACACCTTCGCCTAGTATGGAATATGTAATAACAAACTAACCCCTCCCCCTTTTACAAAACTGTAGTGTGGTTTTAGCCGGGTAGTAGAATTCTGAGCATCCGAGCTGCTACCATCTCGACTGGCACTAAAAAACGCTCCACAGTTTTGTAAAAGGGGAGATAAAATAGAAATACATAGACAAAGGTTAAATTGAACCAGCAAGAAGCTGGACTCTGCATACAATGCAACACAACAGAAACAGTGACACATGTCTCCTAAAGCAATAAATAAATAGAAAATTTTTGTTCTACCTTTGTCTTCTCTGGTTTCTGCTTTCCTCATCTTCTTGTTCCTCTCCTCCTTCCATCCACTGTCTGCCATCTCTCTGCTCCTATATGGCATCTTCTCTCCTATGCTCCTTTCAGAAACTATATGCCTCCCCCTTCCATCTCTCCTTTCACCCCCATTGGTCTGGCATCTCTCTCCTCTCCTTCCCTCTCCCACACCTCTCCTCTGCAATCCCTTTCCCCCCTCATTTTTCTTTTCAATTTATTTTCTGCATCTGTCTAGATTATATTCTTACTACCCTGTCATCAATTTCCTTTTTTACTGTCTACATACAGCTTGCCACCTCTTTCCCTCGCCCCCTCCAGTATTTCACTAACTTAATCCTTTTCCCCCACCATGTGCCCTCCTTTTATTTATCCCCTCCTTCCGTCATGTGCCCTCTTTCTTTACCCCTTCCATCTGGTACCTTCTCCTCTGTTCACTTCCATCCAGCATCTGCTCCTTTTTTTCTCTCCTCCCATTTCCTTCCTGCATTTGCTCCCTTATCTCTCCCATCCGCACTTACATCTAGCAGGATGTTCCGGATCCAGACTGCTATGCACCCCCCTAGGGCTTGCACCCAGGGCAGACTGCCCCCCCCCCCATTGGTACACCACTGCTCTCTCCTTGTCCGCTGTCTGGTTTTTTTTTTCTTTCAATCTTTCTCCCTGGCCTCCTGTCCTTCATGCTAAACTGGTGAGACTGGACTCATTTGGAGCACTGGTCTTGACCTTGGGGGCGCCGCATGAGCGGATTGCTGGGAAGGATGGACCATTGGTCTGATCCAGCAGCGGCAATTCTTATGTTCTTATGTGTCTTTCACTCCCACCTACCTGTCTTTCAGTGTGTGTCTCTATTTCTGTCAGTCTGTCAATGTCCCAGCCCACTTTCCCACCTACCTTTTTTTTTATCAGATGTTGTGTTGGAAAGGGCAACCGGCACACAGGAAAGTAAACCACCTCGTAGCTCCCAACGTGTGTACGTGCTGCTCGCGCATGCGCCGCACACTCCCAACGTGTGCATGCACCGAACACGCATGCATCACACTCTCCAACATTTCTCTGCCGGCCCTGGATCTATGGATGCACAGGTGTGCTAAGGGTATTATTATATAGGATGATATAGATTGTGCCATGATGCTGTTGAAAGGATGATTAAGAGCTATAAATAACCCTCCCCCCCAAAAAAAAAATCAAAAATATATTTTGTAGATTAACCCCCCCTCCCTTTTACAAAACCGCAATAGCGGTTTTTAGCACAGGCCAGCGTGCTGAAAGATCTGTGCTGCTCCAGGCACTCATAGGAGCAGTGCAGAGCATGGCCTGCACTAAAAGCTGCTGTTGCGGTTTTCTTACCCTCCTTTTACAAAACCATAGTGTGTTTTTTAGCGCTGGCTACAGCAGTAACAGCTCTGACGCTCATAGGAATTCTATGAGCATCAGAGCTGTTACCGCCGCACCTGGCGCTAAAAACCACGCTATGATTCTGTAAAAGGGGGAGGGATATAAAGTAAAAAATAGAAATGCTTTATAGGTGCTTCTAATAATTATTATCATGATCATCATTATCATAATGTTAGTCAACTCTTTCAGGAGAATTTCAAAATCTTAATTTTAAATTAAAGAAACTAAAAGTAAAGCTATAATTCTAAATGTGTCTATTTTGAGTAGCATATCTGGGGAATAAGGTAATTTAATGTTATTTCTCCTCAGCAAGGAATCTTTTGAAGCTTCAGAGAGCAAATCATACCCCCTCTTTTATAAAACTGCGATAGCAGTTTCTAGTGCACGGAGCTGCACTGAATGGCCCGCGCTGATCCCGACAAACATAGGAACTCAGTGAGCATTGGGAGCAGCGAGGGCCATTCAGCGTGGCTCCCTACGCTAGAAACTGCTATCACAGTTTTGTAATAGGAGTCCACAATTCCACAACCAAGCAACAATAATGCTACAGGTGTGCCATATCATAAGTGGATAATTCTTATCTTTGGGCAATCAGTTTCTAACCTGTAAAAAAAGCCACTCTTTCTTATGTGCACAATGGTTACTAGAACTCTGCATTAAAGATATTTTTTTTTTTTTTTTTTGAATAATCAGGAAAAGCCAGAGGTTTACATTTTTTTTGAATAATCAGGAAAAGCCAGAGGTTTACAGATACTTCATGAAATATAAAATAGACGTCTTATTGGTTAAGTTCTAAAATGACTGGTGTCAATTGTCAAAGTAAGTAGAGCAAGAATTTGCGCCATTGCCAACTCATTTGCACAAAGCACTCTTAGCTACCAAATAATAGACCGAGTTCAAAGATAGTGGCATAAACAGGACACATCATTATTGAGTATAATCCAAACATCAACTCAGCTTCCATTAACATCCTTCAGACTGTATTCAAATGAGACTAGATGTCATCCTAGTCCTCGTTATTCAGCTCTGCCTCACCTGCGGTATCATAATGCACTCCTCATATTAAGTACAGGATGACACAGTTCCTAACAATTCTCAATTGCTGTCACAAATGGGGACTGCTATTAGCTTGTATCCTGACTCTGTAGTAAAATGCTAGGCCCAAAAAAACTCTGCCACTGCCTTCTAATACATCTTGAATTTTGCTGACAAATTTCAGATAAATGAACACTATCTGGTGTATGTAAACAAGCACAATCATAAATCAGTTCATTGAGTAGTAATCACCCCCATCCCCCAGGAATAACTAAAAACTTGTCCACTTCTAAGCTGACCCTTCGTCTAAGCTTCTAAACAGCATTGTGTTTCAGATCATCTGTCTACATCAGTTTCCCGCAAACTTTGTCGAGCCGTGGCACACTAAACGTAGTGGCTGTGGCTCGAGGCATCCGGAAGTACACCAACATCGATGCAATGATGTCACGTGCATGTGTGACATCATCACATTGATGTTGGCGCATGCGCTAAAGCCCTCCATACAGACCCTGAGCTGCCAGTGGGGGGTGCTGGCAAGGAACACATTCGGAAACAAGGAGAGGTGCTGGCACCAGCTGATTGCCTACAGGACGTGCCTCTCACCTGAGAGGCACGTCCTGTAGGCAGTCAGCCAGCGCTTCTCCTCCTCCCCAGTGTCTCTCGGCACTCCTCAAATCTCAGGAGGCACACTAGTGTGCCGCGGCACACAGTTTGTGATACACTACTCTACATCCTTCTAGCCAACATATGAGACCATATCAGAGCAGTATTAGGAAAATAGCAGTGAATCGTTATTAAGTAAAATCTTATCTATCTGAATTCAAGAAGGCATAGGATAGGCACATGGGATCTCTTAGAGCAGGGGTGTCCAACCTTTTGGTTTCCCTGGGCCGCATTGGCTGAAAAAATTTTTTCTGGGGCCGCACAAACACTAACACTAGTTAATGAGCCTCCCAAAAAAGTTGAGCAGGTCCCAAATTTGCAATCACTAACATAGAAGGTGTACATATCTAATAATAAACCTTCATTAAAGGGACACTGGAGAGAGGAACCCAAAACAGCAGCAATACGTACCCTGACTGAGTAATCCTCCATGTACACCGCTGACAGTGGGAGCAGCCACAGGCTTTCGCATCCCCATTCTGATGGGCAGGGAGGCGTGCTCCTGGTTCTCCCATTCACTTCTATTACATCTACAGTGAACCTCATCAGAGCGGGGATGCTGAATCAGCTTTCAGCAGCGCACGTGGAGGATTGTTTAATCAGGGTAAATATTACTGCTTTTTTTGGCCTCCCACTATGAGCTTAGGCTCCCTCAAAATGAATATCTCCCCTGCTGTAGCTAGTAGGGATCCCCAAGCCTCACCAACTGACAGCCACCTCCTCCCCCTCCAACTTCCCAAGTTCTGCAGCTGGCAGCAATATTGCAGAGCTGCTGCCTTCACTCCCCCCTTGGCTTTCATGCATGCATGAAAGCAGGGGCAGCTTGAGGATATTGCCATTAGCTGCAAAGCTTGGAGATTTTGAGTTACCAGACTGGAGGAAGATGTCTTCAGTTTGCAGGGCTTGGGAATCCCCACTAGCTCAAGTATTTATAAATTGTACTCAGGCAGGAAAAACTTTGGTGCCCATCCACTAATTTTGGGCTCTAGTCCCTCCCCCAAATCAGCTGTATATGACTATGCCACTGAATACAAAAATAATTGTGACGCACATATCCCAAAGCTAACATATTCCAGTTAATAAATTCAAAATAAAACAATTTTTTCTACCTTGTCTGGATGTTTCGTTTTTCCATCATCTTGGTCCCAGTTTCTCTTTCTGCTTTTTCTCTATTGTCAACTAATTCTCTTTCCAGTGTCTGCTATCCATTTTTTTCTCCTCTTCTCTTGTTCCATTTCCTTCTTATGTCTGTCTCCAATGTATTGATTTTTCCCTTTCAGCTTTCTTAACTTTTTCTTTTCTGCCTTTGTCTACTCAAATCTTGCCTTCTTTCTCACCCTTCTTCTTTTTAAATGTTCAGCTACCTCTCAATTCTCCAGCTTCTCTCAGTTCCTAGCTCTCCCATTTCCCATCTCACTCCTTTCCCAGCCTCCTATTCCCTTCTATCTACTCCCCATTGCTACGTTTCTACCACTGTACTCATTGCTCTCTCACTCATATTGTCATCTCCATTTTGATCTCATCCACATGGCTCACCACTTTCAGAATCTTCCTCCCTCTCTCCACTGGTCAGGCTATAACTCCCTGTCCCTTTCTTTCCATCCCCTAGCATCATCTTATTCCAGCTCTCTTCCCTCCTGCCCTTCCATGGTTCCATCTCTCCTCCTCTATCTCCATGGTCCAACATTTTGCTCCCTCTCTTTTCTGTTTTTCTTCTTCCCTCCCCCCTTAATGATGAACAATGAAATGGAGAAAAAAAAAGAGAGATGCTGCATCTCTCTGCCTTCCATCCACAGGCCTAACATTTCTCCATCCCTCCTATCCCCAGATCCAACTTCTCTCCCTTTCTCTTCCCAACTGCCCCCATCCCATCTCTCCCCCTGCCTGCCTGCCTCCCTTCCCCATGTCCACCATTTATTTATTTATCTTCCCAACAGTCTCTCCGCTCCTGTCCAAGCTCCACTGGCTTCCTGTCATCTCCAGGGTCCACTTTAAATGTGCCTGCTTAACCTTCAAGATCCTCCACGGCATCCTTCCACCTCTTATTCCTCTATCCTGGAATTCCTCAAATCCATTCTTCACTAAATCCACGCAAAAACTAAAATTATCCCTCCCCTCCTTAAAAGGTATCTCCCTCGTTGGTTAACTCGGTTCCTCCCTCCACTTCAGAATCGCTCAGTTATGGAATAGTTTCCCTTCCCCTCTCCGCAACTTGAGCCCCCTTCTACCATTCCGTAAGCTTCTGAAGACCTGGCTCTTCTCCAAAACGTAACCTCATCCCCTCCCTAGTATTATCACACCTAACCTCTCTTCTTACCTACTTCTATAAATCTATTGGAGTTCCGTTCCTTCCCTAACCATGTAAACCGTGTCGAGCTCCACCTGTGGAGATGTTGCGGTATATAAACCCAAGATTTAGTTTAGTTTAGTTTAGTTCTCCCTTCAAGTATCTCTTTCCTTCTTCCTCCACACCACCGCAGGTCCAACTTCTCTCCCTTCAGACCATTGCCCACCATCTCTCTCTCTCTGTCCTCTGTTTCTGGTCCCTTAAGCTCTCCCCCCATGCCCAATCTGGCACTTCTTTTAATACCCTCCCCCCCAAAAAAAAAAAAAGTCCAGGAGGCTTCCTCGGGCCAGCAAGTTCTCTCTCTTCTCTCTGCCCCCATGCATCTCTACCTCACTCCTCTCCCACACCATGTCCAATGATTCTCTCTCTATCTCCGTCCCTCCTCTCTCTGCCCAACAGTTTTCCTCTTTCTTTATCTCCCTCACCTCTGCATCTCCTTCAATCCCTCCATTTTTCCATCTGATGGCTCATGCACCCCTCTATCTTTCCCTTCATTCTGTGTCCTAAGTTCATGCCCCTCCCTCCTTCCTTCCATCATTTTTCCTATTTGTGCTCCCTCCCTCTCAAGTCCTCTCAAGTCTCATGCCCTTCTCCCTCCCTCCCTTCTGTGCCCCGGGTGTTTACCTTCAGGCCGGCTCCCTCATCACTGCTAGTCATTTTTTGCTGAAAGCGTGGGCAGTGTCTCCCTCTCAAGTCCCAAGACACCCTTCTCCCTCCCTTCCTTCTGTGCCGTGGGTGTTTACCATCTTGCCTGTTCCCTCCTCCATCTTGCTGCAGCGTTCGCTCAAAGCCGCGGGTAGCGGCTTCCACGCGTCTCTTGCGGCTGATCTGGAAGCATTCTCTCTGACGTCATGACATCAGAGGGAACATTTCTGGGTCAGCCGCTAGAGGCACATAGGATCCACTGCTCGCGGCTTTGAGCAAACACTGTAGCAAGATGGAGGAGGGACCTGGCAAGACGGTAAATACTCGGGGGTGGCAGAGGAAAACACCGCATCACCTTCAAGCATGAGCGGGGCCGCACAAAATACTTCATGGGGCTGCATGTGGCCCGTGAGCCATGGGTTGGACACCCCTGTCTTAGAGAGAGGAAAAGATAATGGTTACTGCGGATGGGCAAACTGGATGGGCCATTTGGCCTTTATCTGCCATCGTGTTTCTGTGATTCTAAGTTAAGTGCAAAATGCCATTTAAAATCAATCTTAAAACAAAATTGAAGACACCTTCTGGCGACTAAACAAACGGTGCTGGAATCATGCCTACAGATGCACTTTATGACGTGTAATGCCAATGTAGCCATAGCTAATGTCAGAAGTGGCATTAAGCATCATAAAATGCCTCTGAAGGCACATTGTACATAAAAGGCTGGCACCAGAAATGAAAGCCTTAAAATCCCTGGCCTACATTTTCAGTGCCTACCTTTTCCGAGACCGCAATTCTATAAACGACACATTGCATGATTCACACACGATTGATGGCTGCTGATAACGACACCCTTTATAGAATCTGGGCTTTAGTGCTGGGCCTTGTTCAGCATTGCAAGATGAACCAGCCTGAGCAGGAGTGAGTGGGATTTATTCCTGTCCCAATGGCCATCCCCAGATCACCATGGAAACAAAAATAGGGCTTGGGATCCTATGGGTGGGTGGGGTAGATCTTAGAAGGAAGGGCTTCTAGTTGGAGGGTCCAAGAGGAAAGGAGCTCTAGGGGGAGTTGGCTCCTATGGGTGGGGAAATGCTGCTGGAGGAGGGGAATCGGAAGTAAATCCAATGTTGGCAGTTAAAAGCAACCTTGAAAAAGTGGGCTTTTAGTCCAAATTTTACCTGTATAGTGCAGGGAAGTCAATGCTGATATTCAGAGACACTATCCAGTTAAGTGAATATCAGTAGTTAGCTAGCCCCAAGCAACAATTTAACCAGGCAAAAGCTGCCCCTGCCAGGTTAAATCAGTGTGAATATTGACATCTATATATTTAATTTAGACCTAAGTCAGTGGTCTCAAACTCAAACCCTTTGCAGGGCCACATTTTGGATTTGTAGGTACTTGGAGGGCCTCAGAAAACAGTTAATGTTTTATTAAAGAAATTATAATTTTGCATGAGGTAAAACTCTTTATAGTTTATAAATCTTTCCTTTTGGCTAAGTCTTAATAATAATATTGTCATTTATAGCTAAAGAGTCACATGATCAAGAAACTGTTTTATTTTACTTTTGTGATTATGATAAACATATGGAGGGCCTCAAAATAGTACCTGGCGGGTCGCGAGTTTGAGACCACTGACCTAAAGTAATATACTACTACTACTATTAATTATTTCTATAGTGCTACCAGATGTACGCAGCACTGTACAGAGTCACAAAGAAGACAGTCCCTGCTTGAAAGAGCTTACAATCTAAACAGACAAGACAGGCAAACAGGATGGCATGGATATAGTTAAGGGGAACGGTTAATCTGCTGGCTGGTGTGGAGGGCAATGGGGAATAGGGTTATGGATTGAAGTCCATGTCAAAAAAGATGGGTTTTAAGTCTACTTTTAAACAGGGTAAGGGAAGGAGCTTGGCGGACAAACTCGGGTAATTTAGTCCAGGAATAAGTGGCAGCTATTGTAGATGAAAGGAATAAAGTCTGGAATTGGCATTGGAGGAGAAGGGTACAGCTAAGAACAACGTATCTGAGGAATGGAGTTCTCTGGGAGGTGTATAAGAAGAGAGAGGAGAGGAGAGACATTAAGGGGCAGCAGAATAAACAGACTTGTAGGTCAGCAATAAATATATATTATTTAGGTCTAAATTAAATATGTACATATAATTTTAAGTGATGACAGTATATATACAGTGTGTGTATATATCTTGCTATCACTTAAAATTACTAGCATTCTTTTCATAGATGTGATCAAAAGATCAGAGAGAGAGAGAAAAAAAAAAACCCCAAGGAAACAAACCTTGGAAGAGTCTCAAACTATACAAATTTCTTACATGCATATTTGTTGTTGCAATGCTGAAAAACAGACTGGCAAGATGTAGCACCAGGTCACAGTGGGAAAAAGTGCCCAAGATTCCTGAATGATATTTTAATTTTTAATAAGAAATGTTGGATCATCTAGACCAGTGGTTCCCAACCCTGTCCTGGAGGACCACCAGGCCAGTAGGGTTTTTGGGATAGCCTTAATGAATATGCATGAGAAAGATTTGCATATAATGGAGGTGACAGGCTTGCAAATCTGCTCCATGCATATTCCTTAGGGCTATCCCAAAAACCTGACTGGCCTGGTGGTCCTCCAGGACAGGGTTGGGAACCACTGATCTAGACTTTTGGGCCAGAAGTACTAAAAGTTTCTAGGCATTATTAAACACTAATGCTGGCAAGGACTTTATCAGTAAATAAATCTCTTTCCATTAAATGGGACCTGCAGTAAATTGCCTGTTAGTGTGTGCAAAAATGGTAGTACATTTTAGTAAATCAGGCTTTTAGTAAAAATAGATGGAATGACTGGCTGATGGCTTTTAAATTAGCTCTCATCACATAAATCAAGATTTCTATAAAACATCACAAGGAATATATTTAAGGGCTCCTTTTACAAAGGTGCACTAGGGCCTTAATGTGCGGAATAGCGCGCGTGCTAGCCGCTACCGCCTCCTTTTGAGCAGGCGGTAGATTTTCAGCTAGCGCGCGCTATAGCGCGCACTAATCCGGCGCATGCGATAAAACCGCTAGCGCACCTTCGTAAAAGGAGCCCTAAATAAAAGTGAGCTAGTAAAGATGTACAAGGTATAATTTCTACCACTGTCAAAAACTATTTGTACCAATAAAGATGCTACATGTAAAAATAAGAGGAATATGTATTTGGATTCCTGCATCAATGCTAGGGGTCCTTTTACTAAGGCACGCTAGCCATTTTAGTGCATGCTAAATATTAGTACACACTAAACGCTAACGTGTCCATAGACTATAATGGACGCGTTAGCATTTAATGCGCACTAATATGGCTAGTGTGCCTTATTAAAAGGACCCAAAAATGTTAAAATAACAATAGAGCAGGGATAGGGAACTCCGGTCTTCGAGAGCCAAAGTCCAGTTGGGTTTTCAGGATTTCCCCAATGAATATGCATTGAAAGCAGTGCATGCAAATAGAATTCATGCATATTCACTGGGGAAATTCTGAAAACCTGACTGGAAAATGGCTCTCGAGGACCGGAGTTCCCTACCCCTGTAATAGAATAACCAGTTCTCCAATCTGAACTAATTCTGAGGCTCCTGCATTAGTTTGGCAGCGTCCATACTTTTTTTTTTACTTTTATACAAGGACACATCAAATTTCAGAAAATTGGTCAAAACGAGTTTGTTCAATCGATTTGTAAACTAAGAATTTTTATAGCTCTGCTATTCCAACCAGTAACCTTAAGAACTATATAGCTTTCCACTTCTTTCATTATGTAAGATTGTATTGATGACTCTGAATTGTGACCTCTTTGCTGATTGTCCAGCGCTTCTTGTTGTAAACCACCTCGAACTTCATGGCTTTGGCGGTATATAAGAATAAAATTATTATTATTATTAATGGCTTTAATAGAAGTAACCGTGAACAACTGATCATATCACTTTTCCACATAGTCCCCATGCAAGACAACGCTTTTGTTGTATCATTCAACTAGCTTCTGCATTCCTGCAGAGAAGAAGCTTTTCGGCTGCTCCCAAAGCCAAATGAGCACCGCTTCCTTAACTTTATCATCAGAGGTGAATCTTGTCACAAGCCCGACTCCTGTACTGACCCTTGTGCCAGTTAGGAGACCCAGAAACAACCCTGTTAAGCTGGTTAGGGCTGATCAATATGTCCCTGCAGCCCAGGATCAGGAATATAGAGATCAGGCTGAGCCCCAACAGAACTCAAGTCACTGTCAGGGAAAACAGGGTTATGCCCCTTTAAGGACATCCATCTTGAAATTGCTGGCTAAACAGGCTGAGAGGCAGTCAGAGCTGAGCAGAGACCATCCCCCACACAGGGCTGGGTGTGGCTCTGCAGCACTTAGATGACTGGGAACCACAGTCAAGGAAGCAGCCCAGGGAAGCTCCTAGGCTGGAAGAGCTTCCACAGACCCAGAAACCAGAGGATATTGAAATGCAGACACCTGAGGCAGGAGAAGATTTTCAAGAGGACAATGTGCCTGAAGCCATGGAATGGAATGCCCTATCTGAGCTTCCATTTGCAGAAGATATGGAAGTGAGTTGAACTGACTGTTTTTGCCAAGGTTTTTTTTTCCTCTCTGCAAGAGTTTTGTTTTTGGTTTTGCTGGGGTAACTACTTGCTTCTAAGGAACTTGTTTGACTGAGAGTTCTACTGGCATGTTTGAGAACTTGTTGGGACTTTTAGTAGGGAAAAGTTTATCCCTGGAAACCTGGCAGTGAATTGGGGTTTTTTTGCTGAAGGTTTTTTTTTTTTTTTTGTTTCAAGATGGCTGCCGCTGCATGCAAGAGTTATGCTACAGTTAAGCAGAGGTAGGACTAATGTTGCCTGGACAGTTTGAGTGGAGCTAAATAGACTTTAAGGTTGGGGGCAGTATTTGCCCGTCATCTCTGTGGAGGGATTTTGTGGGTTCTTTTGCGTTTTGTTTTGGCAAAGTGCTGATTTGGTAAATCCACCAACCTTGTGCTCCATGGAGCATTGAGAGGAGTGGAAATCCTCAATTCCTGAGATGAAATGTTGTTTTTTTTTTTTCTTTTGGCTAAAGAACTGAGTAAAGGATAATGTTGTGATTCATGCTTTTGCTGTTTGCTGAGTATTTAGCAGAACTTTCCTGGGACATGAACTGAGCACTCAGGGTGTTCACCAGACCAGGCTGGTGAGAGAGAATTTGATTTTTGGTTTCTTTTGCACTATGATTGGCTATACTACAGAACATATTTTGATTATTCTGAATGCCAAATAAATTTGTTTAATTTTTGAAAGCTTACCTGTGCCATTCTGACTGCTATAGACTACCGTAGGTAAGCCCACCATCACAGGGACTTCCTCTTACTTGGGGAAGCACACCGGGGCTATATTGTGGCCATGTGCCAATCCCTGCTGTACCCTAAGGGACGGCTACGCTACAATCTACAACCTCGCAACATCTCCTTCAGTGGACCGAAGATGTGATAATCGCTAGGCAACAGATCCAGGCTGTAAGGATGTAGAAAACATTTGAATCCAAGCTGTTGCTCTGTCTCTTCTGTTGCTGCTGTATGAGGATGTGCATTGCCATGATGCAGCAAAGACTGTTTAGATCAACATTCCTCTTCTTTTGCTGCAAATTGCAGGTTTATTAAGTTCACTTTGCAGCAATGTACAGTAATTTTCACTGTTTACTGTTGGCCTGTGCGCCTGGAAATGAGCCAGAATAGGCCCGTACTTGTCCCAAAAGAAGGTGAGCGTGATTTTCTTGGAGGATGGCTGTCGTTTGAATTTCTTTTTCACTGGAAAAGACGGATGTCTCCACTCCATGCTTTGTCTTTTGCTCTCCGGGTCATAGTGATGCACCCAGTTCTAGTCACCATGACAGTTCTCTCCAGAATACTCGCATCTTCTTCATACTATCTCAGGAACTACTCAGCCTACACACGCTCTTAATTGTGCAGATCAGTAAGCTGTTTTTGGGAACCCATCGTGCACAGAATTTCCTCTATCCCAAGTCATCATGCATTATGGCAAATGCATATCCATAGCTGATATCCATATCTGCAGCCAATTTAGACACCGTTATCTGTCAGTCTTGTCTAATCAAGACATCCACCCTGTCAATGTGCTCTTGTTTGTGTGATGTTGATGGGCGACCAGAATTACCTTCGTTGGTTACTCCTGTTTTCCCCACTTTAAACCTTTCATTGATTCATGGTGCTATGTCCATTCTGAATCAATATCCGCCTGTGAATTTCTACAGGTTTCACTCCCTCTGCCCAAAGAAAATGCACTACATTACATTAGTGACTTCTATTCCGTCTGTACCTTGCAGTTCTAGGCGGATTACAAAAGAGCTAACTGGACATTTCCAGGAAAGTTACAATTTTGGGTTGCAAATGAGATGAGATAGTTGGATATTTTCAGGAGATATTGCAAATTAGATAACAAGTAAAATAACTGGACATTTCTAGGCAATATTACAAATAAGATAACAAATAAGATAGCTGGACATTTCCAGGAGCATTACATTTTAGGATACTGTATTCTTGGTTGATAATTTTGGAGTGGAAAAGAATACCAGAGGAATGGTGGAATTGAGAGGGGTTTTATCAGGGAGGGGCGGGAATATGGGAGGGATTAAGGTGACCGGATAAATTTTTTGAATAGCAGGGTTTTGATTTCTTTTTGAAATGTTTTGAGATTGCACGTTGTTGTCAGCAGGTTGGAGATGGAGTGGTCGAGTTTTGCTGCTTGCGTCGCAAGTAGGTTGTCAAACATTTTCTTGTGTTGAGTACCTTTGAGTGGAGGGTAGGTAAATGGGGTCAGAAATCTTCTTTGTCTAGTGGTGCGGATCTGATTTAGGTGGTTATTTAGGTCGGAGGGGGGCAGAGCCATTTAATGCTTTGAATAATAGACAGTAAAGTTTGAATTGAATTTGTGCTTGCATTGGTAACCAGTCTAGGTAGGCAGAGGTGATGTGGTCATATTTTCTCAGTGAGTAGATCAATCTGAGAGCAGTGTTTTGTATAGTCTGTAGTTGTTTTAGCATATTGGCAGGGCATGTTGTTCTTCAGTGCAATCTTGTAAAGGAGCATCCATGTTTCTGACCTCTTGGCTGTCACACGACTGAAGGCCAAGCGCTGCACTGTGCGTAGACTAACTATCCAACAGGCAATTTTTGAACACATTGATTTTTGAAGTATTTAGGTAGTTAATTTGTATAAATTTTATACTATGTAATTATTAGATTTGTAGGATTTTTAGCTATTGGTCCTTCACTCTCTAATCTTCTTCAACTTTTATTGTATTTTAAATTATGTAAACCGCATAGAACTTCACAGTTTTGCGGTATATAAATAAACTTATTATTATTATTATTGTATTTCGCTAGCTCTGTTTCCGTTATTGTGAAACTTAACAATTGCCTTTAATTTTTGATTCACCCTCGTATTTCTTCAAAAGCAAGATTATGCTCAATGAGTATTTGATTGACTTATTTTATACTTCTAACTTTGATTGCTGCCATTACTTTCAGATTCTGATTTGCTACTTCCCCCCCTTCTCTGTCTGTAAGAAAAATACTCCCAAAAACTCAGGGTTCCTTTAACTAAGTTGTGTAAAAAAATGGTCTTAGTGTGCCCTTATGCAGGTTTTTCCCACATGCTAAGGGGCTCATAATAATAATAAAAATGTTCAAAAAGTGGCCTAAATCGGTACTTGGACGATCACAAAGACAGATCGTCCAAGTACCAATAATCAAAGCTGGTTTTAGACGTATCTAAAACCAGCTTAGGCCTTTACCCTGCCTCTAAACGCCTAGAGCGAAAAGAGGCGTTTTTAGAGGAGGAGAAAGGGCGGAAGGTGGGCCAACCTAGACTTAGGGCTCCTTTGACGAAGGTGCGCTAGTGCTTTTAGCATGCACTAACCCCGTGCTACACGGAAAATACTAATGCCAGCTCTATGGAGGCATTAGCTTCTAGCGCACGCTAAAACGTCTAGCGCACCTTCGTAAAAGGAGCCCTTAGTTCAAGTCAAAACAGGTATAAGTTCTGAGTAGGGCGGGGCCTTAGGCACCTGGCCCAATCAGGCCCTAGGCCCACCATTCGGAGGATGGCGGGCCTGCTGACTGGCCGGGCTTGGCACCCGTTGTCCGACCAATTTAAAGTAAGTTGAGAGGGTATCAGGGGTTGGGGGTGTTGGGGTTAGGGGCCATTCGGGGGTTGATTGGGGGTCAATCGGGGGGGGTTGTGGGAGGGTGTGCCATTGGCAGGAGGGCCTGGGATCACTCCTGCCCGTATTTAAGGGGGGTCACCTTCCGGCAAGAGGGGTTGGCTCCCTCCTTTCGGTATTGTCGGGGGGGGGGGGGTTGGTTGGGGGCTTGAGACTCGGTAGGAAGGGTTGGGATCCTTCCTGCCGGTATTGTCAGGAGGGTTGGGGTGCCAGCAGGAGAGATTGGGCATCTCTTCTGCTGTGGTTTGCGGCAGTTTGGAGGGGATCACGATTGCGGCAGGAGAAATTAGGCATCTCTCCTGCCGCGATCATTGCGGGGTAGGGGTGTGTGGGGATTCTGTAACCAGTGTTGTTTTTGACAGACACTGTTTACAGAATCCAGCTTTTAGATTAGACATAGTGGTGGTCTGGGCGATTAAACCAGTGGTTCCCAACCCTGTCCTGGAGGAACACCAGGCCAATTGGGTTTTCAGGCTAGCCCTAATGAATATGCATGAAGCAAATTTGCATGCCTATCACTTCCATCATATGCAAATCTCTCTCATGCATATTCATTAGGGCTAGCCTGAAAACCCAATTGGCCTGGTGTTCTTCCAGGACAGGGTTGGGAATCACTGGATTAAACTGCTGAACGTAGAGGTAATCTCATTTTGGAACTTTTTTTTTTTTTTTTGAGAATGGACATTTTCCCTGCTGCTACTTTCAGCATTTAGGGGCTTAGGCCAAAAAGGAATTTAGATGTTTTTTTTTATTATTATGCTCTTCCACAGCTATTTGTAGTGTAACCAGAAAATGGTTGATGTTTCACCTTCCGAATGAATGGCCGTGCACTAAGATTGCTATTAACAAGTGACCATTAACAAAAATTAGCATATAAGCACTTACTGACACTTATTTTGTAAACAGTATAAGGCTGTGATTCTATAAACGACGCCTAGCGGTGCCAATTCCTCAGCGCCATTTGGCACTGTTGTCAATCAACTGCTAGGCCTCGTTTATAGAATCACGTCTAGCGGCACCTAATTGGACTTAGGCATCATAATGTTTGGTGCTGGTATATTAGGACAGGGTTTTCCCTCCTCATTTTAGGCATCGGTAGGCGCCATGATGGATTCCGCCTGCAACTTTAATTAATGTTTGTTTAATAATTTTAACTGAGCTTTTAAATGTGTTTTCAACTAAATCACCAATGAAGCTAATTACAAGAGGGCATTCAGAAAAGTTGAAAGGGGACAGATTCAAAACGAATGCTAGGAAGTTCTTCTTTACCCAACGTGTGGTGGACACCTGGAATGCGCATCCAGAGAGCGTAATAGGGCAGAGTACGGTACTGGGGTTCAAGAAAGGATTGGACAATTTCCTGCTGGAAAAGGGGATAGAGGGGTATAGATAGAGGATTACTGCACAGGTCCTGGACCTGTTGAGCAGACTGCTGGGCACAATGGACCTCAGGTCTGACCCAGCAGAGGCATTGCTTATGTTCTTATGTTCTTACAAAATGTTGAATTGTATGCAAAATTTGGCTAGGTGCCCCTAGGTCCTGCCGATCTAGGCATTTAGCAGCACCTAATCCTGCCCTAATCAGTTAGCACATGGTTATGCAGACACATTAACAGCTTAATATTGAAAAGCCTACTCTTCAGCCCTGGATACACCCCGTCTGTTAAAAAATTATTATTATTTTTTTTTTTTGTAACAGATTGCAAACTTACCCTGGGACACCTCAGTGTGTCCCACAGTAAGCCCTTTTCAGCTGCCATAAACATATGCCAGTGCTTACCGCAGCTTAGTAAAAAGTCACCTAAGTAAAAGAGGCCTTTAAGAGTCCAAATCCTTTCCATTAATTAAACATTGTGATAGAGACGTGCATTTTTTTTGCATCGTTTTATTTTACACTTGCATGCGCTATTTCTTTTAACACTGCTAAGATCTAGTAAAGTAATGACTCATTGTACATTTTATTAGAAACATAGAAACATAGAAATTGACGGCAGAAAAGGGCCACAGCCCATCGAGTCTGCCCATACCAATGACCCACTCCCTGACTTCTACTCCCCTATAGATCCCACGTGAATATCCCATTTCCTCTTGAAATCCAACACGCTGCTGGCCTCAATCACCTGCTGAGGCAGCTCGTTCCAATGATCGACCACCCTTTCGGTGAAGAAATACTTCCTAGCATCACCTTGAAACTTCCCTCCCCTGATTTTCAGCGAGTGCCCTCTGGTTACCGAGGGCCCTGTAAGACTGAAGATATCATCTTTCACCTCTATATGCCCTGTGATATACTTAAAGGTCTCAATCATGTCCCCCCTCTCTCTTCGCTCCTCCAGTGAGTACATCCGCAATTTTTTTAACCTTTCCTCATACGTGAGATCCCTGAGCCCCAAGACCATCCTGGTAGCCATACGCTGAACCGACTCAACTCTCAACACATCTTTCCGGTAGTGTGGTCTCCAGAATCGAACACAATACTCGAGATGGGGTCTCACCATGGATCTGTACAGTGGCATTATGACTTCAGGTTTTCTGCTGACAAAACCCCTCCGGATGCAGCCCATCATTTGTCTTGCCCTGGACGAAGCCTTCTCCACCTGATTGGCAGCCTTCATATCATCGCTAATAATCACTCCTAAATCACGTTCTACCGTGGTCCTGGACAAGGTTTCACCATTTAGTGAGTAAGTTCTGTGTGGATTTTTTTTGCCTAGGTGCATTACTTTACATTTTTTAGCATTGAAGCCTAGCTGCCAAGTTGATGACCACTGTTCCAATTTCTGTAGGTCTTGCATCATAAAGTCAGGAACACTGCCTTTGCCTACTATGTTGCATAGTTTGGCGTCGTCGGCAAACAGTGATACTTTTCCTCTAAGCCCTTGGGTCAAATCTCCTATGAATAAATTGAATAGAATCGGCCCTAAGACGGAGCCCTGAGGTACTCCACTCGTTACTGCTGATGTTTTGGAGGGGGTACCGTTTACCATTACCTTTTGAAGCCTACCATCTAACCAATCCTTTACCCATGCAGTGAATGTATCCCCTAATCCCATCGATTTTAGTGTGTTCAACAGCCTGCGGTGTGGGACGCTATCAAAAGCTTTGCTGAAGTCCAAATATATCACATCCAGGGACTCCCCGGCATCCAGACGACTGGTCACCCAGTCAAAGAAGTCAATCAGATTAGATTGGCAGGACCTTCCCCTGGTAAATCCATGTTGGTGTGGATCTCGTAAATTTTCTTCGTCTAGAATCTCGTCGAGTTTCTGCTTGATCAGTGTTTCCATGAGTTTGCACACTATGGATGTAAGACTCACCGGTCTGTAATTTTCTGCCTCTGTTCTGCAGCCCTTTTTGTGGAGTGGAATTACGTTAGCTGTTTTCCAGTCTAGGGGTACTTTTCCCGTGCGCATGGAAAGATTGAAGAGCACGGATAGTGGTTCAGCCAGAACTTCACTCAGTTCTCTGAGTACCCTGGGGTGTAGATTGTCAGGTCCCATGGTCCCAGGTCTACTTTGAGTCTTGAAAGTTTGTGGTAGACATTACTGGGTGTAAACTCGTAATCATGAAACAGATCATTTTGGCTGTCTCTTATCTGTAGTTGCGGACCAGCTCCTGGCGCTTCACAGGTGAATACTGAGCAGAAGTATTCATTTAGCAGTTCTGCCTTGGTATAATCAGATTCTGCGTAGTTTCCGTCTGACTGCCTAAGGCGTACTATCCCATCTTTGTTTCTCTTTCTGTCGCTAATGTACCTGAAAAAGGATTTATCCCCTTTTTTAATATTCCGTGCCAGATCTTCCTCTGTTTGAAGTTTGGCTTCCCTGACTGCCTTTTTGACAGCCTTAGATCTGACCAGATAGTCTTCTTTTGCCTCTCTTTTCTCAAGATGTTTGTAGGTGATTTTGCAAATTTTTGCAAATTTACTTCAGGGCTGACTAACCTGCAGTGCCTTAGTACCACAGGTTAACAATTCTCACAGTAAATTTGCGTGATGCTGCAGCTAGGAATATTACACAGTCTTGGCATTAAGTCATAGCCTCAGACATAGAAGCCATTGCTTGCACTGGGATTGGTACCATGAAATGTTGCTACTATTTGGATTTCTGCCACGTACTTGTGACTTGGAATTAGACGAAGAGAGCGAACTGTAATCAGATGGTTGGACATGGTGATAACAACCCTGGGGATGACACTGGAGGACCTTAGTGGACTACCATAAAAGTGATGTATTTTAGATTTATTATTTCATTTATTTATTTATAGCATTTTTATACCACTTATAGCCTAAGTGGTTTATATTCAGGTACTCTAGCATTTTTCCCTATCTGTCCCATTGAACTCACATTCCATCTAATGTACTTGGGGCAATTGGGGGATTAAGTGACTTGCCCATGGTCACAAGGAGAGCATGAGATTTGAACCCACATCCTCAGGGCTGAGACTGTGGTTATAATCATTGTGCCACACACTTCCCAGATAGGACTTGAACATGAGTTCATGGCACCTAACACATACACACACGTGTGACTTGGATTGGCTACTGTTGGAAGTAGGATACTGGGCTCAGTGCCATAGTAAGGGGAGGGAGCGGTCCACCCTGGGTGCCATCTTGGTAGGGGCACCTGCACCTTTCCTCCTCCCTGCCCCCCGCTCCTTCCCACTCCTCCCCGCCATTTGTGTGCCTTTACTTCCCCCTCCCCCCACCATAGCTCTAGCTCTTCGCCGGCATGAGCAGCAACGCCAACCTGCTGCTCATGCCAGTGTCGGCTCTCCCTTCCGGATCCCTCACCTAGGAAGTGACATCAGAGAGAGAGTCAAAGCTAGCTTGGGCACGGCTCATGGCAGGAAAGTTAAAGAGGTACGGTGGGAGGGAAGGGGCATGTGTATGTGTCAAGTGGCGGGGAAGGAGTGGGGGGTGAAGAAGAAGGCATGGGAGGGGCACCTCCAACCCAGGCACCTCTCACCCTCGCTACACTACTGACTAGGCTAGACGGACCACAGAATAAATATTGTGTAACCCCATTGTTCAGTACTATAGTGCTTTTGAGTGAAAATGTTTAATTTAAATATCGGGTAAAAGTTCTAGACAGTCGACTCTGCTTAAGTGCATACCCCTCGGACCGGGACGCCACGTGCACTTAAATGGAGTGTGCGCTTAATAGGAGTGGGGGGAGGGGAGGGAGAGGCTGTAGGTAAGCTGGCTCAGTTTAAATATGGAGCGTGGGCTGCTGGAGCCTAAAGTACAGGAAAGCTATGCCCTACAGCTTGAGTGGAAGCGGAGCACTCACTTTTCCAGCTATCCCAGCGCTTAAGCTGCTGTGTGAAGCCTAGACATTCCCAGTCAGAACGTGATTGCATTTAACCGGAGTGAACGTAACGTGAAAGAATAGAGGTTGGACCTATGACATCAGAGAGCATAAGCGGATTGTGTGCTTATCCGAATTGCAAATATCCGGAGTTTACGTCCATTGATTTTAATGTAAAAAAAAAACAGAACCGTGGTGGTAGGGTTCGGATAACCGAAGCGTGCGCTTAACTGACGTGCACTTAGGTAGAGTCAACTGTACCACAGTTTTTACTTGAACAATATTTGAAAATCTTTCTTTCTAGAAACTGAAGGAACTAAAACTTTGAGAAAAAATTGTACTGTTTCAGAATCGTAGAAGGAAACTGATTTTAAGACTGTTCATACGCCTTTGTCCTTTTTTTGCCTGGAAGAAAAATGTACTCCACAGATGTTCCTTACAAATTTCCTACAACACACAGCAAATTGCTATCTCAATCATAAATAAGTAAAAGAGCTTCTCTAAAATTCCCCCAAACAGATCTTGAATCATTGATGTTCAGGTTTACTTATCACATATTTTTTCATTGGTCCATCTGTAGTAGTTTATTTGGCAACTTTCACTGCACTAGAAGATAGAAAGGAATATATTTCACATATAGGGTAAATCCCTTGATGTTTCAGCCTCTACGAGTTCTTTTGATTGAGCTTGACAAATGCTTTAATTAAAAATTATAACAGAAGAGTCCTGAATAAATGTGGGTGCTGATTATTATGGGGTTGATATTCAGCTTATGGCGGTCAGCGTTTTGCAGACCACCACTGGCGTTGTTCCTGGATATTCAACACCGGGCCCTGTCTACGCTTTCACATTGAATATCCAGTTTTGCAGAGCCAGATAACAGATAGCCAGTGAAATCCGAAGTTTAGCACTTAACTGGCTATTGATTATTGCAGAAAGGGGTTCTTTTACTAAGCAGTGGTAATGTGTACGTACCACTTTCTAAAAATGGAGCTATTGAACCACACTTAGGAGGCACATGCTACCTGCAGGCCTGGCGCAAACCACTCACAAACCAAAAAAATGCATTTTCCTTTTTAGGATGGGGGGTATGTTTGGGGGTCAGAGAATAAGCGTGTGGGCGTTGGTGCATGCTGACCAATTAGAAAAGGATTAGTATGGGAGCCCTTACCCCTTATAAAATAGGTGACAGTAAGGGCACACGTGCTAATTTCAAAATTAGTGTGTGACCATTAATAGAGAAAGCCAAACTGCAGCCATTTTAGAGCTGTGCTAAAAAGTGGTCTCAACGCGGCACAGACTACTTTTTAGCTAAGCTTAGTAAAAGGGTCCCAAAGATAAATCTGATTTTTATGAGGTCCCACTTATGTGTTCAACCCCATCACCGGTTAAGCACTCAATTTTGGCACTTAACTAGGCAAGTGCCAACTCCACCCCCACAACGTCCCCAAAATAACTGACCTGCAGTTTGGCCCACCAGCGTCATCTCCATGGCTGTTTTCAACATGTCCAGCTATCTGATTGCAGTTCGCTCTCTTCGCCTGGTTCCAAGCAATGGCTTCCTCTATGATTGTGGTTATGACTTAATGCCAAGACTGTGTGATATTCCTAGCTGCAGCATCACAAAAATTTACTGCGAAAATCATTAACCTGTGGTCCTGAAGTATTGCAGGTTAGTCAGTCCTGAAGTAAATTTGTATAATAATAAGTGCAATGAGTCATTATTTTGCTAGATCTTAGCAGTGTTAAAAGAAATAGCACAAGCTGAAAATTGGGGTTAATTTTAAACAGAAAATTTAACTGGCCAGAAGCCATTTCTGACTGGTTAAATCACTTTTTTGCAGGGCCACGGTCCTGCATGCTTTACTTGGCTGACCCAGAAGCCTTCTCTCTGACATTAGCTCTGACATCTGAGGGAAGGCTTCCGGGTCAGCTACTGATGCTTGGAGTTCTGCACGCTGCTTAGTGGAGGGGCAAATACAGATGGAGGGCAGGAAAAAGAGGCACTCGGGTATTGGAGCCCCTCGAGGTGCTTCCAACCCCGTGGGATCCCTGTAGCTCCCGTGGCTTCTATGGGATTCCAATCATCCTCATTCCCATGCAGCTCTCTACTTAACACATCTCTAATCTACAATGGGATCTGAACAGAGACCATGAATGTATGTATCCTTGACCTTTATATTTATAAAATCATGTTTTGGATGTGGATGCTCGTTCAAATGTGAAAAAAAACTGGATTTTCATGTGTAAAATGTAACTCGGCCTTCTAAAATTAAAGCCATCATGTTTACATAGTGCATTAGTTTTGATTTTGTAATTATCATAAATTCATATATCTGACAAATACTTGGACTGGAAGAGGGTCACCAGTGGGGTGCCGCAGGGCTCAGTGCTTGGATCCGTGCTCTTTAACATCTTTATAAATGATCTGCACATAGGTACGACGAGCGAATTTGCAGACGATACAAAGTTGTTCACAGTAGTGAAGACGCAGGGGGATTGCGAAGATCTGCAACGTGACATAATCAGGCTCGAGGAATGGGCATCGACATGGCAGATGAGGTTCAACGTAGATAAGTGTAAAGTGATGCATGTCAGTAACAAAACTCTCATGCATTAATACAGGATGTCCGGGGCGCTACTTTGAGAGACCTCCCAGGAAAGGGACTTGGGAGTTCTGATCGACAAGTTGATGAAGCCGTCCACGCAATGTGCGGCGGCGGCAAAAAGGGCAAACAGAATGCTAGGAATGATAAAGAAGGGGGATCACAAACAGATCATAGAAGGTTATCATGCCGCTGTACCGGGCCATGGTGCGTCCTCATCTGGAGTACTGCGTCCAGCACTGGTCGCCGTACATGAAGAAGGAAACGGTACTACTCGAAAAGGTCTAAAGAAGAGCGACTAAGATGGTTAAGGGGTTGGAGGAGCTGCCATACAGTGAAAGATTAATAATAATAATAATAACTTTATTTTTATATACCGCCAGCTATTTTGCGACTTCTAGGCGGTTTACAATAAAAGAAACTATGAATACAATAAAAGAAAATGTAAATACAATAAAGAGAAACTTTACGTACAATGAATTAAAGAGTTTAGCAGTGTACATCTCAATACAATAAAGAGAAACTTTACGTACAATGAATTAAAGAGTTTAGCAGTGTACATCTCAATACAATAAAGAGAAACTTTACGTACAATGAATTAAAGAGTATAGCAGTATACATCTCGTGCAATGAATTAAAGAGTAAAGCAGTCTACATCTGATAATATTAATAATGTTAACAACAGTTTGTGTGTTGCAAGGCCAGGAAGTGCCAAGCTGTTTGCACAGAAGTAGAAATATTCCGTGAATTGAATAGAGTGTTCGTAGTTAGTGATTAGGGGTTGGGGTTAACAGTTTGCAAGTTTGGTTATGTGATGATGTTACGAGGGGGGTTGATGTTCCGGTTCGTTGCCTAAGTATTTCAAGAATAGGTATGTTTTTAGGTGTTTCCTGAATTCTTCATAGTTGTTTGTATGTGCAATTAGTTTTTCTAGGTCTTTACCCCATATGGCTGCTTGATATGATAGCAGTTGTTGATGGTGTCTCTTATATTTGCACCCTCTAGCCGGTGGGGAGACAAATTTCGTGTGTGTTTTTCTTTCGTGTCTGTTGGTTGGGAATGAGAAGAGATCTGTAATGTATTTTGGGGCTAGACCATTTAATACTTTGAAGCAGAGACATCCTAGCTTGAACTTTGTGCGCGCCTCCATCGGCAGCCAGTGTAGGAGTTGGTAAGAAGGGGTTATGTGATCGGACTTCTTCAGCCCGAAAATCATCCTGACTGCTGCATTTTGTATCAGTTGTAGTCTTTGCATTTGCTTCTGGGGGATCGTCAGATGGGTGATGTTGCAATAGTCCAGGTGGTTTAGTATTAGGGATTGTACTAGCATTCTGAAAGCTGAAGTGTGGAAGTACGCCTTAATGGACTTAAGTTTCCAGAGAGTGAAGAACCCTCTTTTGATTAAGGAGTCTATGTGGTCTTTCATGGTTAGGCCTTGGTCTAGTATTACTCCTAGGATCTTCATCGTTGGTTGAATGGGGTAGTTTAGATTGTTAATGTGTAGTGATGTTGTCGTATTCTGTGCGTGTGGTGAGGCTATGAAGAATTTAGTTTTTTCTGAATTGAGCTTCAGTTTGAAATCTGTGGTCCATTGTTCCATCGTGTTTAGCGCTTCAGTTGCTGTGGGGATGGTTTCAGAGGGGGATGTTGTAAACGGGATTATGATTGTGAAGTCGTCTGCATAGCTGAATACTTTTATGCCTCGCTGGGTTAGCTGCGTGCCCAATGAAGCTATGTAGACGTTGAAGAGTAGTGGGGATAGTGGGGACCCTTGTGGAACGCCTGATGGGTTTCTCCATGTTTTTGAGAGATTGCAGTTGAAGCGGACTTGATATGTGCGGGTTGTGAGATTAGAGAAACTGGGCTGCTTCTCCCTCGAACAGAGAAGATTGAGAGGGGACATGATTGAAACATTCAAAATACTGAAAGGGATAGATTTAGTAAATAAGGACAAATTGTTCACCCTCTCCAAGGTAGGGAGAACGAGAGGGCACTCTCTAAAGTTGAAAGGAGATAGATTCCGTACAAACGTAAGGAAGTTCTTCTTCACCCAGAGAGTGGTAGAAAGCTGGAATGCTCTTCCGGAGGCTGTTATAGGGGAAAACACCCTCCAGGGATTCACAACAAAGTTAGACAAGTTCTTGCTGAACAAGAACGTGTGTTGGTAGGGCTAGTCTTGGTGAGCGGACTGCTGGGCATGATGAACCACTGGTCTGACCCAGCAGCGGCAATTCTTATGTTCTTAAAGGAAAACTAAAATAACTTTGAAGATGTGAATATAAACAGTAATAATCTGTTTCTATATTAAATATTTCCCTTTAGTATATATTGAATTATGGAAAGGCAACACTTAAACTAATAGAGGCCTTTGTGAGCTCTAGTATTCAATTTTTGTCAAGTGACTACATTATTCAGAAAGATGGCAGTTATTCTTTCCCCACTAGCAATTCCTTTGTAACTTTTTCTCCTTTTATTTGGATCTACAATATTGAGTTCTAGAAGACTTTGAGGGGTTGTTGGTTTTGTTTTTGTTTTTTTTTACCTTATTTATTATGCTGAGTTTCTCTGCTGTCAAACTTTGCCAACAAAATTAGTTTCTAAACAGATTTTGTTTTCCTGGCAAATATGCTGATGAGATAAAAAGTGCACAGAAATGTCTTTTGTATAAAAGCTACAGCTTTATAGCATTCATTTCAGCTTCTATCCAGTCCTTTTTGAGTGTTAAGTAGTTTGGCAAATAACACATGACACTGCAGAACTGTATGTACTGGGTGAGAACTGGAATCTATGTAAGTATTTTTATTAGATCAACATGTAAATTATCCAAACATCATGATTTAAATGACCTTGGCCACATCTACCTCTACTTCAGGAAGCAGGTGAAAGCCTTGTTCTTCACCCAAGGTTTTACATAAGAACATAAGCAATGCCTCTCCTGGGTCAGACCTGAGGTCCATCATGCCCAGAAGTCCGCTCACGCGGCGGCACAACAGGTCCAGGACCTGTGCAGTAATCCTCTATTTATACCCTTCTATCCCCTTTTCCAACAGGAAATTGTCCAATCCTTTCTTAAACCCCAGTACTGTACTCTGCCCTATTACGCCCTCTGGAAGTGCATTCCAGTAGTCCACCACTCGTTGGGTAAAGAAGAACTTCCTAGCATTCGTTTTGAATCTGTCCCCTTTCAACTTTTCCGAGTGCCCTCTTGTTCTTTTATTTTTAGAAAGTTTGAAGAATCTGTCCCTCTCTACTCTCTCTATGCCCTTCATGATCTTATAAGTCTCTATCATATCCCCTCTAAGTCTCCTCTTCTCCAGGGAAAAGAGACCCAGTTTCTCCAATCTCTCAGCGTATGAAAGGTTTTCCATCCCTTTTATCAGACGTATCGCTCTCCTCTGAACCCTCTCGAATAACGCCATATCCTTCTTAAGGTTTTAATATATGCAATGACTGTTCACTCACTATGGACATACCTGGACTAGCTTGCTGCTTACCCTGTAACTTAGAAAGAAGATGTCACAGCGGCGGAGACCAAAAATCGGGATGGGCAAATTACACTTAAAGTGAATTTATTGTTATGACAAACAGATAACACTATTAGCAAACGGATGGCTTGACAACGATTTGTGTTTCGGCCCCTAAGGTCTGCATCAGGAGTCTAAAATAAATAAAAACAATCAATAAAAAACTAAACTGACATAATCTGGACTAAGGGGAAGAAGGAGGAAGAGGTGATTCCCATATGCATCTTGACTACAACCCTTAGATACTCTACTTGGCTGAGGCTCCTGAGGAAGGCCTGTTTTGGCCAAAACACATGCGTATTGAGCCATCGCACTAATTAGACATAATTTTTGGATAAATACATTTTGCCCACCTGTACCATTGAACTTCTCCACTGTTCTTGCTGCTATATAATAGTGTCACCCATTTGTCATAACAACAAATTCATTTTATGTGCAATTTGCCCATCCTGATTTTTTGTCTCTGCTGCTGTGGCATCTTAGTAACATAGTAACATAGTAGATGACGGCAGATAAAGACCCGAATGGTCCATCCAGTCTGCCCAACCTAATTCAATTTAAATTTTTTTAATTTTTTCTTCTTAGCTATTTCTGAGCAAGAATCCAAAGCTCTACCCAGTACTGTGCTTGGGTTCCTACTGCCGAAATCTCCGTTAAAACCTACTCCAGCCCATCTACACCCTCCCAGCCCATCCTCCACCAAATGGCCATATACAGACACAGACCGTGCAAGTCTGCCCAGAACTGGCCTTAGTTCAATTTTTAATATTATTTTCTGATTCTAGATCCTCTGTGTTCATCCCGCGCTTCTTTGAACTCAGTCACAGTTTTACTCTCCACCACATCTCTCAGGAGCGCATTCCATAAAGTAGAATTTCCTAATATTGCCTTTGAATCTACCACCCCTCAACCTCAAATTATGTCCTCTGGTTTTACCATTTTCCTTTGCTGCTTTTGATCTACGGAGGATTTTGGTCTTTTGTTTTGGTGCCCTATAACTTAGACCAGTTTTTCATATCTCTTTTATCTGTACATATAACTTGCTTTGAGTTTATCCACCCATCAATTATCCCAATTGACTCTGTACTACCCATCTTATACCTATGTATGTAGCTGCACTGATTCTTTAACAGACGCCTACATTTAGGCACCTAGATCACTGCACCTAGCCGATCTAAGCGCCTAACTTAATTTTTTGTAATTGGCTTAATCAGTGCTGATAACTGACAGCATAGTTAAAACCCAAGTTTTTAAAAAAAAATTGTGGATAGACATCTACACCTTGGCCCCTACCAGCACAAAATTAGGCATGGTGAGGGGCAGATTTAGGATGGTGTTTTGATGTGGAATGACTTAGGCACACTCATTTAGGCCTAGAAAAATCTGGCCTAAATATCAGTGTGTGAAAATTCTAGCCTAAATGTCATAACAATGTCAGTGTGCCTAAGGATTCAATGCCTATTGGCATCTAAGAATGCTTGGGTGTGAATCTATAAACAGCGCTTAGCAGTTGGTTGACAGCCGCGCCAAACAGTGCCTAGGACTTAGACCTTGTTTATAGAATCAGACCCTTGGCCTCATGGCTACATAGTAAGATGTTTCATTGTAGTAAGAACAACATTAGCATCAGATCTATGTTGTCTGGATCTTCTAATGCGTGCTTATTAGGTGTTTCATTGCAATTATTATGACATGTATCATAGTTATATTACATGATTGTTATGCAGTGCTGCTAAATGTGCATGTTTCAGATACTGGTTCATGTTAGTCCTAGCTCTAGGTTTCAGTTTGCCATTTCCCAAATTTCTTGTTGACTGGATATATATTTATATCTGGTCATTTTACTATTATGCTATTAACAAAATTATAAGTTTTATGTTAAACCGTACCTGCTATACACTGCCATGGGTGAATCTCCTCATAAAAGCAATTAATTAGGTCCAATAAATAAATACCACTTCTATAGCACTTTCCAGGCCCATGACAAAATGCCCAAGGTGGTTTACAAAAACATATGTGCAACATGTATTTTACAGACTGTTGCTAATGTGCACTTACATGTTAGCATGCCCTAACAACATGAATATGCATGAATTTACCACAGACCCTATGCTATAAAATGGAACCTACTGTAATTGCTAATACTATGAGTCATTAGCATTAGTGTTTTTTTCAGTTTGCGTATGCCAAGAAAAGTTAGGTCACTAGTCTTTCAGGAACATTGCCCATTATTGGTGCAGTCAACTGTGCTTGCGCAGTTGTATTATTGTAACTCTGTTTATTTGGGTATTAAACAGAGTAGTTTAGATCGACTCCAGATGATACAGAATACAGCGGCTAAACTTATTTTTGGAAAGAGGAAAGTATGATCATATATCCCCATTGTTGAGAAAGCGTCATTGGCTTTCAGTTTGTTCAAGTGTGCCCGTGTTGTTTTTAAATCCCTCTGTGGAATATTCGATCCTTCAATCCTTCTATTAGATCCTGCCACTCAAGGATTACAACAATCTATAAATTATCATTTCCGTCCTCTAAAGGACTTAAATGTGCCGGGAAGCTCAGTAAATCTATAGCATTTAAATTGGTGGAAATTTGGAATAGCCTCCCAGATTCTTTAAGACTGTTAGGTCAGCTACATCAATTTTGAAAAAAATTTAAAAACTTGGCTGTTTATGCAATAGTTATCCAAGATTATCAGTCGACAAACAGTAACTAACCCCCTCTTATACGAAACTGCGATAGCAGTTTCTAGTGTGGGGAGCCGCGCTGAATGGACCGCGCTGCTCCCGATGCTCATAGGAACTCTATGAGCGTCGGGAGTCACGCCGGCCATTCAGCGCGGCTCCCCGCGCTAGAAACTGCTATCGCAGTTTTGTACAAGGAGGCTTACGTATACTCTACTTTTTAACCCTTTTAATATCTATCTAATCTTAACTAATAGTATTATTTCTATATGGC
Source organism: Geotrypetes seraphini (assembly GCF_902459505.1). Lineage (NCBI taxonomy): Eukaryota > Metazoa > Chordata > Amphibia > Gymnophiona > Dermophiidae > Geotrypetes > Geotrypetes seraphini. Next base: position 242,199,021 of record NC_047085.1, on the reverse strand, counting down.
CTATTAGTATGTTATCTATTTTTTAATGAACTGTAAACCAATCGAGTTCCTTCGGGAAATGATCCAGTATATAAACTGAAGATTAGATTAGATAACCCAGTAGTTCATATTAGTGACAAGCACTGAATATCTACTGGCTTAAAACACTTCACTTCTCTCCTCAGCTGACAAGCAGGACCTAATGTCCCACTTCAACTGTTTTTTGTCTACTTCATACTATTTATACTTATCTGCATCAAAAGCTGACAAACCCAAATGTTACTGACAGAATCAGAAATTGACAGACTATTTATAGAGTAGTTCTCTGCATCACTCACCTGCTTGACTCAAACATTTCATATGACTTCCCTTATCATTAGAAACATATGGCAGACAAAGGTCCTACGGCCCATCCAGTTTGCCCATCCGCAGTAATCATTATCTTTTCCTCTCTGCACACATTTTCTATAATAATTTAGGGACTCTTTCACTAAAGTTTAGCATGTGCTAACTGATATTAGTGTGCACTGAGTAAATTCTATATATGTCATCTAAAAAATCAGCGCCAAAATGGTTGGCACTTAGTGCAATTCTATAAATTGTCTCCGGATAAACCCACAGTTTATAGAATCACATGTAGTACTTGCTTGCATGACTAATGTTTAGACAAAGCTATTTATGCCTGTGAAACCAGACCTAAATGCCTATGCCCACGTTGTGCACAGATCGGGCATATTCTATAACAGTGCACCTATTTTTTAGGAACATCCACGACCCTCCCATACACCTCTCGTGCCCATGCTCCCTTTCTAGTTCCACACACTAGAATTTACACACAGTTCTTTATACTATACCCCTACAAAGATGCATGTGTGAATGCTATTAGTGCTGATACTTGCTTTATAGTTAAATCTTGCTGACCAGCCCAGGAGCCAAAATTCAGTTGTACTTAATCAGACTTTGCTGATGTACATTGGCATAAGAATGTCTGGTCTAGCATCATTTTGAGAGAAATCGCCACAAAGATATCCCTGCAGATTAGAGCAACAGCCTCGGAGCCAGTGCGGTGGCCTTTAAAAAAATAGCACCCAGGTACAATTCCCACTATGACTCTTTTTTGTTGTATTGTAAATCCTCCAGAAACATAATAAAACTTACTGTATCTAACTGTTTAACATTACAATAATAATAATAACTTTATTCTTATATACCGCCAGCAATCTTGCGACTTCTAGGCGGTTTACAATAAGAGAAACTGTAAATACAATAAAGGGAAGCTGTACATACGACGAATTAAAGAGTATAGCAGTGTACTTCTGATAACATTAATAATGTACAATTGCCTTCCACCCTGCAGTGCCTCCTATATTAGAGTAGGAAATTTGATGGTTTTGAAGGAATCATAATTTCCACCACAAATGTTGTGGCGGGAGTGGAATTTAGACCTTGTTCACAGTCATTAGGCTACTTCTGGGAGCTGCCCATTATACCTGATCTTGCCATAGCGCCTGGTATCCCTTTCGGTTCTTAGGGGCTGGGAGAGGGACTGCATCTACTGGGGGATTAAGGAGAGGGTCAATCAATCCAGTAGTCAGTTGGTCATTCAGGCATCTTTTTAAAACTTGGATATGGTCAAAATAGGTCTAGATAAAAACATACTTCTTTTTAGACTTGAATGTGTCTTCCTGTTCCATTATCCCTGAAAGACATCCTAATTTTGAGCCCACACTAGTCCCAACCAAAAATACTCACAACTCGCCCCCACTGTTATTTTATTTAAAACATTTTTAATCCACCTTTATCAAAGGCGGCTTACAAATTTCCATAACTAATAAAATAGCAAAAAAACAAAAAAACATACATCAAATAGAAGAAAATATAAAGTTACAATATTCTATCTGCATAACCACAGCATGACTGAATTCAAACTTTTTTTTAAGTACCATCATTCTTCAGTTTAATAAACCATTTACCTGTAAAAACATAACTCAACCACTGTTATATATTCACTTAAAAAAAAAAAAACTTGAACAAACAGGTAGGTTTAGTGCAACTTCCTAAATTGCAGGAGGTTTCTATAAAGGCGTAATGTTCCTGACAAGGCATTCCACATCAGTGGACTGGCTAAAGAGAAGCAAAATCTCTTAATTGGTACATACCGGATATTATTCCGACAAACTCAGTAGAAAACATCCAAATGCTGCCTTTTTGAAAATCATGATGTAGACATTTTCAGCAGATGGACTTGATTTTGGCTATTTTGAGGTATCTATCTGCTTCAATAATGATCTCCATAGTAACATAGCAGATGACAGCAGCTAAAGGTCTGCATGGTCCATCCAGTCTGCCAAACAAGATAAACTCAGATATGGTATGATGCAATATAACATATGCATACTCAATCTTTCCTTGCCATTTTCAGGACACAGACAAAAACCAAAGAAAATCTGTTCAGCACTGACCTTGTTCCCAAACCACTGGAACTGCTGTTGAAGCCCCACTCCAGCCCATAGAGATGTATCTAGCCATAATCAGAGCATAGACCATAGAATTCTGCCCAACACTTGCCTCGATTCCCAGTTGCTGTCTAAGCACTATTATATTATGTTTTAATTCCATTATCTTTCCATATAGAAATCCTTTGTGTTTATCCCATTCATGTTTGGATTCTGTTAATTTAATCTAGCCTCCTAATGGAGATTGACTCGGTTCACATGTAATTAAGACTAGAGTACATAAGAAAGAGAAAATGAAAGAAAAAAAAGCTGGATTATCATCAATTCTTTGATACTATAGTTAAGCCATTTAAATTTTGTGTAAACAGCAGAGTTTTCAGGGCTTTATGAAATTGTTGAAGCTGGCCTATCAGTCTAATGGAGTCAGGAAGTCCATTCCACATCTCTACCAGCTTGAAGGCAAAAGATTGACTAAGCTTTCCTATAAATTTAATACCCTTAAAAGAAGGGAAAGATAGTTTATATCTCTGTGTATTCCTCAAATGGCAAGATCTGAAGGGGTTCCAACATGAGGGAACTAAAGGATCACATATTCCATAGAGAAGCTTAAAGATAATGCATGCACATTTAAATTGAATCCTGAAGTGGACTGGAAGCCAGTGAAGCTTTCTTAACAAAGGAGAACATGATCATACTTTTGTTTCCCGAATATAAGCTTTGTATCAGCTGAAGTAGTTTTAAACTGCCCTGCTTAATGCCTAAATAGACTGAATTACAATAGTCTAGCTGGGCAAGCACTGTAGATTGTACTAATACTGAAAAATGTTCTTGATGGAACAATGATCTAACTTTCTTCAACATACATAGACTAAAAAATACTTTTTTGTCCAATAATTTATCTGTTCGTGAAATGAAAGTGTTGAATCAAGGATAATACCCAATACTCTAGAGGAAAAATCTATGTGCAATGAGATACCTGTATTCAGTATAACAGAAGTAGGAAGTTTTTCTAATCTTGGTCCAACCCAAAGCAATTTGGTTTTAGCAGTGTTCAATTTCATTTGGATGGACAAAGCCCACATTTGGAGTTTAGAAATACAGCAATCTATACTAGAAGCCAAATTGCTGAGATCAGAGTCGACTTCCAATACGATAAAAATATTGTCTGCGCAAGTGAATATAGTCTCTGCTGATGTGAGACAAAAGTTTTTCAAAGAAGTCATATATACTGTACATTTAACAGGATCGGTGACAAAGGCGAACTCTGTGGCACCCCAAAGCCAGATCTCCATGAAGAGGAAGTCTCACCCTCCAAATGTACTTCATAAGATCGCAATGATAGAAATTTACTGAACCAATTCAGACCTACTTGGTTTAGGCCTATGTCTGATAGCATACAAATCAAGATGTCATGATGAACAGCATCAAATGCGGCTGACAAATCGAATTGCAGCCATATTGCACATTTATTTTGTGCTTGTAAATTTTGAATCTTTGAGATTAGTGACAATAGGAGAGTCTCCATACTAAAGTTTGATCTAAATCCATGTTGAAATGGTAATAAAATAGAAAATTTCTACAAGTAGTTGGCTGGAAACAATTGATTCCATCATTTTTGTCAATAGAGGTATATTTGCAATTGGGCGATAATGGGAAGGAGCTGTACTTTCCAACGTTATTCCTAAATCTATTCTCCTGCAACCTCCTGCATATTAGCATGTTAATGCATTTTAGTAAAAACAGCCCTAAGGCTTGTAAGTGGAAGGTTAATATGTCATTCAAAGGCACTTGAAAATGGTACAGCAGTTGTGGGCGGCTAAAAACCCGAGTTTCCAGTTTTCATTATCTTGGCTCTAGACTTTTCATTAGAGTGGGAGCATTATTCCGTTATATGATCCAGGAAAATTGTGACTGGAAATATAAATTATGTAAATTTGTAGAGCACTCCTGTCATTTAGCCAAGCTTTGCTAAAAACATCAGCATTAAGAACACACATAATTGGGACGAACAAAAACATCTTGTTAGAAACGTAAGCCTACCCTTCTGCCAGATAAATTATAAGCACTAATTACTGGAAAAAATTCCCATGTATATGGCATAATACATCTTGGAAGCCAAAAGTCATAAGACTGCATGTTCAGTTTGATAGTTTATTCAACTAATGAGTGTTTAAAACGTAGTGCAATACCTGTGAATCTTTATAATTACAGCTTTACAGCACAGTCCTTTCCTCAAGTATGCAGGTGTCTGTGAAAAGCACTGTAGCAGACGTTAAATTATATAATTTTTAATTATATGGCCAACCCTGTACTAAATACCCTGATCTGTTCTGCTTTGTTGCTATGAGTAGAGCTATTGATTAGTAAGTAGAGGAACAAGCTAAGAACCAGAGAATCAAGGGTTCAAATACTTTCAATGCTCCATAGGCAAGTGATTAGACGTTTTGGCTCAGGTACAGTTGTTAAATATGTTAACATTATTCTTATTGTTCTCAAAGGGACCTATTTACTAATTAAGAGGGGGATTTAATTTAATTATGTTTTTCTCATATTAAAAATCCACTTCTCTATGCAGAAAATTGTGTTTTTATAAAATTACAAAGGTCATTTACAAAGCAGATAGATGTCTTAGAATGTGCTCATCTGCTGAAAATGTCTTGTGTCTATTTGATTGGCTAGTTTGTAATATGGCTCTTCTTTTTAGATAAACCAATAAAATTAGGGTTACAGTCGTATGTTATATAACACACAAAAAAAAGGCACTGTATGATAAATTTAGCAGAAAACCCTCATTCACACTATCTCAACCAAAATTAAATAAAACAGAACAGCAACTGATAATGTATACAAAAAATGGAGAAAACAGACCTCATACACGGGCAGCCAGGACTTCACAGTGCTCTAAGCTAACCGTATCATCACTGGTCTGATAAAACTCCATAGATTTATATCTTTACTTTTTCATTTCATTCATCTCAGTTTTAATATTTAAAGTCTCTTTTCTGTCCACATAAATATTATGAAGTGGAATGAGTATAAAGATTTTCTCACATAATATTTCCTTGTTAGGGTTTCTTCTGGGCTTATGTTTCTGATTTTTTGAGTTTTTAATTCTTTAACTTTTTGAAACAATATGAAAAGTTTTTTATTTACACATATTTAGATTTTTTTTTATTTTTCTTTGAGAGCTGGTGTCTGGCAAATCATGTATCACGTTTGTGATGATGTTATGACGCACGGTTCTTTTGAATGAGCTGGGCGCATCTCTCAGTCCTGCGGCCATTTTTGAGGTGTGTCAGCCAAGTCGGGTTATCAAGTAAACGTGTCTGGTTATTCAGATGTGGCAATAAGAAGCAAATTTCCCCTGATGTAGCCTTAAAGAAGGCAAAACAGAAGTGCTTTCTGTCGGGTAGAAGCAGTTTGAGAAGGAGGCTGCATGAAAGAGCTTCTGATTGATGCAATTGAAATATAAGTTTGCCTTGCTTGTTTACACCACGATTTACTAGACCTTTTTATATGAACTAAAAAAACCTCCTATTTACTCCTAGCTGTTGCCTTTAGTGTTATATTTTGGCAGATCTTACCTCTCATTCCACTTCATAATATTTATGTGGACAGAAAAGAGACTTTAAATATTAAACTGAGATGAATGAAATGAAATGAAAAAATGAAGATATAAATGTATGGAGTTTTTTCAGACCAGTGATGATATGATTAGCTTAGGGTACTGTGAAGTCCCGGCTGCTCGTGTATGAGGTCTGTTTTCTCCATTTTTTGTATACATTATCAGTTGCTGTCCTGTTTTATTTAATTTTGGATGAGATAGCTAAGAGGTTTTTCTGCTAAATTTATCATAAGAGCGGGGTTTTTTTTCTTCTTTTTAGATGCCTTTTGTTCAAATATGTCCATCTTGGAGACATTTTTGAAAGAGAAACCCAAACGTTTTCCCTCTCTGAAAATAGCCCTGAGATGAACTCTTTTTTTAAAATTATTATTATTATTTTTAACTTTTTTTTTTAATTTTTTTTTATTTATACAATTTTATAAAAATTCCAAGCATAAACATCTTGTACAGAAAAGCATGATCAAGACATCTCTATTAAAATTAATTTTCAACTCTGAAAAATAATTCACTCAAATTATAATAGGAAAAGAAAGAACAGCTTCCCTTGATCACACACAAGTCCTCTAAATTAAACTAGATCCAAGATTTAAAGAGTATCTTAATTAAATGCAAACAAATACAAGGAGGCACTTTAACTACTACTGGTAACGAGAACTAATTTCCAATAGGAGCTGTTGTTACTTCATTCTCAAGGCGTTTCATTGAGATAAATCTTATCAAATGAGAAGGATCTACAAATACATATTTCAACGAACCATATCTAATGACACATTTACATGGGTATCTTAAAAAGAAAAGACCCCCAATTTGAGTCACACCAGGCTTCAAATTTAGGAATTCTCTTCTTCTTTTTGAGCCTCTCTTGAGACATCTGGAAAAATTTGAATATGGAGACCCAGGAAATCCTTGGATCTATTCTTGAAGTAAAGATTCAGAATCCAGTCCTTGTCTGGAGCCAAAGCCACAGTCAGCAGGAAAGTGGCTGGTGTAGCCACTTCTCTGTCCGATTGTTCTAATATAGCGGAAATATCCAATGGATGTTCCTGAGGTTCTTCAACTTTTTCTTTTTGAAGAGTTTGTGCTTTAACAGGAAGATAGTAAGCCCTTGTAAGGGGAGGTAGAGAATTTTCAGGTATCCTAAGAATATCTATAAAATATTGCTTTATCATATCTCGAGGGGAAACTGATAAAATCTTAGGAAAATTTACAATCCGCAGGTTATTAGCCCGAGTATTGTTTTCCAAAGCTTCCAATTTCCTCCTCATGATTATATTATCTTTAACCAGTTGGTCTTGGTTTTGTTTAATAGTTATTAATTCTTTATTGGTTTCCTGCTTTAATAAAGATACATCTTGTTTTAAAGAGTTAATTTCTTATTTCTGAGCTTTTATTTCTGTATCCAAGTTTTTTTATTTGAGGATTTAATGTATTCCCCAAATTAACTACCAAATCCCAAAGAGCTTCTAATGTGACTTGTGGGGGTTTAACCACTGAAAATAATTGTACTTGTGTAGTTAGAGTCTGTTCTTGAAGCTGATTTACCTCCGTGAAGCCTTGTCCTCCAGCACTTGGTGTCCCGATTACAGGCTGAGATGTCCCATTCAGCAAGCCCTCCAGCATGCTTGCCTATCGAGAAGAGTGAACTTCCTGACCGGATGCACTCAACTCTAGTGGTGAGCTGGCTGCCTGTGGTTGTGGCTGGTGGGGTGGCGTCCGTTCGTCAGGGCTCAGAGAGATGTCGGGCCCTAGGGAACTCGCCGCTGCGATACTCTCCAGGGGCGTTCCCAGCGGTAATGTCCCTGGCGATCCTTGTTCCCGTTGCAGTCGCCGTAGAAATTCATCAATTGTAGCCGACGGGGGTACTAAGCGTCGGGAGGCAGCACCAGCGCTTTTCCCCCTCCTTTTCGGCATTTCTGTGCAAGGTAAGAGCAAAATTACGAGCGTCTGAGCAGCAGTTAGTGAGTTGCGGCCATCTTGGATCGGAAGTCTCTTTGTAATCCTATTATTTTTAACTTTTATTAAATTTTCAAGGCTAATCCAAAGTGCATAAAATTATACATACATTAATAATCATAATCAGCACTTACAATCCATCAGTAACAATACAAAATGAATTCCCCCCCCTTCCAGTACATTCAATCAAGGAATAAAACAAAGGAGATAACCCCCCCTCCCACTCTTCCCTGGATGCGTGTATAAGTCTAAAGGAAATTAAAGGTAAAAGACAACTATACTGAAGTAACAAAAGTTGTTAATGGACCCCAAACTAATCTGAATAAATTATTATGCCCCAACATGTCAGCGTTCATTTTCTCATACTTATAACACAAACATAAATTTACCCACCAAAAGGTAAAACTAAGCCGATCCCAATTTTTCTAATTGTGGGTAACCATTTGCATGGCAATCCCAATCCTAATAAGGAAAAGTCAGCATTTATACCAGTCCAATGGCGGTTTAATATGCAATATTGTCCCACAGATGACTGCATCATAAGTTAATGGAATCGATGATTCCAGTATGTTATTAATATGTCCCCATATTGACCTCCAAAAATTGAGTATCAAAGAACAATAGAACAACAGATGATCCAGTGTTCCTATTTCAAGATGACAGTGCCAGCATCTATTAGATTTAGAACTATCTAATTTCTGCAAACGAACTGGGGTCTAGAAAGTTCTGTGTGACAAAAAAACCCAGGTTTTTCTCATAGATGCTGACGCTGTACATCATATTCTCCAAGTCCAAATCCATGGCAATTGGGTAACAGAAATCTGCTGCTTTATTTCAGTGTTTTAGACTAGTTTTGGGTTTCTTATTTAAAAAATCAGATATTAATTTATACCACTTGGCTGCCTGATGCCCAAGCAAATCTGTCTGGGAGCATAGGCCCAGCAAGCTATACTGATTTTTTTTAAGTTGCGCCAATCAGGGAACCCCCTTCTGAATGATCTGCTTCAGCTGCAACCACTTATATACTTGAGACTTAGCAATGCCGAATGATTGTTGCAGTCGTGAAAAATCAAGCATTTTCCCACATCATCTAAAGTACATATACTGTGGTATTCAGCCTATGCCTGCTAGGTCTGTCACCAAAGGAGTGCACAGATCAGGAGTAGATGCACTACAATATAGCTCAATTTAAACCTCAAACTGAACATTTTGGGGGCTTTTCTTCTTTGGCCTCTAGAGGGAGCAGGAGAGCAGATTTGCCTATTCCACAATCCCCACACAGTTCTAGTTTAGTTCCCAGCATTCACCTGCAGGCTGGAGGCAGAACCAGCCGGAAAGCCATTTCACCTAGAGTTTGGGGCATGGCTGCAGGCTATTACATCAGAGAGCAGAACAGATAGAGAGGGGTAAGGAAAAGCAGGAGCAACAGAGAAGGCAGGGAGGCTCAGGGTTGAGAGCTCTGGATGGCAGTGAACAGTCTGAATGTATGGAGCTGACAGAGGCTGGTCCGGAGCCACCAAACTTAATGCCTCAGGATTTTCAGACCATGGAGTTGGAGCCATATGCTGAACCACTGAATGGAGCCCTGCCAATGGAAGTTTGCTGGACTGAAAGCAAGTAAATTAAAGTGCCTAAATGTTTAACCTGGACACTGTTTGGCTAAGCTTACTAAATGCCTTTTGTTGAGTAACCCTGAAGAAGGTGTGGTATTTGGAGGCAACTCTACGAACTTTAAATAACTGGTTTTGGATTTTGTGGGGTTTTTTTCTTCCCTCTGCGTGGGGGAAGGGCTGTTACCAGTCCCAGGAAGTGGGGACTGCTCTGCGTCTTCTGTGGTGGGTTTGAGGGCATATTATTTGCAAATTGTGACCACACAGAGCACACTCCCTGGCCAGCAAGCCAGATGTTGGGGCCTAGTGCTGTAGCACTAGCACAGGCTGAGGTAGTGATATCAGCCCCCAAAGACTGTTTCAGAAATATTTTTAAGTTTTGAATCATTAATCTGCTGGAGAACCAGTGGCAGCTTTGAAAAGCCTGAATTATAAGTTTTTGAACTTGATTATGTTCCCAATACTGAGGGACCCAAGTAAAAGGGTTTCCAAGAAATTTATTGGCTGTCACTAATCCTGAGACTGTTTAGAATTATAGTTTGTTTGCTTTGGACTATACTTTATATTTTTGAACATACTGACAAGACTGATTTTCTTTCCTCCAATGTGGAACTATTGAACTTTAGGCAAGCAGGCTGGTTTGAATGATATTCTTTTGTTTGGTGAATAAGCCCAGACCTTGCTTGATGCAATATACCGTATTTTCACTCATATACCGCGCACCCGTGTAAGACACGCACACGGGTATAGCGCGCGGGAAATTGTAATTTATGTAAAGAAATTTTTATATACCGCGCATGTCGCCCCAAATCTCCTGTCGCCGCCCGACTCTCCTTTCGCCTGCCCCGACTCTCCTCTGGCCGCCCCGACTCTCCTTTCGCCCGCCCCGACTCTCCTCTCCCCCTTGAAGTCCTGTCCCCCCTTGAAGTCCTGTCCCCACCCTGAAAGCCTGATGCCCCCCCGACGTCCGATTCACCCCCCCCGCAGAACCGCTCGCACCCCCACCCCGAAGGACCACTCGCACTTGCACCCGCACCACCCCGAAGGACCGCTCACACCGCCACAGCCTGCCCACCCCCCCATCAAGGAGAAGCTGCCTACCATTGTCCTGATGCTTCCTCTGCCGGCTGTCCCGCCCCTTTTCTGAGCCCTGTGTCTGCGCTGCTTCCTCTTCCGGCGGTCCCGCCCTTTCTCTGATGAAAAAAAACTGGCAATATACTCATTTGGTAGCAAACTACAGGCAAAATCATCATCTTGACAGTTTGAATTCTCCCCCAACAAGAAAGATATGAGTTCCAATGCTCACATATTTCTGTGACTATCAGCAATAAAGATTTTTCATTTACTGTCATCGTGTCTTCCAATGTTTTTTGAATCATGATACCTAAATATTTTATACCCTTTTCCTTCCAAAGGAATGGGAATGGATCAAATAGTCCTTTTGCACAATGCACATTTAACGGAAGAACCTCCGATTTGCTCCAATTTATTGTATACCCAGAAAATTTACCAAATCTATCACTCAATTCCAGTAAATGCGGAATGGTAGATTCAGGATTTCTCAAATGAAGTAAGATATCATCTGCATAAGCAGAGATCTTATTTTCCCACCCTGAATAAGAAATCCTCTGCACATAGATCTCATGCATATTCATTGGGGAAATCCTGAAAACCTGACTAGATTGCGGCCCTCAAGGAGGGACTTTGATGTAGGCACCTAACGTATCCCCCGCTTTTATCAAGATGCACTGCCGAGCAGCATGAGCTAAATGTTGAGTTGCCCATAGCAATAAAATGGATGGCGTGGCATTTATTTTAAGTATTTATATATTGTCTTTTAAAGTGGTTTGTAATCAAGTACTCAAATGTTCTCCCTATCTGTCCTGGTAGGTTCACAATCCATCTAATATACCTGGGGCAATGGAGGCTTGAGTGACTTGCCCAGGGTCACAAGGCATAGGATTTGAACCCACAACCTCAGGGTGCTGAGACTGTTACTCTAACCACTACACCATTCCTTCTTTAACTTGTGCTGCTCATCAGCACAGCTTGATAAAAGGGGGGGGGGGAGGCAGTGGCGTACCTAGGGTATGTAGCACCCGGGGCCCATCATTTTTTGACACCCCCCCATGTAAAAAAATATTTTTTGTAATGACCATGAAACGGAATAAATGGTCAGAATAGAAACAGGCAGTGAAAATTTTCTTATATTCCAAACATAACATAACATAAATTATGTCTGAATTGTCATGACATCAGAAGTACATATGGACTAGTTGCAGGTGATGCTTGGGACAGTTCTGATTGTGTTAGTTCGGTTTTATGTGTTTTTTGAATAGAAGGGTTTTTATTTCTTTTTGAAGGTTTTGCAGTCTGTGGTCGATGCCAATTGGTTGTAGAGTTGGGGGTCGAGTGTTGCAGCTCGAATGGCTAGGAGGTTGTCGAACAGTTTTTTTTCTTTTGACGTTTTTGGTTGGAGGGTGTGTGAATGGTGCATGAGTTCTCCTATGTCTGTTTGAGGTGGATTGAATTATTTAGCTGAAGAAATTAGTTACCCCCTCATCCCACACACATTAATTCTCTTCCATTTTTGTTCCCATTATAAAAAACACTGATAAGTTCCCAGAAAAAAATACATTAAAATAAGAAGTGAAAACAAAGGCCCCTACAGATGAGAATATAACATAAGAATAGCCTAACTGGGTCAGACCAATGGTCCATCATGCCCAGTAGGCCATTCTCATGGTAGCCAATCCAGGACACTAATACCTGGTCAAAACCCAAAGAGTAGCAACATTCCATGCTACCGATCCAGGGCAAGCAGACACTTCCCCCATGTCTTAATAACAGATTATGGACTTTTCCTCCAGAATTTGTCCAAATCTTTCTTAAAACCAGCTACACTATCTGCTTTTACCATAACTTCTGGCCACTTCATTTTTAAGTTTAGATCTTTCCTTTCAAACACAGACCTTGCTAGATGTTAAATACAGCACAAGGTAACTTCACATGGACTTAGCTGTGCAGGAAATGTGAATCTCCTCATACACCCACCATATACTGCAAAAATGTGCAAAGGTCTGTTTTTTTCTTTCGATCACTACATAGCCTAATGTCACACAAGCAGCGCTGTTACAAACATATTCTGTAGGTCAATGCTAAGGATAACAAAGTTTCCTTCCTTGGATCAGAAGGAGATATTGATAAACCACTGGAAGAGATCCCAAAACAACACCCAAAGACCCACTTATTGTGTGAACCAGTTGAGTGGAGTGGACTAACTGGGGGGTGGAAATGGGCCCGGAGTTTGCTCAGCAGAATTTCCCAGACCAACTCTTCCTCTCAACACATTGACACGCTGCCACCATCACCACTAGGAACACCTCACTGGGTAGGCCAGCTATGCTATAAACTTTATAAAACACATTATTATATTTTCTTATAAAGCACATATTTTAACTGAACTCTCTGACATCCTCAGCCTTTCCATTCACAAAAATAGAAGGACGAAAAGTTCCCATTTCCTGCTGTCTCATGTCCCCGGCATATACAATATTTTTTTTCTGCAGACCCTTCAAAAGTCTGACCAAATCCTCATTTCACTTGCATTATAAAGTACTGAGGATGCCATCTCTCCCCAATCCCAGGTCCTAAAGTCTAAGACAGTAGCTCCAACTAATGCTGCCAGATTCAGGAAAAAAAATTTTGATTCGATTCAGCCTATTGAATTGGTTTTTCAATTCGATTTTCCTGCCCAGTTGGGTGATTTTTTTCAAAACTCCTGGTGGGTTTTATAACTTTTTCACCCCCTTTGGCTTCTCCTAACCACACTGGCGCTGTGGTGTAAATAAAATAAAGAAACAAAAAGGACTTTTCCTCCCTCTGTTAAATCCTAGCTCACATTTGCAGTTCAACACCAGCTCTGGCAGGATACACATTTCAAATCTGACATATTATAATCACAAAACAGAAAATAAAATTAATTTTTCTACCTTTTGTTGTCTGGTTATATTTCAAATCTTGTTGGTCCAAGGTTCTGGTTTTCTTCTGATAACTTGCTTGCCAGGGTCTCCTTCTTTCTGCATGCTAACCATCCATCTGCCAACTCTGTCCTCCCTTTCCATTTCCCTTCCCTTCCCAGGAAGTCTGGTATCTTTCCTTTTTTTCATCTCCCTCCACAGATCCACCTTTTCTTAACTACCCTTTCATCCGGCATCTCTCCCTCCTTCCCCACCACCCCAGAGTTCACCATCTCTCCCTTTCTTTTCCTAATTACCCTCCTATCCAGTATCTCTATCCCTCCTCCACACCATCCCTTGTGTCCAATTTCTCTCCCTTTCTGTTCCTTCCCTCCCTAAATCCCATGGTCCATCATCTCTCTCCTTCTCCTCTACTTTCAGACCCATTATTTCTTCCCCCCCCCCCAAAGTTTGGCATATGCACGTCTCTTTGAACACCCCCTTCCCTCCGTGTACTTCTAAACCAGGGTCACCCCCAAAGGCCTGTCCCCCTTAAAGGTCAGCCTGTCCCCCCTTGAAGGCCTGCACCCCCCTTGAAGGCCTGTCCCACCCCCTTGTAGGCCTGTCCCACCCCCTTGTAGGCCTGTCCCACCCCCTTGTAGGCCTGTCCCACCCCCTTGTAGGCCTGTCCCCCCCTTGAAGGCCTGTCCCCCCCTTGAAGGCCTGTCCCCCCCTTGAAGGCCTGTCCCCCCTTGAAGGCCTGCACCCCCCCGAAGGCCTGCACCCCCCCGAAGGCCTGCACCCCCCTGAAGGCCTGTCCCCCCCTTTAAGGCCTGTCCCACCCCCTTGTAGGCCTGTCCCCCCCTTGTAGGCCTGACCCGCCCTTGTAGGCCTCACCCCCCCGAAGGCCTGCACCCCCCCCGAAGGCCTGTCCCCCCTTGAAGGCCTGTCCCCCCCTTAAAGGCCTGTCCCACCCCCTTGTAGCTTTTCCTCCCCCTTGTAGGCCTGTCCCCCCTTGAAGGCCTGCCTGCCTGCCTGTCCCCCCTCACCCTTGAAAGCCTGCCTGCCTGCCTGCCCGCCCGCCCCACCCTGAAGGCCTGATGCCCCGACCCACCCCGAAGGACCGCTCGCCCCCCTGGCCTCCCCGCACCACCTATGAAGCAGCCACAGCAGGATTGCGACGTCAGCGATCTCTGTACTGCTTAGGCGCTGCTTCCTGCGCCGCGGTCCCGTCCCTCCTCTGATGTCAGAGGAGGGGCGGGACCGCGGCACAGGAAGCAGCGCCCAAGCAGCTCAAGGATCGCTGACGTCGCGATCCGGCTTCACAGGTGGTGCAGGAAGGTCAGTGGGGCGAGCGGTCCTTCAGGGGTGGGGGGGACTGAACGGCAAGGCCGGGAGCACCCCCTCAGGGCTGGTACCCGGGGCGCACCCCCCCCGCCCCCTCCCTTGGTACGCCACTGGGGGGAGGTTAATTGATTAATAGGATAAATCAGTGCTGATAATTGGCTCTTAACACTGCATAAGTGAAATTAACTGAATGTTAGGCACACAACTTGGGGCTAGATTCACTAAACAAACCGATCATGTACCCTTAGCGAACAAATTTCCCTCCGGCCCAATTCACTTACCTCTCTGCTGACCATCCTCCGATCCATGCATGCAAATGAGGGGAGGGATATTCAAAAGTAGGAAAGGCAGTGATTCACAACACAATCAATACGATCAGACTGGGCTGGCTGATCAACTCCAAAAACGACTGCTGGGGACCAGTCGTTCAGTGGTTTCCGACTGCATATCCTGCTCTCTGTCCCAAAGTCCTGCCACCCTGCACTGCCCCGAATCTCCCCAAAGTCCTGCCACCTTGCACTGCTCCGAATCTCCTGCTCTCTGCCTCAAAGTCCTGCTGCCCTGCACTGCCCTTCCCCGTCCTGCGAGCCCGTGGTTTTAACCCGCGGGTTTACAGTGGGTTAAAACCACGGGCTCGCAGAACTCAAAACTACTAAAAAAAAAAAAAAAAGACTGCGGTTCCAATGGGCATGCGCAGACCATCTACAGATGGTCTGCACATGTGCGATCCATGCAAGCAGATGGAGGTGTTCTTCCGATCGCTCCCATCTGCATATTTTACTTTTGTGAATTTGTCGGACCTGCCCGGGTTGGTCTCGGAGCGAGCAGGTTACTGAATCCGTTCCTTGGTAGGAACAATTCTTTAAAAGTTTGATACCTTATCCAAAGTGCCTTATTTATAGCTGGGTGTGGTTAGAAACAGATCAAGGGCTTTTATTGAGTTATGTGCATGCAGTGACATAAGCGAGAGTGAGTGGTGCCCCTCCCCACCCTCTTCTCTGCCCCCTCCACTCCCTTCCCTTCCCCTGTGCCTCTTTAATTGTCCAGGAACTAGCAGCATCACAAACTTGCTGCCCACATTGTATCGGATTTCCCTCTGACGTCACTTTCTATGCACGGGATGCGGAAGTGACGTCGGAGAGAGCCGACACGAAAGCGGGCAGCAAGTTCATGATACTGCTGGCGCTGGGAAAATTAAAGAGGTATAAGGGAAGGGAAGAGGCACACATGTGTGATGGGGAGGGGCACTAAGACAGTGCCTGGGGCGAACTGCCCCTCACTATGCCTCTGCCCTCTACATTACAATATTGTGCACTAATTTAAATGCTTATTTAGGAAATAGATCCCACTGGTAATAATGAGACTTGCACATTAACACATTAATGCAACTAGTTAATTAGGTAAATAAACAACTATCAGAATACATAGAACAATTTTCTTGTTTACATCCAGCTCAATTTGGGTTTTGACCTAAACATAGCACTGAATTGTTATTGTTAACATTAGGCTTCAGGCTTATTTAAAATTTGATAATATCGCTTATAATACTTCTAAGCATCAAGAGTGAAATATTGCTTGAGTTTGGGTTGTCAATCTATATTATTATAATTTGATATTAGTAAAGCATTTCATTTAGTAGATCATTCTCTATTAATAAGTAGATTAAGTGATTTGGGTTTGTATGGATCAGTTATTAAATGGTTCAAAGGATTTCTTACCAATTGGAGCTATTCTGTAATCAAGGATAGAGTTTTCTCTAAGGGCTCCTTTTACAAAGGTGCGTAAGGGCCTTAACGCGAGGAATAGCACGCGATAAATTGCCGCACATGTTAGCCGCTACTGCCTCCTTTTAAGCAGGCGGTAATTTTTCAGCTAGCGCTCACTAATCTTGTACGTGCACTAAAAACGCTAGCGCACCTTACTAAAAGGAGCCTAAAAGTCGGAACTCTTTTTTCTAGAATTCCACAGGGGTCTTCTATTTCTCCTATTCTGTTTAATATTTTTATGAATTCAGTGCAGACACTGGTTCTGTCTCGTGAAGATTTTTTACTCTCCTATGCTATTGATATTTTTTGGTTAATTCCAGTGAATAAGGATATTGCAAAGATCAAACTAAGGGCTCCTTTTACGAAGCCGTGTTAACAGCTTTATGGCACGCAGCTTTTTAGCGCACGCTAACCCCCGCGCTAGCCAAAAAACTATAACCTGCTCAAGAGGAAGCGGTAGTGGCTGGCGCAGCTGGCAAATTAGCATGCGCTATTGCGCACGTTAAACCGCTAACGCGGTTTCATAAAAGAAGCCCTAAGATCAGGGATTATATTGGAAAACTTGAAAGATGGGCTCTGTTCCGCAAACTGAAATTACATACAAGACAAAAGTTTTATGTTTAATAATCAGTTGTTTTTGGTTCCTACATTGATCATATTGGAATCTGGAATTTCTCATAAGGTTGAAAAAAAACAAAAACAAAGTACTAGGGGTTTTATTAGACCCCTCCTTGACGTACGAGGATCAAATTGCAAATTAATGGATAAATCCTTGTACGTATATAATGAGACAGTTGAGATTAGTAAAATCTTATTTTTTTTAACCTCACTTTGCATTGGTAGTACAAATGTTATTATCATAACTCATGTAAGTGGTATATCAAATACAATAACATACAATACAACTTGACTATTATAATTCTTTGCATTTGAACTTAAAATCAAAAATGGGGAAAAAAAATTGCAGCTGATTCAAAATATTGCAGCAAAATTGATATATGGCCTAAGATGCAATAGTGCTTCTATAAGAAACTTCATTAGCTGCTTATAGAGAAAAATATAGAGGGGCATAATCAAAAAATGTGCTTAAGTCTGAGGTTGGCAAACCGAGCAGGAAAAATATCCATTTTCAAAGCTGCCATATGTCTATCTTTTTTTTTTTTTTTTTTTTTTTTTTTTAAGTTTTGGTGCTTAGGATGTCTGCCTTTTTTGCCCATTTTCAAAAATAAAAACGTCCAAAAGCAAGTTTTGTAGATGCATCCACCAACTACCTTGTTTGATCGCAGCAGAAAAAAATCTCCATCAGCTGAGCTGGTTTCAGGGAATTCCCGGTGGCTCAGTTGATAGGGATTCCCCATGCCAGAATCAGCTGAGCTATGGAGCCTTACATCCAGATATTTCCCTGTTATTTCTGTACGTCCCCTGACATCTCTTCCCCCTACATCCCCCCAACATTCCTGGGCCCCTCTCCCACATCCCCAGACCCACCCCCCTTGTATGTTTGGAAAAGCAAATGGCAGAACAAATTTGCCATTTTGAGTAGGAGGGGACAAAGTCCCTGATTGGCTAAAAATGGCAATTTTGAGCCATTCAGGGCCTTTGGCCCCTCCCATCAGCATACATAATTGCAGCACGGGGGCCCTGTAAGCAGGAGGGAGTGAGCTTCCCTCCTGCCATTGCTCTTCCAAAGGTATGTGGGGGGGATTCTGGGGGATGTGGGAGGTGGTCCAGGAATGTTGGGGGATGGGGACAGAGATGTCAGGGGATGTTGTGATGTGAAGGGGGTGTGGGGGAGGTCATGGGGAGGGGTGTAGGGCTCCGTGGCTCAGCTGATCCTGGCAAGGAGAATCTCCATCAGCTGAGCCACTAAGAATCCCCCGAAACCAGCTCAACTGATGGGGATTCCTTCTGCTGTGATCAGCTGATGGTAAGCCTATGGGCTTTTGTGGGTTTGTTTTTTTGCTGTTTGGGTGATGGGAGGGAGTTGTGACCACTGGGGGAGTAAAGGGCGAGGGATCATGCCTTAAATCCTCCCGTGGTCTTCTTGTCAGTATAGTTACCTTTGTGGAACTTAGACGCAACTCAAACTGGTCTAACTGCTGGCGTCTAAGTTTCCGCTAGGAAAATTTTGATTATGGCTGGGGTACGTCCAGATTAAAGCCTGCCTGATTCCCGTCCATGATACACATCCAAACACACCCCTTTGCTCCCTGGATGTACAATAGCATAGAAGTGCTGCTGCATGTCCAGAAAATTGGTTTTGATTATCGGCACTTGGCTGTCCCTGATATTAGGGCGTCCAAGTACCAACTTAGACTGGTTTTTTGGGCATTTTAAACTTTTGATTATGAGCTCTGTAGAATTTAAAACTGTTTGTCTGATTCATCATATTATACAGACAGAGGCTTCCGATCATCTCACTTTGTTCTTGTCATGTTTGCATTATTCATCTAATAGATTGAGTAGTACATTTTAATTGCTGTTCCCCCTTTTAGAGATATACTGTATATTTTAAATGTCAATTTAACTCCTCTTTTACATATGCTGCTATTGTTGTTGGAATGATTTACCTAGGCAAATAAGGACAGAAATGAGCTATTGGAGATTTCATAAAATACGTAAAACATTTTTATATGATGGATTGTAAAGTTAGTATTTATATCCAAAGATTTGTATCTTCCCATAGAATTACTATGGCTTTTTTTCTGATGTAAATTACCTTGAAATAAATGGCATTAGAAATCTTGTATTTATTTATTTTTAAAATTTATAGACCATAAAAATATACATAAATCCTCAATATCACCTTTAGCATTAATTAACCAGCTAAAATCAGCAAAGCATTTGAAACAAAATGGGTATCCATTCCTCTCTCCACTTTTCTCCACTTCATTCCATCTCACCACTCCTTGCCTTCTTGCCTTTCCTCCGTCTTTCTCATTCCTTCATCTTTTCACATTGACACTAAACTATCTCACCTCTTAAGTCCAACCCTAAACTGTTAACCCCCCGCCCCTCCTCTTTCTACCATCCCATCTCTCAAATTATCTCCCACACCCCATGTATTAGACTAGATAAGGCCCTTAGGGCAGGGGTGTCCAATGTCGGTCCTCGAGGGCCGCAGTCCAGTCGGATTTTCAGGATTTCCCCAATGAATATACATGAGGTCTATTTGCATGCACTGCTTTCATTGTATGCTAATAGATCTCATGCATATTCATTGGGGAAATCCTGAAAACCCGACTGGATTGCGGCCCTCGAGGACCGACACTGGACACCCCTGCCTTAGGGGGACATTCTATTTATGTCTTCTAAAAAATAAATGCCCAAAAAATCTGCGCTTAACCATGGTTAATAGAATCACTCATCCATGCAGCTAAAATGTAGGCATAGCCATTTCCACCTGGCATAAATGCCTGCACCTAAATTGTACATTGATTACCTATATTCTATAAAAGAGTACCTGACTTTTAGAAATGTCCACAAAAAACATATGCCCCTCCCTTGGCCATGAGATCCTTGCAGTAGAATTAAGAACATAAGAATGGTCTTCATGGGTAAGCCCAATGGCCCATCAAGCCCAGTAGCCCGTTCTTATGATGGCCAATCCAGGTCACTAGTACCTGGCCAAAACCCAAGGTGTAGCAATATTCTGTGCTACTGATACAGGGCAAGCAGTGGCTTCCCCTGTGTCTTTCTCAGTAACAGACTATGGACTTTTCCTCCAGGAACTTGTCCAAACCTTTCTTAAAACCAGCACCACTTTAAAATATAAAGTAAAGTGTTAATTTTTACCCTAACCTATCGTATTTTCCTTTCATGTTGCACCTTTTCTATAAAAATTGTAGTTCTTCCCCACTCTCCTATTATTTGCAGTAAATCCATACGTCTTGTGCTTTTAATACTCGGATTGTCTTCCAGTATCCCCTGTTTTTATAACGATATATGTCTTTATGTAACACTACATTGTAAACCGCTTAGATATTTGATTAAGCGGTCTAAAAAATTATTTTAATAAACTTGAAACTATAGAATATGCTTAGAAAGTTGTATGCACCTCTGCTTTAAACAGGAGTCTGATAACGTTTGGGGGAGTATTCTATGAGCCTGGGAAAAAGAGAGTGTGTGGTTGAGAAGGGTATTTTAGGGAAATAGGATAGGAAGGAAAAGGGAAGTTAGGAAAGGAATTAGAGCATTGTAGTGGATTTGAATCAAAGGTTGAGAGTAGTGTGGAGTGGAAAGAGTTAAGCGAGCAGTAGGAACCAGGAAAGAAATGGGGATTAGAAGGTTGGCCGTGGAGAGGTAAAGGAAGTATGGGGATTAGAGAGTTGGTGATAATGGGAGCAGTTAGGAGGAAGAAAATGCTTGGGATTAGATAGGAAAGGATGTTTGGGGTTGGTGAGAGTGGCGGGAGGCTACAGGTAAAACGCTGTCCCGCCCAGACCACCCATCTTAGCGGGAGGGGGCAGGGTGATATGGATTTGAGCAGTCGCAGTGGGAGGAAAAGAAAGGGTTGGAGGGCAAGAGAGTCAGTTAATTTATTTACTAAGATATTGGGGTTCACTGTGTTAAGTTGGAGCTCATGTACGATACTTTGGGTTTTTGTAAGTTTTGAATGAGACAGAATATGGCATTGCGGTGCTGCTGGTCGTATATTTTGTGTGGATAGACTTAGATTGTGCTAATAGACAGCTAGTATGGTACTGCCTAGTTGTGGAAGGAAGCAATTTGTATTGCATGGTGATTTGTTAATGTTACTGTTAAGTTATATATTTTGTTGTAATAAAGCTGCAACTAATATTTTGCCACTATTATAGTATTTGAATTTAATTTTGGGAGTGTTTGGAGTAATGAAATGCAAATAGAATTGGGAGTGCCAATGTTAATTCTAATTAATGCCAATGCTTGTTACTTAGCAATTATTGGCACTGATTTGCTCGTTAACTATTTAGATTGTGTGCGCAAATTGGAATATGCACAGATTTGTAGTAGGGTTGCCATATTTCTTGTTTGAGAAAAGAGGACACCTGGCCTCACCCTGTTCCACCCCCAGTCCCACCTCTGACTACGTCCCTTTCCTCCCCCAGCCCAGCCCCCACACAAACTTCCCTGAGCTTGAAGGCCGCATTTGGAAGCCTTAACACATGCATGGAAATCGATTCAATGATGTCACACATGCATATGATGTTGTCATGGTGATGGCTGTGCATGTGCAAAGGCTTCCAGACACGGCTTCCGAGCTCAGAATTTCCAAAATCTGGACAAACTGCCAGGTTTTGTAAATCCCCCCGGGCACCTAGACAGTCCTCTAAAAAGAGGACATGTCTGGGTTTTCCTGGACATATGGTAACCCTACTGCTCAGTAGAGCTTTCAGTCTAATTTGGACGTACACACATTCATCAGGCCTAGGTTGATGTAGGCTCCAGATCTAAGGCACATTGCACATTTCTAACAGTGCACAGCCTTGTGGGCTGCCATGCATTAGGGAAGTTGCTTCTACAATCTGTAGGCTGCCAAACTCCATTTGCATCCCTCCTTCCCTGGCTACCTCTATATTTGTACTTTCTCTGGATGGACCTCTTGCCTGGAAGGGCAACCCTAATTGACAACAGGAAAATGCAGATACACAGTGGCTCTCAACCCAGTCTTTCACACATGTAGCCAGTCAGATTATCTGAATGCCTTCAATGAATATGTGTGAGACAGATCTGCATATCATGGAGGTAGTTCGGACACAATTATAGAACATAAGAACATAAGAATTGCCATCTCTGGATCAGACCCTCGGTCTATCAAGTCCGGTGATCTGCACACGCGGAGGCCCCGCCAGGTGTACCCTGGCATAGTTTTAGTCCCCAAATCACTGTATGCTTCTCTAGGGAGATGTGCATCTAATTTACTCTTACCGTATCACTCTATGCCACTCTTAAGGAGATGTACATCTAGTTTACCCATAAATTCTAGAACGGTGGATTCAGCAATTACTTCCTCTGGGAGAGCATTCCAGGTGTCCACCACTCGCTGCGTGAAACAGAACTTCCTTATATTCGTCCTGGACCTGTCCCCCCTCAGCTTCAGTCTATGTCCTCTTGTCCGTGTCACATTGGACATTGAAAATAATTGCTTTCCCTGCTCCATTTTGTCGAATCCTTTCAGTATTTTGAAAGTCTCGATCAGGTCCCCTCGCAGTCTCCTCTTCTCAAGGGAGAACAATCCCAGTCTCCTAAGTCATTCCTCATAGTCCAGGTTCTCCATACCTTTCACTAGCTTCGTTGCTCGTCTCTGCACCCTCTCTAGTAGTTTTATATCCTTCTTTAGGTATGGAGACCAATGCTGGACACAGTATTCCAGGTGCGGTCTGACCATGGCTCTGTAGAGCGGTATTATAACTTTCTCTGATCTACTCGTAATTCCCTTTTTTATCATGCCTAGCATTCCATTTGCTTTTTTCATCGCCGCCGCACATTGTGCCGACGGTTTTAGGGTCCTATCTATCAGTACACCCAGGTCCTTTTCCTTTCGGTCTTTCCCAGAGTTACACCTGACATACTATACTTGTGATCTTTATTTTTTCTGCCTAAATGCATCACTTTGCATTTTTCCACATTAAAATTCATCTGCCATTTATCTGCCCACTTCTCCAATTGATTCAAGTCGCTCTGGAGTTCCTCGCTGTCCTTCTGCGATCTGATTGCCCGGCATAGCTTTGTGTTGTCTGCAAACTTGATGATTTCACTGGATGTTCCTTCTTCCAGGTCATTTATGAAAATATTAAATACGATGGATCCAAGTACCAAGCCCTGGGGTATACCGCTAGTCACTTTTTCCCATTCTGAGAACTTCCCATTTATCTCCCTCTATTTCATGGCCTTGTAATTTCCTGAGAAGTCTTACATGTGGAACCTTGTTAAACGCTTTCTGAAAGTCCAAGTATACGATATCCACTGGTTCTCCACTATCAATTTGTCTGTTCATTGTCTCAAAAAAATTATCTCATGCATATATTCATTGTGGACATCCTGAAAGCCTGATTGGCTGGAT
Source organism: Geotrypetes seraphini (assembly GCF_902459505.1). Lineage (NCBI taxonomy): Eukaryota > Metazoa > Chordata > Amphibia > Gymnophiona > Dermophiidae > Geotrypetes > Geotrypetes seraphini. The sequence goes on along the minus strand of NC_047085.1, from coordinate 242,175,284 downwards.
GTGTCCTGAGCACTAAGTTCAGAACACTTGCTTTAGAAGAGTGAGAGGATAGGAAGGATTCTAGGCCCTTCCTCCATTATTTGCTGCTGCTATTTTAAGATACCCACCCATCCTCCCTTAACCAAATTACTGGCTTACTATGATCAGGTTGTAAATTTATGCCATGAAGACATAGAGGAATATGTGAATATTTCAAGGATAAGGGATTCTAATTGTATTGAAATGGACAGTACTTATGCAGTGTATTGCTTGGCTGTGATATTTAGTCCTGTATACATTCTTTCCAGTATTGTGTTCTTCATTGTAACTTGGGGGGAGGGGGGAATCCTGAGTCACCCCTAATGAAGGTAGGTGGGTCTTGACCACCATAATGGGATTGACCAAGTTCATAAGTGGAAACAAGACCTATCTACCACCTAGGCCAGTTTGACTTCACCAAGATGGCAGACTGGAGACCATTGTACTGCAATCATTGTACTGCATGCTGGGCTGGTCATACTGCTTGAAAGTTTCAGGCTGTCTGTTTGCCCAGCTATCTGCTCGAGAGGACTACAGCCTTGCTGTTATGAGACAGGCACATGGTTTGCAGCAATAGACCTGCACAAATCCCTTTTTCTTTGCTCTCCCCTTGTGGGTGTCAGGTCAAAAGCGCTCCGGGACAAAGGCGCGAGCAGACAACTGAGCGCAGCGCAGAGGCACGCGCCGAAGAAAAAGACTGTTTTTAGAGGCTACGACGGGGGGTGTGGGGGGGAACCCCCCACTTTACTTAATACAGATTGTGCCGCGTTGTGGGGGGTTTGGGGGGTTGTCACCCCCCACATTTTACTGAAAACTTAACTTTTTCCCTGTTTTTAGGGAAAAAGTTACGTTTTCACTAAAATGTGGGGGGTTACAACCCCCCAAGCCCCCCCCCACAACGCTGCCGCAATATGTATTAAGTAAAGTGGGGGGGCTCCCCAACAAAAACCCCAGTCGCAGCCCCTAAAAATAGTCTTTTTCTTCGGCGCGCACCTCCGTCTTGCGCTCAGTTGTCGGCGCGCGCCTTTGTCTTCCGCGTTACTGTCTATGAACCCCCCTTGTGTCAAAGGGTGGGGTGAGGCTGAGTACATAGCGATGCTTCCTTTGAGCTGTGTAGAAGTCCTTTAATTGTATTTCTGCCAGTAGTGGTGCTGTTTCAATAACTTATTTTCAATAACTAAGAACAGGCGAGTTCCACAAAACTCATGAGCACCTTCCATTCTCTATTGACTTAAGACACAATATTGCAGCATCACCCCCTCCCCCCCCCCACACACATTGACAATAATGCAACTGGAGGACTCCCACACAGCTTATAGGAAACATTGGTGCATATAAAATATATTGGGCTGATATTAAAAAGCAGTTCTACTAATAATGCAATAGAGCAAGGAGTGGCATAGTGGTTAAAGCAACAGCCTCAGCACCCTGAGGTTGTGGGTTCAAATCCCATGCTTGTCCATGTGACCCTGAGCAAATTACTCAATCCTACATTGCTCCAGGTATATTAGATAGATTGTGAGCCCACCAGGACAGATAGGGAGAATACTTTAGTACCTGATTGTAAACCACTTAGATAACTTATGATAGGCAGTACATATATGCCTAAAATAAATAATAATGTAGAAACAGTAGTTTTAAAAATTCCACATTTTTTCTGGATACTCTATTAGCACTCATAGGAATCTCCATTTATTTATATAGAACAGTCCCAGTTCATATAGGTTATTAATATTTATAAAACTGAAAGACAAGTTTGTGTTATGAAATCTCTTCCTCAAAGAACATAAAATCTATTTTTCAGTATGTGGAGCTTAAGTGGCTTCCTATTGATTACCCAGCGAGTAGAAGAAGTTAAAATCAAGCTTATGGACTTCACAGTTGTGCATTCTAACCAACGATTACTACAAATGCAGTGTTCTAGGATGCTAAATATTAGCTTAGCAGGTGCAGCCAAACAGCATGCTTAGCCACTTACTTGGCAATCACTGTAGGCTCTCAAATAAACAGTGTAGTCAACTGGCCAGCAAATGTATAAGAAATGTTATCTATTGAAGATGAAGAACATAAGTAGTTCTGAGTCAGACTAAGGTTCATTAAGCCCAGCACCCTCTCAGAACTCAAGAAGTAGACTGAGTTTTTACAGGTAGTTTGTGGGATAAACAGTATATTTTCCAAGTCTAAATGGAAATGACCCCTAGCGGTAGTTTCACAAGATTGCCGCTAGGGGTGCCATTTTGTCAGTGATGCTGGAGTGGCCAGACCAATGGAGCATCACTACTGACCTCCTCCCTTTAACCTCACTGGGTCTCCACCCCAAAAAAACCAACATGGAACTGAAGGTAGCCACAAGGGGGAGTTGGAGGAGTGGGGGCCCTAAATTGGGGGGGGGGTGTCAGTCAAGGAAAGGTTTTGGAAAATCTGGAAACTCTACCTTTTATTAAGGTGTGCTAACCGATTTATTGTGTGCTAAAGATTAGTGCGCTAAATGCTAAGATACCCATAGGAATATAATGGATGTCTTAGCATTTAGCACGCAGTAATCTTTAGCATGTGCTAAATCGGTTAGCACACCTTAATAAAAGGATCCCAAAATAAAATAAATTAGAAAAGGGCCTGAGTTTCTCCAGATTTAGAATGAATAAAAATCCTTGTGCTGATATTCATTTTACATGCCACATAGGTAATGTCCCTCTAGGAGGCTCCTGATAATGGACCTTGCAAGTGGTAGTGCAGATTGCACGAGCATGTCTCTAAGATTCCTGCCTCTCTTATAGGCTACCATAAGACCTTTAACACTGAAAGGCGACAAGCTCTGCACAATATGCTAATGCTTCTTTAAAATTCTTACTATGTGATATGACATATACGTGAATGGCAAAGCACTGACAATTTATCACCCTTTTTCCTATAAACAGAATCAAATAAGATATGACCTCTTTCCTAGATTTTGTTAAATAACATTAAATTAATTACCGTACATAAATGACATTTTAAAGACAATTATGTGGCTACAAATGTAGTTTAGATTCTTTGTGAATTTAAATAAATAATACTTAATTCCTGCATATTTCAACTCTGATGTGGGCTCATGTGGGCTCCGGTGATATACAGCCAGGGCGTGCATAGGATAAGTGGCTGAATTTAGGAAAGCTGTCCTACATTCAGCCGCTTATCTTATGTGGGCCCATGCTAAATATTAGAATGAGACTCGCATAAGCATTTTTCTTTTTAAACAAAAAAAATCCTTCGTAGTACCATAAGCTGCCATGAAAGATCACAGCAGCCATTGTGGGATAGTACTGTCAAGGAGCAGGAATGAGGGGGCTGTGATCCTGCCCCCAAAACCCCCTCGATTGGACCACCGGGGGGGGGGGGGCTTTGCTGCTGGTGGAGGGAGGGAGGTTGAGAAAAATAGGTCATTATTGAGGGAGTGGGAAAAGCAAGCTTTTTTAAAATAAATAAAATATATTATGTGGGTCCTGGCCCTGTATTCAGCTGGGGCCTGCATATCTCTTATGCAGCTCTGGCTAAATGTTGGCTAGGCCTGCCTAAGCTCCAGGCAGGCAGGCTGCCCAGAATTATCTCCCAATCTTCAATACTGGTGCTAAGATATAGTGCTAAGATATAGGTGGAGGCGCTCCCTGTTTAAAGTTAAATATAAGCCAAGTAAAGATTATTCATTTATGATTCATTATTGGATAAAAGAAAAAGAAAAAAGAAAAAATATATTAAATAAGATACATTTGGATCCCATGAAGATCGGATTCTATGGGTTTTCACCCATTTGAATCTATGGGCAATCTGACCCTCTGAGGATCGCGTATCTCATTTCTCCTTATGAATGTGGAGTATATTAGTACTATTACACTGGAAAAATTTTTCTCTTTTGGTATAGTTAACATATCAATTCCAGTTTTTGTATAGCCATTTATTTAAGGACTCTAATTAAGATATGGCCCAGCAGCACTGAATATTAGGAGATAACATAGCTGACAAAAATCAGCATTTAAAAAAACACTGATCACCACTGGCTGAATATCAGGGGGATATGTCTCAAAAATACAGGGCTATGAATATGTTAGTGTGTGCTAAATCATTTTAATGTCATTAGTCTAAGAATTAATATGCATTGCCAATTAAGGGCAATTTGATAATCGAGGCACCTAAATTTACATTCCATTTGCATGTTTAAATGTGCAGAATACTAGGACTTATGCATATAGGTGCCATCAGGATGACTGAGAGCTATTCTGCAATTGTGCACATAACCAGGGCAGGATTAATTCATCGAGGGCCCCTAAGCACACAAGTACACTGGGCCCCCTGCCCCGCCCCACCATGCGCCCAGGCAGAAACAGGAAGCTGCGTCAGAGGGAAGCTATGGGCAAGCAGCACTGCTTGCACAATTACAGTTCCTGATGCTTTTCTTACCCACGTTGCTTGCTTGTCTTACTTTCCGTCGCTGGTGGTGGGGGGGGGCATGTTGCCAATCGGGGTGGGGCCCATGTTGCCGATCGGGGGGACCCACATTACCAATCGATGCTGGAGGGGTCCATCACCCTTTGGAAAAAACAATGTTGATGCCCTCCTTCATCGGGCCCCTCTGACCATTTTGGGCCCTAGGCACATGCTTACTTGGACTATTGGTTAATCCTGCCCTGCACATAACTTACATACCCCTAATTCTATAACTTGCAAGCACAATTTTACTCTAAGACTTCCTTTTACCAAGGTGTGCTAACAAATAGACCGCACTTTGGGCTCTTTTTACTAAGCTGCACTAGCGGTTTTAGCGCACACTGCATTGCCATGTGTGCTAGCCATTAACGCCACCATTGAGCTGGCGTTAGTTTTTACGCGTAGCGCGGGGGGCAGTGCACGCTGATCTTAGTAAAAGGAGCCCTTGTTTTGGTTCTTGTATTGGGGTGGGAGGGAAGGGGAAATGTTTTTGAAGTATTTCTATGATTGACGTAAATGCATTTTGAAGTTAATTATACATCTATGTATATTTTAATGCATTGTTTTTGAATGAAAAAATTAATAAAGATTTATTTTTAAAAAAGATCGCACTAAGGGGTCCTTTTACTAAGGCACGCTAGCTGATTTAGTGCACACTAAACGCTGACGAGTTCATTATACTCTATGGACGCACTAGCGTTTAGCGTGCGCTAATATTTATCACACACTAAATCGGCTAGCACGCCTTAGTAAAAGAGGGGGTAAATGCCTTCCTGGCACTTAATGCATATTAATTAATGAATGTGTGTTAAATCAATTAGCACATCTTAGTAAAAGGACCTCATAAGGCAGTGGTCTTCACTGCAAGGCCCATGGAACACTGATGACTCTCTGGTGGCCCATGGAGCCTGTGCAGAACATCATCCCCTTGGTTGAGATCCAGAACTTTTTTTTTTTTTTTAACAGCGCTGCAGTCCTGCATTCTTCAGGCTGTGGGCATCATGAATGAAGGAAACACACTGCCTTTGGTGGCCCTGGAAGTTTTCCCTCTGCTACAGCTTCCTGCCCCCGCAGTAGGAGGCTGAAGCAAAGGAAAAGCTTCCAGGGCCACTGAGGGCAGCGTGTTTACTTAACTCACTCTGCCCGCTACCCGGAGATCCCAGGATTGCAGCACTGGAACAAAAAAGTGCCAAATTCCAATGGGGGGGGGGGCAGGAAAAAGGGAAGAAGATGCCAGACCTCTGAGGGAAGAAAGATGGGGAGAAAAAAGGAAGGGCAGAGAGTAGGAGGAGATGGAGTGGAAAGGAGACCAGAGAGAGGAAGGAGATGGTGAGGAGGGGAAGACATGGAAAGGTAGACAGATTGAGAAGGAAGCAGAATAATGGAATAAAATTGAATTTTAAAAGTTAATGCGAAAGATGGATGTAGGGCAGGAAGTGAATGAGAGTAAAGTAGCAAATGGATAAGAAGGTATTGGAAACCGAGTTAAGAGCACGGACAAAAGGACGTGCAGCCAAAGCCTAGGGAAAGATGGTTAGAAATGCACACATCCCGCACGTGCACACTGACCATCTACATGCACATGCAGCTCTCTCCTTACCACCTGCACCTCCCCGCGGCCCTCTTTGGCGACTCGGCAGGGGCAGCGATCAAGACAGGCTGCTGATGTTGGGACGTTCCCTCTCTGAGTCCCGCCTATTTTGTTTCAACTTCCTGTTTCCGCATAGGTGAGACTCACAGAGGGAATGCCCCAACGTCGGTAGCCTGACTTGATTGCCCGAGGCTGGGTGGAACAGCAGATTTCCGCCAACACCACCGGGGCAGGAAATTTAACCGTGTCGATCTTGCCGGCCCTGCGCAGACCAGCAGGAATTTTCTGCGGACCAACGGTTAAAGAACACTGTACTAGACCATGTCAACAAACATTAAATAATTGTATTAAAATGAATGAAAGACATATTAAACCTAAAAGTTTCTGATATTGAACTGTTTTTGTTTCTATTTAACCAGTTTATCACCTGGCTAACCCTAATTTTCACATATCGAAATAGACTTATATGTTTTCAAATGTATTGTCTATCCCTAAAGATGTGAAGTATTAAGTTTTAACTTTGTATTCAAGTCATTGCATATTTTTATTTTCATTGTACACCGCTTAGAAGTTTGATTAGGCGGTATAAGAAATTTTAAATAAACTTGAAACTTGAAACTTCTTACTCAAGATTGCTAATATAATAATGTTCTTTCTTTCTCTTTTATTTTTTCCAGTAAGTCAAAGATGATACCCTGTACTGGTGTTCTCTAAAAGCCTCTATGTAAAGGAATTGATTATTTTACCCAGCTTTTGAGATGTAACTAGAGTCATACTTGTCATCAATGGGAATCTATACCATGGACCACCAAACAAGAACATTTTGTACGGTTTTTCGGAACTCAGACTAACCTTCCATCTTAAAAATATATATATTTTATTGGATTACAAGTAAGAAAAGAAACAAAAAAGAAAACAAGGCAAGACAAAAGAAAAAAACAACCTTGGTTTGGAAATTTATTCTACAATGAGAATTACAAGAACTTCTTGCATTTGCCCAGTCCTGGTGTGTCTCTGTTTTGTGCAGAGGTGTTATGGAGCTGCTCACCACAGCTCCATCAAGGTGAACAGAAACCAAACCAAACAAATTGAAGGCGAAACGGAAGTACATCATCGTCCTAAGCGTGGATGGGTATGGAATCAGTTCTTTGTTTTAGAAGAACATATAGGACCGGATCCTCAGTATGTGGGGAAGGTAAGTCTTGCTGCAACTAAGAATGAGATGTTGGAGTAGCCAATGGCATTTTAACTATTATTATTTTCTCTCAGACAAATCAAAGGATTGAAATCTTATATAAAGAAACGGTTAAAAAAAAACCAATAATAACAAAAAAAGATTTGAGTAAATTATCATGAATATTTAAACCACAGAATAATTTGATATCAGTTTTTACAATATTTACAATTTGCACATGAAGATACTGGCATTTACATATATACAGTATATTATACATGTGTAAACCACACTTTTAGATTGCAAGTATTTACATCTGCTTATCCACAGATCGTAAAGATCTCAAGGGAGCGTTGCTTTGGGGGGGGCAAAATAAACACTAGCAAAGGGACTTCTATTTCTAATGAATAAATATATTAAATATACCTATAGCAGGTAGAATTTAAACAGAAGACCATCAGTTAAAAGACAAAAGCGGGGTGAACTTAAATTGCTAGCCACCAACATATCTGCATTCACCAGAGCAAGCATCTAGCCACTCCATTGTTGTTGTCTTTCTTAGGTTAGTGATAGGGTTTTTACTTTTTAAAAAAATAATATTTTGACATATACCTTGAGCAATCATGTAGAAACTCTTTAATCCAGTGTATTACAAACTGTGTGCTGCAGTACACTAGTGTGCTCTGGTAGATTCCAGGTTGGCCGCGAGATGTCAGTGAGGAGGAGAGGGGCCAGCTGACTGCTTAGAGGATGTGCCTCTTGTAACGATAGGCACATCCTGTAGCCAGTCAGCCGGCGCCTTTGCCTCTCCTCCTCACCAATGCCTCTGTTCCTTCTCCTCCGGCGGCAATAGGAGGCTCAGGGCCATGGCTGGAGGACATCCTCACATGCATGGACGTCGAAGTGATGACATTATGCATGTGCGTGATGTTGTCGTATCAACGTCCATGCGGATGGAGTGCCCTCCATACGCTCTCCCGAGATTAGTGTGCCGCAGCTTAAAAAGTTTGCGACGCACGGCTTTAATAGGGCATTATTGTTGGACAGTAGGCACCATTATTTGTATCAAACCAATCTGTGTCATAATGACACTTATCACTCACGCCTAGTAGAAAAGATTAACGCTGGCTCTTTCTAAGCTGCAGTAAAGGTTTCACTTAACTGTCAAAAAGCATCCACAATTTGGATAGGGACACCTTTTGAAAGCTAAGTGAAAGGTTTTTATTATATTATATGTATTATAAGATTATGGGCTGCATTGGTCTATATACTATAAAGGTAGTAGAGGTTTTGGCCTGTGATGGTTGTTTCTTACCCAAGCTATTGAAAAATACTTTAAAATGTTCTTGGTATAAGAGTATATTGAGGTCTTGTTTCCACATTTTATCACTCTTTGCTCTGTTTAAAATATTGTGCATTACTAAATGATTAAGGGGTGGTTATAGTATAAAGTCCTTAAACTTGAAGGAGGGGGAGGAAAGATCCAGCAGACCCTTAGACAGAATCCATGGACTCATGGATTGGGAGTTGAAACCCCAAGCTACAGAGACCCCAGTGGACTGGAAATCAAACTTGAGCATTCTTAGAGAACACCAATGAATTGGAATTAAGATAAGTGAAAGGTTTTTGAACGTTTAGATTTTTGGTTATAGCAAACACAAAGTGGGAGGCTTCAGCTGTGGAAAAGTTCTTTATGCAGGTGTTTGTTATTGTGGTTGAAATGGAAGAGGGTGAAGTTTCTGGCTCTTACTAAGAGCCATACCATTGCTGCAGGACTTTATCAGCAGGCAAACATTGAGGTGCTACTTATTAACTGTGTAATAAGAAGTGGACTTATTGGGTGCGGATGAGACTGGGATTGATTTGCATATAACTTTATAGCCAATGGAGAAATAGAATTTATTTGCAAATCCACAGGCTGCTGAGAAATTAATTACATCTTTGTGTTACTGTGTGGTATATTCTTGTAAAAAAGACTAGTTCCCAAGAAAAGAACTGTTCTATATTGCTTTATCATATACAGTACTCCAAGATATTCGTGGGGGTTCTGTTCCAGAAACCCCCGTGAATGTAAAAAAAACTGTGAATATGTTTTTTTTAGGCAGGGGAGACAGGCGAGGGCAGCTGGAGAGGCAGGAGAGGGCAGCCGGAGCGTCGGCGAGTGAAGGAAATCACTCGCTGTATGCTCTGACCACCTCTTCCTGTACTAAAGTTGGGCCTCACCAATCAGGAGCTGCTGTGACACGCAGTTCCTGATTGGTGAGGCCCGACTTTAGTACAGGAAGAGGCGGTTGGAGCATACCAAGAGTGATTTCCTTCACTCGCCGGCGCTCCGGCTGCCCTCTCCTGCCTCTCTAGCTGCCCTCTCCTGCCTCCCCTTCGTGGTCAGAACATACCGTGAACCGTGGACTTGCGGTGGTGCACTATATATCTATATGAGTATATCTATTTCTATTTCTCTCTGTATGTATATACAGTACAGTACACACACACCACACACACACACACCACACACACACACACCACACACACACACACACACCACACACACACACACACCACACACACACACACCACACACACACACACCACACACACACACACCACACACACACACCACACACACACACCACACACACACACACACACACACCACACACCACACACACCACACACCACACACACCACACACCACACACACACACACACCACACACACACACACCACACACACACACCCACCACACACACACACACCCACCACACACACACCACTCACACACACACACACCTTCCTAAATTCAGAATGTTATTTTGCCACTGCAGCTAAAGAGTGTTCTTATTTAAGTGCCAATTTGCAGAAATTAAATTCTAAGCTTTGACATTGGTTTTGATCATTGATTGAACCATATCCATGTTGTTCTCGTTTTGGTTGGGCTGAGAACTTTACAGCACCCCTTCATGTGTATATATGACCGTTTATATTGACAATTTTGGTAAATCTTACCCTGAATATGAAGAGACTGGGGAAAAAAAGGCTCTTCTAGCTTTAAAGCTTAGAGCCCCATTATACAAAGCTGCAGTAACGAGTCCCCGCATGGCAAATGAATTAAATAGGCATCACATTATCCATGTGGGAATCACTATCACAGCTTTGTAAAAAAAAGCCCTAATGTAGCATGGATCCTTTCATTGCTTAATCCTGGAGTGTAGGCTATACATTATTCTTTTGCTTAAAACTTTTAGCTGGGTAGGCTGTGCTTTACACCATTTTCTTTGCTTTAACTGGATTTTGCAAGTCAGGATGTAAGTGGCATAATAACATAGTAAATGATGGCAGATAAATACCTGAATGGTCCATCCAGTCTGCCTTGTAACTACATGCATTACAATTTCATAACTGAATTGTTTTTTAGGCTTTTTTGGGGGGGGCCACAAACCTTAGAAGTCCATCCGGTACTGTCCTTAGGTTCCAATTAATGGAGTTTCCGTTGGAGCTTACTCCAGCCTATCCAAGCCATCTCCTTTCAGGGATTCAGATTGTGAAAGTTTGCTCTTCATATTCTAGTTAGAGATCCTCTCAGTGTTATCAATGTGAACTACCATCACCTTGCGTTCTGAAGGTGCAATAGTTTGTCATTGATGGACTTCTCAAAAATGCATTATGAGAACACAAGAACTTCTGCTATTTCCATCATAGGAGTAATGCTGTGAACCAAATTAACTGGACCACTGAGGGCTCTATCTGATATTCAGAAATTTTAAAAAATATTTAAAACTACATTATTTTTAGAAGCATTTCAATAAAAGATATGTTGTTTAATGCTGGTTTAAAGATAAATGGTACTGTGAGGATCTATGAAATCTTGGTTTTAAGATGTAACTATTCATTTGTAATTCAAGATATTTGTATAAGTTTTGTTTATTTTATGTTTATTGCTTTTGTAATGCCGCTTAGGAATAGGCAGTTGATAATTTTATTTATTTATTTTTTTTAAAGGTTATTTTCTCATTTTAGCACAGGTCCCATTTTATGCAATGAGGTCTAGTTACTACCGGTAATAGTAACTGACAGCTGATGGACATTATTGAGGTCTATAAAATCCTGAGGGGTGTAGAACGGGTAAATGTGAATTGATTTTTCACTCTTTCAAAAAGTACAAAGACCAGGGGACACTCAATGAAATTACATTAAAATACTTTTAAAACAAATAAGAGGAAATATTGTTTCACTTATAGAATAATTAAGCTCTGTAACTCATTGCCAGAGGATGTGGTAACAGTGGTTAGCATATCTAGGTTTAAAAAAACATGTCTGGATAAGTTTCTAGAGAAAAAGTGCATAGTTGTTACTGTGACAGACATGGAGGGAGCCACTGTTTGGTCTGAAATTGGTAGCATTGAATGTTGCTACTATTTGGGTTTCTGCCAGGTACTTGTGACCTGGATTGGCCACCATTGGAAACAGGATACTGGATTAGATGGTCCTTTGGTCTGACCCAGTATGGCTAATCTTATGTTCTTTGTAATTTGTTTTATATGTTGTAGCTGTTATTTTTATTATGTATGTAATTATGTGATCCGCCTTGTTAAAGGTGGACTATAAATAAAAAAAACTATACACTATAACAGTAAATAACACATCATAATGATAACCCACATTGATATCTTTCCCCCTAAGTGCCTACACTTACATATGAAAGTTGCATGTTTCTAGTGTTGATGTTTTTTCCACATTTATATTAGTAAAATAAATGTTTTGGCTGTACATAAGCACATCCATATGCACCCATGTAGGTATTTTAGAAAAGGTTCTATATCAGTAAATCCTAAATTGTAATTTTCCTGGAAATGTCCAGCTAGTTTCTTTTGTAATCCGCCCAGAACTGCAAGGTACGGGCGGAATAGAAGTCATTAATGTAATGTAATGGAAATCCTTTCTTAAATACCATCAGAACTGAGCTCATCCTTTCCTGGATGTCTCAATTCCGATCTCTACTTTCTTTCTAAAATGGAGCCCTACATATTATTCTAAAAACATAAATTACTAGACTGGTCAGATTAAATACCTACCTAGCTCAATATCTAGTCTCTGACTATGGTAAGCAGTTGTTGCTTAGGGGAAATGCACAATGAACAGGGTATATACGAGAGGCCACTGAAAAGTTCTCAGCCCAACCATATCATTGAAACGAGAAGTGTCAAGAAAAGCGTGGAATAACTTGTAAGTTTAATGGCTCCACATCATTATCTTCTTGGTTAGGCTGAGAACTTTTCAGTGGCCCCTTGTACAAATGTGCACCTCTGGTATAATCATTCAGTTTCTAGCAGTCAAGGTATAAGGACAAATTATCCTTGATTGTTTCATAGCCTATGATTGATATCTCTTTCATAAATTACTTATAACAAGATTTGGGGATCAATTAATCAGGACAATTTTCATCAGAAAAGACTTGATTCTAACACATTTTGACTTCTGGGGACAGTTTAGTGGTAATCAGACCTTGCTGAATAGCACCTGCCTTAACACTAGATATGTGAAGGAAATGTAAATAAACTTTCATTATAACTTTCATCATAGCCAGAGAGTGTTCTCCCTGCTTCCCCGACGCCAGGCCAGGCACGTACAAGTGCTGGGCCCACAAGCCTTCCCCCCCCCCCTGGAACTTCCTCTCCGATATCAGAATTGATGTTGGGAGAGGGGGGGAGGCTTGTGGGCCCGGTGCTTGTACATGCCTGGCCTGGCGTCGGGGAAGCAGGGAGTACAGAACGCAATCGACCTTTTGGGCACCCCTTTTCTAGAATGGACCTGTTTGACCAAAGATCTAAACATGCTCTTGATTCTGTTCATCGCCAAATTGATGCCCAGCCTATAAATGTCTCTGCAAACTCTCATGAGAATTCACTGGTAAATTAAAGCCTTTAAATGTTTCTTGAAACATGTCACATCTGCTAAAACTCTAAGAGCCATGGGTAATTGATTCCCTATTTTCCTGATCCTAAAAATGAAATGGAGCATGCCCAGGAAGGGTATTTTAAATAGTCAGAAAGAAAACAGATGAGTCCCATCTGAGCAAAGGGCACCTGACAGTTTATACATTTTAAAAACTGTATTAAGATAAAATGAGCCTTTCTCTGTAAGGCTCTATGAATCAATAATATTCACTATAATTCAGAATTTAAGCATGGTGTCCTTCTCACAGTTACTCGCAGCTTGCATCTTTTGTAGGTGGCTGAATTTCAAGGGAGAATTTCAACTTAGACTATTTTGAATTATACAGTACATCTATTTTAAGTTAAGGAGGTTGGTCGAGTGTGGAAAAATAAAGGGTGTTCAGATATGAATATCTAAAAATTACTTTGAGGCCCTTTTACTATGCTGCACTAGAAGCTAACAAACACCTAACTCAGCTAAAAATGGAGGACTACACAGCATATACATACTAACTGTGTGCTAAAAAATATTTATTTTTATTTTTGTTTTAGAGGGGATGTGTCATGGGGAAAGAGTGGGCACTCCTGAGCTAACCAGTTAGTGCAGTGTCCCGCAAACTTTCTCGAGCCATGGCACACTAAAGGTAGTGGCCATGGCTCGAGGCACTCGGAAGTGCACAGATATCACCGTGACAATATCATGTGCATGTGTGACATTATCACATTGATGGCTGCGCATGCACGAAGGGCTCTGAGATGCCTGTGTGTGTGTGTGTGTGTGTGGGGGGGGGGGTGCTAGCAGGGAATAGGGCCAGAGAGGAGAGGCGCTTGCACCCGCTGAGGCACATCATGTAGGCAGTCAGCTGGTGCTGGTGCCTCTCCTCCTCCCCGGTTGCGTCAGAGAAGAAGTTTCCACCCGCAGACGCACGCGACTTCGGGCAGGCTCCGGCAGCTTGAAAAAATTACACATTAAAGTAAAATAAGTCACAAAGGTAAGGGGGAGGGAGATAGATGCAGCCGGTAGGTAGGAAGAAGGGAGGGAGGGGAGCCGCTCATGATCGGTGACCGCATGCGTTCCCTCCCTTAACTGCGGAGACAAGGCCATTCACCGCTCCACGGGGTGGTGGATGGCCTTGTCCCCGTACCTGCAGTGAGTACTTTTTCCCTCCACCCTTTCGGCAGATTACCTATGGTAACCCGCAGGTAACAGCCACCGTGTCATTCTCTAGTAGGTGCCCTACCACCACCTAATTGTTTTAATTGGTACACTGTGCCAATTAAAAAACAAACAATTAAAAGCTCTTTTTTTAAAAAAGTAGGCACCCACAGGCGCCTACAAAAAGGGCACCAGAATTGTGTCTACTGGGTTTGATGGGCCTTCGGACTATCCCAGTATGGCAATTTTCATGTCCTTATGATAAGCCCCTCCGAGCACTAGGCCATTTATTTGCTGTGTTAGGCATGAGTTTGCACTTAACGCAGCTCAGTAGCACAAGCCCCTCAATTCCTTTGCATCTCAGACTCGTATGTCAAGACAAATGCGACAGAATACTGGAGGGATCAGAGACCAACTTTGAAATGCTAAAAGAACCAGACCTATTGTTCAGATTTTCCTCTCTGAATTGTCTGCCTTGACCTCATCTGTAAAAAACTGTTGATCAAATGTGAGTTGCTTGTCATGCTCAGAATGTCAAATGGTACAGTTTCCATTCACCTGAGAAGATAGATAATGTTAGTGCTAGGAAACTAGGGGCTCCTTTTACCAAAGTGCGCTAGCGTTTTTAGCGCACACAGGAAATTAAACGTGCGCTACTCCGCGTGCTACCCTTCTAGAACTAACATCAGCTCAATGCTGGCGTTAAGGTCTAAGGCACGCGGCAATGTGGCGTGCGCTATTACGTGCGTTAGTAAAAGGAGCCCTAGGAGTGACTATGTGGAAAAAAAAGTACTTATTCAGCTATAACCAAACAGTATATAATTTGTGTATACTGTATATACATACATATATATATATATATATATACTGTATATATATATATATACAGTATATAATATAATACTGTATATAATTTGATGATCCTCTTTGTGAATTTTATAATAAACTCAAGATGAGATTTAATAAATGTTGCAATCGATCAAAATGTAAGAATAAAACATGAAATGGTTCTATATGTTGGGCCCTTAGGGTCAGATTCTATAAATGCCGCCTACATTATATTACTCTAGGTTTCCTAATTGCGGCCACCTAGCAACACCTAAGTTCAGGATTAATTACATCTTTGTGTTACTGTGGGGTATATACTTGTAAAAAAGACTAGTTCCCAAGAAAAGAACTGTTCTATATTGCTTTATCATATATAGTACTCCAAGATATTTGCGTTGGTTCTTTTATAAAACTGTAACGTGTTTTTAGTGCCAGCCGCAGTGGTAACTGTTCCGACGCTCATAGGTTTTGTAAAATGGGGGGGGGGGAGGGTTAATCATTGTGGTAATGAACTGCACCGGTATTCAGACAAATCCCCCCTCCCCCATTAATTAAACAATTTAAGAGTTTGGTGTCAAACTCTCAGGCTGCCTAGCAACTGCCTAAATTGAGGCGTCCTCCCATGTCTAACTACGCCTCTCTCAAACAGTGGGTGTGATTATGGTTGAAGAATAGGCGTGGTTGAGTTAGGCACCATTAGGCATCTGACATAGATACTGCCAAATAAAATGAGTGAAAAGTTGGCACAATGGAGTGGTGCCTATGTCTAGGAAACCTAGCAATGCTTAAGTCCGCTTAGGAGCCGTTAGGTGTGATTCTATAAATGGCGCCTAGTGGCCGATTGACAATTGCACCAAGTGGTGTAACATAGTAGATGACGGCAGATAAAGACCCGAATGGTCCATCCAGTCTGCCCAACCTGATTCAATTTAAATTTTTTTTATTTTTTCTTCTTAGCTATTTCTGGGCAAGAATCCAAAGCTTTACCCTGTACTATGCTTGGGTTCCAACTGCCAAAATCTCTGTTAAGACTTACTCCAGCCCATCTACACCCTCCCAGCCATTGAAGCCCTCCCCTGCCCATCCTCCACCAAACGGCCATGCACAGACACAGACCGTACAAGTCTGCCCAGTAACTGGCCTAGTTCAATATTTAATATTATTTTCTGATTCTAAATCTTCTGTGTTCATCCCACGTTTGCAATGTAGGTGTCGCTTGGTGCCTTTTACAGAACCCGGGTCTTATTTTCTATTCTGTTCTACACTCGTAGGCTTACATGTTGCCTTCCTCCTCGAATATACAAAATTAAAACAAAAATCCCATCAAGGTAGCACATTACATTCTAAATTAATTTCACTGAGATTCATAGATGTGTAAAAATCAGCAAATACTCATACAGATAAGCTTTGCATAGATAAGCACTTTATATTTTATACTTTTGGTGGTGAATTCTTTTCCCTGCGATCTGGAGAAGACTCCAGCAATCATTTGTATGCTAGCACTTAAACATCTTGTTTCATATCTAATTCTGTCTTTTTTTTTTCATTAGATGCTTTGCATGCAAGGCTTCTGAAAATAATTATAACAAATTTATGTAAATTGTTGTAAACAAGTATGTTTCATTTCAGGGAACCTAAATTATATTGCTTTTGAATATATTTTTTTTTAATCTATGAAAAAAAAAATTAGTGCTTGAGAGGAGAGAGATAAGATAATGAAATAAAAGGAAAATGTATAAAAATAACAATTAATAAACTGAAACTAAAATAAAGAATATAAGATGATATCTTTCATTATAACAAAACATTTTAATCCCAATTTTTAAATACATATGGGAGCAACTCTATAAATGAGTGTCAAAATTAGACATCTACAGTAGATGCAGTGAGCTGAAAGTGAATTCCCAAAAAGCATTTGGACATTTCATAGATTCCATTGTAGAATTCTAGCAAAAAAAAAAAAAAAATCACATTTGTGTTCTGAGAATCAAATGAATCTTGAAGTACCGTCATTGAATTTGACAATATCAGTAAGACTGTGTCAGTCTATGATGTCAGTTCAGGGAGTTGTGTTACGGAATTCATTGCCTGTTGAAATTAAGCAATCTTTAAATGTGATACAATTTAGAAAAAGAGTGAAAACTATACCATTTGAAAGAGTATATAAGTTACTTCGGGGGTCATAATCGAAAGAGAAAAACTTCCAAAAACTGGCCTAAGTTGGCACTTGGACGATCATAAACGAAAGACGTCCAAGTACCGATAATCAAACCGGATTTTGGACGTATTTCTAAATGACCAAGGCCTTCATAGTGCTGCTGAACAACCATAGCTAAATGAGGCGTTTCAGGAGGAGTGTCAAGGGTGGAATTTGGGTGGGACGTGGGCAGGCTTAGACTTAGTCGTACAGCATGCATAACCGAAAGTTGTACAACAGAGCCTAGATGGAACTTGGACGTTGTGACTTAGACCATTTAAAACATGGTCAAAGTCACAAAAAAAACCACCTAAAATTACCAGATAAGCACTGCAAACACATAATACAGACCCCAACACACTATTCCAGTGATCACCAACCCCCCTCCAACCCCATAAAAATCGTAATCACACCTTTACAATTCAGCCTCCAGACCATCATCACCTTGCAGCCTGGCATAGGAAAGCCTAGTTGTCCAGCACAGAGGCAGCTTAAACTGTCTTAGTGGTGGGTTAGGGACCCATGGAGAAGAGGACCCATGCCCATAAGCCCCTGTAATCACTGCATTGATTTTTTTTTTAGTTCAATCAGTTTTATCAATCACTGCATTGATACTGAAACATGTGCACTCCCCTATTCACCCCCAAAACCCTTTTGTACTGGCATATAAGTGGCTCCTGCAGCCATGAGGGCTATTGGGGTGGTAGATAAGTGGGTCTAGGGGATTCTGGAGGTGGTTTGGGGGACTCACCATGACCTATATGCGAGCTGTAGTGAGATGAAGACATGTCACCCTTTTTGTGAAGTTCCCAGCAGTGCCCTGTAAGGTACCCCACTATTTAGGTGCCATGTCTGGGTGTTCAGTCCATCACTTTGCAGGCCCCTTCCCCGTCCAACAGGGCTTGTTCTAGGCATTTTTGACTTGGCCGAAAATGTGGTATAAAGATGGACGATTTAGTGATCGACAAGACGTATAGTTTAGACTATTTTCGAAAAGAAAAAAAATTTGGATGTAATTTTCAAAAATGTGGCCTAAGCTATTTTTTACTTTGGACGACTTGCAACTTGGACGAAAACGGACTTAGACGTTCCTTTCGATTATGCTCCTCTTCATGTATGTAGGCAGTTTCTTTATCTTACTGTATTTTTGCTATAGGAATTGAGTTTATCACAGGTGAAAGTAAGGGCTCCTTTTACAAAGGTGTGTTAGGGCCTTAACGTGCAGAATAGCGCGCGCTAGCCGCTACCGCCTCCTCTTGAGCAGGCGGTAGTTTTTCAGGTAGCGTGCACTAATCCTGTGCGTGAGCTAAAAACGCTAGCGCACCTTTGTAAAAGGAGCCCTAAATTGTATAAGGATTTTCCTTCTTATTTATTGTTTGTTTGTCACTGTTTTATTGTGTGTGTTTTTATGTAACCTGCCTCAGAACGGTGACATGCTAGAGTTGCTTTAGTATCTTTACAAAAACCAATTGCAGCAGGTGGGATAAATTTTCCAAATTTTTATAGTTATCATCAAGCCTATATTATGCGTCAGGGTATGTACTGGGGCCTTCCAGAGCTCAAGGAGCATTTTCTGGACTAGTTATATTTAGAATGGCAATTGATGTCCCCATTGAAATTGCCACATGAATTGAGTATTAAGTTACCAAACTATGTTAAGGACAATATTATTTTATTGGATGGATACATGGAAAACTCTAAAATATATTAATAACCTGACTGATACTCAAATAGAGAAATCCACATGCCAATCATTATGGGTAAACTCCAAGATTCAAATTGGTGGGACGAAGATTGCCTGGAAACATTGGATGCAAGCAGGCGTAGGTACTTTAGATGATGTATCTTGTGGAAAATTGCTTGAGTTTTCACAATTAACATAAGAACATAAGCAATGCCTCGGCTGGGTCAGACCTGAGGTCCATTGTGCCCAGAAGTCCGCTCACGCGGCAGCCCAACAGGTGCAGGACCTGTGCAGTAATCCTCTATCTATACCCCTCTATCCCCTTTTCCAGCAGAAAATTGTCCAATCCTTTCTTAAACCCCAGTACCGTACTCTGCCCTATTACGTCCTCTGGAAGCGCATTCCAGGTGTCCACCACATGTTGGGTAAAGAAGAACTTCCTAGCATTCGTTTTAAATCTGTCTCCTTTCAACTTTTCTGAATGCCCTCTTGTTCTTTTATTTTTCAAAAGTTTGAAGAATCTGTCCCTCTCCACTCTCTCTATGCCCTTCATGATCTTGTAAGTCTCTATCATATCCCCTCTAAGCCTCCTCTTTTCCAGGGAAAAGAGACCCAGCTTCTCCAATCTCTCAGCGTATGAAAGGTTTCCCATACCTTTCATCAGACGTGTCGCTCTCCTCTGAACCCTCTCGAGTAATACAACAGTTCTTTGGTATTTCTAAGACTCAAATTTATAAATGGTTGCAATTCATGGAATGGAAGCAAGCCATTCAGAAAGGGATCTCTGAATGGAGAAATTTCAAAAATTACTATAGCTTGCAGATCCTATGTTTTCAGACAGATTCCCTAGGGCATCAGGCCTCCCGGTGGTATAAATTATTATCTGACTTATTGAATAAAAAACCAAAGGCGAGTCTAAAAGACATTTGGAGCATTGAGATTAAGCATTTCTGCAGTTCAATGACCACAAATTTGGACTTGGAGGATGAAATGTACAATGTCAGCGTCTATGAGACAAACCTGTTTTTTTCTGTTACATAGAAGCTTTTGGACCTCTGTGCTTTTACAAAAAATAGATAGTTCTAGATCTAATAGATGCTGGCATTGTCATACAGACATTGGGACATTGGATCATCTACTGTTTTTTGTCCTCCGATACTCAGCTTCTGGAAATCAATATGGGGACAAATCAATGTAATACCTGATTCTGCAATTCCATTGTCATATGAGATGGTAATATGTGGTACCTTATTGTATGTTAAACCCCCATTTGATCGGTATAAAGGCAGGCTTTTCATGATAATGACAGGGATAGCCATTCAAATGATAACAAGAAATTGGAAGAGTTCTGATTCTTTAAATTTTCCTTTTTGGTGGGCAAATTTGTGTTCTAGTTACAAATATGAAAAAATGAATGCAGAATTATTGGGGAATAATAAGATATTTAAATTAGTGTGGGACCCGTTAGCAGCTTTTCTTGCATCTATTTAAGATATATAGTTATATATTTATGTCTTATATCTCTTTTAAATTAGTTTTGGTTCCCATACACACCTGGGAGAAGGGAGGGGGGGGGGGTAATGCATATAAATTTAATATATGTTTACATTTCTGAGTTTTATAGGGTTGAGGGGTAATGATGTCTTTTAATTTCTGTAGTTCAAAAGTGCTTCTTAATGGTTTGATATGTTCCAGCTGTATATATTTATATTGCACTGTTCATATTTGAAAATAATAAAATTTATTCATATCAGAACTGTGAATGTGGCAGGATATAAATTTTTTTAAATAAATAAATATATTTAGGTGCACCTGCTTAGGCCATGTAAATAGCAGATGTAAATACACACAACTGAATGTGCCACATTAGTGCATACATTATAGAATTCTGTAAACTATATGTAAGTGGAAGCCTCACTTCCTTGCTCCACCCTTATGTACACACCCCTTGCATTTACACAATGATTTGCATGTCAGTTATAGAATAGCACTTAGGGTCTGATTCACTATATGACACTTTAAAAAAATCAGTGCTGACTAGCATGATGCTAAGTGCGATTCTATAAAAGTTACATGCACCTTATAGAATCGCACTGTGCCAGTATGTGTCATAACTTTTAGGCACACCCATTCAGGGCAGCTAAAACCAGGCCCCAAATGCCTGTGCCTAAGTTGTGTGCCGACAAGTCATTGCATAACTTTTAGGAATGCCTACGATCCACCCATGATCTGCCCCCCCCTAGCCACACCCCCTTTTAGATTCATGCACAGGACATGGAACATATCACTTTGTGCAATGTGCCTACCAGGTTCAGCACATAGCTTCTAATTAGCATCAATTAATAGGTGTTTATCAGCTCCAATTAATCAATTAAGTTGTGCATACATATTAACTACTTTCACCATTGTGCATAAGCACAACCATAGGAGCCATTGACAGAATTTGGGGATTAGTACCCATGTATAAGTATACAATGCATGTGTGCTAGTACTCTGTAATTGTATTGCACAAATGGCACTTTGGCATTGGCACAAATGGCACTTTTACTAAGGTGCGCTAGCGTTCTTAGCACATGCAGGAAATTACCATACGCTACGCTTCTAGAACTAACGCCAGCTCAATGCGGGCACTAAGGTCTAGTGCGCTTCGCAATGTAGCATGAGCTATTCCCCGCGTTAAAGCCCTAGCGCACCTTAGTAAAAGGAGCCCTTAATGTACATTTAGGGGAAATTCATCAAACAGCAGAGGGCTTAATGCACCTTAATATACATTAAGGGACTTCACGTACATTAAACACTAAGGCCTCGATTCTATAAACAATGCCTAAAACATAGGCACCCAGCAATGCATCACATTGCGTCTATCAATCTTGGCTAAGGCATCATTTATAGAAATGCACCTAGCGGCACCTAAATTAGACTTAGACACCAGTAAGCATCAAAACTTCAGGAACCCCCTAGTTATGCCAGGAGTTTTCTTGGCCTAAATACCAGTGTCTACAGTATGTCCAATGTAGGTGTTCACACTCCCCTTAGGCACTCAAACGTATTCCCTATATAAATACGTATACAGTGGTACCTCGGTTTACGAGTGCACCGGTTTGCGAGTGTTTTGCAAGACGAGCAAAACATTTGCAAACTTGGTGCTTCGTAAACCGAGTTTGCCTCGCTGTACGAGCGCCCCCCCCCCTGCGATCGTACATCCCCCCCGAGCACGGCAATGACATCCCTTACCCCGAAAGGGCACCAGTGCCGGTGCCCGAAGATCCTCCCTCTTCTGGCGCGGCCTGGGCTGGGCGGTGCATCGGAGATCCTCCCTCTTCTGGGCTGGGCCGGGCTGGACTGGCTTTGAGCATTTGCGCATGCTCAAAGCCTTCTGGTCTCGCTCTCTCCGAGATTAACTGAATAATTAAGTTAGATGCCTAGATTGGCTATGCACACCAATCTAGGTGCCTATCTTTAGGCTTCTTTTATAAAATCAGGGCCTAAAAGCCCACATGTAGAAAACTGGGGTTTAGAATTTAGCACACATTAAGGGGAGAATTCATCAACGTGTGCTAAGTGATTTCATGTGTAATTGCATTAGCGTGCACTAATGAGTAGTGCACGCTAAACACCAAGACATCCATTATATTCCAATGTGTATCTTAGGGCTCCTTTTACTAAGCTGCCTTAGGGCTTTAGCGTGCGGAATAGCGAGCACTGAAATGCCGCATGTGCTAGACGCTAAAGCCAACATTGAGCTGGCGTTAGTTCTAGCCACGTAGCGTGGCGTTATCGTGCGCTAATCGGCTGCGTGCGCTAAAAACGCTAGCGCACCTTAGTAAAAGGAGCCCTTAGTGTTTAGCTCACGCTGATCTTTAGTGCACGGTAACACGGTTAGTGCATGCTAAATCACTTAGCACCTATTGATGAATTTCTCCCCTAATTCCCTTAATGCACATTATAGGTGTGTTAAGCCCTGACGCTGCTTGAATTTTCCCCTTAATGTGCTAAAGAATGAGCGGATAGCTCCTAGGTGAAAAATGGGATGTCCAAGCTGTCATTCACATTTTTCCACATACAATATTTTACAAAAAGATCAGCTGAATGTGGAGCTCTTATTAAAATATATAACATAGAAAATGTTCAACAGAAACATGAAGGCAGATAAAGACCAAATGGTCCATCCAATCTGCCCATCCACAACATCCACTTTCTCCTCCTCTCCCTGCCTGCCCCACACTTTCTTGATAGAAGCCTAGAAACTTTTGTGCAGGTTACATTTCTTCATGATTAAACATTGGCATCATAAAAAGGACAGTCGGCAACTTGCCTCCTTGCCAGTCTCATATAGGCAGTTATATGATGCAGTCTTGGAACATAGTACTACAAACGCCATTGCTTTCAGCCCTGAGAGTCTTCTCGTCAATCATCACTAACTAGCAACATTTAAGTATTAATGTCAGCTTTATGATTCTACCCCTCCCTCCCACTGAGATACACAGCACTGCAATCATAACATGTGCTTTAAATCTGAAATGATATACAGTATGCATACTTAGGGCTCTTTTTACGAAGGCGCGTTAGCAGGTTTACCGCGCGTGATTTTTCATCATGCGCTAACCCCCGTGCTAGCTGAAAAACTATCGCCTGCTCAAGAGGAGGTGGTAGCGGCTAGCGTGGTCGGCGGTTTAGCGTGCGCTATTACGCGCGTTAAACCACTAACGTGCCTTCATAAGAGGAGCCCTTAATTTCTATCGCTCCTTGCCAATTTTGGAACACAAACCGTTGAAGTCTGCTTAGCGCTCAACCTGCTTCTCAGCTACTGGAGTTGCCATCAAAGCCCACTCCATCCTTGATCCTGATTTTTCTTTGCCATTTATGGGACCCAAACTGTAGAAGTCTGCCTATCATTGGTCTTATTTCCCCACCTCTGGAGTTCCCATCAGCGCTCACTCCATCTATGAGGCCATTTAAATTTTGTTTACCGTATTTTCACGCAGATAACGCGCACCCGTGTAAAACGCGCACACGGGTATAGCGCGCAGAAACCACGATTTTATGTACAAAAACTTTTGTATATCGCGCTCACGGGTATACCGCGCATGCAGCCCGACTGTCCTTTCACCCGCCCCGACTCTCCTCTGGCCACCCCGACTCTCCTTTCGCCCTCCCCGACTCTCCGTGCGCTGTCCCGACTATCCGTTCACCCTCCCTGACTTTCCGTGCACTGCCCCGCCTCTCTGTGCGCTGTCCCGACTCTCCGTTCACCCTCCCTGACTTTCCGTGCACTGCCCCGCCTCTCCGTGCGCTGTCCCGACTCTCCGTTCACCCGCCCTGACTTTCCGTGCACTGCCCCGACTCTCCGTGCGCTGTCCCGACTCTCCGTTCACCCGCCCTGACTTTCCGTGCACTGCCCCGCCTCTCCTTTCGCCCGCCCTGCCCTGCTCCCAGCTCTGTAAGCATGCGCAATGGTCTGAGCATGCTTGCCGCTTAGTTTTCACCAAGGCTGTTTTTCTGGTGGTGTGCTTTTCACCACGTGGCTGTGGCCCCCCTCTATCTGGCCTTGTAATTTGTAATGGTCGGGTTGGGCCCATGTGCCTCAGGCCGCGCCCCCAGGTGGGACCTAAGGCTCCAGGGCCTATTCTGATTGGCCCACGCGCCTTAGGCCCCACCAGTAGGCTGAGCTTTGGGACGGATGGGCCAATCCGGCCTCATTCCGTCGTTGGCTGCCTGCCGGACAGGCGGGTTTGGCTCCCGTCTGTCCGGCCAACTACCAAAGGTACGGGGAAGGGGGGGGGTGTCGTGGGGGTCGGCCAGGGGGGTCGCGGGTCGGCTGGGGGGGCGGTCGGAGGGTCTTGGGGGGGGGGCGGTCGTTGGAGGGAGGGGGGTTTGCGTCGAGGGCAGGAGGGCCTGGGATCCCTCCTGCCCGTAATGTAGTGCGGGGTGGGGGTAGGGGGTCGCCGTGGCCAGGAGGGTTTGGGCTCCCTCCTGGCCCGATATTGTCGGGGAGTTGGGGAGTCGGCCGGGCAAGAGGGCTTGGGGTTCCTCTTGCTCCGATCGTGGATGTGGGTGCGGGTGGGAGCGCGTGCGAGCGGTCGTTCGGGGTGGGGGTGCGAGCGGTCCTGCTAGGGGGGTGAATCGGGCGTCGGGCGGGGTGGGAACTATGTAAAAAAAATTTTGTATACCGCGCTCACGCGTATAACGCGCGAGGGGTATGCGCGGTAGGTAAAAACGCGTATAACGTGCGCGTTATATGCGTGAAAATACGGTAAATTTGATTCTGTCATTTTTCTATATAGAGATCCTCTGTGTTTATTCCATGCATTCTTGAATGTTGTCAGTTTCTGTCTTCATAACCTCCCATGGGAGGGCACTCCAAGCATCTACCAACCTTTCTGTGGAAAAGATATTTTAAAATCTTGCTCCTAAATCAACCACCCTTCTAATTCAGCTCTAGTTCTACCACGTTCTAGTCTCTGAAAAAGATTAGTTTGCATATTAACGTCTTAAGTACTTAACCCCCCTCCCCTTTTACTAAACCGCGATAGCGGTTATTAGCGCAGAGAGCTGCGCTGAATACTCTGCGCTGCTTCCGACGCTCATAGAGTTCCTATGAGCGTCGAGAACAGCACAGAACATTCAGCGCGGCTCCATGCGCTAATAACCGCTATCGCAGTTTAGTAAAAGCAGGGGGTGGAGCAAAAGTCTGTATTGTCTATCTTTCCTTTAGGGAATATACAAGGTTTATTTTTAAGTTTTCAAGTCTGTTATTGTACATCTTTTGGTACAGGCCTCATATTATTTTTGTTGTCTGCCTCCGTACTGCCTCAAGACTTTTGATGTTCTAAGCAAGATACGGGTCCCCTTTTTATAAAGCTGCACAACCAAGTGCCATATGGCAAATGTTCTGACACCCCCTTCAATTCCTAGAGGCATCGGAACATTTACTGTGCAGGCCCGCACTGCCAGCTTTTGTATAAGAGAGGGACAGTTTCCAAAACTGAACACAATACTTCCAAATGGGGCCTCACCAATTACTTGTACAATGGCATTAACATCTCTTTATAGACTATGTCTGTCAAATAAACAAATCTGCCCCATGCAGATTGCCATTAGGAAATTGCTGCTGTAAGTTCCCGTAGTCTCTCGAGACTACTACGGGAACTCCCTACAGCTATTTCCTAATGGCGAAGTGCACGGGACAGGAGCGTAGGAAGATCGCTCTTGCCCTTAAAGCCTGCTAGACCACCAGGTAAGGCCAGGATGCCGGGGGGAAGACTTAACGATGTTTTTTTTTTCTTTTTCCCCCTCCCCAAAAAATTGCGAATATGTGAAACCGTGATTACCGAAACCGCGAATGGGGATTGGGAAGTGTACCGTATTTTTTGTTCTATAAGACGCACCTGACCATAAGAAACACCCACCTGTATAGGAGGAAAAACCAAGGAAAAAAAATTCTGAACCAAATGGTGTGCCCTGTAACTTGTCTCCCCCCTCTCCCCCCCCACCCCCGGTGATCTAGTGGTAGGTCGGGACAGAATACAGGGCATTTCTAGTGGTGGGCACGTCTAATGGTAGACACGTGTAGTGGCAGCCAGCCCCCTGTACCTTTTTTAATCCTCCCGTCGTACCTTTTAAAATGCACACACCCCCGCCGCCTGTTGTACTTTTAAAAATGCGCCTTATAGCCTGGTGGTCCAGTGGTGTATCGGCTGGCAGGAGCATGCTTTTGGCGCTCCTGCCAGTTCTCGTGAGTCCCGCGAGAACTGACGGCAGCCATTCAGAAGCGGCACATTAATGCTTTATGTCCCCGCGTTTATATTAAAAACACACACAAATGAAAATGGAAAAAAAAATCTCCAAATCTTATCTATACCTGATTCTATCCATATTCCACCTCCTCTTATCCTCCCTCACCAAACACCCTCCCACTCCCAAAGTTTGCAACCATTTACTTAGGTAACTTATTCTCCCATAGCCCCCATGTGAAACAAAATTGAAACGTTTATAACTACTAATAACAGGAAGAGAAGATTTTTTTCTGGTTTAAAGAATGAGTATGTTACCCATCATGGTGGAGTCCTGAACAATTTCACGGACCATACGCTGGAAGGGAAGTTTGTGAATCAGCAGCTCAGTGGACTTCTGGTAATGCCTAATTTCAAGTAGGGCTACTGTACCTGGCCTATAACAATGTGGTTTCTTGACCCCGCCAGTAGAGGGGGCACTCTTCCTAGCAGCTTTCATGTCCAGTTGCTTTCTAGGTGCCTTACCATCAGTGGACTTAAGAGCAGTTTGAGTGGTACGAGCCATCTCCCTACAAGCTGCTCTCTCTCAGATCTCGTGTGGTGGCTGTAGAGAGCGCAAGCAGCTGGGGAAGTGACAGTGCCTCTGCTGCAGGCTGGCTAGCTACAAATACAATTCACGGGGGGTCATTTTAAAAAGGCATGTGGTGGTAAAATTGTACCTTTGCTGCATAAGATGCACTGACATTTCCACCTGTCTTATGGAGAGAAAAATACGGTACTCAAATATAAACTTAAATTACTGGGCCCAAAAATGGTTTATATTCGGGTCAGTGCTCATGGACCTACTGTAGGCCTCCTCCAGGCCTGCTGTAAACCATGGTGGTCCAGTGGTGGGCCGGGACAGAAGGATCCCTCCCACTTCCTGTCCCAGCTGACTCTGACACATTCCACCTCCCTCCTGCCTCCCAGACTTTTAAGAAAAACCTACCTTGTAACAGATTAAGGGTTTTCCTTCCCCTGTGCAAATATTATTTGCCAGGTAGCAGGGGTGATAATCAGAAAGAAAAAAAACAACTTACAAATCCTAGGATGCTCTGGGCTCAGCAGCTAGAGATGAATTACCTCAGAGGAGGTGGAACAGATGCTTAGTCTTAGGGGCCAGACCCAGACAAAGAGGGATATTTCTACCCAGGCTGGGTTTATTTTGAAGAGGTCCCCAAGACAGAAAGAAGAACTCTCAAGTTTTCCCTAGATATAGGCAGTGGCAGGCTTTGGGAAAACAGAATGATGCTTGTAAAAGCTGGCTGAGGTAAGCCATGGCTATATTCTTTGGTTGGTGTGAGGCAAACAATAAAGCAAGGTGTTGTTTTTGTTTTTTTTTTTGTTTCTATGAAAGGTGTTTGTGTGCTGATTGTTCCTAGTAAGTTGGGCTAGCCTGTGAAACCAGGCTAGTCTCCCACATATGGTGTTTCTGCCTGGGTTGTTTTTTTTTGTTTTTTTTTTGCTTCTGCTGTAGTGTAGAGGCTGTGGGAACCTCAATACAGAAAGTTTTTTCATTTTCTTTTTTTTTTTTTTTTTTGGGGGGGGAACAGTCTAAGGAAGAAAGCTCCAGTTGAAGTTTAGCAAGGACATTTATAACAGTTCAGTCAGAGCTGGGTAAGCAGGAGTTCTTTTC
The DNA here is from genome assembly GCF_902459505.1 of Geotrypetes seraphini. NCBI lineage: Eukaryota > Metazoa > Chordata > Amphibia > Gymnophiona > Dermophiidae > Geotrypetes > Geotrypetes seraphini. Next base: position 242,146,834 of record NC_047085.1, on the reverse strand, counting down.
TTTTCTTTTTGGTTTGAAGAAAGAAAAAACAAAAACAGAGAGAAAAAGAAAAAGTGCCTGTGTGTATACAGCTTCAGTGTGCTGACAGGCGTAATTAAGCCACTGTGAGCACCTGCTAAGCCAGCAGCGTGTGGGTGCATTGCAGCATTGAGAGAGTGAGAGCTGCCTTAATTACATCACTGATTATAGCTGGTGATAGCTATCAGAGCCCTACAAAGAGGAAAAAAAAACTGCTGTGGGACAGGATTTGTTGGAAATTCTGGAATGGATTATTAGGTTCAGGCAGTACTACAGGCTATACAAGAGGGAAAAAAAATGTGCTGCTTGCTGCAAAACAAGTGCTTACTCTAAAAACTTTGACTGCTGCATAAGAGTGTAATAGAAACAGTGGAATTTCTGCAGGGAAGTGTTAATTTTAAAAGTCAGTACTCCAGGTTATACTAGTGAGTGACCAGAATCTGGGGGCAAGAAACCTGATGATCTTGCAACAGAATCCTGGCAGGGTCAGAGGAGCACAAGAAATTAAGTGCCCTGGAGCCAGTAAACAACCAGGAGGCAGTAAAGGGTCTAGCCAGCAGAGAGAAGCAGGTTTTAAATCCAGAAGAGTGAGAAAATGGAAGCCCAAAAGTTCCAAGAGGGGAAAGAAGACCACTGAGGGACATCAGGTGGTGGTCCAAACCCTGAATCAGGGACAGCCCAAGAGAAGGAGCTGTGTCAAACCCTGTGATTTGGAGGTCCCTGAGGAAGAAAGAGAAACTCTCAAGTTTTCCCTAGATATAGGCAGAGGCAGGCTTTGAGAAAACAAACTGATGCCTGTTGCAGCTGGCTGAGGTAAGCCATGGCTATATTCTTGGATTCATAATAATAATAGTTTATATACCGCAGGACCGTGACGTTCTATGCGGTTTACAATGATTAAAATATGCTACAAATTGAGTAGAATTAACAAAGTTAAAAACTAGTGATTAACAGCTCTAGAGATCAGATATTGTGGACTAAGATTGTACAGGTCAGTTACCTAAATACTTCAGGAACAGATATGTTTTTTAGGTTTTTCCTAAATTCCCCATAAGTAGTAGGCATAAGCAGTTGTTCCAGGTCTTTACCCCATAATGCTGCCTGATGTAGGAGAACATGTTGATGATGTTTTTTAAATTTACATCCTCTTACCGGTGGAGAAACAAAATTCAAGTGTGAGCTTCTCTTATGTCTGTTGGTTGTGAAAGAGAAAAGGACAGTTATATATTTAGGGGCTAATCTGAATAGTACCTTATAGCAAAAACATCCAAATTTGAACCTCACATGTGCTTCCATCAGCAGCCATTGCAGAAGTCGGTAGGAAGGCGTTACAAGATCAAACTTCTTCAACCCCAAAATTAGCCTGACCGCCGTATTTTGTACCAGTTGTAATTGCTGCATGTTCTTCTGGGAAAGTGCCAAATAAACAATATTACAGTAATCAAGTTGACTCGTTATAAGGGACTGTACCAGAATTCTAAATGATGAAACATCAAAATATGCTTTAATGGACCGAAGCTTCCAGAGAGTGAAAAAACCCTTTCTAACCAAGGAGTCCACCTGGTCTTTCATGGTTCATGTGAGGCAAACAATAAAGCAAAGTGTTTTTTTTGTTTTTGTTTCTATGAAAGGTGTTTTTGTGCTGATTGCTGCCAAACTGTGCTAGTCTCTCACATACCTTTAAAGCTCTGATGGTTCATCGGTGAACTGGGGCAGCAGCGATCTTCCTATGCTCCTGCCCCATGCAGAGCTGCTATCTAAATGGCTGCCGCATGTTCTTGCATAACCTTTTGAGTTCCTGCGGTCTTGCGAGATTGCTGTGAGAACTCACAGCAGCCATTCAAATAGCGGCTCTGCATGGGATAGGAGCATAGGAAGATCGCTCCTGCCCGGTTTACCGATGAACCACCATGGCTTTAAAGGTATGGTTTTTCAGCCATATGGTTTGATAAGTTGATTTATTAATTGGAATAGGTATTAAATTATTCAAACATTTTAATATTTTCCATGTATCAACTAGTATTCTATTGTCCTTGTATAACCTAGGCATTCTGATACTTAACATATGACTCAATGTCAATGGTAACTACTTTAGTCAAATCTTATGATATATTGCATACTTAAATTAATTATGCTCCTGGGACTAGATGATCCAACATGTTTCGCAAAAAAATTTGCTTTATCAAGGATCCCCCAGAGCCGCTGTGTCCTCCACCTTACTCAATCTTATTAGCAATCTTGATAAAGCAAATTTTTTGCGAAACATGTCGGATCATCTAGTCCCAGGAGCATGATTAACTTAAGTTAAGTATGCAATATTTCATAAGATTTGACTAACATCTTTACAAAAACTTCTAAAAAAACATATACTTCAAAGGTTTTATAAATTGAAAATGAGCATGTGATATGCTATAGTAATGTAGGCCAATGAAGATATTGATACACTAATAGCCCCACCGCGATATAAGTTATTATCAAGGGTGGAGGTGGTGTACCTGAGGCCCCATTAAAATATTATACTAACCACACTAACAGCAGTGTATATCACATTTTGGTGTTGGGGAATATAGTTGTCATAGAGATCAGTACCCCAATTGTATATATATGTTAAGAAACAGTGCCATCCTTAGTGGAAGTGCAAAGTGTTAAAATATATGATGGCTGAAGATCATAGAGAATTTGAGGGATATTCTGAAGAGCATTTTAGACAGATCTCAATCTCAATGGTGACATGAGTTGCCATTCCAACCTAACCAATCTGGGAGATGTTCCATGATTTCTGGGAGGATCCAATACATACCCTGATGCATAATATAGGATTGATGGTATCTATATAAATTAGGAAAATTTACCCCACCCTCCTCAATTGGCCTTTGTAAAGATACTAAAGCAATTCTTGCAAATTTACCCTGCCAAACAAATTTTGTCAACATACGATTCAATTTTTTATAAAAGGACCCCTGAAAAAGAACTGGCAACATACCCATTTGATAACAAACCACAGACAGAATCACCAACTTTATTGTTTGAAGCAGGAGCAGGAGAGGGCTGAGAGAGACGCAGCGTCTCATACAAGCAGCGGCTGAGGGCGCGTGGTGAGCCAGGAGAGCGCGAGGCGAGCGGCAAACTTTTTTACATCCATCGGGGCAGCGGCGAGAGTAACTCCTCCCACCCCCATCGCATCAGCAGAAAGCGCCCGGGCCCCCTCCATAAAAGGAGGCGGGCCAAAGGCGCGCAGACATTCGGCACGCGGCGAAGGCGAGCGGCAAAGGCGCTCGCCTTAGCGAGAGCGCCTTTGCGAAGAGCCTTCAGAAGAGCCAAACCCAGGGCAACAGGACACTGTAGGGCAAACCCTTTATTCCAGACACCCTACTGCTCAGATCTCTCTCTAACACCTAACACCTAACTTTTCAACTTTACTTCTACCTTACCCCTCAGAAGCACATAGTCTATACTATCTCCCATACTATCTCTTATACTTTCAACTTTACTTCAACTTTACCCCCCTCAGAGGTCTTAGCCTCACATACTCTTATACTATCTCTCATACTATCTCTCATACTATCTCTCATACATTTACTCTCTCTCTTTTTGTTATGGCAGGGCAGACGAGGAGTGTGAAGACTATAAGCAAGGTTGGCATCCCCTGCACTGTGGTGATCCGGGAGATGAACTCGATCTACGCACAGACAGAGGAGAACACAGCCCCGGGAAAGGACGTCTCCACGCAGACAGAGGCCATCCATCAGCAGTACATCACGGCCTCTACGTAGACAGAGGAGGTCGGTCAGCGGGATGAAGACATCATGCAGGAACTAAGAAGCCTTAGGGAAGAGGTGAAACGTCTGAGAGGCATTAGAGAGGATGAGGCCTACATCGATGGTTAGTGCAGGAACTATCCCAAATCACAGAACGGGCCCGTGACGGATCACCCATGATGACTCCTGGGCCGCCGACAAAGAAACCAACTGTTGCAGTTCAGGAGATGGATGGAGACACTGACTCCTGGCAGTTAGTGACCTCCTCCACAGGTAAACGTAGGAAACCCCTCCCCCCCCCCCCCCCCCATTTACGATCTCCTCACCTTCTCACTCTTTCTCTCACCAGGGCAGCTCTACATCGACTCCACAGCTGAGCCTGAAGAACAGATTCCAGGTCTTGCAGGAAGAGGCTACCGACGTGGACCAGGATCAACACACTTCTCCATCTCCAGGGACGATGGATCGACACCCCCAAAAGAAGCGTAGAGTAATAGCCATTGGGGACTCCATGTTGAGGGGCACCGAGGGACCGATATGCAGTCGAGGGAAGTCTGCTGTCTGCCCGGAGCCAGAATAAGAGATGTGACCACCTGTCTTGATAGACTTCTCAGGCCCAAGGACCACTTCCCCATGCTACTCATCCACGTCGGAACGAATGACACTGCCAAGAACACCCTGGAGGACATAGCTAGAGACTTCGGAGCTCTGGGAAAGAGGCTGAAGCAGATAGGAGCACAGGTAGTATTCTCTTCCATTCTTCCTGTTAGGGGCAAAGGAAGGGACAGGGAAGAACGCATCCTGAAGACGAATGAGTGGTTACAACGATGGTGCCAGGAGATGAACTTCGGATTCCTGAATCACGGAGAGACACTACAGGGACTACAGGGACCAGACGGACTACACCTGACCAACAGAGGTAAGAATGTTTTCGGACACAGACTAGCCAGCCTACTTCGAAGGGCTTTAAACTAGGTAAGTCGGGGGTGGGTACCCACTTTTACACCGAAGCAGTAAGCAACAATCCAGATGTAGCGAACCAACATTACGCTTCTAGGTCTGAGGTAAGTACCCTTACTGCAAACGAATCGCTAGGAGACAATTTGACTCAAACGGGTGGCTCACAACAGGAGCTTAGCAAACAGAAAGAGTGGAGAGCTATGTATGTTAACGCACACAGCCTAGGGAATAAATTTCTAGAACTAGAAACAGAAATAGTTAATTCAGACCTAGACATAGTAGCAATATCCGAAACATGGTTCACAGACTCTCATGGGTGGGATATAAACATACCAGGATACAACCTGATTAGACAAGATAGAGAGGGTAAGTTAGGTGGTGGGGTAGCACTTTATATCAAAGAGAACATTAAGACAACCAGGATCACAGACGTCAAGTATACTGGGGAATCCATCTGGGTAAACTTGGCCAGAGGTGGAGAAAAATGCCTGTACCTTGGTGTGGTATACAGACCTTCGAGACAATCGGAGGATAAGGACGCAGAATTAATTGAAGACATTGAGAATATCACCTTACGGGGGGAGGCTGTTCTATTAGGAGATTTCAACATGCCTGATGTAGACTGGAACACATTATCAGCGACAACTTGTGATAGCAGGAGGATATTGACGTCCATGAAGGGAGTTCAGCTCAAACAAATGGTACTAGAGCCCACTAGGGCCCAGGCCATCCTGGACCTGGTACTTACGAATGGGGAAAGCGTCTCGGACGTCTCGGTGGGAGATACGCTAGCCACCAGTGACCATAACATGGTATGGTTTAACCTTAGGAAAGGCTTCCCTAGATCACAAACAAAAACAAGGGTATTCAATTTCAGGGGCACTGACTTCGCACGTATGGGAGATTTCGTCTACCAGACACTGCAGGTTCAAGAAGTAACTGATAATGTGGAAGCTATGTGGTCAACCTTGAAATCGATCTTTCATGAGGCAACTATCCGCTACATAAAATTGGTAACCAAACAACAAAGAAAAAGGAAACCCCAATGGTTCACAGATGAGGTATCATACCTCGTCAAGGAGAAGAAAAGAGCATTTCTCTCATACAAACGCATGGGGGGAAAAGAAGCAAACATTGAATACAGGGCGAAGTCTGCAGCGGTCAAAACAGTAGTCAGGGAGGCCAAACTTCATATGGAAGAAACTCTAGCGAAGAACATCAAGAAAGGGGACAAATCCTTCTTCAGGTACATTAGCGACAGGAATAAAAACACAAACGGGATAGTACGCCTTAGAACGCCAGACGGGAATTATGTGGAAACTGACTCTGATAAAGCCAAACTACTGAACAATTACTTCTGTTCAGTCTTTACCTGCGAGGCACCAGGGCACGGGCCTCGGCTGGATGCAAAACAATGCATGCATGACCCATTTCAGAAGTTTGAGTTCACACCAACTGATGTTTACAGAGAACTGTCAAGAATCAAGGTGAACAAAGCCATGGGGCCGGACAATCTGCACCCAAGAGTGCTCAGAGAGCTATGCGATGTCTTGGCGGAACCGTTAGCCATGCTCTTCAATCTCTCCCTAAGTATGGGGAGAGTCCCCCTGGACTGGAAAACTGCCATCGTTGTTCCTCTGCACAAAAAGGGTTGCAGAGCGGAGGCTGCAAATTACAGACCAGTAAGTCTCACATCAATAGTGTGTAAACTCATGGAAACTCTACTTAAAGGGAAATTAGACACGATATTGGATGAGGGGAATCTGAGGGATCCCTGTCAACATGGATTCACTAGGGGCAGGTCATGCCAATCCAATCTTATCAGCTTCTTTGACTGGGTGACAGGAAAGCTAGACAGGAAAGCGGGAGAGTCTCTGGACATAGTGTACTTGGATTTCAGTAAAGCGTTTGACAGTGTCCCACACCGTAGACTATTAAACAAGATGAAATTGATGGGGTTAGGTGAGAAGCTAATGGCATGGGTCAATGATTGGCTGAGTGGAAGACTTCAGAGGGTGGTGGTCAATGGCACCCTCTCTAAGACATCGGAGGTGACTAGCGGAGTGCCACAGGGCTCAGTCCTGGGACCATCCCTTTTTAACATATTTATAAGGGACTTGACCCGAGGGCTTCAGGGAAAAGTAGCGCTGTTTGCCAACGACGCCAAACTGTGTAATATAGTAGGTGAAAGCAATCTCACGGATGGTATGACGCAGGATCTGATCAAGTTGGAAAACTGGTCCTCGACATGGCAGCTGGGCTTCAACGCAAAGAAGTGTGATGCATCTCGGCAGCAGAAATCCATGCAGAACATACACCTTGAATGGAGAAACACTAGCTATGACTTTAGAAGAACGGGACTTGGGAGTAATCATCAGTGCAGACATGAAGGCTGCCAAACAGGTAGAGAAGGCCTCATCCAAAGCAAGGCGACTGATGGGATGTATCAATAGAAGCTTCGTCAGCCGTAAACCTGAAGTCATAATGCCACTGTACAGAACCATGGTGAGACCTCATCTGGAGTACTGTGTGCAATTCTGGAGGCCACATTACCGTAAAGATGTACTTCGAGCTGAGTCAGTCCAGCGAATGGCCACTAGGATGGTCTCCGGACTCAAGGGTCTCTCATACGAGGAAAGACTGGGCAAGTTGCAGCTCTACTCTCTAGAGGAGCGCAGGGAGAGGGGTGATGATTGAGACATTTAAGTACGTCACAGGTCCTGTCGAGGTGGAAAACGACATATTCTTTCCTAAGGGACCTTCAGTCACAAGGGGGCACCCGCTCAAACTCAGAGGAGGGAGATTTGGTGGTGACACCAGGAAGTATTTCTTTACAGAAAGGGTGGTGGATCACTGGAACAAACTACCGGTGCAGGTGATCAAGGTCACTAGCGTGCTCGACTTTAAGAATAAATGGGACATCCACGTGGGATCTCTACGTGGGTCAAGCAGCACTCTGACTTAATGGGGTGGGACAGTAGAGTGGGCAGACTTGATGGGCTATAGCCCTTTTCTGCCGTCATCTTTCTATGTTTCTATGAAGTCTCCCCCACCAAGAAAGATGTAACGGGTTCCATTGCTCACACATTTCTGTGACCTTTAGCAATAAAGATTTTTCATTTACTTTCATTGTCTCTTCCAGCATATTTTTTATCCAAATACTTAAATATTTTATGCCCCCTTCTTTCCAAAGAAAGGGGAATGAATCAAATAAACATTTTGAACAGTGTACATTAAGCGGAAGAAATTCTGATTTACTCCAATTTATCTTATATCCTGAAAATTTCCCAATTTCTCTATCCAATCCAGCAAATGTGGAATAATAGCTTCAGGATTCCTCAAATGAAGTAGAATATCATCTGCATACGCAGATACTTTGTATTCCCAACCTGCATAAGGAATACCCTGTATCTCCTCCGCTTGCTGAATAGCCAATAACAAGGGTTACATAAGAACATAAGAATTGCCATCTCCGGATCAGACCATGGATCCATCAAGTCCGGTGATCCGCACATGCGGAGGCCCCGCCATGTCTACCCTGGCATAGTTTTAGTCCCCATATTACTGTATGCTTCTCAAGGGAGATGTGCATCTAATTTACCCTTGCCCGTATCACTCTATGCCACTCTTAAGGAGATGTGTATCTAGTTTACACTTAAATCCTAGAACAGTGGATTCTGCAATTCCTTCCTCTGGGAGAGCATTCCAGGTGTCCACCACTCGCTCCAATACAATATCAAAAAGCAAAGGAGATAACGGACATTCTTGTCTAACTCCCCGTTTCAGAGAAAAATATTCGGAGAAATTATTAATAATATACAGTCTGGCAGAAGGGGAACTGCACAAAGTTTGAATCATTTGAATAAATCCTGAACCAATACCAAACCATTCCATTGCTTAATACATAAAGGTCCATTCTACCTGATCAAAAGCCTTTTCTGCATCCAAAGATGGCTGAACTCCAAGATTCAAATTGGCGGATTTAAAGTTATCTGGAAATATTGGATGAAGGCGGGTATACGTACTCTGGATGAAGTTATGAAGTTATTTCTGATGGTAAGCTGCTTGAATTTTCACAATTGCAACACAAATTTGGTCTCAATAAATTACAAAATTATAGATGGTTGCAGTTGAAACAGGCTATTCAGGTAGGATTCCCTGAATGGAAAAATCTTAGTCAGTATAGTTTGCCGTTCTTATGTTTTCAGGTGGACTTCCTGAGACACTAGGCCGCCCAGTGGTATAAATTAATATCTGGATTTTTAAATAAGAAACCGAAAACAGGTCTATTTGGAGCATTGAGATTAAGCACCAAATTACTGCATCTAAATGACCACGAATTTGGACTTGGAGGATGAGATGTACAGTGTCTGCGTCTGAGACAAACTTGATTTTTTCTTTTGCATAGAGCTTTTTGGACCCCAGTTCGTTTACATAAGTTAGATAGCTCTAAATCTAATAGATGCTGGCACAGTCATCTTGAAGCTGTAACATTAGATCATTTACTATTCTATTGTCCATTGATTCTTTCTTTTTGGAAGTTAATTTGGGGGCAAATAAATAATTTGCTGGAAAATCCGGTTGCATTAGCTTATGATACTGAGTTATTTGGCACATCAATGAGAGCCAAGAGCCAATTATCTTTGAACAATAACAAGCTATTACTCATCATGACAGGAGTTGCATACAACAGATCATGAGAAATTTGAAAAATTGGGATAAATTGAATTATAACTTTTGGTGGAACTCCTTATGTCATATATTTTCAATGGAAAGAGTAATTGCCATGCAGCAGTAGAATTTTAGGAAATTTCAGGATATTTGGGAACCATTAACAAAATATTGTAATGAATGAATATCATTTTTTCCCCTTAAATATGCACATCCAAGGTGGGGGAGAAGGGTGGGGGGTATTTTGGTTTTCTTATAAGTGCAAATAATATGGAGAGGGAAGGGTTATTATACATCTTCTTATGTTTGATGAAAGTCATTGTATATGGGGGAGAGAGGGTTATGGGATAAGAATTAAATTTTAATAGGATATTAAGTGATATATTTAAATATAAATTGCTGTTATATGCTGTTGCACTTATTGTAAGTTTTAAAAATGAATAAAGAATATTAAAAAAATAATAATAAAGATAGTTTTTTTTTTTTAAAGTCTGGTAGGTGGGAGAGAGGTGGGATGTGTTAAAGTTGACCAGGACAGAATACGGGAGGGGGGAGAGTAAGAGGGGAGGGGTTATTTCATTTTCAAGAGTAGTACCTTAGTGCCTTTCTGATTGTACTAATTGTTTATATAAAATTTCTTGCACTTTGTATCAGCTTTTGTTTTTATAAATTAATAAACAGTCTTTAAAATGAAAAGGAGAAGGGAGGAATCCCTCCCATCCTGAACCACCACTGGATCACCAGGGCTTATGGCAGGCTCGGGGGATGCCTGCAAGGCATCAGGGGAAGGAGGGAAGGGGACAAGGTGCAGAGCCTGGTAGAGTTGGGGAGGGAGAAGGAATAGGTTCAAGATCTGGCAAGGAAGGGAGGCGGGGGGAGGGGTGCTGGGTGCAGAGCTGGGGAGTATAGGGAGGGAGGGGGGAGCTGGGTGCAGAGCTGGCAGGGGAGAGAGAGAGGGAGGGGGGCTCAGTGTATAGCATGACAGGGCAGAGGAAGGATGGAGGAGGACTGGGTGAAAAGCTTGGCAGGGCAGGGGAAGGAGTCAAGGAGGGAGGGGTGCTAGATGCAGAGCCGGGCAGGGAGGAAGGGGGCTAGGTGCAGAGCTGGCAGGGGAGGGAATGAGGGAGGGGGATTGGGTGTAGAGCCTGACAGGGCAGGGTACTTGAATATAAACCCCTGGTTTATATTCAAGTCAACCTTTTTTCCTCCTTTTGGGGGAAAAAGTTCACCTCGGTTTATATTCAGCTAGGTTTATATTCAAGTACTAGCTGATGACCCGGCGTTGCACGGGTATTTAATTATAGCAATAACACAGTAAATGGATTGAAATAAAGATACTTTATAGTGGTGAATGAAATTATTTTTTACAGCTTTATAAAAAGTACAATAATCAAATTATAATGTGAAATATTTGACAAAATGAATACAATACAACTAACACAAAACGTGATTATAAACAACAATTTTTTAGTTTCACCTCCAGGAGCAAGAACATATAAATTCTTGGGTGAACCCACCCTTGATCAAGCAACATAGAGTTGTCCATGGGAAAAACAGGGGGATCTTAAATCCACTCCACAGTATGTAATAGTCTATCCCTGTGATTTGTTGATTGTGATAGAGAATGCAAGTCTCACTGGAATTTGCAATTTCTTAAACAGAAAAGGAAGATCTGTTGGAATAAGTGGCATCCAAAAGTTTCAGTATTGATTTAAACAACTCAATATGTGGAAACTCAGGTTGAAAAGAAACTCCATGTAGTTTGTTCCCGGTTCAGAATGGAACCTGTGTTCCTAGTTCAGGATATGTGAGTACTCATGTAATGTAATAACATTATGAACTGGGGTGCATGAAGGAAACAGTTACAAACACAGTTAGAACATACAAACTCTATATGTATGGTGTCCGTGGTAGAATAGAAACGATGTCCCTAGTGGTTATAGTATCATAGAAAGTGTTTTATAGTTGGAATTACAGTGTGAATGGCAGCTTTTTACATTTTTTCCATTGACATGAATGGGTGAAATCTGATTTTCTGTTTGTAGCTCCGCCCACGTGTGCAGGTGGGCAGCGAGACCCCCAGAACATATCACCCCAGGTAGTGAGGGATCTGCATACCAAGTTTTGTTCAAATCGGTCAAGCCGGTTTTGAATTACAGTGAGAATGGCATGTTTTTACATTTTTTCCATTGACATGAATGGGTGAAATAAGATTTTCTGTTTGTAGCTCTGCCCAGGTGTGCAGGTGGGCCGCGAGACCCCTAGAACATATCACCCCAGGTAGTGAGGGATCTGCATACCAAGTTTCGATCAAATCGGGCAAGCCGTTTTTGAATTACTGTGAGAATGGCAGCTTTTTACATTTTTTCCATTGACATGAATGGGTGAAATCTGATTTTCTGTTTGTAGCTCCGCCCACGTGTGCAGGTGGGCCGCGAGACCCCCAGAACATATCATCCCAGGTAGTGAGGGATCAGCATACCAAGTTTCGTTCAAATCGGTCAAGCCGTTTTTGCGTGATCGCGGCACATACACACACACATACATACACACATACATACCTCCGATTTTATATATATATAGACTAGCTGATGCCCCGGCGTTGCAGGGGTATTTAATTATAGCAATAACACTGTAAATGGATTCAAATAAAGATACTTTATAGTGGTGAATGAAATTATTTTTTTACAGCTTTATAAAAAGTACAATATTCAAATTATAATGTGAAATATTTGACAAAATGAATACAATGCAACTAACACAAAACTTGATAATAAACAACATTTTTAGTTTCACCTCCAGGAGCAAGAACATATAAATTCTTGGGTGAACCCACCCTTGAGCAAGCAACATAGAGTTGACCATGGGAAAAACAGGGGGATCTTAAATCCACTCCACAGTATGTAATAGTCTGTCCCTGTGATTTGTTGATTGTGATAGAGAATGCAAGTATCACTGGAATTTGCAATCTCTTAAACTGAAAAGGAAGATGTGTTGCAAGTTTCGTTCAAATTGGGCAAGCCGTTTTTGCGTTGGCAGTTTTGTACAATTTTTCCATTGACATGAATGGGTGAAATCTGATTTTCTGTTTGTAGCTCCGCCCACGTATGCAGGTGGACCGCGAGACCCCCAGAACATATCACCCCAGGTAGTGAGGGATCTGCATACCAAGTTTAGTTCAAATCGGGCAAGCCATTTTTGCGTTGGCAGCTTTTTACATTTTTGCCATTGACATGAATGGGTGAAATCTGATTTTCTGTTTGTAGCTCCGCCCACATGTGCAGGAGGGCCGCAAGACCCCCAGAACATATCACCCCAGGTAGTGAGGGATCTGCATACCAAGTTTCGTTCAAATCGGGCAAGCTGTTTTTGTGTTGGCAGCTTTTTACATTTTTTACATTTTCAGTTTGTAGCTCCGCCCACGTGTGCAGGTGGGCTGCGAGACCCCCAGAACATATCACCCCAGGTAGTGAGGGATCTGCATACCAAGTTTCGTTCAAATCGGTCAAGCCGTTTTTGCGTGATCGCGGCACATACACACACACATACATACACACATACATACCTCCGATTTTATATATATATAGATATATAGTATTTTACATTGAATATGAACAGAGGTTTGATAGGACACAAAATAGTCCTGATCAATTTGTTGGATAAATGATATTTCATTATACACTTTTTTAATGCTCAAAATATGTTTTAATGCATTACATTGAAATTTATTTTACATTATATACTGAGGTTTAACACAGAAATATGTTGATTTTTAAACCTTATGGCGCTCTCATATCTTTGGTGCTATTAGATTTGTCCTTATTCCTTTTCAGGTTCACAATTATTCAGCATGATACACCTGCTTCACTATTCTCTCCATTATATTCAAACCTCATACAATAAGGTCTGGATTCTACAAACAGTGCCGATATTAGCAGCTGCCTAAAAAATGGCTGCCGAATACAAGTCAATCACACAACAGTGCTGTTTGTAGAAATATAGGCCAGGGTTTTGAAAGCTTACATTTCCTGTGTCTGACGTGAATCATGTCTATGGAGGTGCCTAAGAACGCCTAAGGTCACTTCTGTCGTTAACTATGCTTACTTCAACCATAAGGCCTTCTTTTACGAAACTGCAATAGCAGTTTTCAGCGCGGGGAGCTGCGCTGAATGGCTCGTGCTGCTCCCAACGCTCATAGAGTTCCTATGAGCGTCGGGAGCAGCACGGGCCATTTTCAGTGTGGCTCTCTGCACTAGAAAGAGGGGGGTAAGTGTTCTAAGGCACTTCCTTTGATGCGGTAAAGGTGCCATTATTGTAGACACCCCTAGGCACCTATTTTTTTTTTTTTTTTACAAATTTTAAATATTTTTTAACAAATTTGCCCCTAAGTGGGGAGTGTGTGGCACAGTGGTTAGAGCCAAAGCCTCAGCATCCTGAGGTTGTGGGTTCAAATCCCATGCTGCTCCATATGACCCTGAGCAAGTCACTCAATCCCCCATTGTCCTAGGTACATTTGATAGATTGTGAGCCCACCAGGACAGACAGGGAAAATGCTTGAGTACCTGAATGTAAACCACTTATGCTATAAGTGGTATATAAATACTTAAATATATTCATTTTTGATCGGCTGTTCAATCAATATCCATATCAAACACACCTTTATCACACTATACTTCGTCAACCTTTGTACCATGAAGTGCAACACACAATGCACGATTATAACACATAATGCATGTCACATGTACATACTGTAGAATCTCACCTCTCTGTATTAAATAATTTATTTTTGATACAACCTTTGTGGTCTCATTTTTTCAAGGACTTCTGAAGGAGCCCATGTTGGGTCCTATTGTACACTCTTCTACATCTGGGCTTTGCTGCCTCACCTTTATGCATTTAAGGGCTGATTCTGGAAGTGGTGCCTGCCTATATTTTCCCCTTCTAATTTCTTACTGATAACATCAAAATTAATTATGTGATAATTGGGCCAAGGAACAGGTCAGTCTTAAAACTACCATTGAATGAAAACTACCTTGAACTGCCTTGAACAAAATCCTAACTCTTATATGTAATTAAAAAGTTGATTTCCTTAATATTAAATGAGACAACTTCTCCATTGATGAGAGCTAATTGGTATTTCTTTAATATATGAAGATCCTTTTTTTTTTCATTTGTTTCAAATTATTACTATTTTTTGGAATGCAACAATCTGAAAAACTAATAAAAATTAAAGGAAAAAAAAGGAAAGTAGTGGATGATTATTTAACCTTCAAATGGTCCTATGGCTAGGGGGTACTTCATAAAACTAGCAGGTAGCAGATTTGAAACAAATTATATATACTAGTATATATTAATTTTTTGCATTCAACTCAGTCAAGCTGTGGAATTTGTTGCTAGAGGATGTCATCAACTGAGAGCAAAGTGTTGTCTGTGCAGTTGATGCAAACCATAGAAAATGAGAAGTGAAATTAAACGTGTAACCAGCAATAATTTGTCAAGTTTTACATTTTTTAACAGTAACATAGATGTACTGTATATTTCAGTACACTGCTGTAAGAACTTCTTAAAATGTCAAACTGTTCCTATATTTTACTATCTCATTTCATGCAAAAAATTGCACATTCAACATTTTTCCTTTTATGATTCTATAATCACTATAGCAGACCGCCTTTTTGTAGATTCTCCTCTAAAACAGTTTTTATTTTCCCTGCTACTTCTACCCACACATCTTCTATACCAACTTATTTTTACCTACCATCATTCATACCAGTGGCATAGCTAGGGGCGGCCTGCATCCACCCACTTTGCACCCACCCAGTAGTGGCATATCTCTGATGCAGCTTGCGAGGCTCTCAAAGCCCCACTAGCTAAAGACTCTGCAGGCTTTCTGACATCTTTCAACTCCACTCCCAAACACCCCATACCATTTAAATCCTTTGTTTTTATGCTGGCAGTAAACATTGGCACATTCTTGCTGCTTGCACCAGTCCCAGCCCTTTCCTTAGACACTACTTCCTGTTTCTGCACAGATGAGACCAGGTCAGAAGGAAGGTTCAGGGCTTGCATGTACAGCAAGTGTGAGTCAATGTTCACTGCCAATGCTGTAATGAAGGCTTTAAAAACACTATTTATCATTTCTATAGTGTTACTAGATGTATGCAGCACTGTACATTAAAACAGTCAAGATATAGCCCCTGCTCAGTAGAGCTTACAGTCTAATCAAACAGGACAAGTAGGGCATTAGGGAGTTTTTCGGGCATAGAGTACATGACGGCAGATAAAGACCCTGAAATCTTTAAGACTTGGCTAAAACACAAGTCTATAACCACCCAAAATAGGTAAGTCTAGAGAGGTACTAGGGGTCTCAAGCGCTCACAGCTATAAGCCCGATATTCTCTTCAAGGCTAATAACTACAAAGTGAGCTATCATCGGTCCCATACACTCTCTGTGATATTTTTTATAACTTTTTATATACTTTTTAAAGTGATTTAGTGATCTTAATTTCTTATGCAATACTCTCCCATTATAGTTAAAAGCTAAGCACTTATAGTTAAGAACATTGAAGCTAAGTACTTTTAACTATAATGGGAGAGTATTGCATAACAAATTAAGATCACTAAATCACTTTAAAAAGTATATAAAAAGTTATAAAAAATATCACAGAGTGTATGGGACCGATGATAGCTCACTTTGTAGTTATTAGCCTTGAAGAGAATATCGGGCTTATAGCTGTGAGCGCTTGAGACCCCTAGTACCTCTCTAGACTTACCTATTTTGGATGGTTATAGACTTGTGTTTTAGCCAAGTCTTAAAGATTTCAGTGTGTTTCACAAGAGTTTGGGAGATAAAGACCCACAAGTTTTATCCTTTCTGCCCAACAAGATAAACTCATAGCATAAAAAGGTAGGGAGGGGCAGGTTGGTGGTGGCAGTAGGGTTGGGGAGAGTTGAGAGATGGCTGATCACATGGGGGAGGGAAAGTAGAGATGCCTGGTTGGGGGGGGGGCAAGTTCTTCTGCCCTTTCACCTTGGGTTCAGATCCAGTCCAAAACTGGGTGTCTAGCTAAACTGCTAATTCATACTCTATTCTCTTACCATTAAATTATTTCACTCTGTTTTTTTGCAAATCTTTCTGATACAGAAGGCTAACAGAAACAAGTTGAAATTCACATATCAAGGCAGAAACAAAGGGAAGGTAGCATACAAAGGATATTTATGAGAATAACCCAAGACATGCATATGTTTGGTTTTCATCTCCACCATTTCATTCTCCATCCTCTAACCTCTTAGGGTACAGTTGCTCTCATAATTTTGCCCTCAACACTAACCCCCCAACTTCACAAGCTGAGCTTTCCTTTATAGAACAAACAAGGAGTTGGAGTTAGAAATGAGGATTGCACTTTAACTGTAGCGCAGATATTTGCTGTTTTCTATAAGATTCACACTCAGTTTAGTGATGAGATGAATTTAGGGCTAAACAATCAATATTCAGATTCTAGTTCCTAGGTTAAAAATAACCAAATAAGTAATTCAGGTTTGTTTTTTTTAACTAAGGCACGCTAGTTGATTTAGCGTGCACTAAATATTAGTGCGTGCTAAATGCTAACGCATCCATAGAATATAATATCAGCCTTATATGGTAAAGTGACACCTACCAGCATTACCGTGAAATTATCAATAGGGATTGCCAGTGCCAGAAAGAGCAGGAACAATTATAGATCACTCCTGTCCTCACCCCACTAGACCCCAAATAATTTGAGAAGGTAGGCCTGGGGGACCTATGGAAAGAAGGAGGGACTTTGGGACCAATGGGAGGACATCTGGATGGATATATATGTTGTGGAGGGGAATCAAAGTGTGTATGTGTTGAACAGGAGTATTGGGAGGTATGTACTGAGGGGGTACAGGGAAGGGAGAATCTCCTGATTTTGCATGGTAGCCTCTTTAAGAAGTGGCCAGGGAGTATCAGGCTGTGGCTTAGCAGCCCAATACTCCCGGCCAAGAAATAAATTGCCAGCTTTTAGCTGGCATTATTTGATTTACATAGTAATGAGGCATTTGGCATGCATTTACATGGTTTGCATCTCTTTATTGTGTCTCTCACAGTAACATAAATTAAAGTAAATGGACCTAGGCAGTGGACTGGCCTGCCTCAGGCTCTGAGATCCATCACATCAATGGAGTTATTTAAGCTAGAGCTGGAAACTGTGCTGTTTTGTGAGGCATATAATAGGGTGTTATCTAGATATGTTAGACTACATCTGAAGAAAATTCTGATTTCCTTTATACTTAAGGGGCAAAATTTGAACTGAACATTTACCTGTCTAATTAAAATGTGCAAACTGTAAACTACAAAACAACCTCTGGGGAGCAACAAAGGAAGTATTCTCAACTCTAATATTAATAGCCTAAAGATGCGTTTGTAAAGGTCACCCTAATTAATAATTACTATAATAATATAAACTGATTAAAACAGAGTTTCAGTATCAGGGACCACATGGATCAGCACTATATTCCCCCACGGAATCTTGTGTGAATCACTAAATAGTAAAAATGATTCAAGTCTGCCGCTATACCATATAATTCTCAATAAATTTATGTGAAAAATGTAAGAAGTGTATATATAATCTAAAAATAGTCCTGTGTTGAAAAGTGAAAAATAATTCAGTCGAGATAATAATAGTGTATCAAAAATGTCTTCAAATTAAAAAAAAAACACAGAAAAAGATCCATAAAATCAAATTGAGTCAACAGAGAACATAAGAATAGCCTTACTCAAGGAATGGGCATCAACATGGCAGATGAAGTTCAACAAGGATAAGTGTAAGGTGATGCATGTTGGTAACAAAAATCTCATGCACGAATACAGGATGTCTGGGGCAGTATTTGGAGAGACCTCCCAGGAAAGAGACTTGGGAGTTCTGATCAATAAGTCAATGAAGCCGTCCATGCAATGTGTGGCTGTGGCGAAATGGGCAAATAGAATGCTAGGAATAATAAAGAAGGGGATCACGAACAGATCGGAGAAGGTTATCCATGGTGCGTCCCCACCTGGAGTACTGCATCCAGCACTGGTCGCCGTACATGAAGAAGGACAAGGTACTACTCGAGAGGGTTCAGAGAAGAGCAACTAAGATGGTTAAGGGGCTGGAAGAGTTGCTGTATAGCAAAAGATTAGAGGAATTGGGCCTCTTCTCCCTTGAGCAGAGGAGATTGAGAGGGGACATGATCGAAACATTCAAGGTACTGAAGGGAATAGACTTAGTAGATAAGGACAGGTTGTTCACCCTCTCCAAGGTAGGGAGAACGAGAGGGCACTCTCTAAAATTGAAAGGGGATAGATTCCGTACAAATGTAAGGGAGTTCTTCTTCACCCAGAGAGTGGTAGAAAACTGGAACGCTCTTTTGGAGGCTGTCATAGGGGAAAACACTCTCCAGGGATTCAAGACAAAGTTAGACAAGTTCCTGCTGAACTGGAACGTACGCAGGTAGGGCTAATTTCAGGTGCTGGTCTTTGACCAGAGGGCAGGCGCGTGAGCGGACTGCTTGGCACGATGGACCACTGGTCTGACCCAGCAGCGGCAATTCTTATGTTCTTACTGGGTCAGACCAATGGTCCATCAAGCCCAGTAGCCCATTCTCATGGTGGCCAATCCAGGTCACTAGTACCAGGTCAAAACCCAAGGTGTAGCAATATTCCATGCTACCGATACAGGGCAAGCAGTGGCTTCCCCCATGTCTTTCTCAATAACAGACTATGGACTTTTCCTCCAAGAACTTGTCCAAACCTTTCTTAAAATCAGCTATGCTATCCGCTCTTACCACATTCTCTGGCAACGTGTTCCAGAGCTTAACTATTCTCTGAGTGAAAAATAAAAATTCCTCCTATTGGTTGCGATTACTACCTGACAGAGTACCCCATTTTGACTCTTCTGGGTAGAAAACACTTCCACAGCTTAGTATTTCGCTATTTTTCAAAAGTGCAAAACTTCTGCTGGTGGATGTCTTAGTGGGGTGGGTGGCAGCAGGAGGAATTGGACACTCCTCTTACCATGACCTCATACCAGACCTAGGAGGAGGAAAAGACGAAGGAGACAGATACCAGATCTGAGGGGAGAAAAGGAGGAGAGAGATATGCTAAAAATCTGATGGAAGGGAAGGAGGGAGAGAGGAAGGAAGGCGAGAAACAGGCAGAGAAAGGGGGAGGTGGGGTTGTAAGCAGATTAGAGAGAGAAAGGCCTGGACCAAAGGGGAAAGACAGGAGGCAGATGCAGGACTACGAGAGGTTCAGACAGAGGGGGAGAGACCCTGGGAAAGAACAGGGAGATTTAAGATCATAATAGAGGAGGGACATTCAGGGGTGGGGGGCAGCTATGGGGGTTTCAGCAGGAGGGAGGGGGGACGGGTTCTCTGCCATGGCTGCCAAATTGATCGCAGTAGGGAGATTCCCTTGTTGCGATCAGCTCAGCGGCAACCCAATTCTCTAACCAGCACCTGTGACATGGATGCCAGTTAGAGAAACATAGTGTTAGGAGGGCTTAGGCGCCATTCTATATAGGACGCCTGTGTGCGATTCTCAAAGGCCACTTAGGTGGCTTCTGAGACTGGGCGTCCTATACAGAATTCAGCCCTTAATGTCCAAAGAACAATGTGAGGACAAATATTTTGTTTTTAATTTATTTATTGGAATATGCCAGTTTTGGGAAATGCGCATCTCTGATATTGTGACTTTATGCACAATGCAAGAAGATTCCATTCCAACTGGCTAAATATAAACAGTCCTTTAGAATCAGTATTAATCTTTTTTTTTTTTTTTTAAAAGCCCCTTCACAATTCTGCCTCTTTTAATAAAATTAATCATTTCAAAATAAATTCTCAGCTCTTCCGGGACCTCAGCGATACCACCAGAATGACTCATGTTTCACATAACTTCTGTATCATAGTCAATCCCCTAAAACACAGAGCATAAAGGGGCAAATTCTATAAGAAGCGGCCAAAAGTTTGGTGCCGATATAGGCACCAATCAGCACGATTCAAGTACAGTCGGGTGCTGTTTAGTGAATTGCGCTGAGTGGCACTTATTTTGGAGGCACCCAATAAATAGGCCAGCTCTAGGCACAACTAAAAGTTAGGCGGCCAGGCGAGCGCTTAAGCGCAGTTAAGAACAGCGATTCTGTAACAAGGTGCCAAACATGTAGCCACGCCCACACCTAACATGCATAGCACCTATTTTTTGAAGGCCGCCTAAATTTTTAGAGATGCCTTGTTACAAAATTGCGCTTTCTTGATAGATGCCTATGTTTCAATCAGTGCTGATTAAGAAGCTTAATTGAGCTTGTTGTTCAATTTAGATAGGCACCTATCTAGTTGGGCGCCTCCGAAATAGGTGCCAAACTTTAGGCGCTGGTTACAGAATTTGGGCCTAAGTCTCAACGGACTAACTGAATTTAATCATAAAATCCAATTCTGCTCTTTATTATTCAGTTGTCTCTCATATTTACCACCCTTCCATCCGACTATTATTATCATTAATTCGCCATTTTAAATCTGAAATATAATGTCCCTTATCCAACAAATTTTGGACCAGTGGTGCTTGAGTATTCGTTGTCATAATCTGGGATTATGAGAGACAATTGAATTATAAAGAGCAGAATTAGATTTTCCAGTTAAATAGAGTTAGCCCGAAAGGACTTAATGCTAAAATTGAATGGAGTTATGTTGTTGGTGAGGTCCTTTACCCAATTTTGATTCAATAACTATAAGTTAAATTGATTCTATTTATTGAAAATAAGTTAGATACAATTAATATTTATAAGAATTATATTATACTGTATAAAGAAGAATTGAAGAAAAATGTGCAGAAATAGAAGGGGCCAGTGAAGAACAGATGTTTAAATCCCCAGCAATGATGAAACTTTGAGTCGCTAAGAGTGGCATCACTGAGGTCCCAGAAAATCTGAGAATTCTTTTGAGACAATACAAGAAGAATTGCATATCTGTTTCTATATCTCCAGTGTCACTGCATGCAGAGAGACTTATTGGGGTTTTACATTTTTTGTCTGCATATTTCTAATTTTAATTTATGATGTCTGTTCTGTACTTGGTGAGGGGCTGTCTGCATTTTGCTTATGTTTTTAAGTTATGGTGTTCTGCTTGTGCTACTTGTTCACCTCATGCGGAGCAGGTGCTTGTTCTCTTTTCCCAATGAGAGGTGAGTTTTTTTTTATACTCAGAGGAAGATTCTCTAATATCACTGGAAAATATTATATTGGACACACTATTAGGAAATTTAAGGTTTGTATAGCTGAACATTTAAGTAACATTAGATGTGGCCGATTATCTGCTCCCATAGTTCCTCATTGGGTAGAGCATAATCATTCATTAGCGGATTTTAAGTATACTGTGCTGAGTCATGTAAAGAACTTTTCAGGGGACCTGTCAAAATTTCTGCTTTCTAAAGAACATAGATTTATTTTAAATCGGCATATGTTAATTCAAGGTAGACTCAATGATTGGTTTCAGTTGTGACCCCCTGTAGACCTTAGGTTAACCGCTCTCAGCTAAATGCTGATGTCATCCTTCCTTTATCTATCAGGAAGTTCAGCGAATGAGTTATACAGTGGTACCTTGGTTTAAGAGCATAATTTGTTCCAGAAGCATGCTCTTAAACCAAAACACTCGTATATCAAAGCAACTTTCCCCATAGAAGATAATGGAAACTTGAACAATTCGTTCCACCAAACCTCCCCCTCCCCCGAGGCTACCGGCGCTGCTCCATCACCCCCTCCCCCGCTCTAACCGGCATCACGCCCCCCCGCGAGAACCACAAAGCACCCCCGTGCTGAAAGCGGCATCCGCCCGCCCTGCCTCCCAAGCACTTGGTCCTTATCCTTTCTGCTCGTTGTAAGTGTGAATGCGAGCTCCCGCCTCTTGCCTGGGCTGGGCCTTGAGCATCTGTGCATGCTCAAGGCCTTCTGGTTCTCGTTCTCTCGGAGATCTCGTTCTCTCCGAGAGAACGAGAGCCAGAAGGCCTTGAGCATGTGCAGATGCTCAAGGCCCAGCCCAGGCAAGAGGCGGGAGCTCGCATTCACACTTACAATGAGCAAAAGGGGTAAGGACCAAATGCTTGGGAGGAAGGGCGGGCGGATGCTGCTTTCAGCACGGGGGTGCTTTGCGGTTCTCGCGGGGGGGCGTTCGCGGGGGGGGGGTGCGATGCCAGTTCGGGGGGGTACAATGCCGGTTAGAGCGGGGGGGAGGTGCTCGTACACCAGAACATGCTCGGTTTGCGAGGCAAAAGTTTGCTGACTGTTTTGCTCGTCTTGCAAAACACTCGCAAACCGGGTTACTCGCAAACCGAGGTTCCACTGTACTTCTATTTTTGCCTGGTCTATACCAGTCCGTCTGATGGGAAGTTGCCGAGAGAAGGTATTTAGTATTATTTGAAATGTAGATATTTACGTGATTTATGATTCAGATCTATTTAGTATAATTGAAAACCAAAATTTTTTAATGCATATTTAAGAGGTATGTTTGTTGAAGAGTGTGAAACTCTAATCAGGGGGCCATCTCTATATACAGTGTTTAGCATTTTTAGCACCAGCAAATTCTGCACCAGCACTTTTTCTCTGTGGCTGCCATACAAATGAAACTGTCAGCTGCCCGCCGCAGAACTTAAGATAAGTTTTGTTGTCATTCTCTTTTATATTTATGTTAAGTTCTTGTATAATAAGGCGGTGAAAGAGACAGTAAAGGCAATGATGGTCCCTATGGGAACCAGTTTGGTTAATATACTATTCTATACTATATATCAGATATTCCTTATCTGATATTGTTCCTAATCATTGGATATTGTTCCTCATTGTTCCTTATTTGATATTATTCCTAATCATTTGCTATTGTTCCTTATTTTATTCACTACGATTGCTCATCACATGATAGTGTCTTTAAATAATCATTTGATTCTGTTCCTTATGTTTTACTGGTCATGTTCCAAAAATCTAGGTTGAGGCACTATATTCTATTCCCATTCCATTCCTAATAAGAACTCGCTCTCCCAACTTAGAACCCCCCCCCCCCCCCAGGGCAACGAATTGAATCCTATATGACTGTTCCGAAAGGGATCCTTTTCAAATCCCGGTCATATCCCCTTCACGTAAGCCTAACAGACCCCATGGTAAAAAACAGAGGACACTGAGGAATCTTAACTACTCAGTTACTTCTGACTCTCCTTACCATCAAAACTTCTTTGGCTGTTATCTAAATATTTGCTCTATAAGGAAAAAGTCACAGCTTGTTAAAGACTGGCTGGAGGAGACCAACCCAGATTTTGTCCTGTTAACTGAAACATGGTTGGTCTCCGACAATGATATCATAATACATGAGTGCCTTCCACCAGGGTTTAAAATGATATCTCTACCCAGAAACAGGGGAAGAGGGGGAGGACTAGCAATCATATTAAGAGATTCCTTCCAGTCCACCATCTTAGCTTTGAATTCCACAGCGGATCTTGAAATTATTTCCTGTAAACTCTGGTCAGATCAGTTAGAAGATGGTCTAATAATTACTCTATTTTACATACCCCCCAAGAAATGGTCCACAGCTAAGGCCAACCTTTTTGAATTCCTCCTCACAAACTCAATAGCAGGCCCCTATAACCTACTGACCAGTGATTTAAATATTCACCTAGAGCAGTCAGAGCAGGGTGACTCTAAAGACATACTATCTTTTATTTCTTCATTAGACTTCTTTGTTCCGGCCCTAGAAAAGACACACCAAAAAGGCCATCAATTAAATCTAGTCACCTTTTCCTCAAAATAACTAGTTAACCCCAAGATCTCCTGGAAGCAAGCTACCTGGACTGATTCTTTATGGTCAGACTACCGATTATGTAACTTCCAGCTTAGTTGGCAAGTAAGACATTCCCTAACCAAATCCAAATGCAAAAAGGAACAAGACTAGTAGAGGTTTGGTGAACCCAGTGGAATTCTGGTCACATTTTGACTTAACCTCTAACCCAGATTTAGAGCCCTTTTCTGTAGATTCTTGGAACAACATGAGTACACAGATACTAAACAAAATGGCCATCAAATTAAGAAAAAAGAGAAACAAAACTTTAGAAGGCTGGTTTGACAACGGGTTAGTAACGATGAAACGGGAGCTACAAAAACTTAAAAGACAATGGCTGAAATCTGGAGACAGCAAAGAGAGAGCGAATTGGAGACTAAAGCTAAAAGAATACAAAAAACTAATAACAATTAAACACATTAATTTTTATGCTCAAAAAATTGGTTCACCGAATATCAATACCAGAAACCGTTTTGAATTAGTTAACAATCTCTATGACACGTAGGCCTTTTCCTACTCTATCTTAGACTCCCCCCCCCCCATCTGCTGATGCGCTGGCGGAGTTCTTTAACAACAAAATTATTAATTTGAGATCCAAACTGCCGGTCTCCAACCATTTGAACTACTCAGTGGCACAATATAAAGATGAACCTAGGGTAGACATGTCCTGGAATAATTTCATCATTCCTACTTGGCAACAATTCTGCAAACTTTATAATAAATATGCTGATTCTTACTGCAGACTAGACTGTTGCCCACCAAATATTATGAAAGTTGCTCCTGTCACCTTCAAAGCCAAATTATATAACTGGCTTTCTTCTCTATTACTGACCGGTACATTTCCCAAGGATTTAGGCCAGATTCTGATCACTCCGATCATAAAAAATCCCAAGGAATCCAACAAGCTGACATCAAACTAAAGACCTATTGCAAGCATCTCCTTATTTGTAAAGCTGATGGAAGACCTAGTCAACCAGAACTTAGTAATATGTTTGAACAATTTCAGCATACTGCAAGAGAATCACATCTAGATTTGCTTCACAACTAGATTTCCTTCATAGTTTATTCAGCCAGTTTCTAGTGCACTAGTCCTACAACTAGATTTAAGTAGTGCCTTTGACTTAGTCGATCACAACATTCTAATCGACTGTTTGAAGTCAATTGGACTTTCTGGTAAAGTGTTAAATTGGTTTCAGGGTTTCTTGAGTAAATGATCTTACCAAGAATCCTGCAGATGGACAGACACTTGTGGAGTTCCGCAGGGTTCCCCTCTATCCCCTACCCTGTTTAACATCTACCTTGCACCATTGGGGACTCTATTGCAAAGCTTAAAAGTCAAATTCTATATCTACATGGATGACATCACTTTAGTTCTTCCCCTCATAAACCTGACTCCTGAGACAAAGAATCACCTGGCAATTGTTCTAAAACAAATTGAATTATGGATGATAGAATTCAAACTGAAACTCAACTCAGATAAACCAAATTTTTTCTGGCAAGCCCAAACGATAAAAACAAAGATTCAACAATTTCCTTAAATGGACAGGACTTCCCTATTTTCGATTCCATAAAAATTCTGGGAGTGACTCTCGACTGATACCTTACTTTAGATGCTCACATGGATTTATTGACTAGAAAATGCTTCTCGACATTATGGAAACTAAGAACCATCAGAAAATACTTTGATGCAGCATCATTCCATCTACTGGTACAATCTTCTATTCTAAGCATGCTGTACTATTGCAACCTATCCAATCAGTGACACCGCTGAACATCAGCTTTAGAAAGCTATAAGGGATTTCAGATTCCACAATTTCATTCAAAATTGATAACGATGGTAATCTTCATTATTCCCTTTGTAACATTGCTGCTATCTATTCTTTCAGATTTTCATATTTATTTTTATATTATTATATATATAAACATATTATTTCAATGCCTTATTATTTCAATATAACTTATCTTTTCTCTTTGCTGGTTCCCCTTCCCGACGCGTTTCGCCAATCTTTCACAAGGTCGGGGGAACTAAAAGACAAAGCAAAGAGCATCAATTAAACCTCTTTTCTAAAATTCTAATCCACTATTTCATTCATTTATATATCAGCCACTGGCGATCCAAAGATGGCTGCGGCATTCCACAGAGTGTTTAAATCCACCCCTCCCCTAACATCACCCTAGAGTCAAACCTAGCAACCAATACCAAACTGAACTAAAGACCTTAGGGAACCCCCATTATCAGCTGTCTACCTGCGCCATCCAGTCCGAGGTTTCATTTAATCCATTCGGGGCCATCGTTTGTAATTCAAACATCCATCTTAGCTCCCTCAAATTCAACGTGCGCTCAATGTTACCACCCTCCCACCCCACAGTAATGACTTCTAAAACTCTCCATTTAAGATTGGTAAGTTTATGCTTGCATACTCCCCAATGGCGAACCAGAGGAGACACTTCACTACGCGTGTTTACTCTAGATTTATGCTCCGTTAATCTTATTTTAATCGCCCGAGTGGTACGTCCTATATATAATTTTGGGCAAGGGCACTGAATAAGATATATTACATAATCAGAGTTGCAATTTGTATGATATCTAGTAGTATAGATTTTACCCAATATGGGATGTGTCCAGCTCTCCCCCGCCATAACAAATGAACCCACAGGGTAGATGACAACCTGTAATCAGGGCCTCTATATCCCTAAAGATATAGTGACCCACGCTTTCCCCTAAATTTTTTCCCCGATGGTAAGAACAGATTGGATTTTCATTTAGGGTAGGGATAGCCAGTTGGACAATATGCCAGTGGTTTAACACAATATGGGCAATTTCCTAGGCTAGGGTAGAAAAATTTTGAACAAACGCCACTATTTCTGTAATGGTAGTACTCTCACTTGACTTTGGTTGTAGTAACAGTTCTCTTTGGGCATACTTGGCCCTCTTATATGCAACATCATTTATTTGGGAACTTTCAAGAAAACCCTTAAAAGACTCCGAATTATTTAAAATTTGGCAGTATGTCTGATTTTCGGTTTAAAAAAATTGGTAACACATAAGTCCCTATTATCAAAAACTTCATTGGCTTCCCCTGGAAGCAAGAGTTTTGTTTAAATTTTTTTGTCTCTGTTTCAAATCAGTCTTTGGTTTGGCCCCTATATACCTGGTTTCCCACTTTAATTTGGGTTGTGCTATTAGGCCCACGCGTAGAATCCACATGTTCACCCACCCAACAATAAAGGCCTGCCGTTACAAAAGATTCCTGGATAGAACTCTAGCTTTCCAGGCAGGTAAACTGAACGATTGGCTGGATAACATTATCATGCACTTCTCATCCTATTTTAGTTTTAGAAAATTAGTAAAAACGAAACTGTTTAACCAATTTGTTACCTAAGAATTTTGTGTTCATTATCTCTCCTATTCTGTATACTTATATTTGTTGATTCTACATTGTAACTATGTCGCTGATTGTCCAGCTCTTCTTATTGTAAACTGCCTCGAACTACCATGGCTTTGGCGGTATATAAGAGTAAAATTATTCTTATTAAACAGCTTGGTTAAAGGGTCTGAGCACTTTTATAAAATTTGTATATATTGACTGCTCTGTGATTGTTTGGAGTTTGAATATTTAATATCACAGATAATATTTTTCCTCCCTAGAAGATTTGTTATTACATTTTATCATGAACCACAGCCAGAAATACATGCCTGAGATGCAATTTTCACAGTTCTGGCACCTCCGGAGCATTCGGTGATTTTTGGTCTCCAAAAGCTGGCAACATGCTTGGGGAATCACAGGTGATGATAGAGAATCCCCTGGATTGTTCCTTTGAATATTGATGAGCCAATTTTACTACCATTTTAATATTAATGACCTCATACTACTCGGAAAAGACCGCAGTGAGCAGTTTTGGTAATCGGCTGCTAAAACACATGCACGCTAAACTGGCTGGATCAGGTTTAGCGACCATCGTTAAGGGCATGGTACGTTTTGAGAATCTTCCTCACAGTAGCTGGTAACAAGTGGTGTGGCTACAATGGGGGAGGATGACAGTTACCCTCCCCCTACGGGTGGCACTACATGAGCATCAGGACCTCTTTTTTCCTAGAAAAAAAAAGCACAGGAGATAGAGATAGAAGTACAATAATAGTACAAGACATTCACTCTCCTAACAAAACTATCAGTGGTACTGTATATAAAGCCTGAAAATGTGTGTATTGATTTTATAAACATAAATCTTGCTTTCCTTGTTTTGCATTTATTATTGATGAAAGGGCACCTAAGATGAGAAGGGAACAAGAAAGGTTTAGTCACATTTTACATACTGTAAGCTATGTTCCTGTCAAGTAGAAAAATTGCTGCTTTATGAGCAACCCATTTCACAAATAGAGTGTAAGAAAGTTATCCTTTAGGGATGGCTGCCTTTGCTTTTTGTGAGCAATAACATAACCATCCATGACTTCCCATCTTCTCCCCTCCACATACTCAAGAGATAACATAGCCAGATAAGGAGTAAAAGGGTTGCAACTTCATTAGAAAATGTATGTATATCACAGCAAACCATACTCAAGCCTACTATCCAATAAATCACTTTTCAATTGCTCACCATAATAAAGCTAGGTGGTATGTGCATTGTCAAGACTCTCCAGCCTGCTGAGGCATTACCAGGCTATATTCCTAGCAGTAAAAATGTAAGGCCTGGGACCCCTGCCTTATTTACATATGTAAGGTCGGTCCTTGCCTGTCAAAACTGATACTTGAATCATGCAACTTCTAGAGCAGTGTCTACAGTGGTGTGCCCTGAAGAGATTCCAGGAGTGCCATGAGAGAATCCCAAATTTTACATTAAAAATAATCCCTTCATAAGAATACACTAGAATAAATGATATGTCTGTTAAATGAGTCTGTCAATGTTATGAGTCTATGTGTGTGTGTAAGGATACAACAGCCCAGACAATCATCATGATTGGTCCTTGAAAACTAATGGCAAGTAATTTTATTTGTAATTTTTATGCAGTCAAGGCTTTGTTACCGCTTGGATCTTCTTATCTTTGCAAGTTTGGATTTTCAGCTCTAACAGAAATTAAAAAGAGAGAGAGAGAGAGAGAGAACTGCAGATGGTAGATGATGAAATGCATGTTTGCTTGTCAAGTATTGTGCCACATTTTGAGTTAATTTGCACTCAAAAACAAGCACATCCATCGCATTGATTAGCAATTATATCTATTTTAGTTTCACTGTTGTTACAATTACCTATACATAGCTTTAAATAAATAACACTCAAATTTAATTTTTGTTGATTTTGTAATTTTATAATTTCAGTTATAATGTGCCATGAGAAACATTTTCTCCGTTTCCTGTGCTGGAGCTAAAAAAAACATTTGAGAGACACTGTTCTAGAGGTACTACAGTACCATACTATCATGCTGAAACTGCCTCCAATACAAATCCATATGGTCCCAGATTAGCTCTCCCATGAAAAGGTTCCCATCTCTGAGGGCGCAGGAACTTTCTCTGTGAACAGCTCTATTTGCCATGATTATTACTGACTTGTCAGTCATCTGCCAGAAATTGGAAGCAGCCAATAGCTTGCTTCAGTGCCGCTTTCCCTCAATTAATCGAGCTGTGGCCTTATTGTAGAGAAACA
Source organism: Geotrypetes seraphini (assembly GCF_902459505.1). Classification (NCBI taxonomy): domain Eukaryota; kingdom Metazoa; phylum Chordata; class Amphibia; order Gymnophiona; family Dermophiidae; genus Geotrypetes; species Geotrypetes seraphini. The sequence continues at coordinate 242,116,946 of NC_047085.1, read as the reverse complement.
ATTACTTTCTGAATCATATTATTAAACAAACTCTGGTTAATGTCCAACAGATGCCTGTTTTGTAAAATAGTCTTGTGACGCTTGTGCCCTCTTTTGTTAGAACTGTCAACCGTGAATGGAAAGATTTGATCTGTTTATGTAGCTGATATTTCACATTACTGCAATGCATCAAGGTGAATTACGTTTCAAGATATATAATCAATCATAATGGAATGGATCTAAAGTTCAGTTTGGCAGTTAACCTTAAAGAGCCTACTGTTCCAATGCTTGCATCATACCACCTAAACTACTGAATTATTTCTGACCAGCAAATTCAGTTTTAGTACACAATAGAAGTTATATTTATTTCTGCCAAAGAAATAAACTGATGGCAAGTCATCACTTCCAAATGTTTACTCCAAGGGAGTAATATGAGGCGATCCAATAGAGCTTGTGCACTGAGCATCTGTTGCAGGGTCCATACCACAGACTACATACTGGCCCTGATTCTGCAAAGTGTGTCTAAAGTTAACTGTGATTTGGATGTCCACGTTAGATGCACTATGTAAAATTGCACTGAGCAATGCTGAGTGGTGCTCAGCGCTAGTTAGACACCCAGTTTTTTAGACGTCCTTTACAGAATCGTGTAAGTGCAGTGCTCCCCCAGTCATTCACGGTCGGCGATTCGCAGTCCCAGTCATTCGCGATATTTTATGACCGTGAATGACCGGGCAGGAGAGGGTAGCCAGAGAGGCAGGAGAGAGCAGCCGGAACACCGGCAAGTGAAGGAAATCACTCGCGGTATGCTCAGACCGCCTCTTCCTGCACTAAAGTTGGGCCTCACCAATCAGGAGCTGCCCCTGTCCCTAAAGAGGTAAACAAGCCCAGCAAACCTGTTGCCAGTCCCATAGGAATTCAGGGAGTGCCACCAAAGGGGGGGGAATCCTGCAGTGAGGAACAGGATTCCCACAAGCCTTACCTATTATTCCTTTTATAAGAAGGCTACAAACTCAAAGCTCAGACAAGCAGAGCTTGCTGACCCAGAAAGGGTTAAGAAAGGAGGTGGGGCAGAAATAAATGTGCTAAAGGCACAGCATGCTGATTCCCAGAGAGCAAGTGCACAGCAGAAGCCCCAGAATAGAAAATTAGGCACACCTGGGAACCCAATCAGGGAGGCAGAAACTCTACAGGGAGAGAACAAAGAAAGCTCAGAATGTCAGAAGCCCAGCAGATCTCCAGTGCTTTTGGCATGATGATGCCTTGTTCAAAGGAACAAAAAGGTTGGCAGGGATGTAGTTTCATGGCAGCACCCAACCAGGGTGACTACAGGAACAGGTTTACCCTAAAGGGGAGCTAGAGAATTATATGTCCTCCTATTCAAATGAGAAGTTCCTTACTAGGGGAAATTCCTATGGAAGTGAAGGAAAGTTTCCCTGATATTACAGAGAGTACGACTATCATGTCAAGCATATAAGTGGTTGCAGTTGAAGCAGAAAGTCAAATACAAACACGGGACTGGAATAAACTTAGGTCATGGAATGAAGCCCTCAGTGACCTGTGTGTTAGAAAAATATCTCCACAACAGGTAGGTCTTTTTCTTTCATCGGGCTTCAAACCGTATTTTTTGATAATTTTTCAATGCTTCTAAAACTTGTTTATTTTCAACACTTTATATAAAACTTAATAGTTTGCTAGGGTTATCTATGCAAACAAAACGCGACACTTATCTTTTGGCTGGTCGCTTGTCAGCTATGCTCAGACTATCGGCCCGACGGGACCCGTTTCGCCACATTGGCTTCTTCTGGGGTCTAAATAGTCGAGCGCTCAAAGCTATACCCGGTCTATCAGGTATAGCTTTGAGCGCTCGACTATTTAGACCCCAGAAGAAGCCAATGTGGCGAAACGGGTCCCGTCGGGCCGATAGTCTGAGCATAGCTGACAAGCGACCAGCCAAAAGATAAGTGTCGCGTTTTGTTTGCATAGATAACCCTAGCAAACTATTAAGTTTTATATAAAGTGTTGAAAATAAACAAGTTTTAGAAGCATTGAAAAATTATCAAAAAATACGGTTTGAAGCCCGATGAAAGAAAAAGACCTACCTGTTGTGGAGATATTTTTCTAACACACAGGTCACTGAGGGCTTCATTCCATGACCTAAGTTTATTCCAGTCCCGTGTTTGTATTTGACTTTCTGTATATAAAGGACTGGTTACCATTTTTTGCCTGCAGTTGAAGCAGGCCATTCAGAAAGGGTTCCCTGATTGGCAAAAATTAAATAATCAGTATAGCTTACTGAACCTATGTTTCCAGACTGATTTCTTAGGGCATCAGGCCACCAAGTGGCATAAATTAATTTCAGAATATTTGAATAAGAAACCAAAAACGAGCCTTAGGGATATTTGGAGCATTGAGATAAAGCAGGAGATTTCTGCTACTCAATGGCCACGGATTTGGTCATGGAGGATGAGATGTGCAGCGTCAGCATCTATGAGACAAACCTAGTTTTTTCTGTTATATAGGATTTTTTGAACCCCTGTTCATTTGCAAAAATTAGATAGTTCCAAGTCTAATAGATGCTGGCATTATCATCTTGAAATAGGGACACTGGATCACCTGTTGTACTATTGCCCCTTAATTTTTAGCTTTTGGAAATCGATATGGATTACAACTAATAGTATATTAGATACTTCCATTCCAATGTCCAATTTCTTCAGCTAAGAACAGATTACTCCTTGTTATGACTTGGATTGCTATACAGATGATCACAAAAAATTGGAAGAATTGTGATAGACTGAATTACATCTTCTGGTGGGAGTCCCTGTGTTTATTCTATCGATATGAATGTATGAATGCGGAAATAACGGGTAATTATAAAAACATTTTAAGGAGATTTGGAGCCCATTAACAAATTATGTAACAGCAATTCACTAGTACAAGCCTTCCATTTTTTATAGAGTTTTAACACACATCTGGGGGGGGAGGGAAAGATATTTCTATTATTTGTTAGTTATAAGTGCTGTTTATTGTAACATCTGTGTTATATTTTATTGCACTTTGTATGTTTTGAAATGAATAAATAATTACAAAAAAAAAGAATGTCATGGATTGGAAAGGAGTGCCTGAAGAAAGTGTGTATAGAGTAGTACATAGTTTGTATTTGATAATAGCAGTAACAAAGCAGATGGTCCTTGAGACTAAAAAGTAAAGCAGTCAGGGTGTTCAAATAACATGGTATTTGAATGGAATGAATGTGCAGTGATAGCCTATGCTAGGAACCCAGTCCCTGAAAGCTGTGATGAAGATATTGCTGGCTAACGGGAGGATGGGATAAAAAGGTTATTTGGTACTAGAGTTTGTAAGCTCCTTAAAGTATGGCAAAAATCCTGACATAACTGAAGCCTGTAATACAAGGGGAACTGCTGGAGGGATTAGGACCATCTTAATCATATGGCTTGAATGGTTTCCCTCTCACTGTCCCAGGTAAAGCAGTAGGTCAGTGTGGTATTTGTGATTTACAGACAGTTGTGGGAGAACTTCCCAAAAGTATTCTTTAAAAAAGTGCCCAGTGTTTTTTTTAAAAACACAAGAGAGAGAAAGAATCAAGAGATAAGTAGGGCCTAACTGAGCAGAGGGAACACAGAATTCCAGAGACTTTGTGCTATAAAGATTGATCTGAAGGAAAAGACTTGCTATGTATTTTTGCTGAATATTATCAGGATTATTGTATACTATTTTTGTGGTTTTTGTTTCAATAACTTGTTTGAGCTACATTAGGGAGATATGCCAAGAAATGGACAGTTATAAATTGCTAAAGGAGAACTAGTGAATTAGAAGAATGCATATTTTGAACTTTGCTTGGCCTGAGAATTGTGTCCTTTTTGCAGCACAGGTAGCCATATCCTTGTGGCCACTCTAGGGAGCGATGTTTCTTGCAACTGTGGCAGTTGGCAGACCCCAGCTCCATCACAATATATAATATGCTATTATTCTAATCATTTACATGCAAATTTGGCATAAATGTTAAAGCCCCCTTTATAGCATTATGCTAAATATATTGTAGTCAATATTTAAAAGAAGTTATCCCCTGAATTCTATGAAAAGCGCAAATATTATGTGCACAATTTAATTGATTAACAAAGTCATTTAGCATCAGTAATTGGAATCTTAACAAGCATGTTTCCTCTCTTCTTCAAAAGTTACATTGGCTCCCTATTCACTACAGAATACAATTCAAAATATTAACTTTGACTCCTAAGGCCATTTACACAGGTATTCTTGACTACCTGGCAAATTTAGCTGTCCCTCATACACCATCCCTGTATTTACATTCTTTAAACAATCACATGCTTCATTTTGCCTAGCTCAAAGTAGGTATACTTATTACGAGACCACCTGAAAAAGTGCTTTTTTATTTCATGGCCCTATTTTAGTGGCATAATTTTCCTTTTAGCATTAGGTCTGAATGGTTGCTTGAAAATTTTAAGACACTACTTAAACCCCATTTTTGAAATGAGATTTTCAGCTAGCCAAGGCCCCTGTTAAGATGAGGTGGGGACAGCACCATGGAAGTTATGATGGAATGGAATATTTATCTTTATTAAAATTTGATATAGCACAGAGTGGCCTTAAAAAGGCATCACAGTGGCTTACATTGAAAAGCAAATAATAAAACCACAAAATAGAGGTATACATTAAAATATAAGTTTCCAAGTTTATTAAATAATTTGATTAATTGCCTATTACAATTTCTAGGCGATGTACAATTTCTTAAATAATCAAGTACAGGTAACAAATCAAACAAACAAAAGTCATGTCAAATTAAAATCACAAATATAATAATAATAATAACAACAGTTTATATACCGCAGTACCGTGAAGTTCAATGCGGTTTACAAAAGACTAAAACAACAATTGAAATAGGGAGCAGGCAATACAAATAAACTAAGTCAGTAAACATCAGAGCAGAGGACATGAGTTGCATAGGGCCAAAAAGTATGGCTAAGAAAACCATAGATGAGATTAACCAGAAAAAGGCTACAAGAATAAGTATGTTTTAATTATTTTCTTGAATTCAGACAGGGTGATGCTGCTAAGTTTTGTATGTTTCATATTATACTAGCTGATGCCCCGGCGTTGCACGGGTATTTAATTATAGCAATAACACTGTAAATGGATTCAAATAAAGATACTTTATAGTGGTGAATGAAAGTATTTTTTTACAGCTTAATAAAAAGTACAATATTCAAATTATAAAGTGAAATATTTGACAAAATGAATACAATACAACTAACGCAAAACGTGATTATAAACAACAATTTTAGTTTCACCTCCTGGAGCAAGAACATATAAATTCTGGTGATTCAGACAGGTCGTGACCTGTTTGGGCCGCCGCAGGAGCGGACTGCCGGGCAGGATGGACCTATGGTCTGACCCGGCGGAGGCACTGCTTATGTTCTTATGTCATTTGATGATTATATGTTTGTATTTTGTAAGCTGCTTAGGTTTAAGCAGGTCAGAAATTTTTAAATAAATAACTACATGTAAATAGTCCTACATGTTTAACAACTGGTAAACATAGAACTTTTCTATCCATGTTTTTTGAAAGGCTATAGGGACATCATTTGGACCAAAAATCTTCCTAACTAGCCAATACCACTCCCTCACTCCATAATTTTAGCACCTAAATATAAACACCATTTGTGTGCTAAGATTATTAGGTATGTGCCTTTACAGATGTATGATACATTAAGGTGCATTTGGGCAGGTTGGGTGCTAAACATACGGACTCTTTTACTAAAGCTTAATACACTTAATGGAATTAGTGTGCACTAAATGTTAAGAAACCCATTTTATATTTATAGGCTTCTTAGCATTTAGCACATTAGCGCATGCTAAGCTTTAGTAAAAGGACCCCTTAGCACTCAACCCCCTTCATGCACACCTGCACAGAAAAGATGGGGCATGAACAGGACCCACCTTTGCGACTCTTTTGCGACCCGATTACTAACCTCTCCTGAGATCAGCTTCCAATCTGCACATGCAAATGAGAGGAACGGCATGCAAAGTAGGCAGGAACCAAATTCACAAAACAAATTTTGCGATCCGATTGGGCTGGCTGATCAATCCAAGAAGCGACTGCTGGGGACCAGTCGCAAACGTCCTTTCCGACTCCCTTGCTCCATTGCCGCCCTGCTCTCTGCACGCCCTGCTCTCTGCTGCCCCGAATCTCTCCTGCCTGCTGCCCTGCTGTCCCTCGAATCGCCACCCGAATCTCTCCTGCCTGCCGCACTGCTCTCCCCCAATCGCTGCTCGAATCTCTCATGCCTGCCGCACTGCTCTCCTCCCAATCGCTGCTCGAATCTCTCCTGCCTGCCGCACTGCGAGCCCGTGGTTTTAACCTGTGGGTTTACAGTGGGTTAAAACCATGGGCTCGCTGGGCTACAAAAGTAAAATAAAAGTCAGCTCTGTTGGTGCTGTGTTTGAGAAGGGAGGCAGGGTTTCAAGGGCCGGCTTGAGAGCAGGAGAGTTGGAGCCAGAGGAAAAAAAAAATGGACACAAAAACGCATGCACAGACCATCTGCATAGGAACACTTTTAGAAATAGAAATATAAAACAGAATGTGCCCTTAAAATCTCTCGCTATGTGCATTTTTGAAAGTACTTTATGCATTTGACAGCTCCTCACGTTAATGCAACACACTTGGCAGGGAATACCCTTTAATGGACTTACAACCTAAAGTGTCCAGCCTTTTCCAAACTAGAAGCTACACTGAGACGGAGAAACTCTCCCTTCTCTAAAATATCCTACACACCCTCTCTGTAATTTTATTTTATTTTTCTATAATGTTCTCCCAAGGGAGCTTAGAATGGTTTCCATGAATTTATTCAGGTACTCAAGCACAATCTATCTAATGTCCCTGGGGCAATGGGGGGAGTAAGTGATTTTCCCAGGGATACAAGGAGCAGTTTGGGTTTGAACCCACAACCTCAGGGTGCTGAGGGTTTAGCTTTAACGGCTGCAGCACACTCTTCCCCCTATTTCTGAAACAGACTCATTTTATCCCTCTAAGAAACATAAATCTTGACCCAGGATCATAGTAACAGAGGGACCTTATGAGTCTGGGCCCTTCAGTTTGACCTCAAGCTTCCTCCAAAATTGCAACATTGATTTAATGGCTGGCAGAGATACCCAATCCCTACCAGCCAAAGAGGTTTGCTGTCTGAGACCCTAATCATGCAGCCTGAGCAGTGATTACATCAGTGGCGTGCTTCAGCACCCGAAATGTGTATGTGCAACTTCCAGGCTGCTTAGATGGCATGGACTTGGGCAGTGGACCTCTTCGTTGTGCCTGAGAAATTGTGACTTTTCAGCAATTGATTCAAGCTACAGTACTTGTGCCATTCACATTTTTTTTTTTTTTTTAAATTTTGAGCCTGGGCTTTCATCCATGCTAAGATTTCTCTGGGAGTGTTGTAGGCTTTCCTGAAACCCTCTTGTGAGAAGTAATCAAATGTAAAAAAAATTCTGCCACTGGAGAAAATCAGAAGACACTAGCAGTTCAGAGCTGAAAGAGACCCTAGGGGTAGCTGAAATGTTTCTTTGCTTCCTCAGTTGACAGCCTTTTAACCTGTGGTTTGCATTTTTTTTTTTCTTATCACTGCAGGTCTGTTTTCTGATCTTTGAAATCAGTGCTCTTTGAAGGAATTTTTGCCTACAAGCTAACATTGGTATAAATAGTTTGGTTTTGTATGAATACTAAAATTTATGTATCAAACCAAAGCAGAATAAAACAACATAAGTATTAAATTTAATTGTATCAATCTGAAGAATTATCTGAAGTTTAAGGGGGGATTCAACAAAGGGCGCTAAGCGTGCACTAATCACTAAATACACCCATATTCTATGGGCGTCATTAGTGATTAGTGCACACTAACATGATTGTGCATGCTAACTTGCTAGCGCCCTTTATTGAATCCCCCCTCAACCACTCCTGTGTATTCCCCAGCTTTATTATAGTGTTCTAACGTGCTTACTCCAGGTTAAAATCCACTACCACTGAGCATGCTAAAGCATCCCATGGTATTATTCAGATCTGTGCATGCTTCCCATGCACTACAAAATACTTTTTGTTTTTTTAGTGCTAGGGGAATGTTTGAAGGTAAAGAGTACGCAAACAAAAAAAGCACAGTGGCTTAAAAAAACAAGGACCAAAATATTTTTTGCACAAATGGCCCGACACAGCCCGTGTTTTGGTATGAAGCTTGCATCGGGGTTATGTAAAACTGCGTGTCCCTTAAGTACATCCAACATATCAAGAATAGCAGAGTCTCATAGAACGAAAAATCCCAAATTCCTGGCAAATGCATCAGAACAACACTTAATGTGCTGAAGTCCTTTGCTCAAAAATTTTCAGCGTTTTCAGCATAATTCCGATGTGAGCATTTCTCAAGAATTTGGGATTTTTCATTCTAGGAGACTTTGCTACCCTTGATACGTTAGATGTACTTAAGGGACACAAGTTTTATGAACCCCTGAAGCAGGCTTCTTGCCGAAACATGGGCCTTGTCAGGTCATTTGAATAAAGAATATTATGGTCCCTGTTCTTTAGGCCATTCTGTTGCTTCTTTTTGTTTGCATGCTGTTTAGATTTGCAATATTTGATATCTTTCTTTGCATTGCTTTGGAGGTAGAGAGAGTGGGCATACCAAGCTCCAATCAGTCAGTTCAACTTTGTTGCTGCACATTAACTGATTAGAACATGATTAGTGTGGGAACACTTACCTGCTAGAAAATCGGTGTCGGTGAGGGCTCCTGTGCCAATGGCCACATACTAATTGAAAAATTAGTGCATGGCCATTAATTGCGGAAATAGAAAATGCGGGCCTCAGTACCCAGGAAACCCGCACACTAAGGGCCTGATTTTTGTATAGGATGCCCACTCAGCTGCCGCATAAGAGGCTTTTGAGAACTGCACATGGGCATCCTGTACAGAATTGAGTCTATTTTAACAGATACCTAACCCCGCCTAACCACCCCAATTCTCTAACTGGCGTCCACGTCACAGGTGCCATCTAGAGAATCGCATTGCTGCTGGGCTGATCGTGGCAAGGGAATCTCTCTGCCGTGATCAGCTGAGCATCAACGGCAGGGAACCCCCAAACCCCACCGCATGTCAGCCAGCAGGAGGTAGTGGGCATGAGGGAGTGTGCATTTTGCTGGCCTACATTTCAGGCGCCTATCACAGCCCTATGGAGATGCCTAGGGCTGCTTAAGCTCACCTAAGGCCACTTCAGGGTGAAACCATGCCCATGCTCTTGGGCCCATGCTCTTGGGCGAGCTTAAACGTCCCTAGGTACCTCCCTGCACCCACGATAGATGCCTACAGTGTAGGCAGCCTGCTTTGGGTTGTTTTTTTTTTTAGAAAATGTACATCCCGATTGGCTGGTTAGACAGCGGTAGGATGCCTACCACTGCCTACAATCGGGACACCATTTATAGAATTTGGCCCTAATAGTGCAGGCCACTTTTTAGCACAGCTTAGTAAAAGGCCCTTTTGGTTTCCTTGGATGTTTTAGACATTTTTAATGTGTATTAATTGGTTGCTTAATAGTAATTAAATTGTGCACTAAGGGCTCCTTTTACGAAGGTGCGCTAGCATTTTTAGCGCACGCACCGGATTAGCAAGCGCTATAGCACGTGGTAGCCGAAAAACTACTGCCTGCTCAAGAGGAGGCGGTAGCGGCTAGCACGTGCAGCATTTTAGCGTGCGCTATTCCGCACATTAAGGCCCTAACATGCTTTCGTAAAAAAGAAGCCCTAAGTTTTTTTTAAAGAGCACTAGTGAATCAAATGGTACTGGCAAAATACATATTTATAAGATGGACTTAATTTTTCTCTTTTGCACCAGTCCTGTTTCTTGTCCTCTGCTGATTAAGTGGGGGTCAAGGAAATAATCTAGGGATTTTCCAAACATTCCAAAGTTTGCTATATATGCAAATTTTGAAAATATTTGCAAGCACTTTTCTCATAGGGTTGAGCTAAAGAAATCATTGTAAAGTACATTATCTTTTTTTTTTTTTTTAACAAAAACATCCCACAGAGATAACTTTACATGCCTTTTTCCTCTGAAGCTTGTATTAATAAGATGGCTGCAAAAGACAGTATTGCAGCACCTCTTTAATTCAGAATTGTAGTAAAATTTCAGGTAGAAAAAACTACGTTACTATTTTTAATGGACAAAATTGGCAGCTATTCACAATGGTGGCTTTACATGTTGCCTTTTTCTGCATATCTCTGGATATTATGCTTATTTTTCACTTTTGGGCTACCTTTGCAAAATAATTTTTCAGGCTAATACTTAGGCCTCCAGTTTTTATTTATTTATGTATATTTTTTTCTGACAGTTACAATCTGGAAAGGAAGAAAGGTGCACGATTATTACAGTAAATAGTTACTATTCTATACTAGTTCTCTTTCCTTGGCTATCCATTCTTTTTTCATTTCTTTGCACTTTATTCTCTTTTTGTGTTTCCCTTGAGAGAAAGCACTGTCCTGCCTTTTTTTTTTATTAACTCTAGTACACATCCAGAAGAACTAATCCTTCCATATGCTCTTCTTCCTACCAAGGATTTTGACAGTGGATTAAAAATAAAGACCTTCCTATGAGATAAATGGCAATCCACTGTCCATGGTAGCTTAGTCTCTGGCTAGTCTGTGCTTTATTATATTTTGAAATGTTGTGATTGTGTATTTTATCCACTATAATGGGAAAAGCACAGACTTCTAAAGTTGTTTTGCTCCTAAGCTCTTTCCAATATTCTTGTTGTTCACCTTAATATAAAAATAATTGCAGGCTTACATGAGTACAATTGATACTGTAGATATATATTTTGTTCATATACTCCAAATAAATTCTGTGCAATGTCATTTCATGGATCATGGCTGCATGGATATTTGAGTATGTCTGTCTGAAATTTAAGAGAAATGTTGCCATTGTCAATGTGATTAGATATTTTTCCCTAATAATATAGATTAAGGGGGTAATGTTTAGGAATGATTGTCAGTGATTGTTTAATGGCTTAATTGTGTTTGGGCAAGTTAGACAACTACAATTAGTATAGGATATGGCAATAAAACTTTTAGAAGGATCAAAAAAAAATCTAACCATTATGCTACTCCTTTGAGAGGAACACTGGCTGCCCCATTATCCATTGCATTATCTTCAAAACCAACATCCTGGTTTACAAAATTCACTATCTCACTGTATCTATCACAAATATTCTTGATGATGACTCCAAAGTAGTGGAATGCCCTTCCGAAGGAACTAAAACTAGAAAAAGATACCGGAAAGTTCAAGAAAGGGATAAAGATCATTTTCTTCATAGACTACTTTAGCCAATAAAACAACATAGAGGAGACAGTTGGCTAGTCCCCCCTCCCCGTCTCCCCCAATCAGGAACTCGATAGGAAGAACACAAAAGGATATAAATAAACCAAGAGCTGAAGCCCAGAAAACTAGACTCTGAGGAATATAATATTTCAAAGATAAACATAAAACACGATACAGATACATGTATATAGACTATATTTAGTTGAATAGGCCAAACTCCTTAGGAGGTGTGTACTGTAAATAAAGTGTACTTAGCTGCAGTAGTAAACCTAATATTAGATGTGAATATAGGTAGGATGATTGATTATGCCATAATAAAGCTGGTCTTAACTCTGTATTGTAACACCGCTACGGAAGACTCTGTAACTCTGTATTCTAACACCTCTACAGAAGCTCATGTATTGTAACACTTTTTATACAGACCACTCCATCTCCAACTTACTGACAACAACGAGCGACTTCAAATCATTTCGAAAAGGAATCAAAACTATACTATTCAAAAAATTTATCCAGATATCTTAATTCTTCCCCTTGTCCTTCTCCTCCCTTGTAAATCCCCCCTAATAGTCTCACCCCCTCTTAGAATTTTTTTCCTATAATTTTTTTCTCTCCTAAGTATCAACCATGTATTCCGCTACCTAACCTACAAATCTTCTGGAAATATCCAGTTAGCTTCTTTGTAATCCTAATTCCTAAACTGTAATGTTCCTGGAAATGTCCAGTTAGCTTCTTTGTAATCCGCCTAGAACTGCAAGATATGATCGGAATAGAAGTCACTAATGTAATGTAATTCAAACTGCTCTGAATTGACTCCCGTCCCTAGTCATTAGTAGCAGTATAGAAGCTCACAATAAACAATCCCTCTTTGTTTCTTCTGGAACACTGAGATCCTCACAGTCAAATTAATTAACCATTCCTTCACTCTGTCAAATATGCTTCAACTTCGCCCAGTCCAAGTCCTGAAGTATCATCAGTCCAAATTTTATGAAATGTCCTTTCTCTTCAGCTCCCTCTAGAGAGATCTTATCCAAACTTTCAATCCTCTCTCAAAAATTTTCATTTTTGTGATGTCTATAGCACCTAATTTTTGGTTATACCCTCTGCTGCAGAGACTTTTGGGCACTAGACTGAGAAATACCTGAATGTTTTATCTCTTAAGATTGCTTTGTTTGTAAAAATGCTATCTACGAATGGAGTTCCTTATCTCTCTTATTCTTCATTTCTCTCTTCTTTCAAATTCTTCTGTTTTATTTTATTTTTATATTATAAAATTCAATAACAATATACTCTAATAATAACAAAATAGTATACACAGCCTGCACATTCTATAGTGAAGGAAAAAATCCTCAAGTGGCTCAAGGAAAAATTCCAAGTACACAAACGAAGTGAGCTAAAAACAAATCAGTTCTGCATTGAGCCATCCATCATTGGCACAAAAAAGCCTTCATTAGTAGTACACTCTAATACAACACTTGACTTGACACTTGTGTTAAATAGATCATTTTTCTGAGCAGTAGAACAGCATTAAGATCCCCCGATGGTGGCCATCATTTTGCGGCTGAAACGCCATTGCTTCATGGCACAGGATGAATATATGTCCATGACACTTTCAGTTCGAATCCCACATATTAATCCTGTGCCCTGAAGCAGCAGCGTTTCAGCTGCAAAACGATGGCCACCGTTGGGAGATCTTAATGCTGTTCTACTGCTCAAATAAATGATCTATTTAACACACTTGTTTTTTAATGTTTATATATCTCATTGTCTGTTGGATTAAAGTATACTACTAGAGAAGGTTTTTTTGGGCCAATGATGGATGGCTTGAAGTGGAGCTGATGTATTTATAGCTCACTTTGTGCACTTAGAATTTTTCCTTGAACCATCTGAGGCTTTTTTCCTTCACTATAGAATGTGTAGGATGTGTATATTACCATATTTTACGCTCCATAAGACGCACTTTTTGGAAATGTCAGTGCGTCTTATGGACTGAAGATATAAATTTTGACACATACACCCCCCACATACCTTTTTAAAACGGATCCATGGATTCCCCCCATACTTTATAAACTGCTTTTTAAAATGGACCCTCCCATCCGTCCGTCATGTGGTCTCTCTGGTGGATCGCCTGCCATACCTTTTAAAATGCAGCTAATAGCCTGGTGGTCCAGCGATGTGTCGACCGTCAGGAGCGAGCGAGTCCTGCGAGAACTGATGGCAGCCATTCAGAAAGTATTGCAGCCCAGGCAGAAGCATGGAGAGCTCGCTCCTGATGGCCAACACACCGCTGCACCACCAGGATATTAACTGCATTTTAAAAGGTACAGCGGGCGATCCTCCAGAGAGACCACGTGACTGATGGGCGGGCGGGTCCACCAGAGAGACCAGATTTGGACACTATAATAATGCATGTATTGAGCCTTCTCTCCACCGCCAACTCCAGACTTTGTCCCTTCTTTCTTGCTGTATGCCTGGAAAAGGTTGACAGAGTCCATAGACTGTTATTCAGAAAGACACCGGGGAAGCCACTGCTTGCCCTGGATCAGTAGCACAGAATGTTGCTACTCTTTGGGGTTCTAGAATCTTTTGTTACTGGGGGGATGTTTAAAAAGGTATGGGGGTGTTTTTAAAAGGTACAATGGGGGGATTTAAAAAGGTACTGGAGGGGACAGGGTGCAGAACCTGGCAAGGAGTGTGGGGTTGGGTACAGAACCTGGCAGAGAGGCGGGACAGGGTGCAGAGCCTGGCAAGGAGTGTGGGGTTGGGTGCAGAGCCCGGCAAATAGTGTGGGGTAAGGTTCAGAGCCTGGCAGGGAGTGAGGAGGGCTGGGTGAAGAGCCTGGTATATATTAGTACACAATTTGGTTCAGAATGTTTTTATTTGTTTGTTTTTCTCCTCTAAATCTAGGGTGCATCTTATGGTCAGATGCATCTTATGGAGCGAAAAATATGGTATTTTGTTATAACTGGAGTGGAGTATATTATTATTGAATTTTGTGTTGTTCCTCCAGTTCTTCTCTATTTTCAGTTTTATATTATATAAACAGCCCTGATAGATAATTCTCCAAAGTTTTAATAAACCTGAAACCTGACATTCAGTGCTGGTACCTAGCAGCATACTGGGAGTTACTCGGGTACTGCCAGTATTCAACAGCAGTACCTGGATACCTAGCTGGTTAATTTAGGATAGCTTTTCAGATAAATCAACTAAGTACTAATCTGGGGACTACTATTAAACAGTAGTGGTACCTGGGTATCTCCCAGCTCTGTCCCCAAACTATCCTGGCATTAACCCGATAGTATCAATTCCCAAAATTCCCAAAGGAGAATGCAAATAAAGTTCAGACTAACAAAGCTGCCTGAACTCCCAAAAACTTACAGATTCCAAAAAAAAAAAAAATCTAACTTAAAGAGAAAGATCTGTTCAGTAACTGGCATCAGAGCTGCTCCACCAGCACCATATAAAGATAAATAAGCCCTGAGCAGCAATACCAGATGTTATATCATAATAAATCTCTCTTCTATATATTATTTTACTTATAAATATCAAAAAATCCTATTAGTTTCTCTGTACATAAACATATAATTATAGTTCCAATCTTAGCACCATAAATGCCAACGCGCTTGCTTTTATCAAATCAAATTACAAAAAACAGATTCTATACGTTCTAATAAGTGTTGGCAAGTAGAAATCAGAACATTAGATCATCTTTTATTTCACTGTCCTTTAATATTTGGGTTCTGGAAGTCCACATGGAGCAAAATAATTTCTATTCTTGAAGTTCCCATTCCGTTACCATATGGAATTATATTGTTCGGTACTTCAATTATGAATAGGAGCCTGCTCAGTGATTCCAAGGAGAAACTTCTCATTATGACAGGAGTTGCTTTACAAATGATTACAAGGAATTGGAAGCAATGGGATTGGTTAAATATGCATGTATTATCGTTATGAGAAAATGCTAGCAGAGAAAGTGAATGAATCCCCAAAATTTATAGGAATGTGTGGTCCATTAGATTATTTTGTTAAATGGCTTTAAAAGTATTCTTGAACTTGCCAAATTAAAGATTTCCTATTCTATATACAAATCCAGAGATGGAGGGAGGGAAGGGGAGGTTGTTTATTTTGTGTTTCATGTATAGTACATAAGTGCTTTTAAGGAATGTTATTGATGGCTATTTTGTTGCACTTTCTGTAAGATGTTTTTACAAAACCAATAAACAGTTTAATAAAATAACAATCAAAACATTGTGAAATTCACTTAGCTTAAACACTTTATAAAAATTCTTGCTGGCCTCTCTCAGTCAGTTTCCATCCTGTATCAAGGACTCTTCATGGTTCCAGCAAAGCTCCACTTCTTGTCAGTCTGTGAAATAAATTCTTACATTCAAAACGGGCTTACCAAACAGCATTGGACACCCTCCTTTGATTGAGTTGGAAAAAGCGTTACATCAAAAAAAATGTCATGGCATCATACGAACAACAAAATGAACAAATTGACAAATGGGCATCACTTATCCCCTCTTTTACTAAGGTGAGCTAACCGATTAGCACGTGCTAAACGCTAATGCGTCCATATAATATAATGGATGCGTTAGTGTTTAGCGTGCGCGAATTGGTTAGCGCACCTTAGTAAAAGAGGGGGTTATTTAGAGACATCAATCTTACTCAACTATTTAAGGATATTAATATCACTTACTTTAGCTGAACATACTAACTGCCAAAATTCTAAACAGCACGTGTTTGCTTAAGAAAATCCCTCAACATTTAAACAAAATTTAAACAATGGTATCCCATTCAACACAGTTATTTAAACTTGCAGAACCTGTTCCTTGTAGCTGGAAAATCCAATATTGTTCTTGATTGGTGTGCCTTTCCAAATAATCTCCTCCTCTAACAGAACATTGAACCTTTTCAATTATAAATCACTGGATTTCTGAAAAAAAAAAAAAAGAAATCCACCCTTTTATCAAGCTGTGCTGCCGAGCAGTGCAAGCTAAATGCCGAGTTGCCATAGGAATAGAATGGGTAACTTAACATTTAGCTCACACCGCTCGGACGTGCAGCTTAATAAAAGAGGGAGAAAGTGATTTACCATAGGAGCTGACAATGTACGAGTGATTAGGCCCCCTTTTATCAAACTGTATTAGAGGTGTTTTTTTTTTGTTGTTTTTTTTACCATGGGTCAGTGAAGTAAATGCTCCAACACTTATAGGAATTGAATGAGTGTCAGAGCTTCCCTAGCAACAGCAGCAGATGAATCCAGAGACCAATGGGATAGCCCACATCTACCAGCAGACGGAGATAGAGAAACTGATTAACAGGTGGTCCTATTGGCTGGCACTCCTCCTGTCTCATCAGTATGCTCTATCTCCCAGCAGGGGAAAGTCGCTGTTCCACTAGCTCCTGGATTCTGGCTGTGGCTGGATAAATATTTTCTCTTGTTGAGGTTTGCTCTTCAGTGAGGCAGCAATTATATTGCTCCTGTTGAGGTTTGCTCTTCAGTGAGGCAGCAATTATATTTCTCCTGTTGAGGTTTCCCTCTTCAGTGAGACAGGGGTGTCCGGCTGGACGGTGCAGGCTTTAGAGGTTACACTTGGGGGACCCCTTGTCCCTGCCTCACCCTCCCTCCAGTGATAGAGGGGTTAGCTGGGTCTCTAATTTTTCTTCTTTCCCTTGAAAAAAAAAAAAAGAGACCATTTGCTATTTGCAGTTATGCATTCTCAGGGGTGCTCAACCGGTGTCTGCCGGTATCTGTCAGTCCTGTAAGCCTGGTTGTGAGTATCCCTTTGTTGTGTTGCCCTGCGGGTTATATTGTTTTGCGGTTGTCTTGGACCTACGGATTTGTGTTGGTTTTGTGCTTGTTCTGGAGTACCTGCAGCTGTGCGGTCACGTGCCTTCCAACTAGCTTTCCTCATCTTCTAAGCCTTGTTAGGACAGTGAACACTGTGCAGTATGGGGAGTTTTTCATTTGCAAAGTGTGCTTTTTTCAGTTCAGGCCTTCTGTTTGGTGTCTTGTGCACTGTTGTTCAAATCGGTGTTTTCCCGCGCGCGGGAGCCGCGAGCTTGTTTTTGTGTGTGGGTGGGAGAGACCTGACTTTTGCGGCCTGTTCACTGGGGCTGTCCTGTGCGCACTGGGTGCCGCGGCGGTGTTCAAGCCGCCGAGTGAGTCGCGCTTGTGGAGTCAGTGCCTTTCAATGAGCGGGTGGCTCACACTTCTGCTCCGACGCTGGCGGCGGAGCCACTGCGTTATTGGCGCCTGTTTTCAGCTGCGGCCTTATCTCTGCGCCTCCCCAGTCTCCCGGTTCTGGTCTTGACTGTGTCGGGGGTTGCAGGTACAGTTGCTGTTCACGCGGCGGTGGGACTCTCTCCCGAAGTGCTTGGGGTCTGGGAGCCATCCTGCCTTGCCTGAGGGCGCTGGAGAGGGAGTCCATTCGGCAATTGGTCCCTTGGTTACAGCTTGTCACGGCGCTGGGACAGCAGGAGGTGCTTTGCCGCTGGGACGGTCAGCGGTGGGGGAGGGATACCCGGTCTTGGTTCGGATCCCTCCTCCTGCATCCCGGGGTCCTGGTATGGTAAGAGTTCTGCCTGTTGGCTGTTGCCTCTTATTTGCACCTTGGGGTCGCGCTGCTGGTATCAGGTGGTGCTATTACAATATTTCCTTGTCATATGTATGTCTATTATATTGCTGGAGAGTTTAAGTGATTTTGTACACTTACTGCTGATAATACAAGGGATATAGAATTTACAAAAAAAAACCCCAACATAACATAACAATAAACCGCCTTGTACTGGCGTGCTGAGTTTCCTGTTGGGGCTACGCGCTCTTAGTAATGTGGGGTTACCTGGTGGCACCTTCACTTTTCAAGCGGGCAGGACTAGGTTTTGTTTGTATCTGGATAAACGCAGGGTCCTGTGTTTTTCGGGATGCTCAACAGCCTTGTGTGGCTATTGTCTTTTCCTGACGTATGTTAATCAGCTCCCCTATTTCTTTTTTTCCCCTCTTTGCATTGTTATGCGCAGGGTCTTTCCCTGTAGCCAAGTGATGAACGGCTCTCTGAGAGGGGAGACAGGGCTGTTTGTCAGTTTGCATCATCCCTGCAGTGTATTTTGGACAGGGTGCTTTCTCTTTCTGCCTGCCAGGTACATGTCCTTCGCTGAGGGGCACTGAACTCAGTTTTGGGGCGGCAGTGCTAGGTGCCCTGGCGGAACTTATCCGCTTATGGTAGGGGGAATACCTTTCTTCCTTTCCTGTGCTTTTCATGTTCCTCCGCTATTGCACAGGCCTTTCCGGTGTTCCCCTATTTCATGGTAAAGGCTACTCCGCTCCGATTCTTTCTGTATCCAAGCGGTGTGCAGTCTCTCTTTTCCAATCTGGCCCCTAAATGGGACGGTCTAGTGGCCTTGCTGGTATATATTGTGTCCGATATATCTCCATTGGATTGATAGCGCCTCACTCTGGACAACCTGTCATTGCAGCGGTGTCCCGGATGAACGCTTTTCCGGTTTCTCTTCCAGTCATTTGTTAAATAGATCTAGCAATTCCTGATTGACCCTCCCTGATCCCGCCACATACCTCTTTTACCCATGTATTCTCCATGGCAGTGCCGAGGCACCATCTTGTTGTAATCCACCTAGACTGAGAGGTATTGGCGGGATAGACGGCATCAATTTAATGATATAATATGGGGGGGGTGGCAATCATGGATTCAATACCTTAGCAGTTAGTTGCTTTTCTCTCTTTGGGCAGCGCTTTTGATTTTGGCACGTGCTATTTCTCCTATCCAAGGTTCAAGAAAATTTTAGAAAATGTGGCCAGAGGTACTGTTTTGGCGCTACCAGGTGATTCACCTAATTTCTTCTTGACTGAATGCTGGATTCGGACGTCTTTCAGTCGGGCCATTTGACTGACATGAACAGGGTGATTTCTTTCCTCAGTTCTTTGGACGTGAATCTTCAAAATTTGCACAGCGCTCTTTTCTCCTGTACTATTTATAGGTATGTCGAGGAGATGTGTTTTTTTTTGTTCCTATGGGAGAGACATGTGTTCTTCCCAGAAACTTGGGCGATGGGTCACAGTCTCAGGTTTGCAGGCTTCTTTGGTCACCATGACTCAGAGTATGGAATTTTCTTGTTGACCGCACTGGGAACTTCGGCTTGCTTTCCCATTATAACGCTACAGCAGTCGCCCTTGTTCTGGTGGTGCCCGGTTTCTCAGGGCTCCGATTAGTTGATAGGCTCCTCATGCATCGCTCTGTATGTTTTGGTGGTTCAGCGAGATTTCTCTTTTAAAAGGCATGCCTCGGTCTTTGCTGGACTAGCTCATGGCCACCATACATCCCGGGCTGTTGGGTTGGGGGGACTCGGTGCCTTCCATCCTCAGCTCCAAGAGTCTGGTCTTCAGGGTCGACTCCGTACTTGTTCATTCTTCTACTCTTGAGCGTGGTCAGGCTACCTTTCTGGAGCTTCAGACCCTTCTTCCGGAATGCCACTGAGGGCCTTTCAGTCGGTATTTTGATGGGGGTATTTCTCTACAGCTTGGGCAGTAGGTGCTGTACTCCCTTGTCGGGTA
This sequence comes from Geotrypetes seraphini, assembly GCF_902459505.1. Taxonomy (NCBI): domain Eukaryota; kingdom Metazoa; phylum Chordata; class Amphibia; order Gymnophiona; family Dermophiidae; genus Geotrypetes; species Geotrypetes seraphini. Next base: position 242,097,009 of record NC_047085.1, on the reverse strand, counting down.
CAATTGTTATTCTACTTCGATGGATAGACCCTCATCTTCCTCTTCTGTTGGCAGATCATTTTAGGGGTCAATAAAAGAGTTTGGATAGACTTTCTCTCCGTGCAATCTGACCATGACCCATTTCTTGTATGTTACAGTGTTCAGCACTGTGTACGCTCTAGCAAGTGTGCACGTTAGTGATAGTGAAATCTTCTACGTCCTGGATATTGGGAATTTTGGCTCAGGCGTTCCAGCTCTTTTTATGGACGTGAGATCTCCTGGTACTAGACCTCTTGGTCTCGTCTCACGATTCAATACTTCCTAGCACAAGGAGTGGGAGTTAGAGGGGGGAAACAGCGTGGCTTCTTTCTCACCTGTGTTTTCCCCTGGCTGATGATGGCTTGGATTTGCCATCTCCAGCTTGCTTTCTGGGCACTGTATTTGTAGAATTCTGGCTTGGCTACGCCATCCTTGCTATGCGGATCGGATGACTCTTTCGACAGCTGGACTATGACGTTTCCTGGTATCTCCGGATTTGCTCACCTAGGGTCCAATCGACAGGGATATTCGTACTACTTTGGTATTACGACCTTGCTTTTGAGAAGTCCTGACTGACGTGTAAGGGTTATGCGCTGCGGGTTGTTTCTTCTCTTATCCTGGCGCTATAGACGTCTTCACCTGTGGATTCTGCTTCCTTTTGGATACTTCTCAACTTTGCACCCTTACGTAGTTGCTTTTTGGCACAGGGGTATTGCCAAGGGCTTAGCGTTCCATTCCCTTCAACTTCAAGTGTTATTCTTGGCTGGTTACCGGGGCTAGGTATATTGCTCTTCGATTACTTTTCAACTTCATGTAGTTCTGTTCCTAAACGGAGCATGGTATATTTGTACACCTCTTAAAAGCCCTGTCTGGAGTGCAATCTTCCGGTACTTCTTCGCAGTTTCCCGTAGGCGTCATTTCCTCCTTGTGCCGTTGACCACGGGGTTTCTTGTGGCTTTGGTTTCGGCTCTGCTTGTTCAGCGGGGATTCTGATTTCTGATTTCCATTATCTGGGGTATCAGTTCAGTCAGTACCACAATTCTTTGTAGGGGGTGTCATCCTTTCTTTTATGACTAGCTCACTTTTCCTTCCTTCTTCCTGGGAGGAGAAATAGGGAGTCAGGCTTTTATTCATTGCATTTTTTTGATAGTGCATAGCTTTCTTCAAGAGCAAGGTTTCTAATGCCTTTTTGTTGTTTAGATCACCTGTTTTTGTATTATTCACTGGACGCCTCGATTTTCTGGCGGCGTCCAAAACCGCCATTGCTGGATGGGTCCGGGAGGACATTCTGCTTACTTGATGGCAGGAAAGCGATTGGCGAATGAACTTCATGACAATTTCGCCAGTGCGACGGCCACTTCTTGGACTCGGTCCAGAGGTTTTTTCCTTGGAGGAGTTTTGTCTCGTGGCTGCTTGGTCTTCCGAGAGTGTTGTTTCTCAGCATTTCTGGTTGGATGTGGGGACACATGCGGTAGATGTGTTTAGTGCTTTGGTTGTTGCGGAGGCGGCGTTTGCTTCCCACCCAGATTGAGGATTGCTTTGCTACATCCCATTGGTCTCTGGATTCATCTGCTGCTGTTGCTAGGGAAGGAAAAATTATGTTCTTACCTGTTAGTTTTCTTTCCTTTAGACGCAGCAGATGAATCCAGAGCCCCACCCTTTCTGGTATTGTCTGTCGGTTTTTTCTTGTGCAACTTTCACGGTTTGTTGTGGTTGATAGTGGTATTCTGTATCATTGCCTTTTGCGATTTGTTCTGGGAAAGAAGTTTTTTACATGCTATGCCTATTGCGGGTTATGTGTGCTTGGGCAAGGAGCTATACTGATGAGACAGGAGGAGTGCCAGCCAATAGGACCACCTGTTAATCAGTTTCTCTATCTCCGCCTGCTGGTAGATGTGGGCTATCCCATTGGTCTCTGGATTCATCTGCTGTGTCTAAGGGAAAGAAAATTAACAGGTAAGAACATAATTTTTCCATATACCTCGCCGGCCTGTGGTTAAAAAAAAAAAACTCCACCGTGGTTTGATAAAAGGGGGCCTTAATTTGCTACTTGGGGGCTATGGTTGTTGTATCTGTTGATAAAACTTACTCCATATTATTTGTAGACTAATATGTTTTTCTGTTATGGGGAGGGGAGGGTTCTTTCCCTCCCGTTATATACTTATTTATGTTTGTGAATCTATATTCAAGTATGTTGATTATGCTTGTTTGATTAATGGAAAAAATTATAAACAAAGAAGTTTGACAAACGAGCATATTATAGAGCTTTATATGCCAACAGAACGTTATTGCTCCAATACATAAATTCTAAAAGTATGGACAGACAAATTTGTGTTTTAAACTACTCAAGAGCAAATTCTATAAGAAGCGCCCAAAAGTTAGGAGAATTGAAAAAGTTCAATCTTCTATTAGAGGAGATTATTTGGAAAGACTCACCTATCGGGAGTAGTATTAGATTTTCCAGCTATAAGCAACAGGTTCTACAGGTTTAAATGACTGTGTTGGATGGAATACAATTGTTTAAATGGTGGGGGATCGTCTTAAGCAAATAAATACTGTTTAGAATTTTAGCAGTTAGTATTTTCAGTCAATGTAAGTGAAGTGATATTAGTATCCCTAAATAGCTGAGTAGGATTAAGGTCTTTAAGTGATGTCCATTTGTTCATAAAGTTCTATTGTTGATATGATGTCAAGACATTTTTTGATCAATGCACAAGTATATTAGGCACACAATAAGATATATTCTTCTAAGGTTTCCGATCAGACAATATCAAACACCTTAGATATTCTAATTATGAATCATTTAATGACTTCAGCAGTGCAGCTGTGTATCAGTTTTCATACACAGATCCGATAGCACCAAAATCTTAATCGGTCTATTTTTTATTTAATATTTTAGATTTTCATTTATCAGTATCATATTCAAATACTCATCTCTTTAAGGAGCATAGCAGGGGATCTTCATCCAACATAGACTATATTTCACCCAAGGGGCTTTATCAAGATATTACCCCTTAATTATGCCGGTTACATGAATGCCATTCAGTCAATTTCCACAGTAAAAAAAAACTGTGGAAATTGACTGAATGGCATTCATGGAACCGGCATAATTAAGGGGAAATACCTTGATAAAGCCTCTTGGGCGAAACAAGTGGCTTGTTTTGCAAAGCCGCGCTAGCGGCTGCAGCGCGGTAATGGCCACGAAGCCCATAGAGATTTAAAGGGCTTCAGGGCTGTTGCCGCACGGCAGCCGCTAGCGCGGCTTTGTAAAACAGGCCCATAGTTTATGGTGGATGAAGATTCCCCTGCTATGCTCCTTAAATAGATGAGTATTTGAATATGATACTGATAAATGAAAATATTAAATATAAAATAAAAAAAAAATAGACCAATGAAGATTCTGGTGCTATTGGATCTGTGTATGAAAACTGACACACAGCTGCACCACTGCGGTCATTAAATGATTCATAATTAGGATATCTAAGATGTTTGCTTTTTGATGCAATGTTTTTTTTTCCCAGCTTCAATATAAGGAAAGAATCCAATAGTGTTAAGTAAGCCCTTTTTGAATTTAAGAATTTAGTTCACAGACTTACAAGAAGTGAAGCTTTGTTGGAGCTGTGGAGATGCCATGATGCAGGATTGAAATGGGGCACCTCGACTGAGAGAGGCCAGCAATAAGTTTTATAATGTATTTAAGCTAAGTGAATTTCACAATTTGATTTGATAAAAGTGCATTGACATTTATGGTACTAAAATTGGAACTATGATATGTTTATGCACAGAGACACTGATAGGATATTTAGTTATTTATAAGTAATAAAAATATATAGAAGAGAGATTTACTATGATTTAACATCTGGTATCACTGTCAAAGGCTTATCGCTCTTTATATAGTGCTTGTTGAGTAGCTCAGACTGCCGGTTACTGAACAGATCTCTCTCTTTAGGACATAAGAAATGTGGGCATTGTTCCATCTGCCCAGTCACAGAAGAAGGAACTTCTGTGCAAATTGGACATAAGGATTTTAACATTAAGTGTAGTACAACCTGTGAATCCAAAGGATTAATTTATTGTGTTAGATGCCCCTGTGGGTTGACATATTGGTCAGACCTTTTGCTCTTTCAAAACTTGGATGATAGAACATAGATACTGTATCACAAAACAGAAGGAAGAAGCTCTGACGGTGAGGCATTGTATGGAGTTTGATCATACATTTAAAGATTTGTGATGTACAGTAATAGCTCAACCATTGTTTGTGAGAGGTGGTGACATCAAGTCAAAATTAAGAAGAATAGAACAACAGTGGATATTCAAAGCCAGTACAACTGAACCATTTGGTTTGAGCAGAACTATTGAGTGGCAAGTATTCTAATATGATAAAGAAAGGAGGTGATGTTCTCTTTAAATTTTAAAAGGACTTTGATTGGTATGTTTATGCTGGCATCTTCTGTTATAAAACTGGCACCATTGTGAGGAATTGGAGTGTGTGGCGCAGTGGTTTAAGCTACAGCCTCAGCACCCTGAGGTTGTGGTTTCAAACCTATGCTGGTCTTTGGGACCCTGGGCAAGTCACTTAATCCCCCCATTGCCCCAGGTATATTAGATAGATTGTGAGCCTGCCGGGACAGACAGGGAAAAATGCTTGAATATCTGAATAAATTCATGTAAACCGTTCTGCGCTCCCCTGGGAGAATGGTATAGAAAACCCGCAAAACAAGTGGCCCTTGTCGAGATTGTGATATTGAGATTATAGAAGGAAAGAGTGAGACTGTGAGAAATGACACTGAGAACATTGAGCTATGAGAGAGCTGTGTGAGCATGGAAGAATTACAGCGAGGTACAGTTAGACACTGGGCTGGTTGTATACTCGACATCTGAAGAACTGGAAATTTGCATACCGGTTGTCTAAAATTGTATTACCTCCTTCCCCCCCACCCCCTGCTTTTTCAAAACCATGGAATGTTTTTTTTAGCGCCAGCTGCAACGGTAACAGCTTCAATGCTCATAGAATTCCAATGAATGTCCGAGCTGTTACCGCCATGGCCATAGATAAAAAACACATTATGGTTTTGTAAGAAGGAGGGGGGGGGGGGTTAATTTGGACAACAGCTATCTGTGTGGATCGTTCCTCTACATTTTGGATTTAAAGATATTGATGAAGAAGCAGTTTTTGTCATAGACAGATGGATTTCAAAAATATTGCATTGCTACACCACTCTATTTCCTATCATGTCTGATGTGGATAAGGTACACCATAGAAGGACTGGATGATTATTCATCTAGCATTTAAATTAAGTTGTGCCTTTTCAGGGTTTTTTTTGTCTTAGTTTCCTTGTGAACCTAGTTTAAGTTCATAAAAACATAAGAAGTTGCCCCCGCTGAGTCAGACCAGAGGTCCATCTTGCTCAGCGGTCCGCTCCAGCGGCGGCCCATCAGGCCTAGTGCCTGAACAGTGGTCCCTGATTAATTTTGTAACTTACCTCTAATCCCATCCCTATAATCTACCTTTACTCTTATCTGTACCCCTCAATCCCTTTGTCTTCCAAGTACCTATCCAAAGCTTCTTTGAACCCCTGTAGCGTGCTCCTGTTTATCACATCCTCTGGTAGCGCGTTCCATGTATCCACCACCCTCTGTGTGAAAAAGAACTTCCTGGCGTTTGTTCTAAACCTCTCCCCTTTCAATTTCTCTGAGTGCCCCCTTGTACTTATTGATCCCCTTAATTTGAAAAATCTGTCCCTGTCTATTTTTTCTATGCCCTTCATGATCTTGAAGGTTTCTATCATGTCTCCTCTAAGTCTCCGCTTTTCCAGGGAAAAAAGCCCTAGCTTTTTCAGTCTGTCAGTATATGAGAGGTCCTCCATGCCCTTTATTAGCTTAGTTGCTCTTCTCTGGACCCTCTCAAGTACCTCCATGTCCTTCTTGAGGTACGGCGACCAGAACTGAACACAGTACTCCAAGTGCGGGCGCACCATAGCACGATATAGTGGCAGGATGACTTCCTTTGTCCTGATCGTGATACCCTTCTTAATGATACCCAACATTCTGTTTGCTTTCCTTGAGGCCGTGGCACACTGCGCCGACGACTTCAATGTTGTGTCTACCATCACTCCCAGGTCTCTTTCAAGGTCGCTCACCCCTAGCGCTGATCCCCCCATTTTGTAAGTGAACATCGAGTTTTTTTTCCCTATATGCATGACCTTGCATTTCCCTATGTTGAAACTCATTTGCCACTTTTTGGCCCATTTTTCCAGTGTTGTCAGATCTTTTTGGAGATCTTCGCAGTCCTCCATGTTATTGACCTTGCGATATAGTTTGGTGTCATCCGCAAATTTAATAACCTCACATTTTGTTCCTGCTTCCAGGTCGTTAATGAATATATTGAATAGGAGCGGTCCCAGCACCGACCTCTGTGGAACTCCGCTCGTGACCCATTGCCAGTCTGAGTAATGTCCCTTTACTCCAACCCTCTGTTTCCTGTCCGCCAGCCAGTTTTTGATCCATCGGTGGACCTCCCCTTGCACCCCATGGTTCCATAGCTTCCTTAGTAGTCTTTCGTGTGGCACCTTGTCGAAGGCTTTTTGGAAGTCAAGGTAAATGATATCTATGGATTCCCCTTTATCCACCTGGCTGGTTACCCCCTCAAAGAAGTATAATAAGTTCGTGAGGCATGACCTGCCCTTGCAGAAGCCATGCTGGCTCGACTTTAGCTGCCCATAGTTGTCGATGTGTTCCCAGATGCTGTCTTTAATCAGTGCTTCTATCATCTTTCCCAGGACCGAGGTCAAGCTCACCGGCCTATAGTTTCCTGGTTCTCCCCTTGAGCCTTTCTTGAAGATGGGCGTGACATTTGCTATTTTCCAGTCTTCTGGAATCTCTCCAGTTTTTAGGGATAGGTTGCATATTTGTCGAAGTGGCTCAGCTATTTCGTTCCTTAGTTCCTTGAGTACCCTTGGGTGAATGCCATCCAGACCTGGCGATTTGTCGCTCTTTAGCCTGTCTATCTGCCTGAGAACATCCACCTTGCTCACCTCTAGCTGGACCAGATTTTCATCCTGCTCTCCTTTTACGATCTCCTCGGGCTCCGGAATGTTGGTTGTGTCCTCCCTCGTGAAAACTGACGTGAAGAACTTATTTAGCCTGTCAGCTATCTCCTTTTCCTCTTTTACCACTCCCTTTCTGTCCCCATCATCCAAGGGTCCCACTTCCTCCCTTGCTGGTTGCTTCCCCTTAACGTACCTGAAGAATGATTTGAAGTTTGTTGCTTCCCCTGCCAGTCTCTCTTCATATTCTTTTTTTGCTTTCCTAACCACTCGATGACACTCCTTTTGGTGTTTTTTGTGTTCCTTTTGGTTCTCCTCTGTTTTGTCCTTTTTTCCATTTTTTGAATGATGCTTTCTTGTCACTTATCGCCTTTTTCACTGCATTTGTTATCCACACTGGGGTTTTTTTTCTATTTTTTTTGCACCCTTTCCTGTACTTGGGGATGCACAGGTTCTGTGCTTCGTGCACTGTGCCCTTGAGTATGGTCCAGGCATTTTCTACGGACTCCATCTTCCTTGCACTGTCGTTGAGTTTCTTTCCCACCATTTTCCTCATGGCATCATAATTCCCTTTTTTGAAGTTAAGTGCAGTCATTGTAGTTCTTTTCACCTTTGATGATCCAATTTCTAGCCTGTACTGGATCGTGTTGTGATCGCTGTTTCCTAGTGGGGCTAGTACCGCCACCTCCTTAGCGGGTCCCCCTAGTCCGTTGAGGTTTAGGTCAAGAGTGGCATCACCCCGTGTTGGTTACGTGACCAGCTGTTCCATGAAACAATCCCTCATGACCTCCAGGAATTTGGTCTCCCTCATGCAGTTTGAGTGCCCAATACTCCAGTTTATTCCCGGATAGTTGAAGTCTCCCATCACCACCACACTTCCGCTTTTGCATACCTGCCTCAGTTCAGCCTCCAGATCCTGGTCAATTTATTCCGTTTGTCCAGGTGGGTGATAGTACAGACCCAATTTTGTGTCTGCTCCAGTTCCTCCTGGTAGCTTAACCCATAGTGATTCCAAGTCATCCGCCCTTACTGTTGTTTCCATTCTGGTTGAAGGTATGGAATCTTTTATATATAGCGCTATTCCTCCACCCTTTTTGTGTGACCTATCTCTCCTGTAGAGTTCAAATATTTCTTTCCTGGTAGTTGGAGTGACTTATTTTTTGATTACAGTGTTCCGCCGCAAATTTGCAGTTCACAAATCATGGACTCACTCATTCGCGGTCTTCTCCGACCGCCTATTGCTGTAGTAAAGTCGGGTACGCCAATCAGGAGCTGCGTGTCAAAGCTGCTCATGATTGGTGTAGCCTGACTTTACTACAGGAAGAGGTGGTCGGAGCAGACCACGAGTGATTTTCTTCACCCTCCAGTGCTCCAGCTGCCCTCTCCTGCCTCCCCTGCCTTTTGACAGGCGAAAAACCGCATTTGCGGTTTTTTGAAATTTTCCGGGATTCCTAGAACGGAGCCAAAGCACATTTGGGGTGAGTACTGTATACTGTTTGATAGTGATACCAGTTTTTTTGGAGCACTCTTTTTTTTCCTACTAGGATGTAGTTATTTTTAGCAGTGCTCTTTTTTTCTGGTAGCACCAGCCAATGATATGTTTCTGTGCTCCAGAAAAGCATAGTTTATAGGCAGTCTATCTGCATTCTATGCTTGTTGTGATACATTATTGGTGTATGAGTGAATCACTCTAACAGGAAAGTAAAAAGAACACACACTATTTTATTGTAGATTGGTAGTTTAATAATAATTTATTTTTTCTTGTATACTGCCCTGCCAGTAGTTCTAGGCGTTTCACAACAGAGGAAGTTAAAAACATTTCAATTAATAAATACAATCTCATAATTAATACACCATAGTTAAAATACAGTTTCAAACACACATCTGTTAATACCTCAGTTAAATACAACATAGTTGGAAGAAAGAGTTAAAAAGATACAACCTAATAAAAATACCATTATAAACTTAGTGCTCCTTATACGAAGCAGCGTGACTTTTAATCACGCGCTAACCCCCGCGCTATCTGGAAAACTACCGCCTGCTCATGAAGAGGCGGTAGCGGCTAGCACGGCTGGCAGTTTAACACGTGCTATTACATGTGTTAAACCGCTAACACGCCTTTGTAAAAGGAGCCCTTAAATTTAATAAAAAATCAGCCTTCTTGTTTAGCAAATAAATTAGTTTTTAATAATTTCCTAAATATAAGGTAAGAATGAGCCTGAACAATCAACAGACTTATCCAAGAATTAATTTTCCCCGCCTGATATTCTAATGTCCTGTCACAGAAAGTTCTATAACGACAGGCCCTTGGGGTAGGGAAGATAAACATACCCAAATTTCTGGTATGTTTTTTTTAATTAAACAGTTTCAAATAGGGTACCCCTTCTTTACAATGCTGCACTAACGTTTTTAGTGCTGACCACCACTGTTACAGCTCCGATGCTCATAGAATTCCTATGAGTGTCCGAGCTGTTACCGCCACGGCCAGTGCTAAAAACACTAGCATGGCTTTATAAAGGAGGGGGTTTGTGGTGTGTTCATTAATGGTATCTACCATAAGAAGATATACAGTGAAACCAAACTTTCCTAGGGTCTAGGTCAAATAGGGGCTCATTTTCCAAAAAAGAAAAATGTCCAAAAAGAGGCAGGTGGAAAATTTTCTTACGATATCCTTCCAATTTACTATTTTTGAAACCTATTTTCTAAACTATGGATGAATATATGTATATATTTATATGCGTGTAGAAGAAGGTATAATATGAATGAATATATGAAATATTTTATATACAGTAGGTATGTGCAAGTAGTTATGTTTAAGCAGGTAGGTTGATTATATGTTATAGGCAGAAATAAGAAAGAGGATTGATTATGGTTTAAGAGGACTGTATTGAGAATCAACTCAGAAAACACTAAGGGCTAGATTCACTAAAAGATAATTAATCAATCGCTGTTGACCGATTCCTGGCCGATTTTAAAACAGCGATTGATTCACTATCAAGTTTGCACGATACACGATCAGTTTGCTTAATGAATCTAGCCCTAACTCTGTATTGTAACACCTTTACAAAAGCATAAGTATTGATTAAGGTTGACTCAAATATGAACTGAGAGTTTATATTCCAGTATAGGTATTGGTGGTTCAGTGGTGAGCCGGGACAGGAGCAATCGCTCCTTGTCCTGTCCCAGCCAGCTCTATGCCCCAGCCCCCCTCCCTGACTTGTTGCAGGCCTTTCCTGGGCCTGCCTTGAACCTTGGTGGTCCAGCAGTGACCTAGGACAGGAGTGAACCCTCCTGTGTTCTGTTCTGCCCAACTCTACTCCACCCCCAACTCCTTCTCATCTGCAAAGGCCTACCTTGCACGCCCTGGTGATCCAGTAGTGAACTGGGACAGGATCAATCCTCCTATGCTCCTGTCCTGTGCAGAGCCGCTAAAGAAAATGGCTGCTGTAAGGTTAAAAGCATCATATGTGGCATATGCCATATATTTTCTTGTTTCAAAAAGGTCATGTTCAAGATGCTGATAAACAGGGAGATACTCAGATGGAATAAATTTGGAATACAGAAACATCTTCTGTATAAAAGACTTCATGTAGAATGTTATATACAAATTGTAGTTTATAATTTTGTTGGCAAGCATAGAGTTTTGAAAAATTCTAGAGTACTGCCCTCGCTTCCAGGGAGATAATTGGCATAATTCTTAAAACTGCTATTTATTTTCAAGACAGATTCCACAACTAGAGATTGGTGCTGTAACTGTGGCATGTCAAAGCCAGGAAATGATTGAATCTTGTAAAATTGTCTAATCTCCTTGGGGAAACTGAGACACAAAGTGGAGATTTCTCATTTTTTAATAAGTCTTCCTTCATGAGCTCATGAAGGGGATGCATTTAAATGGTTTTTGGGTAACTCCTTATAATCTAGATAGAACATCTCTAATCTTTGCACTTGGCTCTGTGTCAGACTCCATTTTGATAGATAGTGCTTACCCTATGTCTTTGATAAACTTTGTAAAAGAGAGTGTGAGGATTAGTGGCTCGTAGCCAGTAGGGGGTGATGTCTATGGAACGGTAATGGAATGGACGTCAGGACATGATGGTGCAGTATTTTTGTGGAATGTTTCTACAAAAGAGCCTGTTTTTCGTATGATTCTGGGTAACTCTAGTTAGATACAAGCATATGTGTTAGTTAAGGCCACACCCAATAGAAGTGTACGAAAAATTGGTGAATAAAAATCTGAATATGGATGTAGCCAAGGCCAGAAAAATACACTACAGATTAATATTAAGGAAAAGCATAATAATAATATTCTTTTTATGTACTTTGCTATTAGGCTAGATCATAAAGAAAATCAGGATATACATGGACTTCATTTTGGGTTCTCTGACTTTCTGTGTCTTCTGCTTTGGGCTTTACTCCATTTTGTGTTCAGCTTTTTTCCCTGTCTTACAAGATCATAAAGGGCATAGAGAAAGTAGAGAGAGACAGATTCTTCAAACTTTCAAAAAATAAAAGAACAAGAGGGCACTCGGAAAAGATAGAAGGGGACAGATTCAAAACGAATGCTAGGAAGTTCTTCTTTACCCAACGTGTGGTGGACACCTGGAATGCGCTTCCAGAGGACGTGATAGGGCAGAGTACAGTAATGGGGTTTAAGAAAGGATTAGACAATTACCTACTGGAAAAGTGGATAGAGGGGTATAGATAGAGGATTACTGCACAGGTACTGGACCTGTTGGGCCGCCGCAAGAGCGGACTGCTGGGCACGATGGACCTCTGGTCTGACCCAGCAGAGGCACTGCTTATGTTCTTATGTTCTTTGTTAAGAGTTTTCCCGCTTCTAGCATTAGTGGTTCTAATTGATACCAGATGTGCCTTAGGCTGGTTAGGAGGAGCATATTAGATTAGATATCCCAACCTGAGATATAACATGCATTAAATATGAATGAAATACATGGTATGAATGAAATTAAGAATGAATGGAGGGGCCCCTGAATGTGATATGTGGTGATATAAATGGTTTATAAAAAGAATACTAAGAAAAAATCCTGAGCACAACATCTGGAAATAATTAGAGTCAGAAACTGTTCCAGTCTCAAGCATAGGAAGGGTGTAACATGAAGCTGTTAGGTTTCAGGGAGAGGGGGAAACAGCCCCCTCCTTTTTCTCTCAGGCTCAGAATTTCTTAGCACCTTTGAACAAATGCAGATTCTCTTTATATACCTTTTTGGAAAGGACAGAAAGAATATTGGCTATGTAATAAAATGTTAATATATATTCAGAAATGAATGTAAACAAACAAATATGATTTCTGAAACTTTTAAACATGTAGAGGAATTTTCTTTGTCTAACTTTAAAGACCACCTCTGTTAGTTTTGATTGGCCCACACGATCAATGATGTCATACTGGACTAAAGGTATATAATGGGGAGCTTCAAAGTATCGAGTTGAGTTCGTTATCAGAAGGCCAGCATTTTGTCAACTATAATGACCTCCCGCTAACGCAACTAGCTTTTGAGATCTATAATGAAAAATACAAGCAATAAAATTATATTTTGGTGAAACTTGCGTTTGCGTCATTTTCCATATTTTTGTTATTTTGCACACCTTGAGTGAAAGCTAGCAGCTTAATTGGCAACTGCAGCTTTATGAGTGCGCTGGCGTCCAATGCCCATGCTCAAGTGTCTCTGAGGGCATATTTTGCACAGGGAGAGAGGGAGATGAATCTGAAATTGCTCCCTGAGAACTTGGATTGTAGATTTATGTGGTAGTTTGGAACTCTAAGGAATACAGCCACATACAGTGCTTGTAAGTAAAACAATAGCTGTATTAAATTTAAAGTAAGGACTTTCCAAATCTGTTATCTTCATAGACTGGATACTAAGCAATCACTTGGAGCTATACTATACTTCCTTTGAGCCCAGTCTTTGACAAGCTCTACAATTTAATGTACACTACTTTTCCCTCTTGCTTCAAGGTCCATTCAGCCTGTTATAGATACAGTGGCATACCTAGGGTATGTAATAGCTATAAACAACTCAGATATATTGAAAACCAATGTATGTATAAACAACACTTCCAATAGGAGACTGGTGTGGTCATAAGATGTTATAGCAATAAAAATGTACTGCAGAAACTCTGAGAAACCAATATCAATTCTTTATTGCTCAAAAAGAAGGAAAACGCCTCAGAAAAGGCCCTCCCACCTCCACAATAGTGGATCTCAAAGGTGGTTAAGCGGTAACCTCATAGGCAAAACCTTCTTGCAAAAGTGAGCAATTGAATCAAAACTGTGCTTCACATAAATAATGAATTGAAGATAGAAGCAAAAAAACCACTTATCTTAGGGCTGATCGGCACACCGACGGAGGCCAGCGTTTCACCGACAGGCTACATCAGGGTGTGACCCGACCGATCAGTCTGCAAAAAGAAGAACAAACATAGGAACTTGAGCAGTTTCACAATGAGTTTACTTCTTACTACAACAAAGCAAAAACGTACCTAAACAAGAGCGAATACCAACGCTTCAAAAAGTCCAAAATATGGCTCCCCTGGGGCGGCTCCGGGATTTCGGTTTTTAAATCTTCCCGGTTGGACACGTCACCAACCGGAAGTGAATGAAAGGATAACGTGACAGCTGAGAGAAATCTAACAAAAACAATAACAATCTTCTCCACTCCAACTTTATTTTCTTTGTTCTTTTTCTATTTTCTTCCTTCTGGTTTTGATTTAGATGTTGTACTGAAATCTTAAAGTACTAATAAAACGTACTCCAATCCAGTCTCTGGTTTAGCCCAACAGGCTCTTCACTGTTGAGTAAGTGAATCCAAAATTGCTCTGCTCGCAATAAACGAATAGGGCGATTGTTAGTTCCTTCTTCTATATGATCTATGACAAAACAACGCAGATCTTCAAAGGTGTGATTCTGTTCCAAACAATGTACCACCAGGGGAGCTTGTAACTTGTTATTATGCAGGCAACTCTTGTGTTCTGTAATACGCCTTCTAAAAGTTCGTGTAGTTTGTCCTACGTAGATCTTTCAACAAGGGCAAAAAATAATATATACTACGAACATAGTAGAGCAAGACGTAAGATGTTTGAGCCTGTAAATTTTTCTTGTACCAGGATGTACAAAGTGATCAATAAACTCCGCTGTGATAGCACATGTTAGACATTTGCCACACTTAAAATGACCTGTTGGTTCAGTGCTTAAACCTTTAGTTTGAGATGAAACAAAACTAATGTCAGCAGGACTTAGTAATTCCTTCAGATTTTTCTGTCTGGTGAATGCTATGCGAAGATGAGTTTCGGTAGAGACAAAACGACAGAAGACAACATAGCCACATGCATTTTGCAATATTCCCCGAGTGTGAATGATATTACTAAGATTTTGAGGAAACATTGGGATTTTTTGGCAGTACATCCCACATATACCGAAACTCATCTTCGCATAGCATTCACCAGACAGAAAAATCTGAAGGAATTACTAAGTCCTGCTGACATTAGTTTTGTTTCATCTCAAACTAAAGGTTTAAGCACTGAACCAACAGGTCATTTTAAGTGTGGCAAGTGTCTAACATGTGCTATCACAGCGGAGTTTATTGATCACTTTGTACATCATGGTACAAGAAAAATTTACAGGCTCAAACATCTTACGTCTTGCTCTACTATGTTCGTAGTATATATTATTTTTTGCCCTTGTTGAAAGATCTACGTAGGACAAACTACACGAACTTTTAGAAGGCGTATTACAGAACCCAAGAGTTGCCTGCATAATAACAAGTTACAAGCTCCCCTGGTGGTACATTGTTTGGAACAGAATCACACCTTTGAAGATCTGCGTTGTTTTGTCATAGATCATATAGAAGAAGGAACTAACAATCGCCCTATTCATTTATTGCGAGCAGAGCAATTTTGGATTCACTTACTCAACAGTGAAGAGCCTGTTGGGCTAAACCAGAGACTGGATTGGAGTACGTTTTATTAGTACTTTAAGATTTCAGTACAACATCTAAATCAAAACCAGAAGGAAGAAAATAGAAAAAGAACAAAGAAAATAAAGTTGGAGTGGAGAAGATTGTTATTGTTTTTGTTAGATTTCTCTCAGCTGTCACGTTATCCTTTCATTCACTTCCGGTTGGTGACGTGTCCAACCGGGAAGATTTAAAAACCGAAATCCCGGAGCCGCCCCAGGGGAGCCATTTTTTGGACTTTTTGAAGCGTTGGTATTCGCTCTTGTTTAGGTACGTTTTTGCTTTGTTGTAGTAAGAAGTAAACTCATTGTGAAACTGCTCAAGTTCCTATGTTTGTTCTTCTTTTTGCAGACTGATCGGTCGGGTCACACCCTGATGTAGCCTGTCGGTGAAACGCTGGCCTCCGTCGGTGTGCCGATCAGCCCTAAGATAAGTGGTTTTTTTGCTTCTATCTTCAATTCATTATTTATGTGAAGCACAGTTTTGATTCAATTGCTCACTTTTGCAAGAAGGTTTTGCCTATGAGGTTACCGCTTAACCACCTTTGAGATCCACTATTGTGGAGGTGGGAGGGCCTTTTCTGAGGCGTTTTCCTTCTTTTTGAGCAATAAAGAATTGATATTGGTTTCTCAGAGTTTCTGCAGTACGTTTTTATTGCTATAACATCTTATGACCACACCAGTCTCCTATTGGAAGTGTTGTTTATACATACCTAGGGTATGTGACACCTGGGGCTGATCATTTTTTTTACACCCCTCTCCCATATAAAAGGATCGGAGGAGCACCCCCAAGCTGTTCTAAGATCAGAATGCCCCCTGCCCCCGGCCACTTGGTTCAACACTGCCTACGGAAGGGGATTTTGGTCTCCAAAAGTTAGTTAAAAAATGTATTAAAATTAGTCCAATAAAAGATTACCTTATTTCCATTTTCTATTTATAAACATTTATCAATACAGCTACAATGCTACTTTATTTGAAAGCAAAAAAAAATCTTGTTTCTACCTTTTGTCATTTCTGCGTTAATCATCTTCATCACTGTCTTCTTTTCATCCAGTGTCTGTCCTCTCTCTCCTTTCCATGCCATATCTTCCCTCTCTCATTGCCCCTTCCTTACGGTGTCCACCCTCTACCCCTTCCATATGGCATTTTCCCTCTATGATCCTTCCATAAACTGTCTACCTTGTACCCCCTTCTCTCATTTTTATATGATACATTTCCGCTTCAGCCTCTTTCTATTTTCTCACTCTGTTTCCACCTCTTCCCCTATGCTCTGGCATCTCTCTCTTCTCCTTTCCTTCCTTCCTTCTTTCCTTCACAACCCACCCCATGGTCTGACATCTCTGTCTACTTCCCTTCTTTCCTCCATGCCCTGGCATCTCTCTCCTCTCCTCTCCTTCCCTTCCATCTCTTCTTCACCCTCCATGTTCTGATATCTCCTCTCTTTCCTTTCCCTCCCTCTCTCCTTTCTCCCTGGTCTGGCATCTCTGTCTCCGTCCCTCCCCCTCCCCCCATGCCCTGGCATCTCTTCCTTCCCCTCCATGGTCTGGCATCTCCTTTACTTCCTTCTTTTCCCTCCCTCCCTTCCTTCCACATGATCTGGCATCTCCTCTCTCTTCTCTCCCTCTCCCCAATCGGATACAGCATTTCTCTCCCTCCCCTCCTTCTCTCTCTCTCTGTCACACTCCTCCCCCCAGTCAGCAGCACAGTGTTCAGAACTCACTGCTCTTGCTGGTGTCAGGCTTTCCTCTCTGTCCGGTCCCACCTACTTCCTGTTTCTGTGAAGGCAAGACCCAGTAGAGAGGAAAGCCTGATGCCAGCAGAGCAGTGAATTCTGAATGCTGCCACTGCCGGAAGAAGTTGATGCCGACCCTCGCTTGCAGTACTCTCTTATGGGCTGTACCCAGAGCGGACACCCCTCCCCCCCGCCCTTGGTACGCATCTGGTCTCCTTCATTATTGCTTTTGTGCTTCTCACTGTTATGAAGGCAGTTTGTCCTGTTTGTTTTTTGTCCACAGGTTAAACACAGTCACTAATTCACTCCAAGATTTCTGTAGTCTCTTTCTCTGACACAGCTTCACAAGTTTAGTCAGCATTTACTCTACTAACTATGAGGTTCTAAGTAAACTTGTCCTAAGCCTCTGCTTTTTTCAGACACAGGTTAGCAACCTTAGCTGAGAGCCACTTCTCTTCTCCAGGCTCTCCCAAGGCATTGCAGTCAACAGGAACACCCTAAGAAGATTACTTCACTTAGGACCTCCCTGACATGTTCTACCCTAAAAATTTAACTACCTCCCTGCCTGAGTTTCACCCCTCTGATTTAGCAGATTAACGCCACCTGCTGTAAGGTGATTTAACTTCAACACCAGTGAAGAAAGGTTCTTAGAGAACTTACTGCTATACCAGTTAGTCTCTCTCACAGGCCCTTTTACTAAGCTATGCTAAGAAATGTGTTTAGCATGTCTTTATGCAGGCCTGTCCTTCATCCTAAGTCCATTTCTAGCACAGCAGTCAAAAGGGCTTTTTTTTCTATTTGTATATTTATGGCCAAGTACTACTCTTCAAACTAGAACACATACTGTAAGGGCACTTACCAACTCTTATTTAGGAGGTGCTGAGGGCTCCTATGTTATGGGTGTTCTAATCAGTTAGAACAGAGTAACATCAGCACTAGCTGGTTAGCATATCCATGCCTAGGGTTATCAGCTATCTGGAAAAACCCAGCCATGTCTTTTTTTTAGAGGACTGTCTAGGTGCCAGGAGGGATTTCCAAAATCTGGCAGTTTGTCAGGTTTTGGAAGTTCTCGTCTGGAGGCCCTCTGTGCATGCGCAGATGTCTAAGTGATGACATCATACGCACACATGCGCAGAGGCCCTCCAGACCTCAGGAAAGGAGTTTTGTGTGTGGGCGGGGCTGAGGGCAGAGCTGGAGGCCGAATGGGGTGAGAGTGGAGGTGGAACGGGAGGAGCCAGGAGTCCTCTTTCTTTTTTTTTTTAGGAGGAAATCTGGCAACCCTATCCATGCCCATTCTCTGCATACGACACCCCTCCTCCCTTCAAGAAAGCACTGTGCACTTAGCATAAGCAGGTGGCTAAACTAATGCGAAACATGTTAGCATAGCCTGCATTTGGCCATTCTCTGCTGTGTTAGGCTTCCTTTAGCACCTAGCACAGCGGTGTCAGGTCAAAAGCGTGCCGGGACAAAGGCGCGCGCAGACAATTGAGCGCAGCGCGGAGGCGCGTGCCGCAGAAAATTACTGTTTCTACGGCTCTGACGGGTGGAGCGTGGGGGGGAACCCCACACTTAATAGAGATTGTGCCGCGTTGTGGGAGCATTGTGGGGGGTGGGGGGGTTGTAACCCCCTCATTTTACTGAAAACTTCACTTTTTTCCCTGTTTTTAGGGAAAAAGTTAAGTTTACAGTAAAATGTGGAGGGTTACAACCCCCCAAACCCCCCACAATGCCGGCGCGATCTCTATTAAGTAAACTGGAGGGGCTCCCCAACAAAACCCCCTGTCGGAGCCCCTAAAAACTGTAATTTTCTTCGGCGCGCACCTCTGTCTTGCGCTCAATTGTCGGCACGCGCCTTTGTCTTTCGCGGGGTTGTCTATGAACCTAGCACAGCTTACTAAAACATGAGCTCTAGCAATATGTGCAGACTAGAGAATAAGTTGTTAAATGTAATAGCAAAAGAGTTATCATTGTTTCCTTACTTCACCAGATCCCTACAGTATATTGATAAGCAGTCATGCTAACAGTGGTGTCATTGTCTCCATTAGCCGCCTTTGTTCAAGTGCACTGTAGGAGGACACATTTCCTTTTTTAAACAAACTATCTCTTTCTTGAATCATTTCCAGGATAACGTTTAATAGAAATACAAAACGAGTGCAAGGAGGGGAAGCCGTTGTCACTTCTGTGAGCATGAGCTGCTACGACAGCTCCTTGCCTGAATATTTGATCTGGAATCTGGAGACTTGCAATAAACTGATCTCAACAGTTCAATTAGGAAGTCACATGATTACATTGTGCTTAATGGATCATTGTATTATTTCTTTTTAATGTTCCTAAATTATTGCGTAGGGGTTCCAGTTTGGCAATAGCTCCCCAAAAAATTATGATTATGATTATTACTACTATTACTAATTTATAGTTTGCCTATAATGGAAGTCTCTGGGTTCAAAAATGATATTTTCTTATTCTTTGCAAAGCTGCTGCTGGCTGATGATAAAACTTAAAAAAGAAGCACAGTAAACTGAAAGAAGAATTATCTTCATGATTTTGTTAATAAAAAGAAAAAGAAATCAAAAAAGCTCAGATGTATCTTCTTTTCTGAAGGAAGCCCTGTTTTGACACCAAAGATTTAGGATAAATTTTCAGTGACAAGAATTTTAGTGAATAAAGTTCAGTTTCCCTCAAAAGACCTCAAAATCCATTTGGTATGCCTAACTCTGCAATAGCAAAAACCTAAAGTTGCTGAAAAACTTAAATAGAATACCAAAAAGTTGGCAAATTATATGGGGGGGGGGGACATATGGTGAGAGGTGTCTCTCTCCCCCCATACAATTTGCCAACTTTTTGGTATTCTAACTCTACAATAAACATCAGATTCTGATCTTGGTCTTTGTTGTACCTGGTTATGTCATCTTCCGTACCTGAGGACAGCATACAACATATTTTGCTGTTATAGCTACTGTTTCCCCTCTTTTCTCTAGGGCTGTGTAGAGTTTTCCCTGTTCCTGGGTTTGTTTGTTGTTGTTTTTTTTGGGGGGGGACTTTAATTTTCTCTGTCAGTTTTGATGTTTTTATGTCTGTTTGATGTTTTTATGTCTGTTTGATGTTTTTATATTCTGTACAATGCAATAAGAAATGCATTTCTGTTTATATTTCTCCAGTATTGTATTACACACAGAGACTGGTTTTTGAGGTATCTAGTTCAGCTCAGAGAAAGAGAGAGAGAGAGATGACTGTTTGGTATGGGGGAGGAAGAGAGTGGGAATGTGACTGCTGGATGGGAGAAGGGAAAGAGAAATATGACTGCATAGGACCATTGGGGATTGGGGAGGGGGAGGGGTGTGTGAATGTGACTGATGGGCATGAAGGTAGATGAGGAAGCAATGTAAATGAGTGCCTCAATTCATGACAATAGACCATGTCACTTTTTAAATAATGTGTAAAATAATTCACGATCCAGAGATCACATGAATGAAGGGGAGCTAGAAGATGGGTCATTTGTGTGGGGAAACTGGGTAGGGTTACCAGATTTTCTGGGCTTAGCAAGCAGGAAAGTCTAATTTTAAAATGCACTAACTCCGGATTTCAGTGCATCTCAGTAAAAGGGCCTGATTTTCAGCACTAGTCCCTGGATTCTATAAATGGCATTCAAATCCAGGTGCCCCAAACTGCGTGAGATCCTGAGATCTAGGCAAAAATAAATTAGATAACGAGCTATGAGCAATCAATAATTGGCTGTTGGCAATCAGTTTATATTAATTGGCGCTAATTAGGATTTGCATGTGGATCTGACTGCACGATTCTATAAAGATTCCTGCTAAATCCTCTTGCATGTAACCCAAACGGGAGGAGTATGGGCCAGTCAGGGGTGTTCACAAAAGATTTGTGCAATGTTAAAAAACTTCTAGAATCTGGCTCAACTTCCGTGCCAGGATTTACACCAGGGTTCACTAGGCACTGTTCTATAAGATAGGTCAGCCCGGAATTACAGAATGATGCTGAGAGCAGATTTTTCCAAGCACCAGTGCTGGACTCATAATTAAGCTCATAAATCCAGCCTGATTTGAATTAGGGGCATAGATGTTGAAAAGCATCAAAATATATTTTCCAAAGATCATATCCTCATGGATCCATCTTCCTGAGGGATCTGCAGAAATCAGATTAAATGCAGCTGAGCATTTCATATGTACCAAGATAGACACCCTAGCCTTCTTACCCATAGCAGGAGCGAAAAAACAATGCCTGACCCACCCCTTTCCAACTTCATTGATTTGCTAGCAGATAAATATGGTTCCTGAATAAAATATATATCCGCTTTCTGCTTGTTTTCCTCTTAATTGGATGGTTGAGTCCATTGACATTTAATGAAAACAATTTTAAACTCATTGTATCATTTTAATAAAAAAGAACCATCAAAAATAATCCACAAATACCAGATATTATCTTAATTTCCCTTTAACCCCCACATCCAAGATACCAATCTAAACCCCCCTCCCCTTCTCACCCCAAACCCATCCCATTAAGTATGAAAACTTCCAATAAGCCTTCAATTTCGTTATAATGATTTTCAAAATTGTACTATCCACACCCCTCCCATACCCTTATATATCCTCCCCCCTAAGAAAGTAACTCCTGGTCAGCTTGAATGCCTATGGCAGACCCATGATCCTCCCTCCCCCCCCCCCTGTACTAACTCTATCTAGAATAAATGCATGAATATTATAGTAACTTACCATGAACCCTTAAAAAAAATAGAAATAATGTATTACACCCCTACCCTCCTTTAATAATCTTGCTTTGAAAATGAGGAATTCCCGAACTCTATTACCTACAAAAGATACACAATTACTCATATAAAACATACACATAGGGCTCCTTTTACTACGCTGCGTTAGCGTTTTTAGCGCACGCTAAACCCACGCTACATGGCTAGAACTAACGCAAGCTCAATGCTGGCATTAAGGTCTAGCGCGCACGGCAATTTAGCATGCGCTATTCCATGCATTAAAGCCCTAATGCGGTTTAGTAAAAGGAGCCCATAGTATTTGATCAAATATATAAAATCTTTACCATTTCTCATGAACTTAACCTAAAGCTCTCTATATACTTAGAAAATATTCATAAAGTTCCTAAGTAAACTCAAAATCTTTAACTAAAACTGCATTTCATTAAAAGCCAACAGCATTAAGGAAATATTTAACCCTGTCATTATACTACATTCAACAAGAATATAATATCTAATATAGAACAGTCAATATATAACATATATATATACACACACACACATATATAAGACTACAGTATAACCTTTATATTAGCAAGTATTTGATATTGATTTTAATCATGAACTACTTAAATTCAATGAATTAAACCAAGTGTCTTCCATATATCATTTTTCAAAATCTTAAAACAAACCCCCTCTACCCCATAAAGTGCACATTCAGTCATACAAATTGATTACCAGAGTAAATATGTATCTTGGGTAAGAAAAATTTAGGTTCACTGCCATAAGCTTTGTAAAACTAAATATATTAAAAGACTGAAGTGTGCAGGCTTATACCTTTCTTGCAACTTTTGAAATAAAAGATTTATGAAATTGGTTATCTATTTTTGAAAATATTTTTAACACTATAAACACTTAGGTAAAATAAAAATAAACCTAGGCTTCCCCAACGTATCTGCCTTCCTTCAGATCTTATTTATGTCTTCACACCCTCTTACAATAGAGACAATTGCCCGCCCAGTTCTGTTCCTCGAAACCACTTTCCAATTTGCTCTCCTGCCATTTATCTGCCTTCAGTCTCTGTATCCACCTTCAAAGAAAGACCGGCTGAAAACAATACTGAATGTCTTGCAGATCTCACTGCACAGTATTTGCAAGTGGAAGTTCAATAGCACACTGGTCTTCACTCCCTGCCGCCTCCAAATTATTTTGCTTTAGCTCATTTTCCAATCCTTCAACCCAATAGGTCTTATTTTTCCTGGACTTTCACCGAAATCAAAAACTCAGCACTCCATTCAATGTCTTTTCTACGAGATAACTACATCCAGGAGTCTCAGAGTTTAATCCAACCAAGTCAGCAGCAGGAGACTATGACATTATCGCTTATGCAAATGACATCATCGCTCAAAGTGAAAAATGGAAAGTAGTGTTTTTCCTTTCTTTTAAAATTCTCAAAGTTCCACTGCCAACTGCAGTATTTAACAATATTATAAACTTTTTACAAAACTTATATAGTAGTAGAAATTCAAATTAGTTCCTGTCCTTATCTTTCATTATAACACATTACGGTATATGCACCCTCTGTTAATTTAACTCAACATTAAACCATTTGGTCATCCTGTTTCTGAATAAAATCCTTTAAGTCTTTTGGATCTTCATAATTAATAGTCTTATTATTCATAGTTACCCACATAATCGCTGGATAAAAGAGACCATACTTTGCCCCATCTGCTGAAACTGTGGATGCAAAAGGAGGAACTCCTTTCTTACAGCAGCTGTCTTCCTGGCAAAATCAGGCAGGATTGAAATCTTTTTTCCTGCCATTTAAGAGGTCTAATTTGTTTGGCAGCCATCAGGATTTGCATCGCTTGTTGATGCCTTAACATCCTGACTATGATAGGTCTTGGTCTCCCTGTTTACTTGGTCTATATGCTGGCAAGCAGTGAGCCCGCTCTATTTCAAAAGGAGAGGTGAACTTTGAGGGATAAAAACCCAGGTAAGAATTCCTCCAGGTATTGAATAATATTTGTTCCCTCCAATCCCTCACGAAATCCCAAAATAAGAAAATTGTTCCTCCTACTATAATTTTCAGCAGTTTCTAGATCTTTCACCAGTTGTTTAATAAGTTTCCTGTCAGTGGCTGTTTGAGTCATATCATCCTTAAGTGTGGAAACTCTTTCTTCAAGCTGGTCTGTTCTGATAGAGCAAACTGTCAACTTTTGTGACAGATTACTGACTTCAGTTTGGATGGAGTTAAGTCTTTCAGTGTTTCCTTGCAAAATATCTTGTATCTTTTTCATTAATTGGGTATTGAAATCTTCAGTCTCTGCTGGTAAAGGCACTGTAGAAGTTGTTAGAGGATCTGCTTTAAGTCTTTTTGCTCCTGATCCAGTAGTTGCTGAAAAAGCTGTCTCCAATTTGGTTTGGGTTGTTTTTGGGTTGTTTTTTTTAAGTCATGGTATAATCCTTAAGTCAGAGAGTGATTAACCGGAAAAAATGGTTTTTAAAAATCATTGCTGATGACTATTAGAAGAGCATGGATAGGGAGAGCACTGGTCATGCAGCCATTCTCTCAGCAGTCAAGTTCTGGAATCAGGCCAGAATTTTTAGCACACTGGCCACACAGACAACCCAGCTGAGCAGTAGGGGACATTGCAGTAAACTTCATATAAAAAGTCTCAGATATACATCTCACTCATATTGCAGAGTTTGCCCTCTGAAACCCACCCAAAGCTGTATCTGAATGTACACCACAATAATATCCCTTATGCCTGCAGGTGTCACTAATTTGTAGCTACAGTAGGTTTGGGGTGGGTTTTGGAAGGCTCACATGTTCCATAAAAGTATTCTAGTTATAGTGGGAAATAGATCTGGGTTCCCATCACTATACTCCACTGCACTGACCTCTAGGCTACTCCATCAACCTTCTTGCTGCTCTATTAGGACTGGTCATAACATCTAAAGATGTCGTACAGGCTAGTATATACTATTTCATTCACATATTTGAGGGGTGTGTGTGAAAGGGGAGTCATGCCTTCATCCCTAGGGTGGTCTGGGCAGTATGGGCACCTATTTTTTGGCACTTATTCATTATTGAAACAGGTCTAGCCTCTAACATCCAAATTGTGCCCTGGACATTTTCTATAATGTTTCTTTATTTCAGAAAAATGTCCAAATCATAAGCCTGCCCTTGTTCCACCTAAACCATGTCTCTAGCACACCCTCTTGAGATTTAGATGCACTGCAGATGAACAACATAGGAAACAGTCTATAAAACATGTTTAGAAAATAGTGATTTGGAAGGTTTGGTGAGAAAAATGTCAATCTTCCCCTTTATGCTACTTTTTGGACATTTTTTTTTTTTTTTAAATGAGCCCTTAAGCCCAGCAACATCAGACTGCAGGTTGGTGACCCATTTCTACAAGGTTGTTTGAATAACGCTGCTTTTGAGGTGGCTCTCAAGCAGCATGTTTCATTTACCACCAGAGTGAAAAACCTGTGCTAGTAAGATACTGTAAGTTTGGTAATTGGGAAAGATGGGGGGGAGAGAGGTAGGATTAGAAGAACTCAGAAGATGGGGATCTCTGATTAATGAAATGTAGTGATTGGTTTCATCAGTCAAAAGTTTTGCAGAGAAGGAACTTGATGCTGCTTTTTTGAGGGGCTTCAAGGACAATTTTTAGGGAGCACCTGTGAGGGTGATGCATTTTGAACCACCCTCCCATCCCTTGTGTTTGGATTCAAGTGAGGTGGTTGATATTGATACCTGCGGTGGGGCATGTTGCAATGGTCATGTGGGAGGCCAGTTTCTATAGCTTGGGTTCACTGGGGCGTTTTGGGGCAAATAGATAATTGAAAATGAGTAAAGGGGAAGGGATTCATGTGCAATATTGTCATGAATCCTAGAGTATTGGCAAGTTCAGTAGGACTACAAGCCTTGCCTGGGGAGGGACAGGATAAGTTGCTGCAAGAGTAGGAATGGAATAGTGGTTAGGTCATTACTATCTAACCTCTAGGTTTGTTTGGTTATGAATATATAACTTTTTGTGAACTTTTTTGAAATGTGTTAAGAGAGGAATAGTTTGATGAAGGGTAGTTATTTGCTAAATTTAATAAAGCTGAGGCTGGTAGTTTGCCATATGAAAAATGTCTTGAGAGTTTTCCGAATTGTTTGCATTTAATTGTTAAAGTGAGGCAGGGAGTGAGAATGTCAAAGTTATGAAGTGGCTTGTTTAATTGTTTAATGAAGATGCAGTAGGTTCCTGCCAAAAACTGGCTGTTTACCATTTATGGGGATTTGGGAAAAAGGGATGGCTTTGTGAATGCCAATGTTATGTTTTTCTCAGGAACTATAATGGATAAATATACATACGTATGATTATGTAAATGATTCAGAGAGATGATTAAATTGGAGCTGGAAGCTTTCGCCTCTTTAACCTTGATTTGTTTCTGCATGTTTAAATATGGTCTTCTATAAAAGAAGGGAAAGGAATCTCTGTAAAGTGATCTGACATGTCAAAAAATTAGACCACATAGGTCAGGGTAGGCAATTCTGGTCCTCGAGAGCCGGAGCCTGGTCAGGTTTTCAGGATATCCACAATGAATATGTATGAGATGGAGTTGCATGCACTGCCTCCTTGAGATGCAAATCTATCTCGTGCATATGTATTGTGAATATACTGAAAACCTAACCTGGCTCTGACTCTCGAGGACCGGAATTGCCTACCGCTGACATAGGTCATTTATATAATAGGAAGGATAAAGATATATTTTATATCTCTAAAACAGATCATCCTCAAATGCTTCTCACTGTCACATGTGTGGTATACCTTCCTCAAACTTTTAAAACTATTTCACCACTCACACCTTTTTTTTTTGTTCAGATATGCTTCTTTTTTTTATAAATAACTGGAAATCAAGGCTAACTTTCTAACCTAAAATCTGTTGAATAGACTTTTCTGACATTGAACAATGAAACAACATTTTTTTGTGGTAAAATTAAAAAATCTGGTTCAAAAGAAACCAGTAAAGGTTTGGGTGGTAACAAATGTAAAAAATGCAAACTTTAAGAACTACTAAGACCCTTTCCTCAGGCAGTGAGTCATTAGGCTCTGAAATTCAAATATTTCCACACTCCTACACACTCATATTCACAGACTGTCAAATCCCAATGCTTACTCATATTCACAGTTTCTCATATGCTTACAAACTTCTAATCAGATATTTCACCTTACTGTTGTTCATTTATAGGAAAAAAAAAGCTGGAAATAGAAAGAAGAGAGGTAGGTCTTCATTTATAGGAAGGAAATGCATGAACATAAGCAAAGATAATCAGTTAGGACTTTGGCTAAGGGTACTCCCCTCTTAGAAAGTAAAATAAAAGACATGGAAAATGTAATCAAATATAATAGTTAACATTTTATGAATTTTCCCACATGCAAGTTGATTATGGCTGAAGAAATATTGACAAGATATATGATAGAAATTTTGAGCATAAATTTCTCCTCCCTGTGTAATTCTTTTAGTTTATTTTATTCCTAAACATCATATTGAGCAGGCGTAGGGACTGGATTAATTGGAAATAAATAATTTAACTATGGGGCCCATTTACTAAGCTGCATTGGGTGCTGTGACCCTTTGAGGTGTCAGCACAGCAAGGAGGTACGGAGTGAGATGTTCTAGCGTAGAACCAAGATAGGCAGAAGTAGGAACAGGTAGTTAGTTGCCTGTGGGAGCTTAAATTTCCTGGTTGACAGTTGGGGAAGGGAAAATAAGTTGCTGATCCTCTCTGTAAACTGAAACCTAGGAGATCATGAGGGTGGGAATATATGATAATCAAGCCAAGATTGCTTGTCAGTCAAGCTAATGAAGCACAATGAAATATTAACCCACCATAGTCCTTAAAAATAATTTAAAAAAAGGCAAAATAGAAATATGTTTGGGTAAACTACATGTCCCAGAATGCCCTGGACTTTGCAGCTCTGAGCTGGAGAACTTAGAAACAAAACAAACAAAATAAAACACCCTCCCACCTGTGAAAAATTCCAGGAAGAGCTTGGGAAACTGGAAAACTGAGCATACAAATGGCAAATGATAAATAAGATCACTACTCACTATTTTATAGACTTCTATCATATCTTCCCTGAAACATCTCTTCTCCAAGCTGAAAAGCCCTAGCCTAAAAACCCTTCTTCATAGAAACATCATCCCATCCCCTTATCATTTTGTTTCCATTGTCTGTATCTTTTTTTTTCTAATTCCACTATGGTGCTCATTTTAAAAAAAGAACGATGTCCAAAAAAACAGCATAAAGTTGCACTTGGATGTCTTACTGGACAAGACGTCCAAGTACTGATTTTTAAAAACCAACTCTAGACATCTTGCTAGTCTCTTTTGTAGCAGTGCATCCAAAGTTCAAGGGACCATGTTGGAGGTGTGTTAGGGATGGGCTTAGCGTGCACTTAGCACTTGAACATCTTGTAGCCATAATCAAACATCTACTAAGACAGCCAGGATGTCATTTAAATGTTCGGAGCTGGACCTATTTTAAAAGCAAATAAGGGCCAAAAAAGTACTCAGACTGACCAGATGATCACTGGAGGGTTGAAGGCATGACCCAAACTCCGCCAGTTGTTGCTGCCCCCCCTCCCCAATAATCTGAATTAAACAATATATACTTATCTCTATAATAGCAACACAAGCTCTGCTGGGATGTATAGTCTAATATAAATGCTAACTCCTCCTATATACAAATGGATTGTTTTGGACATGTTTTATCTGGGCATCCTATTTTTCAAAAATAGCCAAAAAAGATAGATGTCTTGCTAGACCAAGAAGTCTTCATCAAATATACACAAATAGGGACAATAAGTCAAGTGATTTAGAGAATATCTTAGGTGCAGAAAGAAAATCACTCTTAATAGTATTTATGAATGTACTGTATCAACGATACGTGAACTGTTGGTAAATTTTATGGTCTGCCTCACTGCCCAATCATCGCATATTCAAAAAGGAATTTGAATGTATGAATTTGTAAAGTCATGTGCCACTTGGGCTATACTTGTTTACTTGTGTACGCCTATAATTTAAATATGAACAGCAAATTTATATTATAGCTTGCAGGTTCCGACGTGCCACGTTTTGTTCCTGCTTCAGGGAACCAACGATGATTTACAAAAAATTTCTAATGACGGGCGTGATTGGCTCAAAAGATAGAATATGTCTCACAAATTTAGCGAAAAATAATTTGCAAAGCTTCCTCCTGATGTTTTTCGCTAAATATGTGAGACATATTCTATCTTTTGAGCCAATCACGCCCGTCATTAGAAATCATCGTTGGTTCCCTGAAGCAGGAACAATACGTGGCACGTCGGAACCTGCAAGCTATAAGATAAATTTGCTGTTCATATTTAAATTATAGGCGTAAACAAGTTTAGCCCACGTGGCACATGATTTTACAAATTCATACATTCAAATTCCTTTTCAATTCCTTTTTGAATATGCGATGATTGGGCGGTGAGGCAGTAGGGTCGGGGCTCTCCCCAGTTATTGCCTCCATGATTCTGACCATAACATTTACCAACAGTTCACGTATCGTTAATACAGTACATTCATAAATACTATTAAGAGTGATTTTCTTTCTGCACCTAAGACCAAGAAGTCTAGCATGTCATTTTCAGAAAGAAAAAAAAAAGATAGACGTCTTGTATTTTTGAAAATGGATATTTTCTTTTCATTTTTGGACATCTTTCTCAAATCTTACATGTCCTATTAAAAATATCTATCTTTTTTTGAGATATGGTGACCAAAATTGCACATAGTATTTGCAGTATTAGCAAAGGCGTTTATCAAATTTTCATCTTTGTTTTCCATTCATTTTCTAATAAATCCTAACCAGTGGCGTAGCGAGAGTAAGAGGTGCCCGGGACAGTGGCGCCCCCTCTCCCCCCGCCACACTCGTTCGCTCCCTTCTCTCCATACCTCTTTAAGTCTTCACCAGCACACAAGATTCTCTGGCTTGCTGCTTGCGACGGCATGTGCTATCTCTCTGATGTTGCTTCCTGGCCCAGCAACCAGGAAATGATTTCAGAACGGAGCCAGGCCAGCACGAGCAGTACGCTGGAGAATTTGCTTATGGTGGTGAAGATTTAAAGAGGTATGGGGGGAAGGGAGGGTGTGAGCATGGAGTTGGGAGGATGGAAAAGTGATGGTACCCGGGGTAGTCTGCCCCCCCCTCCCCTCCTTACTGCCCCACTGTTCTTAAAATTCTATTTGCTTTCTTAGTTGCCGCTTCACACTCAGTAGGGGATACCAATGTATCATCAACAATGAAACCTAAATCCTTTCCTATAATTGTTCCCCCTCTAGTTGATTCCTGAAGCAGCCCTTGATTTTTATCTAGGAACTTTTCCTCCATAGCATACCCTGGTGTTACAGTTATTCAGTCAATATTAGGGTAATTGAAATCCCCCATTATTATTGTGTTACCCAGTTTTGCTAGCCTCCCTAATTTATGATAACATTTCTGCATCTTTCTGTTTATCCTAGGCTAGGTGAACAGTTGTACATTTCTTTTTTTTTCTTTTTTTTTAATTTCTTTATTGATATTTTGAACTTGACAATGTATACATTTGAAAAATCGAAAAAAAAAAAACCTATATGAAAATACACTATTAACATCAGAAATATTACAATAAAAATTTTAAATCCCTTCTTAACCTATAACAGTAATGATATTATATTATACTCATCAATATTATAGAATATTATGAAATTTATACCTCTAAATAAATAATACACCCTCCACCCACCCTGGATGTGCAAAGGAATCTAACATAAAGAAAAAGGAATCACTTTAATTATAATGTGACAAAATTAGTTAAAGGATTTAACAAACCCTAAACGCTCTGCCATAATCTTTTCATATTTATATGTTGCACATACAGTTGCCCCCCAAAAACTAAAATTAATCCTATCATGATTTTTCCAATTAGATGTGATCATTTGAACCCCTATTCCTGATAAGATCATGAAAAGGCGACTATTATTTCTATCCAAAGTGGGTTTATCATGCAGAATCGTTCCAAAAATTATCATTTTCTCCTGATATTCTCGTGGGTCCTTTGGGAATAACAATTCCTGCAGATATAAGGGCTATTTTTATGATGTACAATTGGGTTCAGGACTCGCCACACAATATAAAGGGTTTATAGTGAGATGTGAAGTTCATTATAGTGCCCCACTGCTCTGCTGGGATATCTATGTAACCAATCTACTATAAATGTTGGCGCCTCTTACATCCCAATGGCCTGTTTCTATGTTTTTCTTTTGGATGTGTGTGTGTATATGTACATTATACGTATACTGTATATATATGTGTATATGCATATAAATTTGTGAGGCAAGATCTACCATTTTACCCGGCACCGAAGTAAGGCTTACCGGTCTGTAATTTCCCGGATCTTCCCTGGAGCCCTTTTAAAAAATCGATGTAACATCAGCCACCCTCCTACAGACGATTTTAGTGATAGCAGGTCAGCAATTTCATTATTGAGTTCTTCTAATACCCTGGGATATATACCATCCAGTCCTGGTGATTTATCACTTTTTAATTTGTTGATTTGGCTCAGTACATTTTCCAGATTCACCAAAATTTCATTCAGTTCCTCTGCATCATCACCCTTGAAAACCATTTCCGGTATATATGTGTTTGTGTGTGTGTGTGTGTGTGTATATATATATGTATATATATATATGTATATGTGTGTGTGTGTGTGTACTGTATATATGACATTTTGCAGTTTGGAACATGGGCACAGTTTGGGAACATGGGCACATTTTGCACTTGAGTTTGGACATTTTGTGGAAGATGCACAAAACTCTGATTTGGACATCATATTGAAAATGGCCTTCCACACCTATGCAATGCATGGGTTTATTTTTGCATTGTTCACCTAATATACTGCATCTCTTGCTATTCCATCTGCAGTTCTTTAAAGACGCCAGCAATAGCATAACAAACTAGTACTTCAAGTCTTTGATGCTAAGATTCAGCTGTAATTTGGATTTGTGGAATATCTAGCTCAACATGAACATTAACCAAACACACACACAAAAAAAGGGGGTGGGGGTGTTCAGATATGTTGGTCATAAAAACTTCTGCTTACTGGCTCATGAGTATAATTTTCTTCATACTACTGGATGAGGTAGTCTGCTTCTGTAGAACATTCTTGCATCAGTTCAAACCCAAACTAGTGTAATTTCAATCAGTAGAAATGCCGGGGTTGTAAACTGCCAAATTTTGATTATGAAATCATCTTTAGTTCATATTTATTCAAAAGTTGAAGACCTCTATCTTTCTGTAGATGCTTTCTGCCACCCAAAAAAAACCAACCTTTTTTTTCTGGAACTTCTTCCACAGCTTTTATTGCCACCTGTTAAAAACTATAAATATAAATTTTCAAAGTGGTGAAATCAAATCAGATCTATAAATAATGTTTTATAACATTCAAGGGACTTATGCATTATGAAACTATGAGCAAGCAAAAGGATTTGATTTCAGTCATCGGGGCCAGCTGGGGTGTGAACGGAATACAAACTGTTAGGAAAGTATCATCCAGAATTGTTTAGCTATTGACTATAGTCAACCGTTTTATAGAGAACGACTTCATTGGATCCATCATCTGAAATTTTACCAAGAAAATTATCTCTGTAAAAAAAAAAAGTGTGTAAACTCTAGAGGAACAGTCAAATCTTCCAAAGTTTATGGTTTTGTAAGGTCTTCTTTGCAGACTTGTTTGGCTATTTGATTGAGAGATGCTGTGTTTGGAAGATAAATCTATGTATACTGCAGGATCCATGACTGCAAATGCTTGGACAATTTGTGCATGTTTGTCACTGCTGTCTGTGATACTTTGTTTCAAGTTTCAAGATTATTAAATTTTAATATACCGACCATCAAACCAATATCTGGCCGGTTTACATTAAATATAAAAAAATTAAAGAAAAAGAAATTGAAATAGTAAATATTTAAAAG
Organism: Geotrypetes seraphini; assembly: GCF_902459505.1. Lineage (NCBI taxonomy): Eukaryota > Metazoa > Chordata > Amphibia > Gymnophiona > Dermophiidae > Geotrypetes > Geotrypetes seraphini. The sequence goes on along the minus strand of NC_047085.1, from coordinate 242,064,489 downwards.
TGCATATAGTGAACATTAAAGACATTGACAAGACGAACTTGACAGTGAGGATAAAAGGGAATGGGAGGGTAAAGTTACATTGTAGAGAGAAAAGGGAGAAAGGGGAATTTGGAATAAAACACATTGGGTGGGGAAGGTTCTTTAAGAGAGAAATAGGATTTAAAAAAGAAAAAAAAATTAAAGGTAGAAAGTAATGTGAATGAAATAAGAGCGAGGAGTAGAGTCTAAACAGAAGAGAATGCGTCGCGAAATAAAAAAGTCTTCAGGCTTTTCTTAAATTTATCTAGATGTTGTTCGTCTCGAAGAGGTTGTGGTAGAGAATTCCACAAAGTTGGAGCAGATACAGCAAAATTGATTTTCCGTGTATAATAGAATTATTTTATGGAGGGAATTAATAGGAGTTTTTGATTTGTTGATCTCAAGGTTGCTTTTACTTGGATAACTTCTGGTTAATTCAGAGAGGCACACTGCTTTGGATGGTCTGCAAACTTTTACAGATGCTTGCTATCGACAATGATTATTACTCTTGGCCAGCGGCATACCTAGCATATGTGACACCTGGGGCCAATCATTTTTTGACACCCCCCCAACTGTATGAAAAACATGATTTTTAGTAACAATCCAAACATCACACAAGAGTGTACCTAGGAAAAGGCAGCATCTTACTTACTGCAGTGAACAGTACAACATCAATATACCCATTGTAAAACTAAACAAGCTAGGCTAGTACAGATCAATTCTGCAGTCAATCCTAACAGAAATCCATGTCTTTCAAACACACAGAACACAGAAAACACCTTTGCCGAGTATGGGATATGCAATCACAAACTAACCCCTCCCTCTTTTACAAAACTGTAGTGTGGTTTTTAGCCACGGTGGTAACAGCTCAGACGCTCTTAGAATTCAGAGCATCAGAGCTGCTACCACCATGGCTGGCGCTAAGAAAACACTTCACGATTTTGTAAAAAGGGGGATAAAATATAAATACATAGACAAAGGTTAAATTGAACCAGCAAGAAGCTGGACTCTACATACAATGCAACACCACAGAAACAGTGACACATGTCTCCTAAAGCAATAAATAAATAAATATAATTTTTTTTTTTCTGCCTTTTGTCTTCTCTGGTTTCTGCTTTCCTCATCTTCTTGTTATTCTCTTCTTTCCATCCACTGTCTGCTGTCTCTCTACCCCTATAAAGCATCTTCTCTCCTTCTATGCCCCTTCCAGAAACTGTATGCCTCCCCCTTCCATCTCTCCTTTCACCCCCATTGGTCTGGCATCTCTCTCCTCTCCTTCCCTCTCCCACACCTCTCCTCCGCAATCCCTTTCCCTTTTCCCCCTCATTTTCCTTTTCAATTTATTTTCTGCATCTGTCTAGATTACATTCTTTACTACCTATCATCATTTTCCTTTTTACTGTCTACCTACAGCTTGCCACCTCTTTCCCTCACCCCTCCAATATTTCACTAACTCAATCCTTCCCCTCCCCCCCCATGTGCCCTCCTTTTATTTATCCCCTCCTTCCTTCATGTGCCCTCTTTCTCTACCCCTTCCATCTGGTACCATTTCCTCTCTCTATCCACTTCCATCCAGTGTCTGCTCCCCTCTTTCTCTCCTCTCCATTTCCTTCCTGCATTTGCTCCCTTATCTATTCCATCTGCACTTCCATCCAGCATAGGCTTCCCCTCTACCCTTCCCACTACCATCCAATGTCTGCCCTTTCTCTCTCCATCTACCCCTCTTCAATTAGCATCTCTCCCTTCCCCCCCATTTCCATCAGCATCTGCCACCTTTCTTTCCCTCCAATCTAATTCCATCCAGTATCCTTCCCTCTTATGTCTCTCTCCCCTTTTCCTGCACACCAATTTCATCAGTACCACCCTTCCATACCACCCTGTGCCCTTTCTCTCCCTCTACCACTCTTCCATATCATGAGTCCTGCTCTTTTCTCTCCCTTCATGCAGCAAGATCCAGTGATGACTTTAGTTGCTGACTGCCGGTCCACCCCACACCGATGTACTTGCTCTGGAGCAGAGACAGCCGCGTGAGGTGCAGGATTGTCCTGCGATGACTACGTCTGCCAGCTCTGCTCCGGAAGAAGTAAGTTACATTGGAGGGGGTAGACCCAGCAGACACAGGGCGTTGCAGCAAGGTTCCGCGATGACTGCATCTGCCGGGCCCATCTCCTCTGACGTAACTTACTTCTTCCAGAGCAGAGCCAGCACATGCAGTCATCATGGGACCTTTCTGCACCTCAGCTCAGCTGCCGACTCTGTTCCAGAGCAAGTACATTGGAGGGGGGTGCATCGGCAGTTGAGCTGAGGTGTAGGTCCTGTTGCACAGTAGAACAGAACGTTCCGGACCTGGCCGGCTGTGCACCCCCCCTAGGATGTGCATCTGGGGCGGTCCACCCCTGCCCCCCCCCCTTGGTACACCACTGCTCTTGACATACTGCAATCTTTATCTTCAAATCTCCATTAGTAATCAGTTTCTCCTCTAGTCTTTGTCTATGTTGTACACACATATAGCAGGTAACTTCTGTCAACTTCCTTCTCTTTACTCTTTTTAGATTTTACAAAATCATAAAACTCAGGGCTCCTTTTACTAAGGTGCGCTAGCGTTTTTAGCATGCGCAAACCCCACGCTACATGGAAAATACTAATGCAAGCTCTATGGAGGTGTTAGCGTCTAGCGCACCTTGATAAAAGGAGCCCTCAATTTCTTCAGTTTACAATAATCTGCAAGAAATGACACATTATATCAATTATCACAATACTTTTGCTCTTACTTTTATTTATTTAGTTTTTTTAATCTTGGTTGCAGCTTATAGTGCCATATGACTTAAATGCATATCTTTCAAGTCATGTTTGCTCAACAATTTTAAATATAAAAAGACCATTTTGATGTAGCCCTACCAAATACCATTCTCCCACAGATGAAAAATTTCATAGTATATCTTTTCTTTCTCATATTATTTGTTTTTAATGCACTTCACAACAACTTCATAGCAGTTTACACATGTGTATCTAACTTTTGACTACTTGTCCTTTAGATAAGTTAACACTCAGATGGAAAGAAAACCAATAATCTTGCAAATCTTGATAGATGAAAAAGGGAATCACTTTCTGCTGCTTCAGACCATGGAAATTGTCATTATGTCAGACCTCGATTTGGAACTGACAAAAAAAAAAAAAAAAAAAGCACGTCGTATCCCTTCTCATTTAATTCCTGTTGCTAAGAATCCGAGGATCATCATCACTAAACTTTTGAAATATCTAAACACCCTTCAAATATTGATGATTCCAAAAAGGAAATCTCTGCTGATGTGTCAGACCTTGTCAAAAGTACAGTAGTGAAATGGACAACTTTTTTGCTACTGTGGCAGGATCTGAGATATGTGGGCTAGATTCAGGTTGATATATCTGGAAACAATAAAGATTACCTAAAATAATTTCTGGAGTGGTAGGATGATGTGAGGAGTTGATATGTAGAAGGGGTGGGAGAGGGACAGTATGGGGGATTGAGAAGGGTGAATGTTGGCTGCTAGGTTTAGCTGACTTGGTATGTGAGCATGTTTGCTAGTGCCCGATTCAGGAAAAAAAAATTTGTTTTTCGATTTGATATTCCTGCCCAGTTGGGGTGTTTTTTTGTGTTTTTTTTCAAACATCCTGGTGGGTTTATTTTATAGCCTCTTCACCCACCCCACCCCTTTTGCCCTCTACTACCCACACTGGTACTATGGTGTATACAAAATAAAAAAACTAAAAATAATTCCTCTCTCTGTTAAATCCTAGCTCACGTTCGCAGTCTAATACTAGCTCTGACAGGATACACATTTCAAATCTGACATATTGTAATCACAAAACAGAAAATAAAATTATTTTTTCTAACTTTTGTTGTCTGGTCATTATTCAAACCATGTTAGCCCATACTCTACGACAAATGCCTTCTGATAACTCCTGCCCATTTGTTGTTTTCTTTTTTCTCCATGTTAACCATCCATCTTCCATCTCTGTCCTCCCCTTCCGTTTCCCTTCTCTACCCCGGAGGTCTGGCATATTTCCTTTTTTCATCTCCATCTCCACAGCTGCAGCGATGGATCCCACTATCCCCAGATCCACCATCTCTCCTTTTCTCAACTACCCGTTCATCCAGCATCTTTCCCTCCTTCCCCATCACCCCAGGGTCCATCAGCTCTCCCTTTCTCTTCTGAACTACCCTCCTATTCAGTATCTCTATCCATACCCCCCAAAACCATATCTTGTGTCCAACTTCTCTCCCTTTCTGTTCCTTCCCTCCATAAATCCCATTGTCCACCATATCTCTCCCTATCCTTTTTTTAGACCCATTATTTATTTCCCCCATCTCTCCCCCCAGTCCAGCATATGCCTATCTCTTCCCCCCCCTTCCCTCCCTCCATTCCTCCCTCCGTGTACTTCTACACCAGGGCCTCCTCACCCCCTGAAGGCCTGAATGTTCCCCCCTTCTTTGTAGCATCTTCCGGCTTCCCCCCTGGCCTCCCGGTCTCACTTTCAGCTAATTAGAGCAGTCTGCAGAGGATCACCAGTGCTGTAGCAATCCTAGCAGGCTGCCATTGGCCTCCGTAGCACATTCCCTCTGCCGTGGTCCTGCCCCTCCTCTGACATCAGGGGCAGGATTACAGAAGAGGGGAGGTGCTGCGGAGGACGATGGCAGCCTGCTAGAATCGCTACAGCACCATTGATCTGCAGTCTGCCCTAATTAACTGAAGGTGAGACTGGGAGGCCAGGGGAGAAGCCTTAGGATGCTACAAAGAGCACCTATGCACTGCAGCACTTCCCTACTGAACCCCCCTCCCTTGTCCTCTAAAGCAGGAGCAGTAGCAGCCAGTGGATGGCCAGCAAGAGGCAGCACTGCCGCTCATGCTTTAGGAGACCTGAACAAATCAGTGAGCCTGATTTTTTTTTTTTTTTTTTAATCGATTCAAATTGAATCACCAAAGTGAATCGATTTGAATCAGTGAATTGGGCAGTACTACTGTTTGCTAGGTTTGTATTTAGGATCCTGTATAATTCAGCTGGGTGGGCAGCCTACCACCTGGGAGGGTGTGGGGAACTGAAGGGTTTTTAAAAGAAAAAAATGGGGTGGAGATGAAGCTAAGGAAAAGGGGAAATTGTGATAGTAGGAGACTTAAACTTGGGTTAAGTAGGACTGGAATCTATGGCATTGTAAAGAGGTAAAGAATGGATATGGAAATGAGCGATTGTTCTTAGGATGTTTTGGTAGTTTTGTATGCATTTGGGTATAGTGGCACCCGGGGCATTAGTGCCCCTTCCCTCTTCTCTGCCTCCCCCCTTCTCCTCCTCGTACCTCTTCAATTTTCCTGGCGTGAACAGCATCACAAACTTGCTGCCCTTGTTGTGTTGGCTCTCCCTCTGACATCACTTCCTAGGTGCCCCATCTGAAAATGACATCACAGGGAGTTGATACTGACTTGGGCAGAAAATTTGTGATGCTGCTTGTGCTGGGAAAATTAAAGAGGTATGAGGGAAGAGACAAACGCACACAGCAGGGGGTTGGGGGGGTTGGGAAGGAGCTGGGCACAGAGAGGAGGATGGGTGCCAGCGCCCCCACCAAGACAGCGCCCGAGGCATACCGCCCCCTTACTATGCCACTGTTTGAGTTCTGTGAGGGAGCTGGGGAGGCTGTGAGGACATTTTTGTGAGAAACCTTTTGGGTATGAGGACAAATTTTGTGCATACTTATTGGCAATGAAAGAAATTAGCATTTGTAGGGTTGTGGACTAGATATCTGATAACACCATGTAACAAAATTGTATTTTTCTTTTGTTCCTGGTTAGTAAGTTGTCTGTCTTAATTGCCTATGCCACAAAAGTATAGAAAATGGCTGTCATTCCCCTCAAACATTGCTTTTGTGACCAGGACATTGATATTTTGAAATTGTACCTTTTTTTTTTTTGCAGAACATTCCATAAAACACTGCCAAAAAAGTCTGGAAGGTAAGACAATTTTTGTTTCTCACTAGGATGGCGGAATTTTCTGCTATAAAATTTCTTACAGTGTTTAAATTTTTTATATGTTAAAATTTTCAATGTTGTTTGAAAATATATTGTATTTGAAAATCTCATACACATTAGTCAGAGGTGAAATAAATTTATTGTTTTCATTACCACAATTTAATTTTGCTGTTTTACAGGATGGTACAGAGGGGAAAATAGAGCCATGAAATTTGCTATCCCAAAAATTTGGTAGGAACCCATTGATCATTCAAGCAACTACTACTTCTACATGCTGGAATCTTCCAAATGTTGAACTGGCAAGCATGCATCTGCAATTACATATCCAGACATTCCTTAAGGGTGCTGATGTCGTAGCTTTAACCACTGCACCACACTCTCCCCTTCAGCATGTTGGATGAAAATGTGCAAGTCACAGATTAGAGGACGTGTCACCAAGCTTTTTCCACCTTCCACCAGTCTATTTGAGGCAATTAGAATCACCATTGGAGTGGTGTCTCTTCATTGACAGTTCATCCAGGAGCATCAAAACTGGTTTTGATTCGGAGGCAGTCAGGGTTTCTTGGAGGGGGATAATTTAACAAATAACAAGTACCCATCTCTTCCATTGACTCATTCAGTGCTCCTCAAAGAGGATTACAACAGTATCAAGACCTTACTAGGTGCTTTTAAGTATGATGAGCACAGCTGGGAGGTCATTGGAGACTTCAAAATGGTGGCATTCTTAATGGTGGCATACCTAATGGGTCTCCAAGGCAATTTTACCAAGTTATCTCTGCTATCTCTGTCTTTGGGACAACAGGAACACAAAGGCGCACTACCAAAGCTAGGACTGGCCACAACGGACTGAGATCTCTGTGAAGAGAAACAAAATCAAATGGGAAGGTGCTTATGCCACCACTGCACATCAAATTGGGCCTAATGAAATCATTTGTCAGAGCACTAGATAAGGAGTCTGCAGCCTTCAAATACCTTCAAGACATCTTCCCTAATCTGTATGAAGCAAAGGTCAAAGCTGGTGTAGTCATTGAACCACAGATAAAGAAGATCCTGGAGTGCAAGGAATTTCCCAAGAAGCTAACTAGGAAAGAGAAAGCAGCTAGGAACAGCTTTGTCACAGTGGTTTGGGGCTTCCTAGGCAATCGCGAGGCTGAAAACTATGTGGAGTTGGTTGAGAATCTGGTGAAGAATTGCAATAAAATGGTCTATAGGATGTCTCTCAAAGTTCATCATGCTCATCTTGAGACATTCAAGGAAAACATGGGCGCATAGTCAGAGGAGCAAGGTGAGTGCATCCACCAGGATATACTAAACTTTGAATGCTGCTACCAAGGACAATATAATGAGAATATAATGAGAGACTACATCTGGGGCTGATTCATGAAAATGACTTAGAATATAATTGCAAATCTCAAAACTACTCACTTATAATCTTCTGTACAGTCAACTCCACCTAAGTGCATGTCGGTTAAGCGCACGCTTCGGTAATCCATACCCTACCACCACGGTCCCATTTTTTTTTTTTAACATCAAAGTCAATGGATGCAAACTCCGGATATTTGCAATTCAGATAAGCACACAATTTGCTTATGCGCACTGATGTCACAGGTCCAACCTCTATTCTTTCACGTTACGTTCACTCCGGTTAAATGCAATCGCGTTCTGACTGGGAATGGCTAGGCTTCACAAAGCAGCTTAAGCGCTGGGACAGCTGGGAAAGTGAGTGCTCCACTTCCACTAAAGCTGTAGGGCTTAGCTTTCCTGTACTTTAGGCTCCAACAGCTCATGTGCCATATTTAAACTGAGCCGGCCTAGCTACATCCTCCCCCTACCCCCCCCCCCCCAGTCCTAGTAAGCGCACATTCCGTTTAAATGCACGTGGTGACCCAGTCTGAAGGGCATGCACTTAAGCGAAGTTGACTGTAGTTATCTTTGCATAACTATAATATAAACATATGTTAATTAGAAACATGTTGCTTTTATATGACTTTATAAGAACAAAAAGATGAAAATTTGGTATTTTCATGTTTTAAATAAATTGCAAAATGTGAGTATCCTGGTCACAAATGCAAAGTTTTATGGAAATAACAAGACATTTTTCTATACTTTTTAGGCATGGGCAATTAGGAAAGTATACTTACTGCCCAGGAATAAAAATTATATTACATAGTGTAAGTAGGCTCATGGTCAAAATTACCTGAGGGTGGTTGTGGTGATATGAACCTGAGAGGATCCAGCTAAGTTGAATTGTGTCTTAGCGGTTTGATATTTCATTGTGACTTTTTCATTTACATTGTTTTTGACTATTTTTGATTGATTGGTTTTTATTTTTGATTGACTTTCTGGGGATTTAAAGCATCTCATATCTCCTTTCTCATCCCGATTTGAATGCACACCTGCACTTTATATTTACACATTTATTTATTTGCATTAGAAAATTGTTTTGAATAAGGGAAAAGATGATATACGGGGCAGGGTTTATTTAGACCTCTTGTCTGGTGCTAGTCACCTATGAATACCTGCCTGGGCTTTTCTGTGATTCGGAGGGTTAATTGAGCCCGTACTGAAATTCCTTTATTTGAATGGTTTAAATTTAAATTACAGGTGTCATCCTCGTTGTGAGTCTTAAGGATTTGTTTTTTTTTTGGTTTTTTTTTACCAATTCTACTTTGGTTTAAGAAGGGTCAGGAAGGTAAGCCTGGCAGGTGGACCTATGCACTTGAGATTCAGATTCGTGATACACTTTGGTATCATTGTCTTTATCTTCATCCAAAGCAGAGCTAAGAAGAGAGTCGGTGCATAGGAGACTAAAGCCACTTCACAAGTGTGATTGGTCAGCTGAGCTTTCTCGCTAGGGTCGTATGTTATGTGCGATTGATCTACTTGATTGTTGCCATTTTTGAGAAATAATACAGAAAATAGTATACGGAGAATTCATTGATCTTTTTGCTTTAATTGCGTAGGATTAGGAGAGGTAGGATAAGAAGGATAGAGAGAAAAATGACAAGCAGAATAAAAGGGGATGGGTGTCAAAGGTTGTTAGGTTTTCATGTTTTTGCAAGCATATTGGGCGAGAAAAAGCCATCCTTCGATCCGGGGTTGTTATATTACACTTCCCCCTCTGTATTTGCGAATTCCGTATCTACGGATTCGCTTATTCACGGTTTTAAATTTTTAAAAAAATACATTTTCATTTTTCAGGCTATTTTAAGCCCTGTAGGCCCTCCCTTAAGCCTTACCTGGTGGTCTAGTGGGTTTTTAGGGCAGGAGCGATCTTCTCACGCTCCTGCTCCGTGCAGATCGCTCACAGGAAATGGCTCGAGAGACTATGGGAGCTCAAGGCAGCCATTTCCTGTGAGCGTTCTGCACGGGGCAGGAGCATGGGAAGATTGCTCCTGCCCCGAAAACCCGCTAGACAACCAGGTAAGGCTTAAAGGGGGTTGGGCGCTTTCAGGGCTTAAAATAGCCTGGGGAAGCGGGGGTTAGGGGCAAAACCGACCGGAATATTATTCACGTTTTTTTTTAAATATTTGTGGGCCGGCTCTGCCCCTAACCCCGAGGGAGAAGTGTACTCTGATCTCACTCCAGGCATATTGCACTTATGGAGGCTAGTTTTGGTTTTATGGAGGCTAGTTATATTCAGTAAAGTGGGAGGGTTCTCCACTAACACCTCCCATCGGAGCCCCTTAAAACACTGTTTTTCTTTGGTGCGGGCTTCCGCCTTGCGCTCAGTTGTCTGGGCGCGCCTTTGTCGGTGCGCACTTTTGACCTGTCACCCTTCCCCAGGCCCTTCTGTATTGGAGGTAGCTCCTTTTCTGGCCTGGGAAGACAAAATAGTGATGTTCCTTCCAGAGGAACAGGGTGGCTTTGAGTCAGCATAACCAAAGATTGGCTGCCTTCTATTTGCTGCCATGCTGACTAATTTTATTTATTTATTTATTTTTTAAATGTATATACCGTTTAACACTAAACGGTTTACATAATTTATATGCAAAATATTTAAAATAAACACTTGATAAACAAATACATAATAAATACATAATAAAATAGACGTGATCAAATAGACATACAAACAATCCTCAGAAAAATACCATAATGTGGACAATAAAGAGCATGGATAGTCATGATGTCAATATGCACTGATGTCATAAGGTGCCCATATGAACATGATTCTGCAAATGGTGTACAAAGAGAGAGGCATCTAAAATAGGGGCGCCCAGTCATGCCTAAACTACATAGGCGCACTAGGGTTACTAAAGCGTTGCTCAGTGTTATTCTATTAAGTGTGCCTATATTTTGTAGAATTGCACTGAGAACCACCTCACTCTGCACCTATATTTTAAGCACTGTTTATAGAAATTATTCTTTTTTTTAACTTTCTTTATTTTTTTAAAGCCAACAAAAAGTGCAATACAATTTATATACAAATAATCATAATCAACCAAGCACTTATAATCAATTAGTATCTATACAAAAGATAAAAATTCCCTCCCTCATCCATCATTACCATTAGGAATAATACCAAAACAAAAGATATACCCCCCTCCTGCTCCCACCCCCTGGATGTATGGGTGAAAAAACAACAGAAAATAAAGATAAAGGACAACTATAGCAAATCTACAAAAGAAATTACAGTAAAAAATTGGTTTGCGAGCATAATTCGTTCCAGAAGCATGCTTGCAATTCAAAGCATTCGTATATCAAAGCAAATTTCCCAATAATGGGAACTCAGACAATTCATTCCACAACCCAGAAACTTTAATACAAAATACTATACGTACTTGTATTGCGCAACCTCGCTCATTTAGAACAGTCACTCCACTCCTGCAGCGTCAGAGAAAGAAGAACCATCGGCTCAGTTGTGATGATGTGACGCGTGTATACTGTATGTACTCGTATTGCAAGACTTTGCTTGTTTAGAACAGCCACCCTACTCTTGCAGTGTCAGAGAGAGAAGAACCATAAGCTCAGTTGTGATATGTACTTGTATTACAACACTCAGAAGGCGGACTTACTAACACAAACAGGCGGACTAACCAACACACAGCAGGCAAACCAACCAACAACCGGAGTACAAACCCAAGAGACAAACACAAGACCAGGAATGGCAGGGAAGACAAGAAGCACCAAAACTACAATCAAGATCAACACCCCGGCTGCAGAAGAGATCCAGATGCAGGCCACAGTCTCCGTGAAGACCGAAGAGGACCCCCCACGATGGACGGCAGAGATATTTGTACAGATTGAAGTTGAGCCCCTCCTGAAGACTTTAGTCTCTGTGCAGACAGAAGAGGACACTCAGCAGGAACTGATGAGTCTGAGGGAAAAAGTGCGGCGGCTAAGAAGTATCCAGGAGGGCGAGGCGTTCATCGATGAAGTCCTCCTAGAACTGTCTCGGGTCTCCGAGCAAGTGCACAAAGACAGGTCCATCCTCAAGACACCCAAACCAACCAACATGCAACATTGGAAGTAACAACTGGGGTACAAGAAGAGACTCGAGACGATGACACCTGGCAACTAGTCACCTCTGCAAGCAAGCATAGAAAGCAGTCCTCCTCTTGGTTATCCTCAAGCAAGCACAGCAACCTTACATTGACTCCACAGATCACCCTGAGCAACAGATTTCAGTTCCTACAAGAAAGACCTACCAGCAGAACCCAGGAGGATATTCAGGAAGACATCCAGGAAACCCGGCAGAAGACACCCCCTCCCACAAGGAGCACAGAGTGGTTGTCATTGGGGACTCTATGATGCGGGGAACCGAGGGACCGGTATGCAGACCAGATCTACAAGCAAGAAAGGCCTGCTGTCTGCCAGGAGCCAGGATGTGACTACCTGCATAGGAAAAATAATCAAGCCCCAAGACCACTACCCAATGCTCCTCATTCACGTTGGGACAAACAACACCACCAGGAATTCACCGGAGAAGATACAAGAAGACTTTAGAGCCTTAGGTGAGAAGCTGAAGCAACTGGAAGCATAGGTGGTCTTCTCCTCTATCATACCAGTAAGAGACAAGGGGAGAGCTAGAGAAGAACGGATCAAGAGGACTAACGAATGGATACGGGGATGGTGTAAAGAGATGAACTTCGACTTCCTGGACCAGGGGGAGGGACTGCAGGGACCAGATGGGATTCACCTAACCAGAAGAGGGAAGAATGTCCTGGGATGACGGCTGGCTCACCTGCCCCGGAAGGCTTTAAACTAGGTGAGCCAGGGGAGGGGACCCATTCCCACACCAATAGGGTAAGTAACTCCATCTTAGAACCTGAGATAAATAATTGTGTGAATACTAAGGGGGAAAGAGGCAATACCAAAGAGAATAAAGGCATGATCGAGGAAGTTGAATTATCTCACGTCAATACAGAGAGAGGCAGAGCAAAGGACAGACTTAGTATCCGAGGTAAGTAATCGAGTCAGTAAAGTGGGGGACAGTGGGAAAGATGGAGACTCCCATCTTGGAGTCAGAGGTAAGGAATCGCATGGACTCTGAAGGAAACAGAGGTAATAGAAAGGGCGACAAAGGCAAGATTGAAGGGATCAAGCTATCTCAGACAGAGAACACGCCATGCAAACTGAAGGAATGGACAGCCATGTATGCTAATGCCCGTAGCTTGGGCAAAAAAATACTGGAACTGGAAACAGAAATGAGAAACGCTAACCTTGATGTAGTGGTGATATCAGAAACATGGTTCTCGGAGTCCCACGGATGGGATATGGTCATACCAGGATATAACTTACTCCGTTGCGACTGAGAAGGCAAATCAGGAGGAGGGGTAGCTCTGTACATCAGAGAAGACATCAAAGTTACTAAACTTACAGACATCAAGTATACGGGAGAATCCCTCTGAATGAACCTTGCCAGGGGCAATAACAAATGCATGTATCTAGGTGTTGTATACAGACCTCCTTGACAAAAGGAGGATGCGGACGATGAACTAATAGAAGACATTGAGACCATCACACTGCGTGGAGATACAGTGCTATGTTACCACCTATGCTTTGGCCGAGCGGTTTTAGGTAACCAGGCGGTAACATATGCTCAACTACTGGCGTGTGAGCCCCCTTTGAAGTAGTGGAAACCTTTCAACTGGGATACCTGGATTTGCACACTAGCACACCTTCTGTGCGGGCTCCTAAGGAAAACCACCAGTCAGGAGGGTTCAAGGTAAAATACTGAGCTTTATTAAAACCTTGCTCACAGCCCTCCAATGCCCACCAGGTACTTCCGGTGGCATGCATTTACATTCACAGGAATACAAAAGAACTTTCTCAAAACACAAAATATAAACTTCTTTGCTCTGGACTTTAGCACAGCATACAACATAGTCCCAACAGTCTTTTTCATCAGAGTTAGATATTGGCTTGAGTCATTTGCTATTAGAGCAACAGCTCTGCCAGTTTATTCTTGTTCAGTGCAACTGGCTAACTAAACTTATGCAGTAAAGCTAACCTGAGTTTTCATAGTGCAACGGAGCAATCTTCAATTCAGCGTTCTCCCTCAAGATTGCTCAAGCAGGCAGCCTTAATTACTTTACACAGAACTGCAGCTGTGAACAGGCACAGAGGTTTGGTAACCTGACACCACAGTTCTTCAGCTGTTCTTCCTGCTCCGCGTTGTTTAGCTAAGTTGAGATACACTCAAGCACTGATCTCTGCACTGGTGCTTTACTCGGACAGTAAACTTTGCCCCTTGTAATCTTACAGTCTCTGTCCTAAACATGCATTCACCTCTCAAAGCAAGCCATGGAGGAATAATAAGGTAAGAAAAAAACCTTCCCTTAAAACTCACAGGGTTATGCTGTCTCCATGGGTTCAGGTCAGCATTCACCTGGAGCATTACTTTCCTCTGTCAACATGGGCTCAATACCACTGGGTTCCAGGGCAGAGTTCACCACTGGCTCTTCTATCATATCCCAGTCAGACTGCAATCCCCAACTTGGCTGTTCCTCAAGTAGGGCAGCCTCACACTGGACTCTGTCCCTGCACAGTTTGTCTTCCCGGGACTCTCCAGCCCAGCCCCTCCTCCATCTTCCTTAGCTCTCTACAGAGCCTCGGTTTAAGCTGTGGGAAGAAACCACTCCCCTGTAGCTGCAGGGGGGAGAGTTTCTTTCCCTCTGCTTGAATCTTTTCTTTCCTGGCACCCTGCTGATCTGCCTTCTGACTAATAGGCACTGGATAATAACAAGGCAGAACTTTCCTGCCTGGCTTTAGGACTGCATCAGGAAAGTTACAGCTTCTTTATTCTATTTCCATTTCTTCCTCGCTTTCTACAGGATAGTCAGCTGATCTACTTCCCCGGACCCTGACTTGGTCAGCCCTTCTGCTCCGGGGTTTGTATATTTTCCTATATTTCTCTGTGACTAACCTTGAGAATCCAGCCGGTTTGTCACAGCTGATAGGAGACTTCAATATGCCCGATGTGGACTGGAACAAACCTTCCGCTGCAACCAGCGGAAGCAAGAGGCTACTGGCCTCCATGCGAAGAGCATGCCTCAAGCAGTTGGTATTAAAACCCACCAGGGATCAGGTAATTCTGGACCTGATACTCACCAACGGTAACACTGTCACAGAGATATCGGTAGGAGAAACCTTGGCCTCCAGCGACCACAATATGGTGTGATTCCACTTCAAGAAAGGAACCACTAGGTCAAACACATCGACTAAGGTCCTAAATTTTAAAGGAACTAACTTTCAGGGCATGGGGAACTATGTCTACAAAGTGCTGCAAAATCAAAACACGATGGACAATGTAGAAGTACTATGGTCGGCTCTGAAATCTACCCTGCAAAAAGCAATCAACATATACATAAAAACCGTGAGTAAATGACGCAGAAAAAAATAGACCACAGTGGTTCTCCGTGGAGATCTCAGAACTAGTAAAGCAAAAGAAAAGAGCTTTCGCAATCTACAGACAATCACAACGACCGGAAGCTAAAGAAACCTATCTGACAAAATCTAGAAAAGTTAAAACGACAATCAGAGAGGCCAAACTCTGGATGGAAGAAAACATAGCTAAGAAGGTAAAGGAAAGGGAGAAATCATTTTTTAAATACGTTAGCGACAGGAAGAAGAACACAAGCGATATTGGGCGCCTGAAGAAACCTGACGGCAACTTTACAGACTCAGACGCGGACAAAGCAGAACTACTCAATAACTACTTCTGCTCAATCTTTACCTGCGAAGCGCCAGGATCTGGTCCTTAGCTACAGACAAAGGGGAGCTCGGAGGACCCATTCCGGGATATGGAATTTACCATGAGCGACGTCTACCACGAGCTATCAAAACTAAAAGTGAACAAAGCTATGGGCCTGGATAATCTGCACCCCAGAATACTTCGAGAATTGAGAGATGTCCTGGCAGAACCGTTAGCCGAGCTCTTCAATATTTCTCTAAGCAAGGGAAAAGTGCCCCTGGACTGGAAAACTGCCAACGTTATCCCACTCCACAAAAAGGGATGCAGGTCAGAGGCTGAAAATTATAGACTGGTGAGTCTCACATCAATAGTGAGTAAACTCATGGAAACATTGATTAAAAACAGATTGGACGCAATTCTAGATAATGAAAGGTTAAGGGATCCCCACCAATCTGATCAGCTTCTTTGACTGGGTAACAAAAAAACTGGATGGGGGTGAGTCCCTGGACATCGTATATTTAGACTTCAGCAAGGCTTTTGATAGTGTCCCACACCGTAGATTATTGAACAAGATGAACATGCTAGGACTAGGAGAAACACTGACAGCATGGCTTAGCAGCAGACTTCAAAGGGTAATGGTATACCCTCAAAAACGTCAAGAGTGACCAGTGGAGTGCCACAGGGCTCGGTCTTGGGCCCAATGCTGTTTAATATTTTTGTAAGGGATCTGATTCAGGGACTTCGTGGCAAAATTACATTATTTGCCGACGACGCTAAACTGTGCAACGTTGTGGGCAGGGCAAAGGAACCTGACAGCGCAACCAGGCCCAACACTATGGATCAGGACCTACTTCTGCTGGAAAAATGGTCCAGTACTTGGCAACTAAACTTTAATGCTAAAAAATGTAAAGTAATGCATCTTGGAAACAGTAATCCATTCAGGACATACACCTTGAACGGTGAAAACTTAGCAAGAACTACTGCAGAAAGGGACTTGGGAGTACTCATCTGGGACGATATGAAAGCTGCAAATCAAGTGGAGAAAGCCTCAGTAAAAGGTAGACAAATGCTGGGTTGCATCATAAAGAGTTTCATCAGCCAAAAGCCTGAAGTCATACTACCATTGTACAGATCCATGGTGAGACCTCACCTGGAGTACTGTGTCCAGTTCTGGAGGCCACATTATCAAAAGGATGTGAAGAGAATGGAGTCGATCCAGAGAATGGCCACTAAGATGGTCTCAGGACTTAAAGATCTACCTTATGAGGAACATCTGGCCAGACTGCACTTATATTCTCTCGAAGAGTGCAGAGAAAGGGGGGGACATGATAGAAGTATTCAAATACATCACGGGCCGCATTGAAGTGGAGGAAGAAATCTTTTTTCTCAAGGGTCCCACGGCGACAAGAGGGCATCCGCTAAAACTTAAAGGGGGGAGATTTCATGGTGATACCAGGAAATACTTCTTCACCGAAAGGATGATTGATCGATGGAATGGTCTTCCACGCCAAGTGGTCGAGGCCAGCAACGTACTCGACTTCAAGAGACGAAGGGACTAACATATGGGGTTGCTACAGAGTTATGCTTAAAAGATGGATTTTCGTGGGAGAAGGGATTCTAGAGTGGGCAGATTTGTTGAGGGAGGGTTCTTGAGTGGGCAGACTTGTTGGGCCGCCGGCCCTTATCTGCCTTCATACTCTATGTTTCTATGACATCGCTTGTATATCAAGTTAAAATTTAATCAAATGTTTTGCTTGTCTTGCAAAACACTTGCAAACAAAGTTACTTGCAATCCAAGGTTTTACTGTACTTTCAAAATATAGTTTGTTTAACATCCATTAGGAAAGGTGTCATGTAAGCCTGAAAGCGCAGAATCCAGAGTCAGGGTGTAGAATCATGGACTGCAATGAATCCTTAGGATTATATGATGAAGTTTGCATCACTTGAAAACAGTTTTCTGATTGGATGATTTGGTCACATGAATTACCTAAGGCCTAATAGATGTACATTTGGACAGTGAAAGAGATAATAAGGACACTGAGCAGATCAAGATGATATTTGTTTCTAAATTAGTTACGGTATATCTTTGCATTCAAAATCAGGCACTGAGACCCATGATGACTTGTGTATCCCAAATGTGAAACAATTATGGCTGGTGGTGTCTAGAGTTAGTCTGTTTTTCTGTGTGGGTCCCCATGAGTGGAATAAGCTCCCTGGATACATACCACGACAGACAAATTTGAGTAATTTTAAGAAACTACTGAAAAAACATCATTTCTGTAGGATGAAATATGAGACCTGAATTGGTATATGCTTAGGGGAGGCATTGGTAGCCAGCCTTCTTGTGTCTTTTAGAAGGCTTGTTATTATTGTCATGTTTTATTATGGTTGAGAATGTTGCAATATAATAATAATAATAATGAAAGGTCACTTGGACACACAAAGTCAGACGCATAAAGAAAGTACAAGAGGTTTATTACAGCATGCTGGACTCTAGTGCAGTGAACAGCCTGCCTACTAGAGTGTTAGAATCAGGAAATGCATGGACTTTTATGCCCTTTTCACTAAACATATGCAAACTAATACATGTAAAAACTACAATTTTCATTTGTTACTTCTATAACTTTTCTACAATTATTATTGGTCCTAAGCCAGAACTTATGATAGGTTCAGGGATACAACTTATAGTCCTATAGGAAACTAGCTCATTTATCTGCTTATCTAAATCTTACAGTTCTAAATGTTACATGTTCAGAAGGGTAGGATACATCATGGCTCAAACTCTTATCTATTTAGCTTATAATGCGGTAAGGTAGGGACATACATTTTAGGCAGATGAGGTCAGTAGATTGTACACTGTTTTCAGCTATGTAGGCCAGAGCAATAATTTAAACAACAGTTAACCATTTCATGACCCTACAATAGTAATAATAACTTTATTTTTGTATACCACAAACAGTTCAAAGCAGATTACAGAGGAAGAGACTGTAAACAAACAGCGATATAACAGAAAGCTTTTTGAGGTTACATTAGTGTGCTAAGATACATTAGTATGTTAAGAATGGTCAGATTTATCTGGAAGTGATTTAAAAGTACATCAAGGTTTTTACTATGTTTGTTTTTTTGCTGTGACCTGCCTTGGGAAAGATGGGATAGAAATAAATAAACTCTAAATGGTACAGCCTGTTTTACATAAAATGTTGCCAACTTAGATTACGGTACCTCTGATCTGTATCTCTGTGAAACCCCCCACCCATCCAACTAAACCTCTCACAGGAGTTAGACCACAAGCAATCCTTCACAAACATGTTCTTGGACAATGCCAAAATCCAAAATGCCAAAATGTTGTCCAAAGTAAGTCCGTGACAGATTGTAGTTGCCAGGTTTAGTTTTCCTGGACATCTAGTAGCCCTACTAATAGTGTGTGACATGCCCTTTTTCTGCCCTGGTACTACATAAATTTTCAGTAGCATTATTCATACATTTCTGCTGAAAATTCACACTGCTAACATTGAACATATAAATCCTTTAAATATCAGGCTTACAGCTGTCATTTACCAAATACTTGTTCTGGAAATTTTTTCTAGGCCCTAATTTTCTGCTATTTCTGATGTTGTTGATATAAAAAAAAAAAAAAACAAAAAACAAAACAGAGGCCACATGTTAGTCTTGAGCTTGCTCTAAGCTGCTAGTCTTACATTAGGATTAAATAAATATTGATTGACTTGGAGAGCTACAGCTGAGATATTGCTTCCTCATTAATCCACAGTCATAGCCTGCATAATGGGATTATAATATACAAAAGTAATGACTGCTGATATTGTCTTTCCCAGGAGATTTTCCCCCACAGTGCAGTAATAGCATTACATATATATGTGTTATGTCTTTTGATAGCACAACTGAATCAATACTGGGACATATTTTGATTGTACAACCAAATGTGTGCTGATCATTGCAGAAGCTGTTTCTCAAACTAAATGCAAAGCTACAAAATAGCAAATTATTGGTGTAACTGTATATTTGTATCATTGCTTGTTATTGGTTTTTGTGCTATTAAAATTAAATTTCATTATATATCACAGTGCATTTGCTTTTCTGCAGAAACATTATCTAAATACATAAAAGGGTAGTAAATAAGTGTTATGCTAATATTTTGCATTCTACAAAATAGATAACATACACAGATATTAAATTTAAAGCCGAAGTTTCTCCATTTCCTTCAGAAAAAAAGCCATTAAAGTGGAGTTGTATATTATAGCGCATTAAAGGGAAAGTGGTCATTTTTAATATTGTTTTTTTTTCAACTAAGTATATTTTCATTTTCCTGCACTTGTCAGAAAATATATTTTAAAAAATTCCAGTATTGTGATTGTCACTCATAAGAAGAAGCTTCTTTCAGGACAATAAGTCTTCTAGATCTGAATATACGTTATTTTCATGTACTTTATTTCTGGCAGCTTCATAATAATACCAAATGTCTTTTCTAACAACCATTTATTTGACATCTTTTGGTTGGCAAAATTATCATTTGAGAAAAATGAAAAACAGGGAGTAAAAGCACAAAGTAGATTATCTCTGACAAATTTATCACTATACATAAGCACATCCTGGAACATTTAAATAGCTTGCTTTTGTAGATTTCTGCCTAAAAATGTTTTTTTGCAAATTATATGCTTGTAAGACAAGATGAATAGTCTCACCTACCAAGCAGTGACTCCCACACTTAAAACTTACTTTCCTGTCATGCCGGGCATCTCTGAAAGGTTTGTCAGCATCCTCCCCCTTTTGTGGCTCTACAGCAAGCTTTTGAAAGCATTCTCACTGGTAGCTTGTTTTCATAAAATTGTGAAAGGAGAAACTAGCCAGTTTTCAGATAGAATACAGAGCTCAGAATATTCAGTACAATGTGGCCCTGAATATAGGATTAGAATAATTGGACCTGAATACTTATAGGTTTTTACTTGGAAGTATAAATTGGAAAGACTAAGGGCTCCTTTTACTAAGGTGCGCTAGCGTTTTTAGCGCACGCTGAAGATTAGCGCATGCAAACCACACGTTAAATGAAAAACACAAGCTCTATGGAGACGTTAGCATCTAACACGCGTGGCATTGTAGCGCGTGCTAAAAACCACTAGCGCACCTTAGTAAAAGGAGCCCTAAGCTTCCTGTGTCTAGTCTGTTGAAACAAGTAGTCACTTTTCTAAATACTGTATGTCCCTTTCACTTTTTTTTTTTTTTTTGGGGGGGGTGGGTAACAAGAAGTTCTCTTATTGGCAGGCAAACCCTTTACAGTAGTACTGTAAGACTATCACTGGAGGACCTGACCACCGTTTTGAATAAAATAACTGTTAGGGTAGGAAAAATCAGAATTTTTTTTTTTTCTCTTTCCCAGAGATTCCTGGGTATGTATAAGGAAAGTAAAGCAGTGACTTGTCAAATGCACAATAGCACCCCAACAAATGCATCTCGACAGTTGCTTGCAAGACAAATATGCACACTAAATGGGAGGTGATCCGTCAAATGCAGCCTGACGGTGGATACTATTTTATCTTTTTGAGGGTTACAACGTAATCTTCTTTTTTGAGGGGAGAGGTGAATCCCTCCCCCCCCCCCGCTATACTTAAATGATTAACTTGATATCTAGCGTTAGGGTAAGGTTTACATAATGATTATGGGAACCCTTTACATAAGTGGATATCTGGAAGGCCCTGATTTGTTCAGACTCTTCAGGCTCCGTCCTATAGGAGGGGCTTGAGGTGCCTCCCTCCCAAGGAACGGGGCCTGAGGAGTCTGAGCAAATCAGGGCCTTCCAGGTATCCACTTATGCCAGATTCAGTCAAGGGCCGCAATTCTCGTGCACGCACATGTCCCTGCGTGCAATTGTTGGGGCGCATTTGTCAGAGCGCAGTTTTGCGCGGATTTGTCAGTGTACCAAGTAAGGCATGGATGGATTTGGATGGTAGCACCACCTTTACTTTAAAAAAAAAAAAAAAAAATACTATAGAGGTGGGGGAGGTATTGTGAGTTATGCAGAAATTGAAGGTGGAGGATGCCAGAGAAAGAAATGGTTTTATAAAAGGATGGGGAAGAAAATAGGGGGGGGGGGTGCAATGATGAAATGACATGGGGACAAGCATATTGAAGAGGCAGTGCATCAACACACAAAAAAAAAATTAAGGTAGGATTCTCTAATCTGTACTATTGAAGTATAGTAGGTTAATGAATCCTATGAAAAATTTCACACAAAGTTCCATATCAACTTCTTATTATACAATCAGTTGGAAAATAGGACCCTAAGTATACTTGAGACAATTTAGGGTATAGGGACTTGCCCATGATTACAAAGAATAAACAATGAATAACCCCTTGGGTAAGGAAATACACAATCTTATGTAGATCCAACATATTTCCCTGGTATAAAAGTAGGAAAAGATGCAGTAACTATAAACTATGGCCAACCCTTCTTCTGTATATGAACAGAATACAAATGTTTCCTCTCTTCAAGGACAAGCATATCAGACAGAGATTTCAAGGGAGTATTGTTTGGATGTAGTTCAGCGAATGGCTTTGGGCAAGACCAAAATCTACATATAGAGTGGAGGAGGTAACCTAGTGGTTAGAGCTACTGCCTGAGGTTATGAGCTTGATCCCTGCCTGTTCCTGGTGATTCTGGACAAGTCACTTAACATTCTATTGTCCCAGGTACGACAGTTAGCTTGTGAGACTGCTGGGACAGATAGGAAAAATTCTTAAGAGTACCTAATTACTATTTAATGACTTGTAAATTGCTTTGGGTGAATCTCTTCATAAAAAGTTGGTCAATAAATCTAAAATATATTACCAGTTTTACAAAAGGAATAGACATATATGGGAAAAGTGTACTCAAATGTAAACCTGTCCAAATATAAATTGTCAGCTTCTAGATTTGTCGGTAAGAAGAAATGCCAGTCACTGCAGATGGGAAGGGGTGGGGTGGGGGAGGACATATGTGTCGGCTCAACTATAAGCTGAGATCCCAAATTTTGGGGCTTTTTTTGTGTCCAAAAATCTCAGTTTATAGTTGAGCATAATCAAAACATACATCTCAGTCCAATTTGGGTGTATGGCACTAGATGTCCAAACTCGGCAGTAGGAAAATGCCCATTTTCAAAAAATACGTCTATCTTTATACCACATTTTCAACCAAAATTTTGTCCATGTTCCAAATGCCTAGAACAAGACCATTTCGACGTGAGAGGGGTCAATCTTGTAATGAACTGGCCACCCACACATTGCAACAGAGTGGGGCACCTTATAGGGCACTGCTGTGAACTTTACAAAAAGGGTATCAGATAAACATCTCACCATATCTCTCACCAGAACTCTATTATAGGTTTTGGTGAGGCCCCCAAAACCCACTATACCCACCTTTCTACAATCCCAATAGCCCTTAGGCTGCAGGTAGCACCTATATGGCAGTAGAGTAGGATTTGATGGGCGCACTTGTTCCACCATAAATGTAGTGGTTAGAGTGGCTTATGGACCTGGGTCCTCCTCTCTATGGTTTACTAGCTTACTTCCCAGGCTATTTAATATACCTGTGTGGAGGTCTACCAGGTTTTCATATACCAGGTGCTGATATCCTGGAGATAGGTATGTACTTTTTTTATTCTGATCTTTGTGGGGGTATGGGGGGGTCAGTGAATACTGGGGGATTGTGTGGGGGTCTTTACTTTGTCTCTGCAGTGGTTATCTGTTCACTTTGGATACCTTTTTGGCACTTATACCTGTTATTACATTGTCTGAAATTGTTGACCAAATCTTATTCCAATAATTATTATAATCAGGCACATAAGGATATTCAAACACATATGTTCTAATGTTCCAATCCTGTCTTTGCATGACCAATAGAACTTCCCACAGGAAGTATCTATCTTTGACACCCTAACCGGAGTCCAAAAAGCCTTATGTAGAAAAAAGAAGGAAGAAGATTGCATTAAACACGCCGAGTGTAATAAAGTAGTGACTGATCTCCAAAATGATTTCCATTGAGACTCATCTAAATGTATATTCAGATCAAATTCCCAAGATCCTTGTGTTCCTATAGGTGCCATAAACATTCTCAACTTTAATTGTGTACCATTGAGCAGCAGCACCCTTACAATTACCTACAGAAATGCAAAGGGAAACACACTCTAGCTGTCCTTCTAAGGTCTTAATTTGAGGATGGACTGACTGTATACAATGAAACATCTGGATCCACCTATACTATTGTTTTGGAATACCATATTTTTCCACAATATCACAAAAAGGTTCAATTGAGTGAGCACCTGATTGTGATCAGAGAAGAGATTAAGGTGTTGGGTGTTATTCTTGATGCAAAATTAACATTGAAATCACAGGTGGCGAGAGTTGTTCAGCTTGTGTATTTCATGATGAGAAAATACATTTTTCAGTTGAGATAAGGGAGCTTACAATTTAACTGTAAGCTGATAACAGTGGCTGAGCGAACCCGTTATAGTTGTAGTGGGGTATGTGAGGGTGGGGGGGTTGGAATGAGAGAGTTTGTATTAGGAGTAGAGGGTGGCAGGGATTGGTTGTTGGGGTGCTAGGACAAAAGGATTGCATGTTAGGAAAGGAGAGTTGTGATTGGTAGAGGAATTGTGTGGGAATAAGGGGAATTTGGCGGGTTAAATCATTTTTGGGAAGGGTGGGAGTGTGGGAAGAGGTGGGTAGGTAGGGTTTTTGGGTAGTTTGTTTTGGTGGGTGGAGGTTGGGTTGGTCACAGCTATTGCGGAATGGTGTTATGGGGGTGAATTGTGGACAGTGTGGCTTATGATGTTATGTATTTATATATGCTTATTCTGCTCATATGCAGAACTGCCATGGGTAGCCGGCATGGCTCTGCAACACCGCGAGTCTTGATGGGGGAAGTGGGATTTGCTGGAATATGATGAATGTGGTGAGATGGGCTAATTCGACACCAATTAGCCTCAAGGGGTTTTCTGAGTTGAGCTAGTTCGACACCTAATAGCTCAAAAAGTTTATGGTTATTAAGCTACATTTAATTATTTATATATGAAAATGTTTTATTTTATGAATTAATTGATTAATAAGTTTAATAAATCTGCAGCCCATACTTTGCCATTACTAAGTGTTATTGTGTTTTTATTTAGTAATGATTTTATGAGGAGTGATGCGAATGCCAGTGTTACTATCTACTTGGGATTTTAGAGAGGTGCTACAGACAATGGTTCTGTCAAAGCTCGATTACTGTAATGCCATCTGTCTGTATGAAAACATTGCATACTGTTCAGAAGTCAGCAGCTTCACTGGTTGCCGATTAGATTCTGAGCACAATTAAAAGTTCTGAAATTTTTTCAGCAGTAGATTGATGCCTCTTTACCAGCTTATCTGCTAAAGTGTTTGATACTGTATAGGCCGACTAGATCAGTGTTTCTCAACCTTTTCAATCCAAGTACCCCCTAAGCCTAACAAATACCAACCGAGTACCCCAGCCCAAGCTACACCCCCAACTCACCCAAACTCCGCCCCTGACTCCACCCCCATAATCATAGTACTAATTGTAATGCAATTTCTTCCATCCATTTTTCATATACACACAATATAATCTTATTAATACATAATGGTAACCACAAAATTAAAAAAAACACAAAGCACACTATATGCAGAGAGAATATTAATTATCATTTATATTTGGGGGGGTTCAAAGAAGTCAAGGCAGATGACTTTAAAATATGCAATGTCACCTCAGTAACAACTATAGAAAAATAGACAAATATAGTGCAAAATATAAACAGCAGATATAAATTCTCAAAACTGACACATTTTGATCACTAAATTGATAATAAAATAATTTTTCCTACCTTTGTCTGATGATTTCATGAATTTCTGCTTGCACTTCCTTCTGACTGTGCTTTAAACATTTCTTTCTTTCTGTCTCCTGCGTGCTTCCTCTCCTCCAGACCTTATTCCATTCCTCAACCAACAACTCTCTCTGTCCCTCCATGAGTCCAACTTTTTCTTCCTCTCACACTGACTGCCCCCCCCCACTGAAGCCACTGTCACAGATTTCTCCCTGCCTCCCCGCCCTACCCCCCGAAGCCGACCCTGCCACCCGACATTCTCTATTCCCCCCTCACGCCGCTGCCGCAGCAGGGACAAGCCAGACGCATGCCAGCCCACAAGCCTTTCCCCCGACATAAATTCTGAGATCAGTTGGAAGGCTTGTGGGCTGGCTGCATTCAGTCGCTGCACGCGCCTAGCCTGTCCCTGTTGCTGCTGCAACAGCAGGGGATGGGTAGGAATGGAGCTTGTCGGGTGTCAGGTTTGGCTTCTGGGGGTGGGGCAGGGAGGAATCGGCAGTGGTGGCTTCAGCAGGGGTGGGAGAGATCCCAGACAGCGGCCAGTTCGCCTACCCCCAACAGGCGGCCTGTGTACCCCCTGGGGTATGCATACCGCAGGTTGAGAAACACTGGACTAGATCATTGAGATCGGAAAACTGTTTACTATTGGATCTGCATAAAAGGGATGAAGTGAGATATGTTAGTACAATGAAGTCTTGTTTTTCTATTGTGGGCCCAGTTTTATGGAATAAAATATCGGGAGCTTTACAACTTTAATATAAATTAAAAAAGAAGAAGAACACGTGCCTGTGTGGGTTGTTCTCTAATTATGTGCCTGGATGCTGAGTAGTGAGACCCTATCTATAATGGCAGTCCATGCTGCAAAGTAAATATTTAGGTATACTGGATCTTGTATGAAATCTCTGGGCACGCTACCTACACTTCCTGCGGTTTGTGGACTATTGAGTAAACAAACAGTGCATACTTTTGAAAATCCCAAAGATACACTTTTGTGTTTCTCATGTCCTGTTCATGAAAGTGTAGCAACAAAACCATTCAGTATGGAGATTAAATAGCATCATTACTGTGAGATGTTAACACATGTATACAACGTTATTCTACAGCAAGTTGCATTAAGAACTGCTATAAATAATGCTATTCACATTATTAGAATATATGCACAATAATGTCAGTTCTACTCTCTCTCTCTATATATATTGCACATTGACACTCTTGTGTCAGTGCTGTCAAGTGGGAGGCGAGCTCTCGACTGGTGGTATTTTGCTGAGCAGAGAGAAAAAAAGTGGCTTTTGTGAATTCTAAACACCCAGTCTCCTATCATAACTGTCTTCTGTGACTGTTTTTCCCCTCTCCTGTCTTACATCTTTCTGTGGGTTTGAAAGCTTTAGTAAAAGTGTTTATGGTTTGTTCCTGTCAGTCTCTGTAATTTATTTTTGCATTAGAGTGTACAAGAAAGCAAAAGTTGGGCATGCAGTTGAATAGGCGTGAAAGAGGTATGTAATAAGAGAGGCAAGATAAAAAAAAAACCCCAAATCTGGCCAGGAGTGGAAGGGAAACAGGAAGAGATGGATCAAGAAGATTCAAGAAAGAGAGAGTGCATGCCACAAGGGTAGAGGGAACACCTTCATGAGCATCAGTCGCACAGGCTACGGAAGAAGAGACGTGGCAAATAGACTGGGTTTTAACTAGTGACAGATTACTACTATGGTGGTATAAAAGAATAAAGTTATTATTATTATTACTATACTACTTTTTTTTTTTCTATAGCACCACCAGATGTACACAGCACTGTACATTAAAACATTCAAGAGACAGTCCCTGCTTATTAGAGCTTACAATCTAATCAAACAGACAAAACAGGACAAGTAGAGAGTTAGGGAGTTCCTCAGGCATGGATACTTTACAAGTGAGTGGGGGTTAGGAGTTAAAAGCAACCTCGAAAAAGTATGATTTAGCCTGATTTTGGATACTTCCAAGGACAGAACTTGACATATTGACTCAGGCAGTCTGTTCCAGGTATATAGTGCAGCAAGAGAGAAGGAAAGTACGAGTAGTCTGGAGTTGGCAGTAGAGGAGAAGGGTACAGATAAGAGACTTGCCTGATGAACAGAGTTCCTGGGACAGAGTATAGGGAGAGATAAGAAAGAAGAAATATTGTGGAGCTGCAGAGTGAATGCACTTCACCAATAAGAGGAGTTTGAACTGTAATGGATAGGGAGACAATTAAGTGACGAGGAGAGGGGTGATGTAAGCATAGCGGCTGGCAGAATATAAATTGTGTAGCAGAATTTTGAATGGATTGAAAGGAGAGAGATAGTTACATGGAAGACCTGTGAGAAGCAAGTTGCAGTCTAGGTCAGTGGTCTCCACCAAGCCAATCGGGTTTTCAGGATAGTCCTAATGAATATGCATAGAGCAGATTTGCATGCCTGTCACTTCCATTATATGCAAATCTCTCTCATACATATTTATTAGGGTTAGCCTGAAAACCCGATTGGCCTGGTGGTCCTCCAGGACAGGGTTGGGGACCACTGGTCTAGGTGACAGGTGATAAGGGTGTAGAAAAGGGTTTTGGTACTGTGTTCAGAAAGGAAAGGTCAAATTTTGGTGATATAGAGGAAGAAATTACAGATTTTTGTGGTCTATTGCAGTGGTTCCCAACCCTGTCCTGGAGGACTACCAGGCCAGTCGGGTTTTCAGGATAGCCCTAATGAATGTGGATGAGCGAGATCTGCATATAATGCAGGTGCCAGGCATGCAAATCTGCTCCATGCATATTCATTAGGGCTATCCTGAAAACCCGACTGGCCTGGTGGTCCTCCAGGACAGAATTGGGAATCACTGGCCTATTGGATTTGTGCAGAGAAAGAGGAATCAAAGTTGACCCTGAAGTTGCGAGCTGATGATACAGGGAGGATGAGAGTGTTATCCACTGAGATGGAGGAAAGGAGAGTTAGGTTTAGGTGGAAAGATAAGTAGCTCAATTTTGGCCATGTTCAGTTTTCAGTGGTGGTGGTGCATTCAGGCAGCAATGTCAGACAAGCAGGCTGAGACTTGGATCTGGATTCCTATAGAGATTTTTGATACAGAGAGGTGATCGGGGAGGTGTCAGCTTAGAGGTGATATTGAAAACCATGGGAGGAGATCAGAGCACCAAGGGAATGAGTATAAATGGAGAAGCAAAGTGCATAGGACCAACAGACAGTCAGGGCAAGGAGAAGGAGGATGAGCAATAACCATGAGAAACATGACAAGAAGGACTTCTAAAGGCAGTAAACAGAACAGGAAGAGCTAGGAACATGCTTTGGGAGAAGGAGCCACCACAGCTGACTGATGGTAGTGATGAAGAATATAGTTGCAATTTCTTCCACCCAGATAACTACAAGGAAAGTGTTTCATTCCATTTCAAGTGATGTCTTTAGCTTTCTGCTGATATTCCTGCTTTCTGTTCTATCTACCATCCCTTCAACCAGCAAGCCTGCCCTGTGGATAGGATCAACATGGCTGTGTCTCTGTGGTGAAGGTAGAGGTACAAGATGTTTGTGGGGCTTGAAGTACAATATCCCCTATTTGTAGTGTGTCAGCAGTCATAATCAGCAAAATCTTATTGATTTCATATAAACTTTTACTAACTTCAGACACACCTTGCTTTAGATTTAAGACCTCTTTATAATGGTTGTGTTGACCATGTACATACACATCACCCTGTTAATGTTCAATTTCTGTGATTGCTAAATGCAGTCCATAATAAACTAAGTTAACATAATTCCTCTGTCCAGGCAAATCCAAGATAACCCCCACAATTTTAGAATTTATTTTTACCATCAACTAAGAGCCATCCAAACAAGTGACATGACTAGAAATATTACCTCCTTTTACACTAAACCAGAGAACTGTAGTCTTATCTGTGTTTCATTTGAGTATGAAAGAGAAGGCTGGGCATCAAAATAGCAGATTGACATTTTATGTGAGCAAGTGCAAATCGATGCATGTGGGAAAGAGGAACCTGAACGATAGCTACGTAATGCAAGGTTCCATGTTTGGAGTCACTGCCCAGGAAAAGGATCTAGGTGTCATTGTTAAGGTACATTGAAACTCTCAGCTCAATGTGTGGCGGAGGCTAAGAAAGCAAATAGAAAGTTAGGAATTATCAGGAAAGGAATGGAAAACAAAGATGAAAATGTTATAATGCCCTTGTATCGCTCTATGGTATGGCCGCACCTTACACACTGGTCGCTGTATCTCCAAAAAATGGCGGAATTAAAAAATGTACAGAGAAGGGTGACATAAATGATAAAAGGGATGGGACATCTTCCCTATGCGGAAAGGATAAAGTGGTTAGGTCTCTTCAGCTTGGAGAAGAGATGGCTCAGGGATGATATGATAGACATCTATAAAATATTGAGTGGAGTGGAAAGGGTAGACGTAAATTGCTTATTTACTCTTTCCAAAAATACTAGGCTAGGGAACATGCGATGAAGCTACTAAGTAGTAGATTTAAAACAGACCAGAAAAAATATGTCTTCCTACAATGTGTAATTAAACTCTGGAATTCATTGCCAGAGAATGTGGTGAAATTCAGTTAGCTTAGCAGAGTTTAAAGAAGGTTTGGATAATTTCCTAAAAGAGAAGTCCATAAGTCATTATTGAGATGGCTTGGGGAAATCCACTGCTTATTCCTAGAATAAGCAGCATAAAATCTGTTTGACTACTTTAGATCTAGCTAGGTACTTGGGGCCTGGGTTGGCCACTATTGGAAACAGGATACTGGGCTTGATGGACCTTCAGTCTGTCCCAGTATGGCAATTCTTCTGTTCTTAAATACTTAAGTGGAAATGTTGATTTATACAATGTCCTGTCTAAAGAAATCAATAATAATTTTGTAACCACATTTTGCTACTACTTTTGTTGAATTGTCTTATTAGTAAGCAAGTATTAATTTGGGTTCCCTTATCTATGAGAGAACTAAATAATATAATATGACTTATTTTCTGTTTAAAATGCATTTTTGAAGGTATTTATTAAATGATTTATACTGACATATGAAATAGTTGAATAATGTTTCAAGATCTGACACTGTCATTCACAAATCTAATTTCTCTAGGATTTTAAGAAATGCACCCTGCACTTTCTCCCTGTCCCTTTAAACTTGCAGCTTAATCAGCACTAGAGAATGGGTCTAGTATAATGAGCCTTCAGTCACAACAATCTGAACATTTTCTCCTGTTCTACAGCCCTTATGTTTAATACAAGTCCCCAGTCTGATCATTAAAAGGAAGGTTCTGGACCAGGAAAGTGCAGCGGGACTTTTTCAGGAAACCTACTATGTGGGCTCTGAATAGGACGAATGTATGTTTGGTTTGTTTGAGCACTTCCAATGGAAAATGTGTTCAAATCACTTGAATGCGTATATACCCACAAATGACCACACAATTGATCTGTTTGATTAAAAATGTTCTATCGTGCTTATAGCGCCCATGCACAGAATGAAATTGGGAGCAATTTGCTTAAAATGAGCATGAACAGAGCTTTATTTTTGATCAAGCACACCCCTAGCTAATAATCTGACCTCCAGATATCGGAGTAACTATGACTTTTTTTTTTTCCTAGAGCCTTTACAGCATTGCCAGCTAAGGCAAACTGGGGAGCAGATGACTCGCTCAGGGACTGAAATGTGGACTTAATGTGGCTGATTGTTTTAATTTTGTTTATTGAACTTTAATTTCCCCATTTTCTTCTGCTGTATTGCTATTAGAGAGCTGCACAGAAACTTTGGCAATAGGAATCCCATGGAGTCCATGGGGATCCCACAGGGACTCATGGGGATCCTGCAAGGATGGTCTGGTTTGTTTGCGGCTCTTGTGGGTGTATACCTTCCTCCTGTGTCGGGTTGTATCCAACTACAATTGCTCACTTTTTTCAGGCCACTGGCAGCGTTCGTTCCTACATGCTGCTGATGGCTGACCTGGAAGCCTTCCCTCTGATTGCAAAATGTATGAGAGGGCAGACTTCTAGGTCAGCTGCCAGCAGCACTGAGGAGCGAAGGAATACTGATGCCAGCCTGAAGAGAAGGGTTGGTAAGATGCTGCCAGGGCTCGGAGTTGATAGGAAGGAAGGGAAAGAGATGCTGCATGGGCTGGGGGGAGGGGTGGTGGAAGGGAGGGAAACAGATGCTGAATGGGCTGAGAGGGAGAGAAGATGCTTGGGCTAGGGGATGGGGAGGAAGTTAAAGAGATGCTGCTGGTGAGGGAGGGAAGAGAAAGGGAGAATGGTTGGACAAGAATGTGTGGAACATGAGGGAAAGAGATGGTGCACATGGGAAAAGGAAGAAAGATGGAGAACTGGAGATGGTGGTGAAGAGGAGGGAGAGAGAAATATTGGATATTGTGGTGGAGAGAGAAGGGTGGGACATATGGAATGATATGCAAGAGGGAGGAATGTTGGACATGGTGATAGAGGGAATTGAGGGAGAAATGTGGCATGGTGGAGAAGGGGCTGGTGGGAAGGGGCAAAAGATACTGTCCAAGGGCCAAGATTTGATAGAGGAAGAAATGTTGGATGTGGCTGTAGAGGGGGTGAGAGAGATGCACTCTGGATCTCTCTCTTTCTCTCTTTTCCCACTCCCTTTGCAGCAAGGGAGGGAATGAGAGGGGAAGAGATGGTGGACAGTGAGAGAAAAATGTTACACATGGAGGTGGAGGAGAGAGGAAGAAATGCTGTGCAGAAGTGAGGAGGGGAAAAAGAGAAAGACGGATCCAGGGGCAAAAGAGAGTGAGGATGGTATACAGTGGGAGGGAGGGAAAAGTGAGGGAAAAATGCTGGACCATGGTAGGAGGAACCAATGAACAGCAGAAAAAAAGAGAAACTGGAACTAACTTGATGGAAAAAATAAATCTCCAGACAACAAAGGGATAAAAAGGAATTTATTGACTGAAATACATTAACTTTCTGTTTTTATTTCTCCAGTGTTAAAGTAGTTGCTATAGCTGGTGAGGATTTCCAAGCAACACCAGCTGAGGACCTCCTCCAAAGGTAACCAGAATTCCCTTCTAACAAGCGAAGCAGTCGCTGGCAACATCGTTGAGCCACTGAGGTGCCAGCATCTATGGCTTAGGGACATTGCTGCTGCCTGCCAAGTTTGGTAAAAGGGATTGTTGGGCAGCTTCAGAGGACGTCTTCAACTGACATAGCTTGAGGGTCCTCATCAGTAGGAGTATTCATATTTTTTACTTATGTACATAAGAGGATCTGGCAGAGACCCATTTACAAAGTATGTATTCTTCCTATTTAATATTTCTAAATTATTATGCTTTTAACCTGTTGTGTATATAATATTTATTTTTACATTTTTATGTATAAAAATGCTAATTTTTGTTTATTTTTTAAATGGGTCTGTACCAGACCCTCTAATTCAGTAGCATAATTAAATGAAATAAGTACTTCTGAAGTAGTTGGGGACGGGCGGGGATGGAAGAGATTAATTTTGGAGACGGATTTGATTCCAGCAAGGATTGGCGGGGATGGATTGGATTCCAGTGGGATGATGCAGATGGGTTGGATTCCAGCGGGGACGGGGGGGGATGGGTTTGTTTTTGTCCTAGTGCAACTCTTCAATTGCTACCAGTTGGGTTTCTGCAGGTACTTGTGACCTGGATTGACCACTGTTGGAAACAAGATAATAGGCTAGATGGACCATGAGCTGACCCAGTATGGCTATTCTTATGTTCTTATATAAGTCTAGTATGGGACAAACATGCCACTGTGACATCACTGATGAGGATGGCTCTTAGACATTGGAGGAATGAGGCATTATGACATACAGTCTTAGCTTTGGCATGTTACTATTTGGGTGTCTGCCAAGTATTTGTGACCTGGATTGATCACTATTGGAAACAAGATACTTGGGCTACATGGACCATTGGCTTCACCCAGAATGGTTATTCATATGTTCTCATGCTCAGTTTGTACTTATTATATAGCCTCAGTGGTTTAGTAAGGGGGGGTACGTGGGGGCAGTCTTCCTAACGGTGTGGCACCCCTCCTCCTCTCTGCCCCCCACTCCTCTCCTTGTCATCTGCACCCCTTGCTTTCCCCATACCTGTTTTACTTCCTTAGCTTAAGGTTGCTGCCCACTTCGGCACTCTCTCTGACAACACTTCCAGGACCCGCACCTAGGAAGTGTCGTCAAAGGGTGAGCCAACACTGATGTAGGCATGCTGCTCATGCCAGAGAAATTAAAAAGATATGGGGAAAGGGAAGGGAGTATGCGCCGCTCACCCTTACTATGCCACTGAATAGCCTATCAAATAGGTAGATCTAAAATTAATAGCAGGTACGGTATAATTAAGATGTGACAAGACAGTTGGGCGAGCAATGATGGGATACTTTACAGATTAGCTTAGTAGGTCAAATGTGCTCATGCTAAAGTTTGGACCTCTGACATGTAAGCAAGTGTATTCCCCTAGCTCAAAAGTACTATATTTTTCGGAGCATAAGACATACTTTTTCCACCCCCAAAAAGGGGGTGGAAAAGGGGGTGCGCATTATGGACCTAATACACTGTACGCCCCCCCCACCCAGTACCTTTTTTAGTGGCCATGGTCCAACGCGATCTCCTGGATGGCTGCCTTGGTCTTTAGATGAACGATGCACAATGTAGGAGCGCAACCTTTGTGCTTCCTGCCTGGTCGCTCTGCTCTGTGATTGGCTGCAATCAGTTACTGATTGCAGCCAATCACATAGCGGTCGCACACCTACATTGCTTTTCTAAAGACCAAGGCAGTTGTCCAGGAGACTGCGCTGTACCACCACAACT
Source organism: Geotrypetes seraphini (assembly GCF_902459505.1). Lineage (NCBI taxonomy): Eukaryota > Metazoa > Chordata > Amphibia > Gymnophiona > Dermophiidae > Geotrypetes > Geotrypetes seraphini. The sequence continues at coordinate 242,030,655 of NC_047085.1, read as the reverse complement.
AAAAAGATACCAGGGAGGAGGGGGTCTACAGGTAGCTTTGGGCTTAGAGCGGCTTCTGGTGGCTTTGGGCTGCGTGCGGCTTCTGGCAGCTTCAGGATTTGGGTGGCTTCGGGCTTTGGCAGCTGTGGGGTATGGGCTTTGGGCGGCTTTAGGATGTGGGCTTCCCAGCACCAGACGCACAAGACTACATGTAGAGGAGGAAATCCAAGAATAAAACAATCCTGAATCAAATGTTTTTTTCTTGATTTTTCCTCCTCTACAGGTGGGTGCATCTTCTTATGGGCCAGTGCATCATATGGTCCAAAAAATATGGTAAATGTCTCAGGGTGTGTACGGATAAAAATGTTGGCGCCTTTTGCATCATTTTCATGTCTCTTTAGCTGATATTTGAACATTTCTCTGTCAGTTTCAAAGGTTTGATATGGGAAGTCAATTTTAAACATATTAATTTTAGGTAAATGTTATTTTTGTTTGCAAATCATTTGGAAGCTGCATAGGGGACATGATATATACAATTGTTAAATAAGTTAAATTGATCTTGCATTTTAGAATTGCTATTCAGGATTTAGACATGCAAAACCTAGCATTTAGACGTTTATATTTTATAAACATCTAAATCCTGATTTTATATAACTCGGTCTGGGCATGTTTTTGGTGGAACTAGAGCAGACCCTAAAATATAAATGTGTATTTCCAATTTCAGAAAGGGAATGCATGTCTTTTTCTTAAAAAGACCAACATTGGGATGTACACTTGTTAAGTGCATGGTTTAGGTTTGAAAAAAGTGTCCCTATTGAGCAGAACTCCACTGGAAGGATTATAAGAGGTCACTCCTTCAATCCTCCTGTGGTTGATAATCCCCACCAAAACTAAAACTGGCAAGAGAGATTGTTCTGTAATAGGTTTGAGAAAAATTAATGTGTGAAGCAGCGGGGGTGCTGAGTTTACCCCGCAAAACTAAGGCCTGGTCGGATATAAGTTAGAAGCAACGATGCTGATTTGACAATAGGCTACTCGAGTTAAAGAGCTAAGTATTTGTAAAACACTACATTAGTTTATTATATTAAATGGAAAGCTAGAAGTTATAAGCTACAATGAATTTCCTTTTGGATTAAATGGAAGGCTAGAAGTTATAAGCTACAATGAATTTCCTTTTGGATATAAGTTAGAAGCAACGATGCTGATTTGATAATATGCCTTTTTTTCATATGAACTACAAATGAACTTCCTTCTTTTCATTTCAACTGTTTTCAAAGCGAACTCAATTTTTGCTAATGAACTTTTTTTAAATTAATGTTTGTCATTAGAATATATTGTTAATAAAAACTCACCCTCCATACCACAATAAAAAATTAAAACTTGGGAAAAGTGTAAATTATTCTTTATAATAACTTATAAATGGCCCCCACACATCCTTAAATTTATTCTAATGATAAGATATTATATTTATGTGGTATATCTATTTTGTTGGAAAAGTGATATGGGAGGGGGAGGGTTACATTTTCTTGTTGAAAGATTGCTGATTTTCAAGTGATGCTGTATCTTACGTGTTTGTTATTTATTGTACACTTGTTGTAAATTATAAATGAATAAAGAATTAAAAAAATAAAAATGAATGTTTGAAGAAATGTTTAAAACTTTGATAGGAAAGTCATTGATTTAGTGAATTTAAGAATCTCAAAGCATTTTTTAATATATTTAGTGTATTTATAATATTGAAGCACTTTCACTGAGCACTTTATATTATGCACTTTAAGTATTAGTAACATTGTTAAAAATTTTGTGGTAATTAATGAAATATGTAAGATACATGAACTGATGAAAACAATGGGATGAACTATAATTAACAATAAGAGGAAATGAATTGCAGTGAAATTGAAAAAGAATTTGAGATAAGATATCTTGATTTAATTTGATTATGTAATATATATGGTTTGATATGAGTTGGTCCTGAGTTTCAAAAATGGCATGCTGATCTATTTTAAGTAATATATAACCCATACCAAAATAGTTTTTGTAGTTTAAATTTAATACGTTTTTAAGGATTTAAATTAATAAGAGGAGACGTGGAGGGGCATAATAAAAAAAAGTCCCTTTTTGGCCTAAGGCCTTAAACATTGAAAGTAGAAGCAGGGAAAATGTCCATAACCAAAACAAACATCCTTTTTTTGATTATGGCCTGCCTCTACCTTCAGCTGTTTAAACACCCAGCCAACCACTACATCTACAAGTACACCCCTATGACGTCTACACTTATACCCCATAATGAACCAAAAAAACCGCCTAAGCCCCAAATGTCCAACACAAGGGCTTTTAGGCGAAGGAGGAGTCAGTCCTTCGCCTAAAAGCTGGATTTTGTAACCGGTGTCTGTCAAAAACAACACCGGTCAGAATCCACACCAACACCCCCCTCCCCCCCCCACACACACACACAACATCGGGGCAGGAGGGAACCCAAGCCCTCCTGCCACGTGATCCCTAACCCCCACGATTGTTTGGGGCAGGAGGGAACCCAAGCCCCCCAGCCCCGCGCACCCGCGGCACCCCCTGACGATATCGGGGCAAGAGGGAGCCCAAGCCCTCTTGCCCCGTGGCAGCCGCGGCACCCCCAACAATATCGGAGCAAGAGGGAGCCCAAGCCCTCTTGCCCCATGGCAGCCGCGGCACCCCTGACAATATTGGGGCAAGAGGGAGCCCAAGTCCTCTTGCCCCGCGGCAGCCGCAGCACCCCCAATGATATCAGGACAAGAGGGAGCCCAAGCCCTCTTGCCCCGAGCAAGCTGCGGCACCCCCCCGATGACATCGGGGCAAGAGGGAGCCCAAGCCCTCTTGCCCCGCGGCAGCCGCGGCACCCCCGATGATATCGGGGCAAGAAGGAGCCCAAGCTCTCCTGCCCTGCAGCAGCTGCGGCACCCCCGATTCGATCTGGCCAGGAGGGAGCCCAAGCCCTCCTGCCCCGGAGCAGCCGCAGCAGCACCCCCGATTCAATCTTGCCAGGAGGGAGCCCAAGCCCTCCTGACCTCAACACAACCCCCCTCCCCCAATGACCGCCCCCCCGAACCCCCGATCGGCCCCCCTGCCGACCCGTGACCCCCCCGGCTGACCCCATGACCCCCCCATACCTTCAATGTTAGCCGGACATACGGGTGCCAAGCCCGCCCATCCGGCAGGCCAGCCGGCTACAGAATGGGGCCGGATTGGCCCAGGCGTCTGAAACCCCGCCCACAGGTGGGGCCTAAGGCTCCTGGGCCTATTCTGATTGGCCCAGGCGCCTTAGGCCACACCTGTGGGCGGGGTTTCAGACGCCTGGGCCAATCCGGCCCCATTCTAGAGCCGGCTGGCCTGACGGACGGGCGGGCTTGGCACCCGTCCGTCAGGCCAATGTTGAAGGTATGGGGAAGGGGGGTAGGGGGGTCATGGGGTTGGACGGGGGGGGTCACGGGTCAGCAGGGGGGCCAATCGGGGGTTCAGGGGGCAGTCATTGGGGGGAGGGGGGTTGTATTGAGGGCAGGAGGGCCTGGGATCCCTCCTGCCTGTATTGTAGTGGGGGTTGGGGGGTAGGGGGTCGCCAGGGCCAGGAGGGCTTGGGCTCCCTCCTGTCCAGATCGAATCGGGGGGGGGGGTCGCCGGGGCCAGGAGAGCTTGGACTCCTTCCTGGCCCGATTGTACTCGGCGGGGGGGGGGGGAGGGGGCACGATCGCCGGGGCAAGAGGGTTTGGGCTCCCTCTTGCCCCGATATCGTCGGGGTGCCGCAGCTTCCGCGGGGCAGGAAGGCTTGGGCTCCCTCTTGCCCCGATGTCGGGGGGGTGCTGCGGGTGCCCGGGGCAGGGGGCTTGGGTTTCCTCCTGCCCCGAACGTAATCAGGAGGGTTAGGGATCACGGGGCAGGAGGGCTTGGGTTTCCTCCTGCCCCGTTGTTGAGTATGTGTGTGTGTGGAGGGGGGTAATGTATTGCGGCAGGAGAGATGCCTCATGTCCCCTACCACGATGCCATCACTCCTCTACCCGAACTGCCGCGACCCGTGGCAGGAGAGATAGGGCATCTCTCCTGTCGCGGGTCATGGTAGTTCGGGTAGAGGAGTGATGGCATCGCGGTAGGGTAGATGAGGCATCTATCCTGCCGTGATGCTTGCGGTGGAGGGGTAGACAGGTTGCTGGGGCCGCTGAGCTGATAGCAGCAGCCATGATCAGCTCAGCGGCCCCTTTTTCGGCACTTAGACCTGATTTGACTTTGTCTAAGTCAAAAAGGTATAAGTGCTGACTAGGCAACCTGTCTACGGTTTTGGTTATACCTGCTGCATGCCTAGGTGTAGGTTGGCTCACCTCCCGCCCACCGCCCGTCCTTTCCCCTCCTCTAAACACGCCTCTTTTCTCTCTGTGCATTTAAAGGCAGGGGAAAGGCCTAAGCTGGTTTTAGATACGTCTAAAAACCAGCTTTGGTTATGGGTATTTGGACGATCAGGCTTTTTGATCATCCAAGTAGCCATTTAGGACACTTTTTAGACTTTTTTTTTTATTATGAACCCCATAGTATTTAGAATTATTTATTAAAATTAATGTAATAGATAGAATAAAATAGTTAATTTATCTATATTGGTAGGGAGGTGGGGTAATAGCCGGTGATGTTATAAGGAGATAAGAGATGTTTCTCTCTTTAAGTAATCCCATTTTGGGAAACATGTTCTCCTAAGTCTTAGGCTTGTCCCCATTAGAAGCTAAATTAATGTAATGTGATTAGAAAGTCAAAAAGTCAACAGTCATACTATTAAATCCAATTATTTAAGTAGTAAATCTAATTAATAAGTTGGATTATAGAAGTAGTGTCCATTTTTGATATTGTGCAAATGGTTTTCAATAGTTTCATATTTTGTGTATATAATACCATTTGAAGTTTGTATTGTTTTGTTGTATCAAGACATTTCTAAAATCACTGCCATAAATGTTCATATCCAATAAAACAACAAGGCAGATGGTCTGAAATTTCCAACATGGGAATTGAACTAAAGCAGAGCAGTTCTATTTAATTGCAGATTTTATTCATACAAAAAAAAAAAAGGAGAAACCCAGAATTCTACAATCTGTGAAAGGAAAACAAACACAGTAGGGATGACTAAGTGAATGACGAGAGAGGGAATCAGGTATACAAAGGTCCATAAGTTCTGAAGGAGATTTAAATAATTGAATCATTAAAACATAATATCATAAATATAGATATAAATGTAGAAATAAATATTATATGCACAACAGGTTAAAAGCATTTATTAATAAATAAAAACATGCATGTATAAAAACAAAAAAAAACAAATATTTATAAACAAATACCATACTGTTAGGAATTGGCATGAATATGAACTCTCTCCTTGATATTCAGCTGGCAGCAGACAAAATTGTTAATGTCTACTGCCAGTATTAAACCCAGATATTCAGCGCCAGGCCAAAGCTGGTCCCCAACATCAAATAATGCTTTTTTTTTAGCCAGCTTGTACATGCCCAATTAGCTCAATAGCTACAAATATAATCACTTGCTCCAATGTAATAGAATCAAACATTAACAGCTTTAAAATATCTAAGTGTGAACTGTACACAACAAAATAAATAATAAATTGTGAACGACTGAGTTTTCTGGTGCCTTAGTAAAGAGCGCTGCTTTCTAACGAGTACTAACTATGACCCTCCACATGGAGTATGGTTACTGAAACGTTAATGGGGCTACTCAATTGCCTTAAAAGTTCAACAAAATGCATACTAATGTAAGAACAGTCTACTAGCACTGCAAAAATAAATGAGTGGGTTGATTACAGTGAAAATCCAATTAACTCAATATTCAGAGCTTACTAGCCATTTGTTAGCACATAAAGTTACGACAGCTATTTATGTGGTCTTATATAAATAGTATTGGGCGCTAACTGAACTCCACCTTGAAACGTTCCCTGAACATAACTGACTTGTGCTTTGGTACTAACCAGTCATTTTCAGTAAAGGTAACCCTTTAAGTGCCACTGAAAATTATCAGATTGCCACCAATAAGCAAAGTTAACCAGTTGGCAGCCATTCCTGGCCGGTTGACTCACCTTGAGGATCAGCCAGTTTGTACATAGGTAAGGACTTACATATTTGTTAATAAAAACAAGAAACATGCTATGTATTATAAATAATCATTTTAAGAGCATAAAGTAAAGAAAGTACCTGAGATGTAACAATGAGTTGTATTAGTAACCTTATATATCCTTCACAAACAATGGTTTATACCAGGGGTGTCAAATGTCAGTCCCGCAATCTAGTCGGGTTGTCAGGGTTTCCCCAATGAATATACATGAGATCTATTAACATACAATGAAAGCAGTGCATTCAAATAGATCTCATGCATATTCATTGGGGAAATCCTGAAAACCTGACTAGATTGCGGCTCTCGAGGACTGACATTTGACACCCCTGGACTATACAAAAAGAAAAGAAACTAATAAACATAGCTACCTTAAATAGGATCACCCTATATATACCTCCAAGGTCACTAAGGTACTCACAAAGAGTATCTCTAACCCCACCCTCTCTATAGGACATCGCACAATGTCATATCTACCAGAGAACCACATTCTGAAAGGCTTCCCTTAACAGTATATTATTGGCTCTTCAACCAGGTCTTTAATGGAAGAAGTAACTAACTTGCTAGTCACACACATAGGTAATGACTCTAGCTGCACATACTATAGCAGGACATGTATATTCAATCTTACCCTGACTAAGATAATTTTCAAGCACATTTCTGATCTAATTTGCAGTTTTCATTAAAGTAGTCTCCTTATTTTCTTACTCCTGTTACTCTGGACGTGACTCGGTGGAATGGGGCAGGCCTGAAGGCGGGACCATGGGTCTGGATTTTCATACCTGAAAATCTGGTAACCCTAAATATGTCAGATTTGAAATGTGTATCCTGCCAGAGCTGGTGTTATAGGCCAAATCGAATCGAAAAAGTTTTCACTGAATCAGGCAGCACTATTACTCCCTATCCCCCCACAGCCTTCACCCAATTCCTCTCTGTCCCATGGTCCTTCCCCAGCCTTCATCCAATTTTTCTCCTCACCTGGCTTCAGCAAAAGAAGAAATAGTAGGATTCTTGCTTCTCCCACTGCAACTCAGCTCCCTGCAAGCAAGTGCTGGAAGTTTGGGTTTCAAGTCTTGTAAGACTTGAAACCACAAGACCAACCTGAACTTCCATTGCAAGCTTGAGTTATGCAGTGCCAGAAATTTGGGCTACTCTCATTGTTTCAAGTCTTGCAAGATCAACCTGAACTTCTGGCACTGCTCAGTTCAAGCTTTCAGAGAGTAGAGTCCTGATGGGGAAGATTGAGAAATGCCAAGCTTCTGCAGGCCAGGAAGAATCACTTGGCAGGTCAGGTTCTGGCCCACAGGCTATAGGTTAAACAAGCCTGATCTATATGTTCTATGTTTGTTTACATCAGGGATAGGGAACTCTGGTCCTCGAGAGCTATATTCCAGTCGGGGTTTCAGGATTTCCCCAATGAATATGCATGAGATCTATTTGTATGCACTGCTTTCAATGCATATTCATTGGGGAAATCCTGAAAACCCGACTGGAATATGGCTCTCGAGGACCGGAGTTCCCTACCCCTGGTTTACATCCTATGCTATTAAAATTATTGATTATCCTTGGGTGCTTATTGTTCCTCTGTAGCAGCCTTTTCGTTGTTTGTAACATGATTGTACAATCTCCTTTTCTATTTCTTGTTTTTCAAAAATTTCAATAAACAAATTTTAAAAATGTAAATGTAAAATGTTATATTGTGTACTGTGTTCACATTGTAATGTAGTATAGTACCCCACATTTTTTATTGTTTTGATAATTTTACTGCTGTACAATTGTTTACTGTTTTTGTCTTAATCTTGCTGTACACTGCCCTGACTATATTCCTTAAAAAAACAACCAGTAAATCAATCCAAATAAATAGGGGAAAAGGGATGAACTGTGAAGAATGTGAGAAAATGTACATGTATGCAATTATTATCACGCAATTTGTACAAAGCGTAGGTGGCAATAATTAAAATTAGTATTTGATTTTGAGGAATGTGCACAGATATGTTCCTTAACTCTTAAAACTCTATCTAGAAAATGTGACTATATAGTGGTGTTAAATTTATCTTCCAGAAGCTTTATTCTGAATGTAAGAAAATAGTTTTAAAAAAAATATTTGCACAAGTGTGCGATATATATGTAAATATCGCAAAGAGTGCTCATCATAAAATGTTATCTTAAAATGAAGCAAATGAAGGGGACTTTAGTGAGCTCTATCACAAATGGCAGCTTGAATAATTTGCTCAGGTGGAAAGCACAATTTTAAATCTTAATAAGTCATCACATAAATGAGTCAAAGGTATTGGAGTGGTATCCGATTTCTGATTAACATCATGGCATTGAGTAAACCCAGTAAGCGACATAATCCAGAACCTGCCTCTCCTCAAATAGTTTGTTCAAATAGGAACAAAGAGGATTCCTTGTTGATAATTCTTGATGAAACACGTGACCTGCGTGACATACTTATGAAAACCAAGCAGGACACCGTAGATGTTCTTGAAAACAAAAGCTAAAGTGGCAGATGAATTGCTTAGATTTAATGCATCAGACTAGGCACATTGAACAATTAGAGCATAACATGGAAGAGGCTGGGGACAGAGCACAAGGCAACAATTTTAAACTGCAAGGGAGGCAATGCAGTTATCATAGGTGACTTCAATTATCCAGGGATAGACTGGAACCTAGGCACCCCCAGCTGCGGTAGGGAGACCAAGTTCCTGGATGCTGTAGGCGATTGCTTCCTAGAACTTGTCAAAGAAAATACAAGAGGAAATGCAATTCTGGACTTAATTCTAAATGGACTACAAGGACCGGTGCAAGGTGTAGAAGTAGAAGGGATGCTGGGAAGCAGTGATCACAATATGATCCGCTTCGACCTCGACACAGGGGCATAACATCAATCCAGAACGTCGGCCATGGCACTGAACTTCTGAAAAGGAAATTACGAAGGGATGAAACTCATGATGGGGAAGAAGATTAAGAAGAGGATAAGCACTGTAAAAACACTAGAACAAGCATGGCCCCTTTTTAAGGATACGGTCACTGAGGCACAAAATATATATATACCGCGTATCACCAAGGGATTCAAGAGGAAAAAAGAATAAGGAACTGTAGCTATGAAGGAAGCAATCAGAGACAAGAAAACTTTGTTTAAGGAATGAAAAAGGTCAAAAACGGATGAAAACTGGAAAAAGCAGAAACAATATTAAAACAGGTGCCACAAGGCGGTAAGAAGGGCCAAAAGAGACTATGAGGAAAAATAGCCAAGGAGGTGAAAAAATTCAAGCCATTCTTTTGATATATTAAGGGGAAACGACCCGTGAAGGAAGCGGTGAAGCCATTGGATGATCATGGGATAAAGGGAGTACTAAAGGAGGACAAAGCCATCGCTGACAAACTGAACACATTTTTTGTGCCTGTATTTACCGAAAAGGATATGCACAACATACCGGAAGCTGACAAAAGCTATATGTAGGAAACGAGGATGGGAAACTGACAGGTTGACGGTCAGTCTAAAAGAGGCAGATTAATAGGCTCAAAAATGATAAATCCCTGGGACCAGATAACATCCATCCGAGGGTAATCAAGGAACTGAAAGGGGCTATAGATGAATTGCTTCAACTAATAGCCAATCTGTCGATCAAATCGTGAAGGATTCAGGAAGACTGGAAAGTGGCGAATGTTACGCTGATCTTCATGAAAGGTTTGAGGGGAGATCCAGGAAACTACAGACTGCTGTGTCTGACTTCGGTACAGGGAAAGTTGGTAGAGGCGCTGATAAAGGACCGCATCATTGATCACCTTGACGGACATAATCTGATGAGGACCAGCCAGCATGGCTTCAGCAAGGGGAGATCTTGCTTGACGAACATGCTGTGCTTCTTTGAGGGAGTAAACAGGCATAGAGACAAGGGTGAGCCGGTCGACATTGTATATCTGGACTTTCAGAAGGTGTTCGATAAGGTCCCACATGAACAACTATTTCAAAAAATTGCGAGCCATGGAATCGAGGATGAAATACTTATGTGGATTAAAAACTGGTTGGCGGATAGGAAACAGAGAGTGGGGGTAAATGGACAATACTCGAATTTGAAAAGCATCATGAGTGGAGTGCCGCAGAATTTGGTGCTTGGACCCGTGCTCTTCAACATATTTATAAACGACTTGGAAATTGGTACGACAAGTGAGATGATTAAATTTGCAGACGATATGAAGTTATTCAGAGTAACGAAGATGCAGGAGGGATGCGAAGACCTGCAACGTGACATAAACACGCTCAAGAAATGGGCTGCGACATGGCAAATGAGGTTTAACGTGGATAAGTGTAAGGTGATGCATGTCAGTAATAAAAGTCTTATACACGAATACAGGATGTCCAGTGCGGTACTTGGAGAGACCCCCCCCCAGGAAAGAGACTGGGAGTATTGGTCAACAAGTCAATGAAGCCGTCCACGCAATGTGAGACGGTGACAAAAAGGGCAAACAGAATGCTGGGAATGATTAAGAAGGGGACCACGAACAGACCAGAGAAGGTTATCATGCCATTGTACCGGGCCATGGCACGCCCTCACCTGGAATATAGCATCCATCACTGGTCGCCATATATGTACTATTCGAAAGGGTCAGAAAAGAGCAACTAAAATGGTTAAGGAGCTGGAGGAGTTGCCATACAGTGAGAGATTAGAGAAACTGGGCCTCTTCTCCCTTGAAAAGAGAAGACTGAGAGGGGACATGATAGAAACATTCAAGATAATGAAGGGAATAGATTTAGTAGATAAAGACAGGTTGTTCACCCTGTCCAAGGTAAGGAGAACGAGAGGGCACTCCCTAAAGCTGAAAGGGGATAGATTCCATACAAACGTAAGGAAGTTCTTCTTCACCCAGAGAGTGTGGAAAACTGGAACGCTTTTCCGGAGGCTGTTATAGGGGAAAACACCCTCCAGGGATTGAAGCTAAAGTTAGACAAGTTCCTGCTGAACCAGGTAAAGCTAGTCTCAGTAAGTTTCTATGATGATGAAATATTCTTTTCATACTATTGCTATATAATATCAGCATTAATTTATGTCTTTAACTTGCATCAATGTTCCATATATTGTGGTTTACATCAATTATACCTTAAAAGCATTAATTGTTTAACAGTTTAATGAAGCGTTATTATCAAATAGCTATGCTTATAATGAACTCTATTTGGTTAAGCTGATAATGATGATTAAACATGTGTTGAAATATAATTATTCCACAGTACAAGAGATTAGGTTTCCTCTGTAGACTTATTAACCTGTAGATCTGAGTAAGTACTTTTTTTTATAGATTAAATAATAGCTACACTTGAAATGTTTGTCCATTACAGAATATATGTTAAATCTAGTGGTTTCATACTATCATATACAGTATACTACAGAATTATGTTCCTTCCAGCTTTGCATATAACCTATTTCCCCAAAAATAAGTCCTAGAATGATTTTAAAGATGCTCCTAATATAAGCTCTAACCCAAAAATAAGCCCTAGTTAAGATCAAATCCTCCTCCTCCGAATGTCCCCGACACTCCCCAACTCTATCCCTGACACTAGTGCTTCCTGATTCACCGAAAAACTCATACTCATCAATTCAATGACCCCCACCCCGGTGAGACCTGACATACCTCCGCTCTGAGGCCTCCGAAAGCGGCGGCGGCAGCACTCTGAATGGGCTGCTTTGCGACCTTCCTGCTGCAGCCTGACTTTAGGATTCTGCAGTGGCATAGATAGGTGGGCTATATGTAGGCCAGGGTTTTCCGGGCATACACTTCAACCACCTATCTTGGATGAGTTTAGGCATATTTCTGTAACCAGCGCTGTTGAGTGATTGACACATGATCGGCGGCTGCTTTTAAGGCAGCCACTGACATAGGTTCCGGTCATAGAATCCAGCCCAAATTGATGTACTGGGTCAGGAACTGCTTGAGAGGAAGGGTTTGCTCAATGAAGATCTCCATGAGGAAAGGAATGTTGCCAGTGGTGTGCCTCAAGGTTTGGTTCTTGAGCCTTTTTTTAAAATGTATTTTTGAAAGCAATATTGATGAAGGGCTGTCAGTTTCTGAGGATTAAAAGATTATGTTCTGACACTACGTCTCTCAAGACACAATCCAGAGAGATGGCCAGAAGATATAGTGCAAATGGGCATAAAGATTCTATAATGAAGGATACTAAAGAACAATCCAGAATGGAAAGAGATCACCTATTGGAACATAGATCAAGATTACCTATTGACAGAATTGTATACACACTTTCATTCTCACATCTCATAACGGGCATCATCAGGGGATTAAAGAATTACTGGCATATAATACAGAATATAGAACATGTTTTCAAACAATTAATTGTTGATAGCATACAAAAGAGGGAAAAACCCCTCAAAGATATGAATGTAGCATCAGCATTAGCCAGAATCACTGAATTCCTCGGTGACCATGGCCATTATCACTATGGGAACTGTTCAGTTTGTTCTGCTAACATGAAAATAAAAACATTTATCCGTCCAAATTCAGATGAAAGTTTGAAATTAGACAATTCACAATCTGAAAAAGTACAGGAGTTGTTTACATCATCCATCTGTTTTTGTAATTTATTGTATATTGGAAAAATAAAGTGACAACTAAACAAGAAAATTGTTGAACACCAAAGCACCATAAATCGATTAGTTATGACCAAACTGAGTGGCTCAACACTCTTTTCATTTTGACCATGCCATGTCCCTCATACACAATTATTGATTCAAACTGCACAAAGGTTTATTTTTTAGATTCAACCCCCCATGGATTAAGGTCACAAAAACGGTGTCAGAGAATGAACACACAAAAATTTATTATCTAGTATAAATAGCGGACAAACTAATGAGGATCATCTTGGTTGTGATGGCAGGAAACAATCATTCAATTTCAATAGTGGTTAAAACAATGAGGAGGGTCTGACATGGTTCATGCTTCAGGAGTCCAAATTGATCCACTATTTGTTACAGAGCCATGGAAAACCAAACAGAATTTGACCCCCCCCCCCTTGTTTAATATCAAGAAGCTTTGTGATTGGGGATGTTGCTATTATAATAAGCAAGAGGAGGTTATCAAATCAAGGTGTATATCCCACTATGTTATGAGGTTTTTCATCTACCCAATGGATTAAATCAGGAGATTATCACTCCCTTTATTCATCTAGCACTGTAAGTCATCACTATTCTGTGTTTTTTAAAATGTGATTTATATGATTGTTATTGGTATTACCATTTATTTGTTTTCATTTTTAAACAATTATGTATACATATGGGATAATTATTATTTTTACTATTATAATTTATGTTTATTATTTGCTTTGAAAGTGATTACATAGTTTTAAAAGTGGCTCAATTTCTATATTGTATTTGTATTAACACCTTCAGTATAAGAGAGTAAGTTATTTTCAACATATTATTCTAAACATTTTTAAAGAATATATGTGACTGCATATATCTGTATGGCCCCCTTTTATCAAGCCGTGTTAGGAATTCTATGATCATCAGAACTTTTACCGTAGCGGCCGGCGATAAAAATTCCTAACATGGCTTGATAAAAGGGGACCTATATCTTTTAACAAAGTTCACTGTCTTTACTATACTATTCAGGTGTCCCCTGATGTTGAAAAGCACAATGAGGGCACTGGAACATGATGACATAATTTGAATATATAGATTGGAATGCATTCAAACAGGCTGTTCAAAGAAAGTATTTTAAAGTAGTACTCTTAATCAAACTTATAGATACTGCTTCATACAACTTATATTTAATATTATTCAGAGATCTCTGCAATACCACCTTTATCATCTCAAAATGTCATTGCTGGTAGAGATTTAAGCATCCAATCAACACTGGTCTTGCTCAATCATATTGCACAATTTTAAATTTCATTTAATAGCATTTCTTATTTTAATGTAAAGGAATCTTATCTTCAATTATGTTGTAGAAAAACTTCAATTAATTATACTCAGATCAGGGATGTATCAACCAACATGACTCTGGTAGTCATAGGAAATTTAAACCTACATTTAGAAGTACAAGATGATCCAAAAGTGTGTACCTTCCAAAGCTTAATGGAATAACTAGAACTTGTCACTTCCCCACAGGTCCCTACTCACAAAAATGGACACAGTCTAAACTTCATCTCGTACTCCACAAATATACCAAATCAAAAGCTGATCGATCATGTAGAGTGGGAGCTAAACACCTGGAACAATGGCACAGACAACAAAAAATAATCAAAATACATTTTTTAAAAAGTGCTAAAATTGTACAGAGGTCAGGATAGCAGATAAGCAGGCTTGTTGCAGAAATCAGCTTTCTTCACTGGTTAACCTGGTCAACCTGGTTTTACTGGTCTTTTGTTCTTTGTTTTGGCAACACCCAGGTCACTGAGGTCAGGATAGCAGATAAGCAGGCTTGAGGAGACATGTCACACAGTATGGAATTGCACAGAGGAATTCTGGATGGAAATTACTGAAAAACTAGAGCCAATGAATGAAAACATAGACAAAGGCATTACAGCCTGGCAAAATCTAGCAAATACAGTTCTAGATAGAATTGTACCAATAAAAACAAGGAAACTGAAACAACAAAATAACCCTAGGTTCACATAACAGCTAAAGACCATGAGGAAAGGAGAACAGAAAGGATCTGGAAAACAAAACAAAGACTAGAACACTACATCAACTAGAGAAAAGAAATAAAATAATACAAATTAGTGGTAACTGAAGTACAAAAGTCATACTATAACCTGATTGCCCATTTTAAAAATTCTTCCAAATGTCTTTTTAACATCTAAAACTCACTGATCTCCACCAAAGATATAACAGAAGGTCCAGAATCAGAACAACCAGATGCATGAAATCTAGCACATTTACTTTCAAGAAAAACTCAGAACCATGAGTACATCAGATGACCTGCCTCCCAGAAGTAAGAACAAAGGACATCGTTGACAAAATTGGGAAGATCCTGGAAGGAGAGGAGACTACAGTAATGATTCACATCGGGACAAATGATGTCAGCAGGAGAGACTACAGAATAAGCGCACTGATAGAACAATTCAAGATTCTGGGAAGGAAGTTGAAGATGAGGACTCAAAAGATACCATTCTCAGAGATTCTACCAGTACCGAGAGCAGATGTAA
This sequence comes from Geotrypetes seraphini, assembly GCF_902459505.1. NCBI lineage: Eukaryota > Metazoa > Chordata > Amphibia > Gymnophiona > Dermophiidae > Geotrypetes > Geotrypetes seraphini. The sequence goes on along the minus strand of NC_047085.1, from coordinate 242,015,393 downwards.
AGAGGCAGGAGGAACTACAGTCAATAAATGCATGGATGAGGAAATGGTGTGAGGAAGAGGGGTTCTACTTCGTGAGGAACTGGACAACATTCTGGGGCAAGAGCAAGCTCTTCAGGAGAAATGGACTGCATCTGAGCGCGGCGGGAACTAGACTTCTAGCAAACAATGTCAGGAGAGGAATAGAACCGGCTTTAAACTAAGAAGAAGGGGAAAGCCGACAGTCGACCAAGCATCGACGTTTCGGAAGAAGGTATCCCGTGAAGATACTAAGGGGGAAAAAGGCTGGGAAGAAACAAAGGGCAAATTACAGGAGTTGACTAACCCTGAAGAGGAAGTTAGGAGGAATGTAGCACAAGAGAAGAAACTAAAGATTGAAGCACAGGGAAAGGAAATGAAGACAAGAAAATACCAGGATTTAAATTGCATATATACCAATGCAAGGAGCCTAAGGAACAAAATGGGGGAATTAGAAGTCATGGCCAAAGCTGAGGACATAGACATCATTGAGGTCTCCGATACATGCAGGAATGAAGAAAACAAATGGGATATAGCACTGTCGAGATACAAGCTCTATCGCAAGGACAGGTCAGGACAGAAAGGAGGTGGAATAGCCCTATACATTAAAGAAAGCATACACTCGACCAGAGCGGACACAGCAGAGATGACAACAAACTGGAATCGCTATGGGTTAAAATACCGGGAGGGAAAGTGCCTGAGATAAAGATGGGCCTGTACTATCGACCACCTGGACAAACCGAAGATACCGATGAAGAAATGGAAGCCGAGATGAAGCGAGAATGCAAAAGCGGTAACATGATTATTATGGGAAACTTCAACTATCTCGGGATAGACTGGAGTCTTGGAAACTCAAAATGCGCTAGGGAAACAGGATTCCTGGAGGCTACACAGGATTGCTTCATGGAGCAGCTTGTCAGGGAACCGACGAGAGGGATTGCCACTCTGGATCTAATCCTGAATGGGTTAAGAGGACCTGTGTTCCGCCACTTATTTCTGTCAGATGGGATGATCAGTGACACTCAGAAGAGCACACAGACAATATAAAAGCATAGACAATAACCCTTTATTATACTTATATATATAGATGAATATAAAAAAAAAGAATAATTTCACCATGATCCCAGGCATCACCATCCTTCACAATCGGGAATCCCTACGATTGATAGGTGGGTAGGATACGGGACTGCCCCTTGGTTGCAACAAAATGGATTCTGAGGTTGGGGAAAAGTCCCGTTCTTATATAGGGTGAAAACTGCTGAGTTCATAGTTATACAAGCTGATCCTGCAGTAACCAGCTTCCTTCACTACGACTCAGGCACTCCCGGTCCTGTTCTTTTGTTCTTTGTTTTGGCAACACCCATGTCACTGTGGTCAAGAGGTCAGGATAGCAGATAACCAGGCTTATTGCAGAAATCAGCTTTCTTCACTCAGACACCTGGTCAACCTGGTTTTACTGGTCTTTTGTTCTTTGTTTTGGCAACACCCAGGTCACTGAGGTCAGGATAGCAGATAAGCAGGCTTGAGAGACATGTCACGCAGTATGCTGAGTTTCAGTTACCCGCTGGCCATAGGCATAACAACCTGCAAAGGAAGTGAAAGTAGTGGGACCGTTGGGAAACAGCGATCATAATACGATCAAGTTCAAAGTTGAAGTAGGAATACCGAAGGGAAAGAGAACCATAGTGACAACTTTCAACTTCAAAAAAGGAAACTACGAAGCTATGAGGGGAATGGTAAGGTAGAAACTTAGGAACACCTCTAAGAAATGGCAGACGGTAAATCAAGCCTGGTCTTTTTTCAAAGACACGGTGAGCGAGGCACAAAATCTGTATATCCCCAGATTCAGAAAAGGGTGCAAAAAGAGTGAAACAAAAGACCCGGCATGGATAACTAAAGAAGTGAAGAAAGCGATAGGCGATAAGAAGAATTCATTCAGGAAATGGAAAAGGGACAAAATCTCTACCTAGTACAGAACTAGAACTGTTCACAGACAAGAGACTAAAGATAGAAAATTCCTCCAAATTACTGAGAGTTACACTAGACTCGAACTTAACCTTCAACACACATCACCTCTCTAGTGAAAAAATTATTCTTTAAGATGAGGCAACTGAGGATAATAAGACCAGTCCTGACCCAAGCCAGTTTCAGTAGGACAGTAGGAAAGTCTGCTCTAATACCATACCTGGACAATTGTAACTCATACTGTGGCATTACAGAAAAAGAACATTCAAAATTACAACTACTACTAATTCTCACAAAGAATTGGTACGAGAGGGCAAGTCTGCTTCTAGAACAACTAAATTGGCTGCCGATAAAAAAGCGAATCCAAGATAGCCTGCATGGTTCACAAAGCAATCTATGGAGAAAATTCAGATGGACTAATTTCTGATATTAAAGTCCAACACTCCTCCTTCAACTTATGAATATCACAATACTTCAAACTATCCTTCCCATCACCTCAACAAGTTTGGTGGAAGAAGATATTTGAAGCTACCTTTGAATACCAAAGGAACTCTTATCTGAAACAAACTTCCTAAGACTACCTCAATGGGGTGGGTCAATAGGGTGGGTCAATAGAGTGGGCAGACTTGATGGGCTGTGGCCCTTTTCTGCCGTCGTCTTTCTATGTTTCTATGTTTCTACCTAAGACAACTCACCACTTACCTTAACTTCCAGAAGAAACTTGACATATCTCTTCTCTCTTGACATATCCTTCACCTCTTCCCTCTAACAACCACAAGATTGTGCATAAAAATGTAGCTTCAAGAGCTTGATATAACTCTTATTGTAAACCGCATGGATTCCTTGCAGATAATTGTGGTATACTGTATAAGAGATTTCTATTCCGCCATTACCTTGCGGTTCAAGGTGGATTACAAAAGAGATGAAAAACATTGGGTTACAATGGAAGAACATTTGTCCTTTCTAGAGAGGTAAAGTTCTAGAGAGGTAAAGAGTAGGTTCAAACTGAGGTTCTAAAGCTCATGTTCACCTCATCAGCCCGAGTTCCACCATACCACCTACTTACTTAAAAAAGTACTTCATTTTATTTAAAGTTATATTATTCATTCCATTTAAATCTAATCTTTTTCTACAAAAAAATTATTTTTATAAAAAAACGGAATTATCTCAGGTGGTGTAATTAACACACAATTATTCCCACACGTTGCCTTGCACAGAATCGGAGTCACTTTCCAAACAAAAACTTTTCTACAAATAGAAACATAGAAATTGACGGCAGAAAAGGGCCATAGCCCATCGAGTCTGCCCATACCAATGACCCACTCCCTGATTCTTACTCTCCTAGAGATCCCACATGAATATCCCATTTTCTCTTGAAATCTAACACGCTGCTGGCCTCAATCACCCGCTGAGGCAGCTCGTTCCAATGATCTACCACCCTTTCAGTTCATTTACTATCATTTACTACTTTAGGCTATATTAGTATTTCACTTATCTTGTAGCCTTATGCATTTTAGATGCTACCAGAGCTATATTCAGTCTGATGCAGCCTGCGTTTCGTGGGGCTACAACAGGCTCCCGCTGTGTCAGGGATTCAGAGGCCGTGGGCTCTATGGAATCAATACAATACAAATGTCTATTACTTTTGACACTATTTTCTAACATAAAACTAAAATCACATAACAAAAAGTAACTACTCACATTATATTAACATTGTACTCGATCTGCCGATTCAGCAACACAAACTAAACATGGCTCTCCGCCTTTTTAAAACCAGCCCTACCTGACAACGTCTACTCTGATAGGAGGAATGTGGCCAGTCCTAGAGCACGATTTCTCTAAAGTCTGTTAAAGCCCAGGAAATACCTAACCACGTAATGTCCGCTGAAAACAGCCTTTCAAGCTTTAAAGACTGCCACAGCAACACGTTTCTACAAATAAATGAACTTAATAGAAATGCTGCCATTCCATAATGGGTAAAATCAGCTCAATAAGACTGAGGCTTCTGCTCCGGTAAAGATCTTAATTGTAAAGTGTATTTTCCCACTAAGTTGTTTTGTATTGCACGTGGTATTTTTGGATTTTGGTATATAATTCTTAGAACCACAAATTTTTATTTGATTGTCGTTGCTATTTCATAACATAAATGTGTATGTGCTGGACCTTAAACATTTATATGCCCATGCTGTTGTGTAATAATTACAGTATATTGTAGATGTTTATAATTCTAGAATGGCTTCTCCAATCTCAATGTAATCAGCACATACAGTAAACTTCCTTTTCACATTGACTTTTAAATTGGGATCTATGTCAGAATGTCCTGTTCTAAAATATTCACACAACTTGAGATGTCCCAGTTCTGATTTGTACATTCTTTCTAAATTCTGCCTTTAAATTAAACAAGCTGAATGCATACAACACAACAAACGTACATTCAATAAGGGGTTATGGGGAAAATTATCAATGTGGATTACCGTTAAAAACATCGGTCCCATTTTATGCAATGAGACCCAGTCACTAATAACCCAGCTCAACAGTAAAATAACCTGCCTTAATGGTGGTCCACACTGATAACTTCTCCCCTTAACTGTAAAAAGCTTTTTTTTTTCTGCTTGGAAATTCTGTTTTTATATGCAGAAAAAGGCCTTTATAAAATTGCAAATCACATAGGCTCATAAAAAAGTGCACTAAAGGAGAATGTACTTTCTTTTTTTGTATTTGTCCTATATATAGCTTTTGCCAGAGGCGTAATTTGGGTGGAACAGTGATATATGTGTTTTATAAAATGTGCATACACATACATAGATTACACACACATTTACACTTGCAGAGCAGATAAAAATATGTGTCGGCATTCGTGTGCTTTTGAGGCTAGATCTGGGAGCCTCTTTTATAAAGGAACATAGGCATCTATGCTGACTTTATAGAACGAGGTTAAGTTTGAGATTTCTGATATAACATTAGGCTGTAAAAGTGCCAATCCCTGGCTTCTGAGAGGTGAGGCAATAACTGTAGCTTTTGTTCTCTTCCACAGTTCTGTGTTCTCTTGTTTGCCTATATGCTGTCCCTGTACAGCAGCATACTCCAGGGGGAGATGGGAGGGAAACAACTGTGGATTTTCTACTGAATCATAACCCCCTTCTCTCCCTCCACCCACCTCCCCAGTGCTTTAAACTCTGGACAGTTGGTCTCTGCTTCAGAAACAGTTACAGAATGGTGGATTAGAACACATTTCACACCTGTGAGGAGTTACACTGACCCTCAGAGCTCCATGACTGACCCTAAAGTGAACAGGTTTCAAATGAGTGCTAGTCTAACCCCATTTTTGTGCTTGCTTTGCTAAGTTTCTTTCAAGTGGCAATGACCTCTCCTCCACATGATATCTGTGGCAGAATGTTTTGTTTGCTACCTAAGTGGTTAATAAAAATCTAATATAAATGCAGTAAGGTTTTGTAGTTGTTTTTTTTCAGGCAAATGAGTGTATTTCACTCTCAAGTAATATTTCCACTATTTCCATTGTATTTATACCATTGATCGTGCAGTGTATATGATTATAATAGGCTTTTTTTCTCCTTTTCTTTGTGTGAACAGCCACAGTTTAGACAATACTGCGTTTTACAGAATTATTATTTTTTGCTCTTCAATTGACAGTCCATTTATTCTTACTTTTTTTGCTTCATCCCCATTGAAAATCAATTTATTTCTGCAGTGTGGAGGGAAAAGTCAAATGCTCAATATTCTGCCTCATGATTTCAACTGCCTGTCCCTTGTGATATACCAACGATTCTGAATTGCCATGAAATGCATTTTTTTATTGTTCTTAAAAGCAAGGGTAAAATAATCATAACGTAAGGAAAAGTAGTAGAAAAATGCAATATGTGGATGTCAGGGCTACAGTGTATACTTTTCAGCTGTAAGAGCTGTATTATACAGTACAATTGCTGCCCAGTTCCTCAGACATTTTGGAAAGAAACAGATTCTAAATAATATCATTGCTTAGGTTGTTCAGATATCAAGTGGTCTGCATCTTGGCTCTGTTGATTCAACTTTTGACTCTATTCCAAAGTAATTTTCTGTCTGGTTCTATTGTAGCTTAATATTTTGTATTTATGCTGTATCTTTATGAAAAATGATGCGAAGGTGGGTTTTAAAAGTAAGGTAGATAAGGAAATGGAGACAACCAGTTTGAGATGTGTCAAATTCCACTAGCTTTTCATTAAATGATCTGTCAACACTATAGTCTTTTCCAAAATGTGTGCAAGAATGGACCTGGATGTGCAGGCTGTATGTGGCCTATTTGGCAAATGTCAACATTTACAATATCAGTGGAAACGACACAGCACAACACACACATATGTTGGTGTTTCAGAAGTTAAATATATCTGCCATTTTATAAATCTATATATGTGTTTGCCCCGAGTTGTCACAGAACCCAATATAATTTGCCTCTAAAACCTTTATGAGGGACAACAATATTGGGGGTTTAAGGGAGAATGAGGGAGTCTATAAGAAATTCCCTTTTCTCATTAATAGCACTCCCTCATAGTCACAGAGCCACCTTAGGAAGTAGGCCACAGAGCAAGCAACAAATGACTCATTAGGAGCAGATCAGGGAGGGTATGGTCAAGACAGGATAAAACTCCTCAATTTAGATGAGTTGGGGAAGCCCAGAGAAGAGAAGCCCTCCAACTTATGCCTCCACCACACAAGTGTAAGCTGCAGAAGCTCTAATCGGGTAACCAAGCTTTTCTTGGAGCCCTGCTTAACTTTGGAATTAATGTCAAGGCTGGCCCCATTGTGCTTAGTAATGGAAGACAGAACTTGGACTCTAGGCCCAATATAAGTTGATTGTGCTGCCTTTAGAGGGACAGCATGGTGCATGCTGTGGCCTTGCCAGAACAGACCACTGGAAAGAACTTTATAAAAATGAATATTGATTTGGCGGCTTGTTTTTCTCCTGCCCTGTGAAGTGAACAGGTCATCCATTTTCCGGCACTTAAATAGATTTTTATTTCACACTAGCTGATGACCAGGCGTTGCACGGGTATTTAATTATAGCAATAACACAGTAAATGGATTCAAATAAAGATACTTTATAGTGGTGAATGAAATTATATTTTTTACAGCTTTATAAAAAGTACAATAATCAAATTATAATGCGAAATATTTGAAAAAATGAATACAATACAACAAACACAAAACTTGATTATAAACAACATTTTTAGTTTCACCTCCAGGAGCAAGAACATATCACCCCAGGTAGTGAGGGATCTGCATACCAAGTTTCGATCAAATCGGTCAAGCCGTTTATTATTTACTGTGAGAATGGCAGCTGAGTACATTTTTTCCATTGACATGAATGGGTGAAATCTGATTTTCTGTTTGTAGCTCCACCCACGTGTGCAGGTGGGCCGCGAGACCCCCAGAACATATCACCCCAGGTAGTGAGGGATCTACATACCAAGTTTTGTTCAAATCGGTAAAGCCGTATTTGATTTACTGTGAGAATGGCAGCTGTTTACGTTTTTTCCATTGACATGAATGGGTGAAATCTGATTTTCTGTTTGTAGCTCCGCCCAGGTGTGCAGGTTGGCCGCGATACCCCCAGAACATATCACCCCAGGTAGTGAGGGATCTGCATACCAATTTACGTTCAAAGCGGTCCCACAGCTTTTTACATTTTTTCCATTGACTTGAATGGGTGAAATCTGATTTCCTGTTTGTAGCTCCACCCACGTGTGCAGGTGGGCTGCGAGACCTCCAGAACATATCACCCCAGGTAGTGAGGGATCTGCATACCAAGTTTCGTTCAAATCGGTAAAGCTGTATTTGATTTACTGTGAGAATGGCAGCTGTTTACGTTTTTTCCATTGACATAAATGGGTGAAATCTGATTTTCTGTTTGTAGCTCCGCCCACGTGTGCAGGTGGGCCACGAGACCCCCTGAACATATCACCCCAGGTAGTGAGGGATCAGCATACCAAGTTTAGTTCAAATCGGTCCCACAGCTTTTTACATTTTTCCCATTGACTTGAATGGGTGAAATCTGAAGTTATGTTTGTAGCTCCGCCCACGTGTGCAGTTGGGCCGCGAGACCCCCAGAACATATCACCCCAGGTAGTGAGGGATCTGCATACCAAGTTTCGTTCAAATCAGGCAAGCCGTTTTTGTGTTGGCAGCTGTTTTACATTTTTTCCATTGACATGAATGGGTGAAATCTGATTTTATGTTTGTAGCTCCGCCCACATGTGCAGGTGGGCCGTGAGACCCCCAGAACATATCACCCCAGGTAGTGAGGGATCGGCATACCAAGTTTCGTTCAAATTGGGCAAGCCGTTTTTGCGTTGGCAGCTGTTTTACATTTTTTCCATTGACATGAATGGGTGAAATCAGATTTTATGTTTGTAGCTCCGCCCACATGTGCAGGTGGGCCGTGAGACCCCCAGAACATATCACCCCGGGTAGTGAGGGATCCGCATACCAAGTTTCGTTCAAATCGGGCAAGCCGGTTTTGCGGAGGCAGTTTTTACATTTTTTCCATTGACATGAATGGGTGAAATCTGATTTTCTGTTTGTAGCTCCGCCCAGGTGTGCAGGTTGGCCGCGATACCCCCAGAACATATCACCCCAGGTAGTGAGGGATCTGCATACCAAGTTTTGTTCAAATCGGGCAAGCCGTTTTTGCGTTGGCAGCTGTTTTACATTTTTTCCATTGACATGAATGGGTGAAATCTGATTTTATGTTTGTAGCTCCGCCCACATGTGCAGGTGGGCCGTGAGACCCCCAGAACATATCATCTCGGGTAGTGAGGGATCTGCATACCAAGTTTCGTTCAAATCGGTCAAGCCGTTTTTGCGTGATCGTGGCACATACATACATACATCCGATTTTATATATATAGATTTAAACCTCTATGTGGTTGTGGTATTTCAAGGCTTTAGGCCTGCCCTTTTGTTTATTGGTTACTTATGCTGGGTTTTACTAAGCTGCGGTAGAGCTTTTTACTGTGGGCCAGAATGCGAAATGCTCCGACGCTCCTATGAGAGTCGGAGCATTTAGTGCTCTAGGCCACAGTTCTTCAACCGCCGGTCCGCGGACCGGTGACGGTCCGCAGAAAATTTCTGCCGGTCTGCGCAGGGCCGGCGAGATCAAGACGGCAGTTAAATTTCCTGCCGACTGCGGATCCTCCCGACTAATGTTCCTCCCAGCCTCAGGCGATCAAGATAGGCTGCCAACGTCGGGGCCTTCCCTCTCTGAGTCTCGCCTGTTCAGAAACAGGAAGTTGAAACAAAATAGGCGGGACTCAGCGAGTGAAGGTCCCGATGTCAGCAGCGTGTCTTGATCACCACCCCTGCTGAGTTGTCAGTTTTAGATGTGGCTGTTAAGGTGCAGGACACACTTGCATACAATACGCATACTAACACACATGCACTTCAGACATGCAGCTGCTCAAATTAAAGCAAACCGCTTCTATCAGGAAAGTAACTGACAGCTCCAAACCTGGCATAAAAATTTGAATGATAAGAAGTGGATATTCCTTGTTCATTACACAAAGTGCTCATTTTAATAGATTCATCTGGTGTGATATAACATTATCTGAGCTGATGTCACCTGCTAGTAATGGTGGTGTGGATAAAATGGGGAGGGGGGGAGTGCAGAGGGTGAGGGGAATAATTTAGGTGATGTCAAAGGTTTGTAGAATAAGGATTGATAAATTTCTAAGAGGAGGTAAGAAAGGGTTAATAGACAGCTTGTAAGAAAGAAAAAGGATTGGAGAGATTTCTTAGGTGATGAGGTGGAACAGCCTTGGGATTGGTTGGATGATGTGGCAGGTTGGAGGGAGCTCTGTGAGGTGGACACTCCTTGTCTCTTCAGGAAAAAAATATCCCTTCCTTCCTCCTATGTGTGCTGGTGAAATGTTTTGTGTCAGTGTTAGGGGGAGGGAGTTTTACAGATTTTATGGAGACTTGAGTGGCTTGGTTTAGTTTTTAGGGTTGGGGGAGGTGTTCACAGCTTTGGATGGGGCAAAAAATGAGGTTTGACCTAATTGGATCTGGAAGATGAACAGTTAATAAATAAATAAATGTAATACTAGTAGGCGACACTGCTACAAGGGAAAGCATGGCCTGGCATCACCGTGGGTCATGTTTGGGGAGAATGTTATAAGTTTAAAGACTTCACGGGAGCTAATTCCAACACCGAATAGATCCCTGGGAGTATGTGAAATATGCATTGGGGGTTTGTTGGTTTTGGATACAGATTGTATTGTAAGTGGAAATAATATTAAGATATATAATAAAGCTGCAACCAAATATTTATTCCACTAAAATTGAGTTGTGTGATTATTGTTTGATGGTGTTTAGCTTTCATTTGCAGGTGACGGATTGTGAATGCCAAAGTTATGAGCTCTTTTAATGCATTTGTATAAGATTCTCGGTGGCTGCTACTACAATTGGTAAAAGCACCTGAGAACCCTTTTGTGCATTGGAAGCTCAACTACCTTACAAGTGAGACTGGTTATAACCAGTCTTATTATACAGTAAGCTTATGAGCCTGAGTACCTTTAAATAACCTAGACATACCTAGGATCAGCTGTAAGTAGGAATTAGACTTGATTCAGGTCTTAAAATGAATTGTCAAGTGGCAAAGTCCGTGCAGATAGGTTTTGCACAAATACATTTACTGTATTGAGTGAAGCCCATGTTGGCATCCTTTGATTTCCGTACTGTGGTGCAGGCAATGGTCTTATTGAGGCTTGACTATTGCAATGCCCCTTTATCTTGGAGTGACTAAGACAAGACATAGGGCATTGCAAATAGTGCAAAATGCAGCAGCCAAATTGATTACAGGAACATCAAAATACGCTCATATTACATCCTGGCTTCAGAAATTGCACTGGCTCCCTGTAGCATTTAGATTTATCATCAATTTTTGTATGGTACAATTCCAGAATATTTTAAGAGCAAGATGATTCCTTATCAGCCTAAAAGATTGCTGAGTTCTGAAAATTCTGTTTTGGTAAAGGCCAATGTTAATCCGAAATATGTCAAAACGTGTGCAATGACCTTCTATTGTGCAGGGGTGACAGTATGGAATTCACTGGCAAGTTGAAAAAATGTTCTGATAGAAGAACTTTTAGAAAGCTCCTCAAAACACAATTGTTTGTTAATGCTTTTTTATAGGGTCTGACTTGTCCTGTTTGAGGAATTACTGCACATTCAAATTCTTAATGATCTGTCCCTCTTTTATACTGTATGGATAACCAATGAAGTCAAGAGGGCGATAGGAGACAAAAAAAAAATCATTCCGAAAATGGAAGAAGGACCAAACCGGGGAAAACTGGAAGGAACACAGGAAACACCAAAAAGAATGTCACTGAGTGGTTAGGAAATCAAAAAGAGAATACGAAGAGAGACTGGCCAGGGAAGTAAGAAATTTCAAATCGTTCTTCAGATACGTTAAAGGCAAGCAGCCAGCAAGGGAGGAAGTAGGACCGTTGGATGATGGAGACAGAAAGGGAGTGGTAAAGGAGGAAAAAGAGGTAGCTGATAGGTTAAACGAGTTCTTCTCGTCTGTCTTCACAAGCGACACATCAAATATACCAGAACCCGAAGAGACCAAGATGAAAAACTGTTGACAAGAGAGGTAAGCCCTGAGGATGTTCTCCAACAGATAGATAGATTGAAAAGTGACAAATCACCAGGCCCGGATGGAATCCACCCAAGGATATTAAAAGAGCTAAGAAACGAAATAGCGGAAATACTCCAACGAGCTTACAACCTATTCTTGAAAACTGGGGAGACCCCAGAGGACTGGAAAATAGCAAATGTTACACCTATCTTTAAAAAGGGATCAAGAGGTGACCCGGGGAACTACAGGCTGGTAAGCTTGACTTCAGTTCCGGGCAAAATGGTAGAAGCGCTGATAAAAGACAGCATCTGTGAACACACAGAAAAAAATGGACTAGTGAAAGCAAGCCAACATGGCTTCTGCAAAGGAAGATCGTGCCAAATGAACACTGCAATTCTTTGAAGGGATAAACAGCCAGATGGACAAAGGGGAACCCATAGACATCATTTACGGGGTGGAAGGGGACATATACAGATGGATTAAACACTGGTTGGCAGGCAGAAAGCAAAGGGTTGGAGTGAAGGGCCACTAGGACTGGAGGAGGGTCACGAGCGGTGTTCCGCAGGGGTCAGTACTCGGACCACTGCTGTTCAATGTATTTATTAATGACCTAGAAACAGGGACAAAGTGTGAAGTTATAAAATTTACGGATGACACTAAACTCTGTAGCAGGGTTAGAACTGCGGAGGAATGTGAAGACCTACAAAGGGACCTGAACAAACTGGAGGAATGGGCGAATAAATGGCAGATGAACTTCAATGTAGAGAAATGCAAGGTCATGCATATAGGGAAAAAGAACCCGCTGTTCAGTACAAAATGGGGGGATTAGTACTAGGGGAAAGTAACCTTGAAAAAGACTTGGGTGTGCTGGTGGATACAACAATGAAGTCAACGGCACAATGTGCAGCGGCCTCAAAGAAAGCAAACAGAATGTTGGGTATTATTAAGAAGGGTATTACAACCAGAACGAAAGAAGTCATCATGCCGCTGTATCGTGCGATGGTGCGCCTGCATCTGGAGTACTGTGTCCAATATTTGTCACCATACCTTAAGAAGGACATGGCGATACTTGAGAGGGTTCAGAGAAGAGCGACAAAAATGATAAAAGGTATGGAAAACCTTTCATACGCAGACAGGTTAGAAAGGCTGGGGCTCTTTTCCCTGGAGAAGCGGAGACTCAGAGGAGACATGATAGAGACTTACAAGATCATGAAGGGCATAGAGAAGGTGGAGAGGGACAGATTCTTCAGCCACAAGAACAAGGGGACACTCGGAGAAATTGAAAGGGGACAGGTTTAGAACCAATGCTAGGAAATTCTTTTTCACTCAGAGGGTGGTGGGCATCTGGAATGCGATTCCGGAGGTTGTGATAGGACAAAGTACATTACGGGATTTCAAAGAAGGATTGGATAAATTCCTGAAGGATGCGGGGATTGAGGGGTAGAGGTAGAGGTAGAGATAGAGATAGGATTATGAAAGGGTATAGATAGAAGGATAAAGGGGATTGAAGGGTTTTAGACAAAGGATCACCTTACAAGTCATGGACCTGATGGGCCGCCATGGGAGCAGACTGCTGGGTGCCATGGACCTCTGGTCTGACTCAGCGGAGGCAACTTCTTATGTTCTTAAGTATGTGGATATATTGTAAATGGTCTAGGAATTAGACGGTATAGAACATTTAAAAATAAACAATAAATAAATAAATAAAATATTGGAGAATGTAAAAACATGCATTCTTCTTCTGAAACAGGGAATGCACATGTAGAATTTGGTCCTGACATTTTCTCATTCGAAACACACCCAAACCATGCCTCCTGGCCATATGCATGTAGTCATGGTTTGGATGTATGTACGCTGACATTTTAAAAGTAGATTTTCGAACATAAGATTTGCCACTGCTGGGTCAGACCAGTGGTCCATCGTGCCCAGCAGTCCGCTCACATGGCGGCCCTTAGGTCAAAGACCAGTGCCCTACTTGAGTCTAGCCTTACTTGTGTATGTTCTGTTCTAGTAGGAACTTATCCATCCTTATCTTGAATTTCTAAAGGGTGCTTTCCCCTATAACAGCTTCCAGGAGAGCATTCCAGACCTCCACCACTCTCTGGTGAAGAAGAATTTCCTTACATTTGTACGGAATCTTTTCCTTTCTAACTTTAGCGAGTGCCCTCTCGTTCTCTTCAACTTGGAGAGGGTGAACAATCTCTCTGTCTCTACTAAGTCAATTCCCATCAATATCTTGAATGTTTCGATCATGTCTAAGGAGGGGAAGTAATCAAAGTGGGCTTTTGTTAAAACAGGTTATTTTAGCAGTGTCTCATTTCATAAATTGGGCCTCTGTGCTAAAATAACCTGACTTAACTATAATCCATATTGATACACCCACCCCCCTAAAAAAATCAGTTTATGCACATTTAAATCATACATAGTGCTTCTAAAATAACACCTGAACCTGCTAAATAAGAAATGCAAGTAGTGCCCTGCGAGCCAACCATCACCAATTAGAAATTATGAGTTAAAATTTGCTGAGCATAAAACTATATCTAGAGAAACAAGATATTTCTAGTTTAAAATTCTTGGGTTTTGACTTATTGTGAGGGGAAATAGAGCTGCCAACTATTTAGCACTGGTATAGAAGTTGAAAATAGATGTTGAGTTTCGAAGAGAGGGAAGTTTCATGAATGCAGACCAATTGCTAATTTATTTATTGCGTTAAAAAAGCAACTGATTCCTTGCAACAAGGGACAGAAACCCTCAAAATCTTGACGCTCCAAACCATACAGTTTAGATATATTAATAAAATATATTTGAATCTCATATGTATAAATAAAGTATATTAGTTGAATCTCTAAATTAGACTAAAGCTCATATTATCAGATTGGCCCTCATCATTAAAATAGCATTAGGGAGATGGCTGACTTCAGCAGTTTCCCAAAATTAATAGAATCACTTTGAAAGGAAAAAATTATAGAAATATAAAATGTGCAAATTAAGAACACCAGATTCATCACTAGCTGAGATATAACATTAGCTGAGCTTAGGTCACCTGCTGGTAATATTTATTGAATGAAGGTGTGGGTAAAATGGGGGGGTGGGGGCAAAGGGTGAGGGGAATATATGAGGTATTGTCAAGGGTCTTTAGAATAAGGATTGACAAGTTTATAAGAGGAGGTAAGAAAGGGTTAACAGACAGAGCTTGTAAGAAAGAAAAATGATTAGGGAGGTTTCTAAGGTGATGGGGTGGAGCAGTCACGTGATTGGTTGGATGTTGTGGCAGGCTGGAGTGAATTCTGTGAGGAAAGGGGAACAGTAGCGTAGTCTCTTCAGCAAAAGATTATCCCTCCCTCCCTCCCATTTGAGCTGGTGTTATGTTTTGTGTCAGTGTTGTGGGGTGTGTGTGTGAGGGGGGTGTACAGGTTATATGTCGACTTGGGTGGGTTTGGTGGAGCTTATGTGGTTGGGGGGAGGTGTTTGCAGCTTTGGGTGGGGCAGAAAATGGGGTTTGGCCCAGTTGGATCTGGGAGATGAGCAGTTAATAAATAAATAAATGTAACACTCATATGCGATACCGCTGCAATGGGAAGCATGGCCTTGCGTCACCATGTGTGGGGGGAGGGGAATCATGGCCTTGCATCACCATGGGTCATGTTTGGGGGAATGTTATAAGTTTAGTGTCAAAACAATTTTTATTTTTGTATTGGCATTGAAAAAGCTCCATACACAATGATAAAGCTGAAACCAAAACAATCCTCCCAAACCCCCCTCCCCAACAGCCCCCCCCCAACAACAACAATCCACAAAGAACAAAAAGAAAGAAGAAGGGCCCGCAAGACAATCACAACCAACAACTTGAAAAGT
Organism: Geotrypetes seraphini; assembly: GCF_902459505.1. Classification (NCBI taxonomy): domain Eukaryota; kingdom Metazoa; phylum Chordata; class Amphibia; order Gymnophiona; family Dermophiidae; genus Geotrypetes; species Geotrypetes seraphini. Next base: position 241,999,927 of record NC_047085.1, on the reverse strand, counting down.
GCCCGGGAATTTGGACTCTGATAAACCCCACGGCCACATGCACTGCACGGTCCCTTCCCCCAAAGGCTCCTAGTGCCTAAAATAACCCCGCCCAACCCCCCGGTTCCTCCCCCCCACTAACATCCACTTCCAGTAGAGGAGAAATAAAAAAAAAAAAATAAAATACAATTTACACCCTACCTCAACTACAACCCCAAAGAGCTAGGAACAGCGCAACTCATTCAAGAGCAGACTGCGCCCCCTGGGATGGAGGAGCTGAAGATAGGGATCCCAGAGCCTCAAATATCTCTGCCCCCCCTTCCTAGAACCCTTTGCATCTCTGGCTTCCCAACAGGCCAATTGATGCACATCACCCCTCCAAAGCCAAAACCCTGGAGGCTCAGGAGAAATCCAAAATTTCAAAATACCCTTCCGAGCCACCAAGGCTAGCTTAGGGCATAACAATTTACGCAATCCACCCATCGACCTATACACCCCAGTCAAATCCAACACCAACTGATCCGGCGTGCCCTCCAATTCTAACCCCAGCCTGGTGCGCATAAACTCTTAAATCTCCCGCCAATAGGATTGTATGACCGAGCACCCCCAGAACATATGGCCAAAGGTCCCGTCTCCCAACCCACATTTACGACACAACGGAGACCCAGCACCCCCACAATAATAATACTGCTGAGGCGTAAGATAAGCTCTAAAAACCACCCGATAGTAGCATTCCTGCAGGGGCGCACTACGGGTCAGGGCGGGAACCCCCCCTATTTGCGCAACAATATCCCACTCCTGTAAAGGCAGTTGCAAGTCCTTTTCCCAACTTCTACGATAAACACTCACATCCTTACATGCTTCCACCTTCCCCAAACCCTTATAAAGCATCGACACCGACAAACCCTCCTCATTATCAAATCCAAAAAATTCCCGCAGGCGGGAACCAATTCTGGCTCCCAGCTGCCCCTGGTCCAGAGTGGCCCAAAAATGTTTAAGTTGAGTATATGCAAATAAATTACCCCATTGGGCCCCAACACGATGCTGTAAAGCCGCAAACTCCACTAAAGTCCCCTCCGATGTCATAACATGCTCCAACTGCTAAACCCCCTCTCGTTCCCAATTACAAAAAGCTGCGTTGTCAGACCCTGGTGGGAAGGGTGAGTGTCCACGAAGCGGTATCTGATCTGTAAGACATGGGTCCCCATCCAAATTACGAACTAACCACATCCACGCCGCCTGCATGGAACTCACCAGCAGACTACAACAAAACCGAGCTGGCAACAGCACGCGTGGAAGATGCACCATTGATAAAATGTGCGCAGGAGCATAATATGCCCGTTCCATAGGCACAGGTGTAAACACAGTCGACCCCCTCAACCAATCCCCCAAGTGACGTAACAAACAAGCATGGTTATAACGTTGTAAATTAGGCAGACCCAAGCCCCCCTGGCTCCAACCCCCCTGTAAACCCTGTAAGGGCATCTTAGGTTTCTTCGCCGCCCATACAAATTTAGAAAACATGCCCTGGATCTTACGATGATCTTTCCGCAACAAATGCAGAGGAAGGGTTTGAAATAAATAAAGCCACCGTGGCAACACCATCATCCGGACCAGCTGACTCCTCCCATCAATGATAAGGGAAGCAATTGCCAACCATCCAACCAACGTTTAGTGTCCAACAACAACGGAGCCACATTCAAATGATACAAGGTACGGACATCCATAGCTATGTGAACCCCCAGATAGCGAAACGAACCAGGTGCCCACCGCAAAGGAAAGCGCCCCCACCCCAAGCCTCCCGAACATCTGCAGAAGAGGCCAACGCCTCAGACTTATCTAAGTTGAGCCGCAAACCGGCATAAGCCCCATATTCACGCAACAACTCCAAGAGCGCAAACAAAGACCGCTCAGGATCCACAACATGTACCAACAAGTCATCCGCATACGCCGCCAATTTAAACTGCTGGTCCCCCACCTGAAATCCCTGTATCGTCGGCATCGCATAAACATCTCGTACCAGAGGGTCCAATGTCAAAGCGAAAAGCAACGGGGACAATGGGCAACCCTGTCGCGTCCCACAAGAGATATCAAAAAGGTCAGATTCCACCCCATTCACCAAAATGCGAGCTTGAGGCAAAGCATACAACGCCCGCACCGCCGAAAGAAAATTGCCCCCAATACCATAATCCATCAACGTATCAAACATAAATTACCACCGCACCCGATCGAACGCCTTTTCAGTTCTGTGAGGCTCGCATCTCCAGGGACAGCAAGAGCTTCCGCATATTCACGGCTATCGATCTTCCCTGGACAAACCCCACCTACGCTTCATGCAAAAGCCGCGGAAGAACCTTTGCCAACCTATTCGCCATGATTTTAGCCAATAGTTTAACTTCGGCATTCAACAAAGAGATCGGGCGATACGCCTCCGGCACCGTCGGGTCCCTACCCAGCTTCGGGAGCACCAAAATTTGCGCAAGATTCACCTGAATCATCACATTAAATACCTGAGCCAAAGGATGCACTATCCCTTCACCCAAAATCTTAAAGAACTCATTACGTAACCCATCCTCTCCCGGGGCCTTCAACAAAGGGCTCTGCACAATCGCCATATATACCTCTTCCGGAGTCACTAAGGCTTCCAACCGCGACCGCTCCAGTGAAGTCAGCCGGGGATGAGTAACATTCTGCAAATAGGTGCGCCCACACAACCCATTCTCATCAGGAGGGGCATAGAGCACACAATAATAATCCCGAAAAATCTCACAAATACCCGCATCCGTGGTAACCCGACGCCCACTCGGATCCTTCAAAGTCAGCACCTTCCGCGGGCCCCACTCCGAGGAGATCAGGCGAGCCATCAACCGACCCCCTTTCTGGCCATGCCGATACAACTGATACTTATAATAGGCCATGGATTTGCGCGCTCGTTTATGCAAAAGCTCATTAAGAGCCACCTGGAGCACCAGATACTGAGCACGATCTGCTGGCAGCTGGGTCTGACCATAATGTCGACGTGCCTGCCGTAATGCCTTATCCAAACGTAGGATCTCCCGATCCCGCGCCTTGCGAGCGTAAGAGGTATAACTAATGATGGCCCCCCGCAACACTGCCTTAGCAGCATCCCAAAAGAGCACTGGGTGATCCTGATGAGCTGCATTAGTACAAGCATAAGTCCTCCAACTGTCTCTCAACATTTCCTGAAACTTAAGGTCATTATAAAAGGAAAGCGGGAACACCCAGCGCCGACCACGCACACTCGGGGGCCCTCCCTCCAAAGTAAGCCAAGCCATAGCATGATCGGAAATCACCACCGCTCCAAGATCTGCGTCCCCCACCGACCCAAAAAGTGAGCTAGACACCAGGAGGTAATCAATTCGAGACTGCGTATTATGCGCCCGAGATAAGTGGGTATAATCCTTCACATCCGGGTGTAACACCCGCCAAACGTCCACCAAATCCAACAACTGATCCAAATTCTGCAGACATCGGGAACCAGCAAACCTCCCAGCCCCCGGTTTCGCCGAACAGTCCATATCGGGGTCCCAGACAGCATTAAAATTGCCTCCTACAATCATTGGAGTTCCCCGATATGCGGACAGTGCCGTCACCATAGTCTTATAAAAAAGGGGATCATAGACATTCAGAGCATAGATACAACAAAAAAGCAACAGCTGCCGGTCCACCACCCCCTACAAATCACATACCTCCCACCGGCATCCGCAGCCAACAACGTAAGATCAGTCACTACCCCTTTCCGAAACAGAATAGCAACCCCTCTCTTCTTTCCCACCCCATCTGCCGCTACCGAGTCTCCAACCCACCAGCGTTTAAGTTTACAATGTTCTTTCTCATCCAAGTGGGTTTCTTGCAAGAAGGCCACATCAACTCGATGCCGCTGTAAATGGTGTAAAATTTTAGACCGTTTAATTGGCGAATTTATACCCCCCACATTCCAAGTAACCACTTTAACCATCAAAACCCAAAACCACACGCCCACAACCAACTATCACCCAAATTACAACGCAGTCAGCCCAGCCTCCAACTGCGGTCTCCCCCAAATACCCAAACCCCCCTACTGTATCCAAGGAACCGACCCCAACAAATCCCCCCCACCTCCCATACCCTAACCCCAAATCCCCCCACCCCAATCCCCTCCCCCTACTATCTCCAGCCCCAAGAATGACTGGAGTTATTCGGTCAAGGAAGGCCCACTAGCAGCAAGGCCGCAACATACCGCCCACTCATACGACCCACGCAAACTACCCCACATACCCACCACACCCCCACTCACCCACCGCCCACTTCCCCATACAAACCCCCCCCCATCCAACCCCCATACTCCACAAATATACTACCCCCACAACCAGACTACCATCACTCCACAAAGCCCACCCAACTCCAAACTACCGAACACTCATTTCAACCAAGGAAAGAGACAGAAAAAAAGAAGTCCAGTGCAGATCCTCCTCGGCCACAGCAAAACGATCAACCAACTGCAGGCTCAGCCGGGACACCGCGCCTCTGGCGTTGTGGGTGCACTCTCTGCCACTGAGAAGGACGGACTCCGCCATCACGCCGTCCCGCCTCACTGGACACCTCCACCGGAACAGCATCTCCCAACAATTCCTTCAAGACATTCCACGCCTCCGTCGGGGTCCGCACCCTTCTGTGCTCAGTCCCAATAGTCATCAACAGAGCAAAAGGAAATTGCCAGCGATATTTATAGCCAGCCTGTCATAAATATCTTGTGACCCCCTGAAAATCACGCCGTTTCTGTAGGGTAACGGCCGCCAGATCCTGAAAAACAGCAACCGGGAGCCCATTCCACTTATAATCTGCGTGTTGTCGGGCTGTTTGTAAAATGGTCCCCTTCACCGCAAAGGAACTAAGACAAAGCACAATGTCCCTAGGGAGGTTCCCCTGGACTCGACCAAGGGCTTGGTGGACTCGTTCTATATGCACACCCGGTCCGCCTTCAGGATCCCTCTGCGCCAGCCTCAGAAGGTCGGCACAGATGTCTTGCGCCACTCGCCGCACGTCTTTAAATCTCTCCTCCTCTGGCACTCCTCGCAGCCGCAAATTACAGCGGCGCGTGCGGTTCTCAAGATCTTCAAGTTTGTCCCAAATGTCCACACGATCCTTCTGAAGAGCCACTACTGAGCCCTGAGTGTCTATAAGATCTTCCGACACCGCGTCCACCCAGGTCTCCAATTCCCCTTGTCTGCGGGAGACCTCCTGTAGGTCCGATTTAATGTCCACCACTGCTTGTTTGATATCAGAGCGGATGGATCGGATGTCCTCCCGTAAGCTGGCTAACAGCTCTGCAAATCCGCCCTGTTCATCCAGGCCGCACTCACCAGACCATGGCCCAGCCTCCAAGCGCCTTACCTCCACGCTGCTCTCTGCCGCCGGCCCAGACGCCATCTTAACTCCACTCGGGGATCCCGGAAGTTTCTCAGCCCCAGCTCCCGATCTGCTACCGGCACTCTTAAGCGGCTCCAATTTGCGCCGGGTAGCTGTGGCCATCGCATCCACCCTCCGGGGTATCGTGGGGGCGATTGAAAAAAAAAGCGCTAACTCAGCCGTATGCGCTAATTACTCATCGGCCCCGACGGAGCTTCAGCCCCGAGTGACCGGCCGCATCAGTGACGTCACTTCCTCTCGAATGTTATAAGTTTAAAGACTTAACGGGAGCTCCCTGGGGGGGGGGGTGAAATATGCATTGGGGCTTTGTTGGGTTTTGAACACGGATTGTATTGTAAGTGGAGATAATATTCAGATAGATAATAAAGCTGCGGTCAAATATTTATTCCAATAAAATTGAGTTGTGTGATTATTGATTAATGGTGATTAGCTTTCAGTTGCAGGTGACGGGAATGTGAATGCTAATGTTAAAACATTACACATCATAGATTTGATAAAGACTGAACCAATATCTAGATCAGTGGTTTCCTAACCTGCTTTGGAGGCACCCCAGCCAGTGTGGTTTTCAGGATATCCAACATGAATATTCATGAGAAAGATCTGCATGCAGTGGAGGTAGAACATGCAAATTTCTCTCATGAATATTCATTGTGGATCTCCTAAAAACCTGACTGGCCGGGATGCCTCTAGGACTAGGTTCTCTTTTCTGCATTCATTCCGGTTTTTGGACATCTTGTTTCCATTTTTGCTTTCTTTATAGACTTTTATGTTTTTATATTTAAGACAGCCAAGGTATGTAATTTTAAAATGCTACTTCTGATTTTTCATAATGTTATATAAGACCATATTATTCAGAGCGTTGCCACCGGTTTTGAGGCTTCGGCGGTATGTAAGGCGGTCGGTGGTGTTCCGGTGCACAAATGGATGGAAGGAAGGGATCTTAACTAGGGCTTATTTTCAGGATAGGTCTTATTTTGGGGGAAACACGGTAGTTGTACCTGAAAGCTTTTCTAGGTGGTGCCTCCCTGCACTAGCCCTCCTTCTTGCCTGCTATCAACTTGAAGTCCTTCCAACAATGGCAGAGTTTGCGGGTCTGGGTTTAGTAAAATTTCCAGCCCAAGGAATGACTCCAAGCCCCTTCCTTTGGCAGTTAATCCCACCAGGATCTATGTTGTATGACTGCTCTTTTGAATTTTTGTTTCTGTCCTCTTTTATTGGCCTTCCTTTACTTTTAATTGATTTTATATTTACATTTGTAAACCATGTAGACTTCTTTATGCAACCAAGCAGCCTAGCAAGAGACAAATACCGTATTTTTCAGAGCATAAGACACACTTTTTTCACACCCAAAAAGGGGGTGGAAAAGGGGGTGCATCTTATGGACTGAATACACTGTGCCCCCCCCCCCCTCCCGGTACCTTTTTTAAGTGGCAGTGGTCCAGTGCGGTCTCCTGCTGGATGGCTGCCTCTTTGCAGAGCGACGCACAACTCAGGAGCGTGACTATTGCTTTCTGCCTGGTCTCGCGCCACTCTGTGATTGGCTGCGATTGGGTGTTATTTACTGTGATTGGGTGGTTTAACGACAGCGGCGCATGTGTACCTTCCCTGCCCCACCCCTCCAACATTTGAAATTTTTGCACGTGCACCCGCACACGTTGAGGGGGAACTGGTAGTGGTTATGAGCTCACTGGATGCCCCGAAGCTAAAGGTAGCTGACCTGTGGGTGGAGCTCCAGCTTCGGGGCCTAGACTGCCGCTGGCTGAAGGCAGAGTTGACGCAGTGGCTGCAGGAAGCATTGGATGCTGAATTGTTAGCGGGAGATTCTGGCGAGGAGGAGACGACAGGATTAGGTGGAGAGCCGATGGACAATGAGTTGGGCGACGAGAAACCCAGCACAGCGGGGGATGAGGACGACAGGGAACCGGCGCCTCATTTGGAGGGAGAAGACCAGGAGCTGGAGCAGATCGTAGTAGAAGCTCTGAGTTCAGAAAAGGGCACAGGGGACAGGAAATCAGAGCGAGCTACAGTGGAGTGTGAGTCATGTGGAGAAATGGGAGAGAGGAAACCAAAGGACCGGGCACAATCCCCTGCCAAGCTCAAGGCTTGTCTGGCTTGACCCCTGGGGCAGCGTGATCTGGGCATGAATGGTGGGCAGGAAGCAGAGAACCGGGCCAGAGAGGAGGGGCACAGTGAGGAAGAGGAAGATGCAGAGGAGGTGAGCATTGTGCGTCGCTATGCAAAGAGGTAGCCATCCACTTAAATATGGTAAGGGTGTGTGTGTGTGTGCCTGCGGACGGCTTCAGGCTTTGGACTGCAGTCTGTTTCAGGCTTTGGGCTGCAGGCTGCTTCAAGCTGCGGGCTTCCCAGCACCAGACGCACCTCCGTGTAGAGGAGGAAAAACCAAGAAGAAAAAAATTCTGAACCAATTTTTTTTTTCTTGGTTTTTCCTCCTCTACAGGTGGTTGCTTCTTATGGTCCGAAAAATACGGTAAATGATTAGGATAAGAGAACCTATTCAACTCTTTACCCTTATGCATGCCCATAGCTGCAGGAAAGAAGAGGTCAAAGACATGTTGCACCTCTTAAGATGCAGCTGCTATCTTGGATCTTATATTGTTTTAAATTTGATCTGCTTCTTTTCAAACAAATAATCGATTAAATTATTCACTTTGTAACACTACCAGTATCCAGTGCTGTCAGTGTAATCCTGTACTGTTAAGCAGAACATAGCCTCCCCCCCACCCCACCCCACCCCACACACACACGGGCATGATTCTTACCAGTGATTGACAGTTTTGCATTTACATAATGAACATTCTGGATGTGACTCCCACTGGCAGCCTCTGGACATATAGTTGTAGAAATCTCGTTTTGGACTTCTGATTCAATAACCCCAGACTTTTGGCTCGGATACAGTAGTAGTAAAGGGTAGTTGTGGTCACTATATCTGTTCTCTTGCCCAGAGGATTTATTCCAATGTGTCGCAAGTGTTTTAAGCTGCAGCACAGTAATATCGGGGCTGTGGCTGGAGGGCATCCAGAAACATGTCGACATGATGCCGTCACCCACATGCATGACTTCATCACATTGACCTCCGCACATGCACGGATGTCCTCCAGCCACAGCCCTGAGCTCCAATTACTGCTGGGGGGGGGGGGGTAGGGTAGGGGTGCTGCAGAAGGAGAGGTGAGGAGGAGCAGAGGCACAGGCACTGTCTGGCTGACTGACTGCAGGACATACCTCTCACCACGAGAGGCACATCCTGTAAGCAGTCAGCCGGCGCCTCTCCTCCTTGCCGGCATCTTGCCGTACACCTGGAATCTGCCAGGGCACACAGTTTGCAATGCACTGATTTATTCCAATCTCTGCTGCTTCTGTGGCCTGCAGTAATTGCATATTTGCTTTGGTCCTCAGTGAAGAAACATTGGTGTTCTGGCTCCAAGCTTTAGGTATAGTTTTAATCTACTCTAATACAGAGATAGGCCTCCTATAGGCAGTTCCATGGTTCACTGATTCTCTTTTGAGGACACCATTTACAAGTCGCATTCCCTTATGTGGCTTAACTGCTGACTTTCTTATGGGCAATAGTCATCAGAGACCGTAGACAAATGAACAGTATTCCCCACTTCTTCGTAGTATTTTGGACTCTGTCCTCAATCTCCTCCTAGTATGCAAATGGTGGCAATGTTATGTAGCTATTTGGTCATTTTTTAGGGCTTTGCCAAACTTCTAATGGAACTCTAATACTTAAAAAAAAATATTTCACCCAAATTTTAGGTCTGGCCTGTCTCTTATGCCTTGATCTCCATGTGACTGGGCTCCGTTTCATGAACCAGCCTTCAAACACTATGTTAGGGTGCAATTCAGGGAAGAACATAGACTACTATTAAGACAGGTTATTGTACCTCAACTCATGCCATTTTATGCAATGAGTCCTAGTTACTAATCAAGGTTAACAGAAGAAATAGCTTATTTTAATGGTAGTCCACGTTGATAACACCCATCCCCCCACTGTAACCCTTAGCATGTTCCTTGTTTTGTGGAGAGATGCAATGTTTTCTGTTACAGCCCCTCAAATTTGGAACTCGCTCCCGATCAATATAAGAGAAGAAAAATTTCTTAGTAAGTTTAAAAGTCTTCTAAAAAATTGGCTTTTTAGGGATGCTTTTAACTGAATCATTTCTAAGGATACTTTACAGTGGTCTAGCAGTGCTGGTAAGCAAAAATTAAGTGGGTAACCTCCCCCAACCTCTTGTTTCATTATCTAACCCTTTTTATTTGTTTACGAATTGTATTTAATCCTTTATTTTTTTTTCTCTTCCCTCTCTTTCTCATATGTATTGTTTGGTAAATAGTACTAATTGGTTAGTTTAATTATTATGACTATTTTGCTCTTTTAACCCAATATTATAAATAAGTGTAAATCGCATTGGATTTGGATTTTGCGATCAAATCAAATATTTTAAATAAACTTGAAACACCATTTGGCCAAAGGCATGCTAAAAGGTCATTTCACCTAGTCCTTTCTCCACTGTCACTCAGTAGGGAGCAAATTCTATATTGTTGTTAGGGGCCATCGACTTGTGTTCGAGTCTTAGTGACTTGATGAATTGTGGATCTAAAAAGAAATTGGTTTTGTTCTAGTCCAGAAAGGTCCTCCAGTATCATCCCCATGGTTGTTTTCAACATCTCCAGCCATTTGATTGCAGGTCGCCCTCTTCACCTGGTTCCTTTGATCTTTCCAAATCTGATGTCGTCCTCCATTGATCTCGCTCTTCTAATGGTGTGACCATATTGTTGTCATTTTGGCTTTGATTCACATTGCCAGTTTAATCTCTTCCAGAATTGATTTGCTCCTCTGGCAGTCCATGGCACACCTAAAATCCTCCACCAGCACCAAAGCTCAAATGAGTCAATCTTCTTTCTGTCTTGCTTCCGTAGTGTCCAGCTTTCACATCTGTAACTGACCACTGAGAGAATGAGTATGTGGACAAACTACCTCCAGAGTCGGGAATGTTTTATAGAATCAGGCATAGTGCCCATTTGCATGACTAACATTTAGGCCTGGTTTTTCATCGGCATAAATGCCTGTGTCTAAATTGTATGTGGATTGGATATATTTTATAACAGTGTGCATAACTTTTAGGATCACCCAAGACCCACCCATGCTCCTTCCCTGGTCACATCCTCTTTTGAGAGCCATGTACTAGACTTTATATGTACTACTTGAAAGAATGTGCTTAGAAAATTGTGTGCATAAATTCTAATTAGTGCCAATAATTTGTGTAAGCATGGATTGGCTTGTTAAACAATTAAGTCACACAAGCAAATTGGCAATGCTCACAGATTTGTTTGTGCAACTTTAGCCGCAGTATACAGAATCCAGGTGTATGTGTATTTTCACCTCAAGGGACAGACTTTTCAATGGGTGGGGGGAGGATTTTCATGTCAAGGTTCAAGTTGTATATTTTCATACTTCACCAAAAATATGCCCAATTTAAGCCAATCCAGCTAAACATTACTGAAAACTTGTGCAAACAGAGATTTGTTTATATTTTATTCAAAGGTTTACAGAATTAACTGAATACTGTTTCACTGCATTACCACAATGTAGTATTCCTTCTGTATCTATAACCCCTATACACTCCTTGATTCTTTTGAGTTAGTTATTTTCCAGTGCTAGGTAAACATAGACCTTCTGACCAAGCTTTTACCCTCCACTATACTTTCTCCATATGAGAATTTTCTACATGGAATACCTCTTCTTCATAATCAAGTTCTGGCTTTTTTTTTTTTCCTTCTTTCACTCCTCATTTGCCTATAGTCCAGTCTCCTCAGTCCACTTCTTATTTTCTATATAGGTAGAGGAGTGAACAAAATTTCTGTGTTCTCTCATATACCTCAAGAAAGACAAAAACAAAGGCCTAAGATTAAGTACAAAAGAAATATATTGTTTCTCGCTCATTAAGCAAACAAAAATCACACTGCCACCTGGAGGAGCTCTGTCTTGATAGGTGTAGCAAGAATAATTATGAAGAAACCGTTGAAGCAAACATGGAAGATAAAAACATTTTTTTAAAATTAATAGTTAAAATGATGCCTGACATGGTCATGTTTCGCTCAGTATGACTGCTTCAGGGGCAAAACATATCTTATTTTATGTATTGATCGCCAAAAGTAATGCAGGACATGCAGACTCCAAGGGGTGGGGGAGGGCTCTGTTCAGACGGCATACTCATGTTTGCTTCAACAGTTTCTTTCCTTCTAGAGCTAGCAGGCCAGCTGCCCATTTGTTTTATGAAAGAATGATTATAGGCATCCTGTAATGTCATGCTGTAGCAAAATGATTTACACTTCACTACACTAAAATGGCATGATCCAACTGCTAAGAGCATACTGGAGTGGTGATAGTCCCAATAGAATTCTTACGTGTGTACTCTAGATTTGAAAATCCTACAGTCCAAAATAACATTCACATATATATGTTTTTCATCCAAGGATACAGTTTTAAAATTGCCCAATAATGTACAGAGAATCAGGATTCAAGTTTCAAGTTTATTATAAATTTGATCACTTATTCAAAATTCTAAGCGATGAACATATCAGTAAAATTACAAAATTAAGGGGGCAACAAAACAAACAGAGAACTAAACCTTACAAAACATATTGAAGACTAACTTTACAAACATAATAAAACACAAGGAAAGGATGGGAAAAGAAATACAAATTGATTGATAGAAGAGAAGAGAATTATGGTGAAAAAACAACAGGAGAAAAGTTCTAAAAAGGGTGACTAAAAGATCAAAACATCCAAACAGTCCATATTTGTGGCAAGGAATTTTGCAAATACCATTGTAAAAAGAAATAGCACTAATATAATGGTTGATAGACTATTTTAATCATTAACCACTTTTTCTGGTGTTGCAAACACAATATATGGCATAAGAGGTTTTCTTATGGTTACGTGGTTAGGGCTACTTTTTACAGATTACGTCAAATACGATCTATCTCAACATTCCTTTGTCCTAAATCATTAAATATACTAATTCATTCAATGATTATTTCGAAAATTGACTACTGTAATGCTTTATTTAAGGGAATGTCTCAAAAAGAAATTAGAAGATTGCAGATTATCCAAAATGCATCCATTAAATTAATTATGGGGGCCAAGAAGTTCGATCATGTCTCTCCTTTACTCCAAAAGGCACATTGGCTCCCAGTTCACAGAATTATATACAAGTTATCTTTACTCACATTTAAATCGTTGTTATACAAAACTCCAGCTTTTATATACAAAGTTTTAATTCCATATACTTCTCCTAAAATTTTAAGATCTAACGATCAACTTTTATTGGTCATTCCTTCGCTTAAAATCATAAATACTCGAAGACAATACATTTTTACTGTTACGGCACCACAGACATGGAATTCTCTCCCACTTTACTTAAGAGAGGAGAAGAATTTGGATAAATTCAAGAGCCAACTTAAGAGCTTTCTTTTTAAAGATGCTTGCAATATTTAATTGAAATGTTAATTGCTCTTTCTTTCTGCTTGCTTTTTTTTTGTGCATTTTTATTTTCAATATTTTTATTTCTTTTCCCATTCCTTTTGGATTTTACCTTTAATTGTCTTTTCTTTCCTATCATAAATTGTAGTTCTTCCCCTTCTATTCCATTGTTTCCCTGTTATAGTTTTTTAATTACCTTGTTTTAATTTGTCTATCTTTAATGATTTTTAAATTGTTGTTAATTTTTACCTCTTATTTTTGTGTATTTTAGTAATTTATGTTATTATCTGTACATCGCTTAGTAATTGTGATAGGCGATTAATCAAATAACTAATAAACTTGAAACTTGAAACTTCATTGCATTTTTATATCCTGGTTTATTTTTCAAGCTGTTCCCTCAGTAGATATTCATCTAATGGCATTAGTTGCCAGTACTTGGCACTGGGACAACAAGCTCTGCACTAGTTACTATGCATTATGAAGGATTTAATTGCTACAGAAGCAAGTCACTCTTGCAAAACTAATCTGGCTTTACCCAGATTAACCTGTTTACATTGATATCTGAAGCCCCAGAACACTGAATAGTTGTTCTTCTATTTGCACTTGAAGTCTCTTTGTTCCAAATGAATGCTAGGAAATTAGGAAATTAACTTAAATGCTTCTAGATGTTTATAAATTGTAAATTGAGGTGTTTATTTGCCAGCTACTTAGTGGGTTTTGAAGGTATAAAACAATTGTTTCTATTCCTGGGTACCCTTCCTTGTGGAACTGAACATGTACTTTTGTGTAAAGCACATGGATTGGGTCAAGTATACAAGACATGCTAGGGGATGAATGAAAGAATATAGGGGAAATAGTGTTTTTTCAGTGGTTTTGCATTGGAATGTTTATTGGTTAAATCGTAAAATCAGGAGCCCTAATTATGGCTTGAATTCAACAATTGTGATTGAGATACCGTGTTTTATATATCATTTGTGTATTTGTTCGTAAAACAACATTATGCCAAGTGAGTTTGAGGTTACAAGAGATTAACGGCCTCTTTTACAAAGCCGCACTAGCGGCCCCGAAGCCCATTGAGATTTAAAGGGCTTCGAGGCTGTTGCTGCGCGGCTTTGTAAAAGAGGCCGTAAGAGGAGAAATAAAAACAAAAAATGCAGAACATCTTGGATACTAAAATAAGCATCCAAGTGGGTATAGAAATCGGAAAATGTTCCAAAATAATAATGGTGTGTTTAAATGCCAATACGTTCTCAGATATCGTCAGTTGCTGATGAGAAGGCATGGAATGGATTATCTCTAAGAATTTAGATATTTTAGAGTTTAGAAAGAAAATGAAGATTCACTTATTTACTGCTGCATTTTAAACAACCATTTTGACAATCTTCAGATGACTGAACACATTGCAAATAATGTATATTTTGAAGCACATCTGTTTTAGGGGTCCTTTTAGTTTACTGCAGCTTAAAAGGGCTTACTGCAAACTAGGCACTAAATCAATTTATTTATGTCTTTGCAGAAAAGGGGTGTATTGGAGGCAAAGAGTGGGTATTTCTGTGCTTATCAGTTACCACACCTGCATTATTGGGTGTCACGGTGAGTAGGTGGTCTGGTACACATATGGTAGTGTGTAACCTGGACCACCTACAAGACAGGTGACGATAAGATCTCGCATGCTAATTTTTGTTAATGGCCATGTCTAATGGTAATATTTGCAAATTGGAAAATTGGTCATTTTCCTGCCCTACTAAAACTAGGCTTAGCCTTGGCTCATTTTTCAAAAATACCATTTACACATGCTGCTATTTATATATGGGATACTTCTTTAAAAAAAGAATATAATGTAATGCTCTAAACAGAATAGCCCATGTGTTTCCTGTTAGTGCATGCTAAAATGAAACCCCAAACAAAAGTGTACATATCAGCTAATTAATAAAAATATTTTTTATAATTTTTTTTTTTTACAGTTGCATTCCAATTCTGACAAAGGTGATGGATCAGTCAAGTACATCCTTACTGGAGAAGGAGCTGGGACTATCTTTACTATTGATGAGACAACGGGAGACATCCATGCAACCAAAAGCCTTGATCGTGAACAAAAAACACACTATGTCCTGCATGCCCAGGCTATTGACAGGAGGACAAACAAACCTCTTGAGCCTGAGTCTGAGTTCATCATCAAAGTACAAGACATCAATGACAATGCACCGGAATTCTCAGATGGACCTTATGTTGTCACTGTGCCAGAAATGTCTGAAATTGGTAAGCCCCCCCACAAATATTTTTTTCTGACTTTATTTCCAAACCTTTTTCTGCAACATATTCAAAATAATATAATAGTCTCAAACCAAACATATTCATGTAGGACAAAAACTATTCCATTGTGGTAATACCTGTCTAGACTGATTCATCACTGTATCATTGTGAAGTTACTGACTCCTTAGTTTCGTTCAGTTCTATGTTTATCATAAGAAATTGGTAAAAACCAACAGTCGCAAATCAAATAATTATAATCACAGTATGATTTACCTTTCATTCAAAAGGAGTCTCCCCACTCCGAACCTCAAGCTCCCTCCAACTCTTCCGCAAACACCTAAAAACCTGGCTATTCTCAAAACTGTAACACTTCCCCCCTTTTAGGCCTCTCACCTTCCCCTTTACACCTAACTCTTTAATCTCTCCACTGTAGTTCCTCTCTCATCCTTCTTCCTGTAAACCGTGCCGAGCTCCGCATTCGTGGAGATGGTGCGGTATATAAATCCAAGGTTTAGTTTAGTTTAGTTTAGTCTACACGGTATCAAGTTTTCAGGAATTATTAAGTCTACAAATGTTCTTGCAGTTAATGTTTACTGTTTGCTATGTCATTTTATGTTTTCATCTTTGATGTGTTGCATACAGAATATATTTGGTGTCTGTATGCCTGGGAACAGCCTTTGCCAGAGAAAGAACACAACCCAATACATGAACAAGAGTCCTCTCTGATATGGAATATGGAATAATGTATGAGCAGGCACTGCATGTGAGTTTGGAAGTTACAACTAGAGAATGACATGGGGACAGATTTTCCCCCATCCCCACAAGAACTCAATTTCCTCATCCTGTTCCTATGAGTTTTGGCGCTGACCCTTTCCCTACCCCATTCCTGCATGCTCCGATTTAACTGCACAAACCTTAAACACTTATGACTTTAAAGTGTTTGAGGCTTGTGCAGATGAGGCCAGAGCTTACAGGAATGGGGCAAGGACAGGAAAAGAACTCGCCGGGATGGGATGGGAAAACAAGTTCCCGCGGGGACGGGAAAACATTTGTCCTTGTGTCATTCTCTAGTTACAACTTTAAGAATCCATTGTGAGAAATTATTTTTTTTTTAAACTTTATTTAGTTTTTAATGCCAACAAAAAGTGCAATACAATTTATATACAAATAATGATAATCAACCAAGCATTTATAATCAATCAGTATCTATACAAAAGATAAAAATTCCCTCCCCCATCCATCATTACCAAGAATAATACCAAAACAAAAGATATACCCCCTCCCGCTCCCACCCCCCATTGTGAGAAATTCTTGATTGATTGACTGCTTGATTTAAAAATATATACCCCAACTAAACCTAGTTGGTTTCCAAAACAACATACATAGTCCTTGTATAATATATTACAAATATATATACAGTATATATTAACATACAGTCTATTACCAACTCTATTGCTCATCCCCTCACTCCCTCACATGAAAGTACTTACAAACAACTGTGTCTTTAATCATTTTTTTAAAGCTGCTCTATCGGCATTTAAGTGTATTTGCCCCGGTAAAGCATTCCAGAGTTTTACTCCAGCTGTTGAGAACATTGAATCACTTATCTGTGCATGAAGTATCTTTACTACTTTATCTTCTGACAATCTCATTCTACCTTCAGATCTTAGTATCCTTCTTGGATGTCATACGTTCAGCAAATCATCAAAGCAGGCAGGAGCTACATGATACACAGTCTGATGAGTTTCTTACTTAATCTTGATTTAAATTTATAAATTTGTAGTCAAGAATTTTATCATTAGTTTATATTTATCAATGCAGTGATATAAATATACCATGAAGGTTTGAATTGCATCTTGGTTTCATCTTGCTTCACTATATTGTAGATATGATATACTCTTAGGAATAGCTGGGTGACTGATCATCATACATAAAATAACATAATAACAGATTTCTAGACCGCATAGCCGTAAGTTCAATGTGGTTATCAAAAGATTATGCTATGAAAGAATACAGGAATAATATGATATACAGAAATCTAATTGATCAGAAATTTAAAAAAAAGAAAAGTTTTTAAGAGTTTTCTGAAATGTTCATAAAACCACTCAGTAAAATTGTTGCCTGATGTGAAGGTAGTAGACCTCACATATCACCTAGATAAAATATTAGTTTATGCTGAGAATTCAGCTATTATGGTACATTTGAGTACCAATGGCATAGAAAGGAGTGTGAGACAAGTTCTAATATTTAAATTTAGGCTTAGCAGACTACCTTTTATATGATGGTTGGAAAAGTTCTGGAACTCATCCACCTGGAACACAACCCTGGCTTACCCAGCATTCATTTCTGCAGGATTCCTGCTTGTTGAGGGTTATTAGAATCTTTTGACTCTTCCATACCAATGGGGATCCAGCCCAGGATTTTTATCCAACTTACTATAACCCAGGAAGAAACTAACATGGTGCTAAGCCTAATGGGAATTATGGTTCCACCCTGAGTGAAAGAGAGTCTTGCCTTCATGGTCCTCCTTTTAATCAGAGACACAAATCTTCCCCCTCCCCGGCCTCTCTACAGATCATTTACCAGCCATCCAGAGCTCCTGACCCTGTGGTCCTTGAAACATGTTCAATTAATAGTGCTGATTGAACCAATGAAAAAATTAGGTTAGGTGCTTAGATTAGCTATGGCCATAGATCTAGACAACCGACTGTAGGGGTCTTTTATAGAACCAGAGCCTTGGTGCTCCTGCATTATCTCCTATCATGTACTATGTCAATATTAGCACACAACCTGAATTTTTTTTTAAATTGAAAATGCCCTAAAAAGTGCTGCACCTAATTTGCAGTTAACATGCGGGATAATCCTGTGTTAAACTGCACTAACTCCAAATTGTTTGCACATCTTAGTAAAAGGACCCCTTCAGAGCAATATATTTCATTGCTGTTAGTACAAGTCTGCATACAACCCCACCCCCTGATATTTCTATTTGTCAAAAGCACAGAGTATAGGTTGAAATACTGAACGACTGATTAATTTGTTCATCACATTTACAATAAATATAAAAAAACTAGTGTTTTAGCCCGTTACATTAACGGGTGCTAGAGTAGATGTCTGTCTGTCTGTTTTTTTGGTTTTTTTTTAATTTGTCTCTCTCTCCTTGGACGCTGTCATTCTTTCTGTCTGTGTCTTTCCCTTGCCCCCTGTCTGTCTATCTTTATTTCTAACTCTATCCTCTTCCCTCAATCCTGCATGTGGCCTTTTTTCTTTCTCCTCCCCTCTTCCTTCCAACGTCTGCTCCCCCTGTCCTCCACACTTCCATTCGGTGTGTCTCCCTATCTCTACCCCTTCCATCTACTGTTCACCCTCTGTCTTGCCCCTCTCTTCTCTTTCCATCCAGTGTCCACCCTCTCTTTGTTCCATATGGCCTCTCTCCATCTCCTCCTTCCTTTTCCCTTGGTCTGGCATACCTTCCTCCTTCCCTCTAAGCCATTCTCTCCCCCCTTTCCTCATTTAACTACTTCATTGGTCAGCAGCAGCATTCACAATTCATTGCTGTTGCTGGCTTCAGGTCTTTCTCTCTGGCCGGTCCTGTCTTCATGAAAACAGGAAGTAGGCAGGACCGGCCAGAGAGGAAGGCCTGAAGCCAGCAACAGCAGCGAATTGTAAACGCTGCTGCTGCCTGAAGCACCCGAGGCAGACGCTTCTCTCCCAGCGAGATGACTTTAATATCAAACCTCCCTCCAGCGTTGGCAGCCGCAGCACGCTAAACAGGCTGCTTCGCGGCTTTCTCCTGCCGTTGAGTCCATCTGTCGCGTCATTGATGATGTCATCAGTGATGCGGCAGAGGGACTCAACGGCAGGAGAAAGCCCGAAGCAGCCTGTTTAGCGTGCTGCGGCTGCCAACGCTGGAGGGAGGTTTGTGTCGGTATGTGCAGAACCAGTATGTCCCTCCTCCTCCAGTACATTTGCAGCACTTTGCGCGGCGCATCCTCCCACGATCCTGGGTCTGCCACACGCTTGTGCTGGGGACTCGTACAGTCCAGTCCTTCCGGCGAGTGTAGGGAAGTGCTGGGGATTCGCGCATGCGCACTCATGCGGCCACGGAACTACTGATCATGGAAGCACGCAAATAGGAGTGCGCATGCGTGAGTTAGCCTTTTATTATATAGGATAAGACATGCTAGAGTATTCCTAGATGGAGCGAATCTAGATACCCTTACAATATCCCATTTACTAATTTGATATTGGTTCTAAACACTATGAATGCATTAATATATAATCTGCCTATGATTTTGTAATGCATTCTTCAGAGTGATACATTTTCTGAAAGCTTCTTCACATGATTGATCTCCCTGCATAATATGGAAATGGAGAGGCCTGACACTCATAGATGACTTCACCTTATGGCTATAACTTTGAATATATCAGATAGGTGTTGAATAATGAGAAACTTACAAGGGCAGGAAATAGAAAAGCCCTCATCTAGGAACCCAAGAAGCAATGCACATATAGGTTTTTGTTAAAAGTTTGCGTTTTTGATGAATAGGTTTATCTCAAGCAGCTGTCTGAGTTTTTTACTGCTTTGTTTTTCCTGATTTTATTATGGAGTCTATGATAATAAAGGTGGCTTCTATAAATAGCATTTGCACTTTGAGCTGCACTGAAGTCTTTGAGGCTCGTTTTTGTTTAACTTATATATATATTTTTTTATTGGTCAGCAAGGTACAGCATACATAACACCAGGATTTTTTAATATATGGCTCTTCCTGACTTAGCAGCAATTATATAGCAAATTGCATGTTAGGTTAGCTTTACAGTGTTGTAAATAGCGAGTTTGCTCGCATTAAAAAGGTGTCACAGGTATTTATTTACATGATCTTCCATACTATGATAAATTGAATAACCACACTGGGAGAGTGTATTTTGCCAAGCTGCGGTAATCTTCCTCGTATCAGAAGACATCATTAAGATAAGTGCGGGTTTCCTACACCTTTTAAAGTATTCTATCTAAAGAGACTTTGAAAATATATTTATTTAGATGCCAGAGCACTGATTACACTTTAACCGAGTTTTTCTCTGACCGAGGATGTGTTTTCTATGACAACTTAGTAATTGTCATAGTAGTTTCCCGAGTTTACCCTCGGGGAACACTGAGGTCTTTTCTCCGTAGTAGGCACCTGCTATAAATAATCTCTGATAACGGAAGTTATTGAATGAATATTTTTAGGTGGTGATATATAATTTATTTTCATACGTCAAATGTGCTGAGAATGATGCTGTATTTGTAGAAATACTTAAAGGCCCAGATTCTGGAAATGGTGCCCAGATCGTGCCTACCGATGCACCATTTAAAATCAATTAAAAATTCATTTAAAAAAATGTAGGTGCCTGAATCGCCCCTACAACATGGCATCTAGTGATGCCTAAGGTCAAAGTAGGCAGAGTTAGAGGGGCGGAGATGACCTTAGGTACCACTATGCACGATTCTCCATAAAACCTAGGCTCTGGAAATGTAAGCCTTTAAAACCCTGGCCTACATTACCATCACCTAAGTTTTTTCCTTAAGTTTTGGTAGCCATGATTCTGTTAATGGCGCCTAAGCATGACTGACACATGCCTAGTGCTACTTTTGTAGGCGCTAGCCAATCCAGGTGCCATTTAGAGTCTGGGCCAGAATGCTTTGTTAGAGAAATGAAAATGCTTCTTGAGTTCTTGAAATGAATATATTGAGATATTACTTGGGGGAAATTAATAGGTCCTTTTTTAATTGAAATTTTATTGAAATTTTACAAATACAAAATTATAAGAATAAAACAAAACAATAAGCTGCAGATACCAAAATATACCTAATAATAGGCAAAATATAGTATAGTTAATATACAAAGTAAAGTTAATTAGGATTTACATGAGTCCTTACATATTCATAAAGAGGGGAAAATATTTTTGTGAATCTGGCTGTTATTTTGTTTGAATGTTATTATTTCCTCATACTTCCTGATGACACAAAGATGATTCCACCATTTGTAAAAATTAAGCCTAGAATTGTCTTTCCAATTGGAAACAATATGGTGGATAGCTAATGCTATCATGAAATCAAATATTTTTTTTATACAATGGTGGTATTGATATATCTGGATTAAAGGAACGCAGTATGATTGATTTATATAACATGGGCATCTCATTAATATTCATGTTTAAAATTGAGCAGATTTTGGACCAAATGTCAGACCAGTAAAACTGTAAGTTAGGGCATTCATATAAGAAGTGTATTAGAGTCCCAGGTTGCTGTTGGCATGACCAGCAGAGCTCTGAAGTCACATGTAATAGGACCTTTTACTAAGGGCTCCTTTTACAAAAGTGTGTTAGGGCCTTAATGCGTTGAATAGTACGCACTAAAATGCCGCACGCGCTAGCTGCTACCGCCTCCTCTTGAGCATGGCGGTAGTTTTTTGGGGTAGCGCATGCTATAGCGCGCACTAATCCGGTGCGTGCGCTATAAATGCTAGCGTACCTTTGTAAAATGAACCCCAAGGCACGCTAGCCATTTTAGTGCGTGCTAAATATTAGCTTGCGCTGAATGCTAACGCAGCCATAGACTATAATGGACGTGTTAGCGTTTAGTACATGCTAATAGCGCGCTGAAATGGCTAGCGTGCCTTAGTAAAAGGACCCCCAAAGTCAGTAATAGTTTTCAAGCTTTTCATTGTCCAATTTGACAAAAAAAAAAATGTTTGATCATATTCTTACCTGTTTGCTATCATTGAATGAACAAAAAAATACGTGTCAGCTGATAGACTGGAATAATCCATCTAATCTGCCCAATAAGGTGGTTAGATTTCAAACTGTTTCCTTGTGCAGGTTACTCTTTATTCTGTTCTTAGAAGGGTAAAAAGAAGAGACACCTACTGCTGTTTCCTGCTATTCTGAAATGAGGTTCTCAATGCTTGGTCTCCTTCTTGCCATTGTCAGTGTTGCTTTAATGTTCTTTTTTTTTTTACCATGACACAAAAGAAAATAATTTCAAACATTTTGCATTTTATGCTGGACAAAACTGAAAGTCATTTTCCATTCTTTGAAACTGCGACCTTCTATGGATTATTTCTAGTCTTTATAATACTTTAAAAGAGCTCTGTTTTTTCTTTGAGATTTTCTCTCATTTTCTTATTCATGGGCTATATCTTTAAAGAAGGTTGCGTGCACATCTGAATAGCTAGTAATATAAGCTCTTTAAAAATGTTGTGACCAACTCTATAAAACATGAAATGGTTTCACCTGTTGTATTATAGGTTCCTTGTTTGTCTGAGACATTAACCAAATTTTATAATTATTAATCTATTGTTTCAACTTTTAAGATGCATATTTCCAAATTTAAGGACCAGCATCCAATTTCAACTTCTTTTTTTTTCCATTCTACTCTTGACTATTTTAGGGTCATAATTATAGCTGGGACCTGAGCATTAAAGAAAACATATATTACACAGGGAAGATTGGTAACTGTGGAGTCATTTTGCTAAGTTTTCTCAAATGAGAGGCATGGTTTTATAAGAGATAGGACCAAAATACATAAGTGCTGGCACTTTGTCAGCTTACCATCTGAACCTATATAACAGCAGCCACTTGTAAACACCATGGAGATCGCAGTGCAGCTTGTGACATCATCACCATCCATTCAATTTGAACTTTAAAAAGTGCACCAAAGTTAACTTCAACTACTGACTCTGTTTTACTCCCAGCTCATCATCTGGATCTGTGTAACAGCACCTCTTGGGGAGATCAGCAGTGTGGCTTGGAGCCACCTCTTGTGACATCATCAGCATTTGTTCAATTTGAATTTTAAAAGTGCACCCAGTTTTGAAGTGTGCTACTAAAGGGTCATGCCTAGGCGCATGAAATGCCCCTTAGTGAGCCCCTTTGTGAACAATGTGTGGCACAATTTTGATGTTTGACCACCTGGACTGAACATAAGAAGATAAGAATAGCCTTACTGGTCAGACCAATGGTCAGTCAAGCCCAGTAGCCTGTCCTCATGGTGGCCAATTCAGGTCACTAGTACCTGGCAAAACCCCAAAGAGAAGCAACATTCCTTGCTACTGATCCATGGCAAGAAGTGGCTTCCCTCATGTCTTTCTCAGTAACAGACTATGGGGCTCATAATAATAAAAAAAAAAAAGTCTAAAAGTGGCCTAAATGTCTACTTGGACGATCAAAAAGCCTGATTGTCCAAGTACCCATAATAAAAGCTGGTTTTAGACGTATCTAAAACCAGCTTAGGCCTTTCCCCTGCCTCTAAATGCACAGAGCGAAAAGAGGCGTTTTAGAGGAGGGGAAAGGGCAGGTGGGAGGTGGGCTGACCTAGACCTAGGTGTGCAGCAGGTATAACCAAAACTTTAGGCAGGTTGCCTAGTCAGCACCTATACGTTTTTTCTTACACCAAGTCAAAACAGGTATAAGTGCCGAAAAGGGGCCGCTGAGCTGATCGTGGCTGCTGCAATCAGCTCAGTGGCTCCAGCAACCTGCCTACCCCCCTACAGCAATGATCGCGGCAGGAGAGATGGCTCATCTCCCCTGCCGCGATCCACCCTCTCCCCTCCAACGATCAGGGCAGGAGGGAGCCCAAGCTCTCCTGCCCTGCGCCCCCTCCAATTACGTTTGGGGCAGAAGAGAGCCCAAGCCCTCCTGCCCCGTGGCCCCTCCGAACCCCCGATTACGTTTGGGGCAGGAGGGAGCCCAAGCCCTCCTCCCCCGCGGCCCCCCAAACCCCCTATCCCCCACCCCCACTAAAATACGGGCAGGAGGAATCCCAGGCCCTCCTGCCCTCGAATCGACCCCCCCCACGACCGCACCCCCCCGAACCCCCGGGTTGGGCCCATGTGCCTAAGGCCCCGCAGACAGGAGGAACCTAAGGTTCCCGGGCCTATTTTGGTTGGCCCAGGCAGCTCAGGCACCACCTGTGGGTGGGGTTTGAGCCGCCTGGGCCAATCCGGCCCCATTCTGGAGCCGGATGGCCTGCCAGATGGGCGGGCTTGGCACCTGTCCGCCGACCAACATTTGGTGGTGGGGGGTGTCACGGGTCGGCGGGGGAGCGATCGGGGGTTCGGTGAGGCGGTCGTGGGGGGGTTGATTCGAGGGCAGGAGGGCCTGGGATCCCTCCTGCCCGTATTTTAGTTGGGGTGGGGGGAAGGGGGTCCACCTGGGCAGGAGGGGTTGGGCTCCCTCCTGCTCGATCTTGTAGGGGGTGGGAGTCGTGTGGCCAGGAGGGCTTGGACTTCCTCCTGGCCTCATCGGACTCGGGGGGGGGATTGGGGATCGCGGGGCAGGAGGGCTTGGGCTACCTCATGCCACGGACATAATTGGAGGGGCCGCGGGGCAGGAGGGCTTGGGCTCCCTCTTGCCCCGAACGTAATCGGGGGGGGCCGCGGGGCAGGAGGGCTTGGGCTCCCTCCTGCCCCGATGTCATGTGGTGGGATAGATTCTGTAACCGGTGTTGTTTTTGACAGACACCGGTTATAGAATCCAGCTTTTAGACGAAGGACTGACTCCTCCTTCGCCTAAAAGCCCTTGTTTTGGACGTTAGGGGCTTAGGCTTTTTTTAGGTTGATTATAGGGTATAAGTTTAGACATAGTGGTGGTCTGGGCGTTTAAACAGCTGAACGTAGAGGCAGGCCATTATCAAAAAAGACCTCCTTTTGGACGTTTTTTTTATAATGGACATTTTCCCTGCTTCTACTTTCAACGTTTAAGGCCTTAGGCCAGCCAAAAGGGGACTTAGACTTTTTTTTTATTATGCCCCTCCATGGGATTTTCCTCCAGGAAATTGTCCAAACCTTTCTTAAAACCAGCTAAGCTCTCCGTTCTTACCACAACCTCTGGCAATGTGTTCCAGAGCTTAACTATTCTCTGAGTGAAAAAAATATTTCCTCCTATTTATTTAAAAGTACGTATTTCCCTGTAACTTTGAGTTCCCCCTAGTTCATTGTGTTATTCGGAACCTTTTTACAAACTAGAAGTCCAATTAATGCAAGTCAGAACAGATTACTTCTCATTATGACAGGGATAGCAATTCAGTTAATTATAAAAAACTGGAAAAACTGGGATAAACTACATTTTAACTTCTGATGGGAAACCTTGTGCCAAGTTCATAGATATGAGCGAATGAACTCAGAACAGCTGGGCCATTACAAAAGCTTTAATGAGACTTGGGGGCCATTGGCAACATTTCACTGACACTTGGAGGCCATTGGTGACATTATACTGATCACTAGTATAAGCCTTTGATTTCTAAGAGGAGGTTCACACACATCGAGGGTGGGAGGGAGGAAGGGGGGAATATACTTATATCATTTTTGTTAGATAAAAGTGCTGTTGTATTGTACCATTTGTTTCTATGTTATATTAGAAACATAGAAAATGATAGCAGAAAAGGGCCACGGCCCATCTAGTCTGCCCACACCAACGACCCACCCCCTAACTTCCTCCATGAAGAGATCCCACATGCCAATCACATCTTTTCTTAAAATCTGGCACGCTGCTGGCCTCAGTTACCTGTAGTGGAAGATTATTCCAGCGATCAACCACCCTTTCAGTGAAGAAATATTTTCTGGTGTCGCCATGAAATTTTCCACCCCTGATTTTCAACGGATGCCCTCTTGTTGTCGTGGGTCCTTTAAGAAGAAAGAGATCTTCTTTCACCTTGATACGGCCCGTGACATATTTGAACGTCTCGATCATGTCTCCCCTCTCTCTGCGTTCCTCGAGTGAATATAGTTGCAACTTACCCAGCCGTTCCTCATGCGGGAGATCCTTGAGTCCTGAGATCATCCTGGTGGCCATTCACTGAACTGATTCAACTCTCAGCACATCTTTTTGATAATGTGGCCTCCAGAACTGTACACAGTATTCCAGATGGGGTCTCACCATGGATCTGTACAACAACATTATGACCTCGGGCTTACGGCTGACGAAACTTATACGTATACAACCCATGATTTGTCTAGCCCTGGATGAAGCTTTCTCCACTTGATTGGCAGTCTTCATGTCTTCGCTAATGACCACTCCCAAGTCACGTTCTGCTACAGTCTTTGCTAGGATCTCACCATTTAGGGTGTAAGTCCTGCATGGATTTTTGCCGCCAAGGTGCATGACCTTGCATTTTTTGGCATTGAAACTTAGTTGATGATACACATAAACATAATTTAACAAACATAATCAGACAACAAACAAAAAAGTGCATAATAGTCTTTGAACAAAACTAAACAGACAAAGATTGCTGTATTCAAGTCAATAAAATGTAGTATACTTATCTTGAAGCAATCTAAACACAAATGAATGAAATCTTGAAACAAGAGTCATAAGTAACAAAGATTGCTGCATTCAAGTCAATAAAATGTAGTATACTTATCTTGGAGCAATCCAAACACAAACGAGTGAAATCTTGAGTAAGATCCAAAGTGGCAAGTAAAACTTGTGAGTATGCAATTCAAAGTTCAAAGTGCAAATGCAAAATCACGTGCAAAAAAGGTCTATATGCAACCAAAGCAAACAAGATTGCAACCAAAGCAGTGTAAGGTACAAAGCCGATGCTGATAAACCCTCCACATGAGGTAATAAATAAGATCCTCCTCCAAAGGCATAAAACGGAGCAAAACAGGACAGCAAAATAACTTATTTTCTTCTCTCCTCCTTAACACAGGCCGTGTTTCGAATCTTTCTTTTTTAAAAGGAAGAATGAAAACTAAAACAAAATCACATAAACACATCAACATGCCCAAATAAACATAAAAGCTAGCATAACAATAACAATAAAGCCAAAAGAAAAGCAAACATACCGGGCAGGAAGTCAGAGCAAGGTCTGTCATGACGAAAGGGAGTGGGAGGTGCCATTAAATAAGGAAAGCCAATCAGAATAAAATGGAAAACAGCTGAAAACACAGAAAAAATTTGGAAAGGAATTATTTCCCTCAATAAGGCACCAACCATTCAATCTCCCTATTCAAGCCATAAGGCATGACAGTCTGCCAGGTGAAAATCAAATGCTGCTCATGATAAGTAAGTAAACGGGAGATATCCCCCCCCCCCCCCCCCGAACAGGAAGAAAACTGTTTAAGCATACAAAACCGAAAGTCAGATAATGAATGATTATGCTGAGCCCAATGGTCAACCAGCGGGGCATCAGCTTCACATGTTCTGATACAGCTAAGGTGTTCAGCTATGCAAGACTTAATAGCTTTCTTGATTTGACCAATGTAAATTTTCTGACACGGACATAAAATGCCATAAACAACCTGAGAGGAATTGCAGTCCGTGTGATGATGTAAGAAAAATATTTGTTGGTTTTGGGAATAAGGACTTTATCAGTGCTCATTGAATATTGACAATATCTGCACTTCCCACAAGGGACATGACCCAAAACATCATTAGGAGCAGAGGCAAGAGAATGAAATTTCAATCATTCCCCCAAATTCTTGCCCCGTTTAAAGGCAAATCTGGGTCGATCCTTAAACTCAGGGTGATAGCCCAATAAATGCCATGTTGACCAATGATGTTTTGGATATGAGTGGACAGATAAATTGTCAGAAGGTTTGGGATATAATAGCCACTGGTGTTCAGCGCACGTAGTGCGTTTAACTGCGCGTTTTATCACTGGAGTAGGATTACCACGTTGTTGAAACCTTTGAGACATATTATGGCATTGAATTTTAAAGTCATTGTTGGAAGAGCATAAACGTTTGAGCCTTAAGATTTGACCCACAGGAATACTGTTACGTAAAGGTTTAGGATGATAACTGCGATTATGCAATACGGTGTTAGTATCAGTCCGCTTACGGAATATAGAGGTCTCAAACTGCCCTTCATACTAACTCACTTGTATATCCAGAAAATTAATGACAGTTGGGTGATGGGTCATCGTGAATTGAATGTTGTTATTACAATGGTTAAGATATAACAGAAATCTGTCCAAGTCAGACCGAGAGCCCTGCCAGATGAAAAAAAATATCATCAATGTACCTTTTCCAATAAAAAAAAATATTAGAAAAGAATTCAGATGGATAAACAAAAGACTCTTCAAACATGGCCATAAATAAACAAGCAATGGAAGGGGCCACAGTGGCACCCCTCGCAACACCCTTAGATTGCTTCAAGATAAATATACTACATTTTATTGACTTGAATACAGCAATCTTTGTCTGTTTACTTTTGTTCAAAGACTATTATGCACTTTTTTGTTTGTTGTCTGATTATGTTTGTTAAATTATGTTTATGTGTATAGTTTTTAATATATTTTTGAGGTTCATAAGATTAATAAAGATTGAAATATATTCATTAATTATATATATTTATTATACATAATTTATTTATGTCAACAATTGCTCTATAGATATATTTATTATTTGGTTTTTAGTAAAGGGTTTATTTTTAGTATATGTGCTCAAATAATTTAGAACCCTTATTCTTTTTTTAAAATTTTTTATTTATTTATAATTTTGAATACTTTACAATATCCAACAATTCAAAAGAAAAAAGGAATTCACATAAACAATACATAATCAAATCAAGCCCACATTAATGGGGAGTATATCTTGCTATTTCTAAAAAAATAAAATTCAAGAAATATAAAGGATATTGATTCTTGGTTCATATTAAATGAACCCTGAGTCATTCCTTACACTGGAATACTATTATATTTATTCTCTTCATATTTCTCAGCAAAGTGAAACAAATCTCATTTCTATTTCTTTTCTCTTGCAATTAAGAATTGTTGTAGTTGTATTGGATCCCAAAAAGAATATTCAATATCTTGTAGTTTAATCATACATTTACAGGAAAATTTCAGGTAAAAGGATGCATCCAGTGCCAACACTCTATCCTTCAATTTCAAAAATTATTTCCTCCTCAGCTGTGTAGTTCTGGATACATCCGGAAAAATCCTGACCAAATCCCCACAAAATTTTGTTAACCTATTTTTGAAATAAAGTCTCATTATCAACATTTTATCCATCTCGCTCATGCATGTTATTACCAGGGTGGACCGAGTCTGAATCACATCCTGTGTATCTTCTAGAAATTCAGTCAAATTTACCTCTGGTGTGGTCAGATGGTCCTCCCCCTGGGCAGATTCAAGTTTTTTTGGAAGAATATAATAATTATTTATTGGAAAATTATCTGCATTGGTCATTCCTAGTACTTCTTTAAAGAATTTAACCCTTATTCTTTAGTACGTGGTCTCTCATTTCTTTTGTTGATTGAAACTTAGTTGCCAAGTCTTTGACCAATGCTCCAGCAGGAGTAGGTCCTGCGTCATACTGTCGGGCATTGAGCTTTTGTCGGGCATTGTGCTTTTGTCTATTGTGCTTTTGCCTACTATGTTGCATAGTTTGGCGTCATTGGTGAATAATGTAATTTTACCTCAAAGCCCCTTAGCCAAGTCTCTTACGAAGATGTTAAATAGGATCGGGCCCAAGACCGAGCCCTGCAGTACTCCACTGATCACCTCCGTCGTATTGGAGAGGGTATCGTTTACCACTACCCTCTGAAGTCTACCTCTAAGCTAGTCCTTAACCCATGCAGTTAATGCTTCACCTAAACCCATCAAACTCATCTTGTTCAATAACCTGCGGTGTGGGACGCTGTCAAACGCTTTGCTGAAGTCTTAAGTACATGACGTCCAGGGACTCCCTTATATCCAGCTTTCTTGTTACCCAGTCAATGAAGCTAATCAGATTTGATTGGCAGGACCTTCCCTTCGTAAAACCATGTTGATGGAGATCTCATAGATTCTCCTCGTCCAGGATCGTATCTAATTGGCGTTTGATTAGTGTTTCCATAAGTTTACTCACTATCGATGTGAGACTCACCGGTCTATAATTTGCAGCCTCTGTCCTGCATCCCTTTTTGTGGAGTGGAATGACGTTAGCCATTTTCCAGTCCAATGGGACTCTTCCTGTACTTAGGGAAAGATTGAAGAGCACGGATAACGGTTCTGCCAGGACGTCACTCAACTCCCTGAGCACCCTGGGGTGTAGTTTGTCTGGTCCCATAGCTTTGTTCACCTTGAGTCTTGATGGCTCATAGTAGACACTGCTGGGCGTAAACTCGAAATTTTGAAACGGGTCTTCCGAGCTTTCCCTTGTTTGCAGCTGAGGGCCGGATCCTGGCGCCTCGCAAGTGAGCATAAGTATTCATTTAGAAGTTTGGCTTTATCGGAGTCCGATTCTACATAGTTCCTGTCGGATTTCCTAAGGTGTACTATCCCATCTGTGTTTCTTTTTCTGTCACTAATATACCTGAAGAAGGATTTATCGCCCTTCTTGATGTTCTTCACTAGATTCTCCTCCATTCGGAGTTTGGCCTCTCTGATTGCTGTTTTGACTGCTTTTGGCTTGGCCAGATAGCCTTCCTTAGATTCTTGCTTCCCTGATTGTTTGTAGATGATGAATGCTCTTTTCTTCTTTTTTATGAGATCTGTGATCTCCTCAGAGAACCACTGTGGTCTATTGTTCGCCTTTTATTTACTGATTTTATGTAGCGGTTGGTTGCTTCGTGTATGGTTGATTTCAGAGTTGACCACATTACCTCTACATTATCTGTTTCGGCTTGGTTTTGCAGTGCCCGATGGACAAAATCTCCCATGCTTTCGAAGTTTGTGCCCTTAAAGTTGAGGACCTTGGTTGATGTGCTTGACTTAGTGAAACCTTTCCTGAGGTTGAACCATATCATGTTTTGGTCACCGGAGGCCAACGTATCACCTACCGAGACCTCTGTGACACTTTCTCCGTTGGTGAGTATTAGGTCCAGTATCGCCCGATCCCTAGTGGGCTCTTATACCATTTGTCTGAGTCTTGCTCCCTTTATAGAGGTTAATAGCTTCCTGCTGCTGCTGGTCGTAGTGGAAAGTTTGTTCCAATCCACATCAGGCATATTGAAGTCTCCTAACAATACTGTGTCTCCACGCAAAGTGATATTCTCTATGTCTTTAACAAATTCTATATTCTTGTCCTCCTGTTGTCTAGGAGGTCTGTATACTACGCCAAGATACAGGCATTTGTCCTTCCCCCTAGCCAAATTCACCCAGAGGGATTCCCCGGTGTACTTGACATCTGCGATTTTGGTAACTTTGATGTCCTCTTTAGTGTATCGTGCTACCCCACCTCCCATTTTGCCCTCTCTGTCTCGACGAAATAAGTTGTATCCTGGTATAGCCATATCCCACCCATGGGAGTCCATGAACCAAGTCTTGGATATCGCTACCACATCTAGGTCGGCGTTCCTCATTTCTGTCTCTAATTCCAGAATCTTATTGCCTAAACTGTGGGCATTAACGTACATAGCTCTCCATACCTTATGTTTGCTATGTCTCTGTGTAGATATTCCTGCTTGAGCTAGTTGGACTCCTATAGTACTGTTTGCAATGTGTGTACTTACCTCTGACTCGGAAATGCAGTGTGTACTTACCCCAGACTCAGAAATGGATTGGCAACTTACCTCGCCAGGTTGGTTACTTGTGTCAGTGCGTGAGTGGGTGCCCTCCTCCAACTTACCTAGTTTAAAGCCCTACAAAGTAGGCGGGCTAGTCTGTGTCCAAAGACGTTCTTTCCCCTTCTGGTCAGGTGGAGTCCTTTTGGTCCCTATAGTCCTTGCAGCTGCTTCTACTATTTGTGACAACTATGTTGCCTTTCTCCTTACACTGAGAAGGTAAGTCTTGTCTTAGCTGTACAAGCCATGATAGCATCAAAACTGGATTACTGTAAGAGGGTCCCGGGGGAGAGAGAGATAGGAATTGTTGAAGTATTAAGGAGGGATTATGGGGTTTATGGGGTTAAAATTTTGTAGTTAGGGGAAAGTACTGAGAATGGAGAGGAGTGATGTGATTGGTTGGATGTGGAGCATGAGAATTGGAGGAGAGTGTGTGGTGATTTTGGCGGGTTGCTTGTTTATCTTGGTTGTGAGGGAAGCAGGTGTAGGTCAGGAAGGTGGTGTGTGAATGTGATTCCCTCCCGCCCACCCTGGTGGGTTACGTTTATGGGGAGGGTATTTATTTGAGGGGGATTGGGAGGGGAGGGGGCGGTCGCAGCTTTATGAGGGGTGGTGATGGCTGAAGTATGGGAACAAAATTATTGTGATATGCGGCTGAGGGGAGAGTTCATGTACATGAAAAGGGGAACTTGAAATGAATCACTCATGGGCGATACCACCATGAGGTTAGGGGAATTGAAGTTGAATCACTCATGGATGTTACCGCCATGAGTTTGGGAGGAGTATGACCCGATGATACTGTGGGTCATGCTATGGTTAAAGGTTCATGGAGTTGTGAAGAAGGAAGATCTATTTTCGTTACCGAATAGCTCAGCAAAAGGGGGTATTGGGGAAATAGCCGTATTATGTGATGGAATTGTTGATGTTGTAATATGTTATTTTACCATGTTAATTTTGGTTTGAATAAAGCTGCGGCCAAATATTATACCACAAATTTGATGTAAGTTGTGTTATTGAGTTGTATTTAAGGTATTCAATGATGGTGATGATGTGCGAATGCTAATATTATGCACTCTACACTGGTCTGCATGAAAGGCTCTACACTAGCTCCAATTGATTCAGAATGCTGCAGCAAGACTAATAGAAGGTGTTTAAGTGATAAGATATCACACCATTTTTACAAAAACTTCACTGGATACCAGTACAATAGTAAAAAGCTAATTTTAAAACTCTGTTTGATCCTTAAGGCTGTTAAAGGAGATAGCCCAGAGTACTTGATAAATAGGATCTCCCTCTACATACCTCCAAGTTCACTAAGGTCCTCCCACCCTTTCCAAAGGATATCACATGATGTGATACCCACCAACAAGCCTTCTATGGAGAAGCCCCCAGGTGCTTGAAAAGCTTCATTTAACAAGATTATTTCTTTTTCAGGAAGCAGGGGAAAGCTTGGCTCTTCAACCAGGCCTGTTAATAGAAAAAGCAACTAAATTGTTACCCCCATCCAGTGGCATAGTAAGGGGAAACGGGGGGGGGGGGGGGGACAGTCTGCCCTGGGCACCATGTTGGTGGGGGCACTATCACCCCTCCTACTCTCCATCCCTGCCATAGCCATGTGCCACAAGAAACAACTTTAACATGCTCTCATGACTGCACCATCTCTCCTGCGGACGTCACTTCCGGGTGCCATGGATAGGAAGTGACATAATTGGGAGAGACAACGAGGTCATGAGGAGCACTTTGAAGTTCATGTTGCTCTAGTCAACAACTAGAGGTATGGGGGAAGGGAAAGGGATGTGCGCATGTAGCAGAGGGGATTGGGGGAGGAGTGGGGGACAGAGATGAGGGTGGGGGAAGGGCAACACTGCCCCAGACACCTCTCACCCTCGCTACGGCACTGCCCCCCTCAAAAAGTGACACCAACTACACATACTATAGCACATGTATTTCTACTCCTTCTCTAAGATAATATTCAAGCACCTTGCTGACCTCATTTACAATTTTATTTAAATTAGGCCCCTTATTTTCTTACTCCAGTTATTCTCTCTTATCTATCTATGGCTCTCTTTTACAAATCCGATCTCCATGGCGGCCCACGATAATCACATCAAAGCCCATTGGGAATTAATAGGTTTCCAGGTTTCCAAGTTTATTAAACTTTTCTATCCCACGCCAAGGGTCCTAGCCTTCTGAGCGGCTTATAGTCTAAAAACCAGCTAGCTAGTCTATTTAACATTAAAAAACAAACTGATTTTGGTGCCATTGCCATGCTATTAAAATAATTCCATTGTAATATAGCATAGTATCCCAGACTTTGCATTGTCATTTGAATAATTGCACTGCTGTAATTGTCTGTTGCTTATGTTTGACTTGTTCTTGCTGTGAATTCCTTTAAAAAGGCAGCATGCTCTGTAAAGCAAGAAAGATTCATCATTGGTTGACTCAACACAATTAGAGCAGAAGGCTTTATTTTGGGTAATGAAAGACTTGACAGCACCATCACATCTTTCAGGAACTATTGATCAGCTTAGTGAAAGCATACTAGCAGCTTATTTTTCAGATAAAATGGTTTTGTGTCATAAATCATTAGTTTTAAGACAATACTTACTTTTTTTTGTCCTTTGGAAAAATCTGGAAATGAAACTACAGCTGGTCCAGCAGATAAAAACTGGGCTACATTCACTTTAGTCACAGAGCAAAAAAGTAAAACGTTTCTGTGTCTAAATTGTCCAAATCAACTTGTCTACCAAACAGTTGTCCCTCTAATTTCTTATGAAAACCACCGCCTTGTGGACTGCTGTGCTTATAAACTGCATTTTTCAATCAGGTGTTTTCAGCAATAAGATGGGCAGAATTATTCTTGGCACCAATTTCAGTCATTAGTCTTAGATTTGTCTTTGCATATCTAATTCCAGAACAACTTGCAAATATACCATTATTTACCAGACTTGCAGAATCACATGTAGGCAGACCAAGTTACGGAATTTTTGGAAAAACATTCTGCTTTATTACCATCCCAGTTTGGTTTCAGAAAACTACACAACACCAAGACTCTTTCTAATGCAAGGAAAGCAATAATCAAAGTTGGAGAGGCAGTCTTTTACAATTTGATTTATTGGTTGCATACAATATCATCAGTCACTCTTTATTGCTGAACAAATTAAGGAGCCCTTTTATTAAGTTGCACTAAAAAGTGGCCTCTATTTTCTGCATATGGGTTTCCCATGCACTGAAGCCTTTTTTAGCATGGCTGTAAAATGGCTACATTTCCTATTAATTTCCTAATTGATAATTGATTCTCTATTTTTTTTGTCTTTGGAACTCAAATAAATAATATTTTTATACAAAACCCCCTAATTCTATATACTGTATAGTGTTCAATTTTGTGCATGCAGTTTAATTGTTTAATGAGCCAATTAGTACCCACTAATTGAGCACTATCAATTATTGGTGATAATGGCAATAATTGGAATTTACATGCACATTTTTATAATTGTTATTCTAGAAAGATGTGTGTGTGTGTGTGCAGATATAGAAAGGGAGTTTGGCCATAGGAAGGGCATGCGCAGTCAGGGGCATTTCTAGGATTTGCGCACAATGTTATAGAATTTGGGGGGAGGGAGGAGCTACACCTAATTTAAGATTCAGTTGGTGTGAATACTCATGCCTGGCTCTACTTGCTATTCTATAAATGATACTCAACTTTGAGCAACAAAAAAAGGAACCCACAAGGGCAAAGGGGTCACCCCTACATAGGAAATAAGAACAAACCAAAAGTAGAGGTATGACACAATGTATTCCAACCAGCATAAGAGGTTTGCTTGAGTATAGTTAAATATACACATTATATAGTATGGGACAGATTACATAAATGGGTGTCCCAATTGTAGGTAGCGGTAGGCATCCTACTGTTGTCTAGCAGCCAATCAGGATGCACATTAAAAAAAAAACCCAAAAAAACAATTTAGGTGCCTGCTCTGTAGGCATTTGTTGCAGTTGAGGGAGACACATCAGGACACACAAGCTTGCCCAAGGCTGGGCGTGAGCGTGGTTTTACCCGGAAGTAGTCGTGGGCAAGCTTAAACTGACCTAGGCATCTCCCTAGATAACAAACTCCTGAATGTAGGCCTGCAAAATGCTGGCTTACATTTCAAATAGATGTGGCTGCTGAACTGATCGCAGCAAGGGCATCCCCCTCCCACAATCAGCAGAGCGGCTGCAGCAGGGAAACCCCCCTTCCCCCACAAAGTTGGCCAGCAAGAAGGATGCTCACTCCCAATCCCTCAAACCCCTCCCAAAATAGTTGGGCAGGAGGGATGCCCATTCCCTTTTGCCCCAAACCCCTGAACCTCTCCTGAATCAGCCGGACAAGAAGGATGCCCACTCCCTCTTGCCGCCACCCCACAGAACTTCCTAGCTCCCCCCTATGCCCCCATACCTTTCCAGAAGAAACCTGGCCAGCAGGTCCACTACTCCAAAATGGCAGGCCTTCCCCTTTCTGAGGTGGTCCAGAGGAGGGCGACGAAAATGATAGGAGGCTTGCGCCAGAAGACGTATGAGGAGAGACTGGAAGCCCTGAATATGTATACCCTAGAGGAAAGGAGAGACAGGGGAGATATGATTCAGATGTTCAAATACTTGAAGGGTATTAACATAGAACAAAATCTTTTCCAGAGAAAGGAAAATGGTAAAACCAGAGGACATAATTTGAGGTTGAGGGGTGGTAGATTCAGGGACAATGTTAGGAAATTCTACTTTACGGAAGGGTAGTGGATGCCTGGAATGCGCTCCCGAGAGAGGTGGTAGAGAGTAAAACTGTGACTGAGTTCAAAGAAGCGTGGGATGAACACAGAAGATTTAGAATCAGAAAATAATATTAAATATTGAACTAGGCCAGTTATTGGGCAGACTTGCACGGCCTGTGTCTGTGTATGGCCGTTTGGTGGAGGATGGGCAGGGGAGGGCTTCAATGGCTGGGAGGGTGTAGATGGGCTGGAGTAAGTCTTAACAGAGATTTTAGCAGTTGGAACCCAAGCACAGTACCGGGTAAAGCTTTGGATTCTTGCCCAGAAATAGCTAAGAAGAAAAAATTGGAAAAAATAAAATTAAAAAAAAAAATTAAATTGAATCAGGTTGGGCAGACTGGATGGACCATTCGGGTCTTTATCTGCCGTCATCTACTATGTTAATATGGTGCATTGAGGATGCACTGGGGAGGGGCCTAAGATGTCCAAGACCCCTCCCGTGGGAGTGGCCTTAGGTATCTGACCAATCAGTCTTAGGCCACTCCTACTGCATCTCAGGATACACTAGGAAGGAAGTCTAAGACTCCAATTGGCCCTAACTAATCTGTTGCAGAACCATTTCTACAGGAATAACAGGTATTCTTGGAAAAAAAAGCTCCAATTCCTACAAAATACTGTGGCCAGATACATTTTCAACAGATAAAAGTTTGACTATGAATATCCACTGTTGATTAATATACATTGGATCCTAATTAATGCTCTTTTAACTTGTTTATTTCATTTTTAAGATTATGAATGGCCTAGTTCCCGAAGGTGTCTCTTTTTTAGTTTTTTTTCTTTATTGAAGAATTCAGTTACATACTCGTACAACATACTCACAGGACAGCATTTAAACTGGTTTGTCATTAAAGAAAGTTATCTTTTTCTTATCAAGAACTGGAAAGACTTAACATTATAAAGTCTTGCTATGTGATCTTTTAGAAGTATCTAAAAACTTATCTTTCAAAAATTTTTGTTCTCCCTTAATAATTGTTGAAATGTCCTAAATTTTTTTTCTCTTTTAGCTCATCACCTTTTATAGCAAACTGTTTTGAACTCTTAATTTGCTGGGTTAAGGCAGCCTGTAAAAGCCTAGATTAGATTAGATTAAATGTGGATGCTGCTAAATTCTCTTTTTTGCACTTATTGATTAGTTCCTCAGTGAATAAATGCTAACTGCAAGCCTGATTCTATATAGGTTGCCTAAAAATCTTACCGACTAGTGTGACATTAAGCAGTAGCGTGGCAAAGGTGAGTGGTGCCCGGGGTAGAAGTTCCCCTCCCATGCCCTCTTTTCTGCCCTCCCCGCTCCTTCCCAAACCCCCCTGCAATGTGCACATTCCCTTCCCCCATACCTCTTTAATTTTCCCGGCGTGAGCAGCATCAACAACTTGCAGCCCGCATTGTTTCGGCTCTCCCTCTGATGTCATTTTCTAGGCAAGGGACCCTGAAGTGACGTTGAAGTTGAAATCGATGCAAGCAGCAAGTTTGTGATGCTGCTCATGGTGGGAAAATTAAAGAGGTATGAGGGAAGAGAAGGGGTGCATGCACACAGCGGAGGGAGGGTGGAGAAGGAGCGGGAGGGAGTGGGAGAGGAGGATATGTGCTGCTGCAGTAGAGGGGGTGGAAGAGATGCACCCTAGAACTCTCTCTCTCTTTTCCCACTCCTTTTGCAGCAAGGAAGGAATGAGAGAAGGACAGTGAGATAGAGAGGGTGACAAGTTGCCGATGGGAGTGGAGGAGAGAGGAAGGAAAGTTGGACTCATGGAGGGACAGAGATGTTGGTTGGGGAAGGGAATGAGGTCCGGAGGAGAGGAAGCATGCAGAAGGCAGAAAAAGAAATATTGGATGCACAGCCAGAAAGAAGTGCAACCAGAGACTTATAACTAAACAACAAAGTAAAAAAATGATTTTATTTTCAGTTCAAATATTTTCATTAATTTTATAAAATAAATAAAGTATACAAGTATTAACTAGAATGTGAAACAATCCAACTGTACAAATCATGAATGATACATAAAAAATATCAAT
The DNA here is from genome assembly GCF_902459505.1 of Geotrypetes seraphini. Classification (NCBI taxonomy): domain Eukaryota; kingdom Metazoa; phylum Chordata; class Amphibia; order Gymnophiona; family Dermophiidae; genus Geotrypetes; species Geotrypetes seraphini. The sequence continues at coordinate 241,961,473 of NC_047085.1, read as the reverse complement.
AGCTCTCATGTGAAATATATGTGGCAAGGCCAGTACACACATTATCAGTGGAGGATATACATGCAAGCATGTAAGAGAAATCCCAATGAGCATTAAATTATGCTAAGAAGAGGTATTCAATATATATCTTATGCAATATATTCTGAAATACTATTTTTCAGCGGTCTAGAGCACAATAAGATTGAACAGGGCTCCAGATTTTAAGGAATGAGCTAGTAGAATGATGTTTTTCCGCAATAACACTTTCAAATTTGGTAGTAATACATAAAGTATTCCACCATACCATGAATTCTACTTTGGATAAATTCTTCCAGCAATGCAAAATGTTTTTTATAGTCAAAAACAGTAGGATATTATGCAAGCAAGCGTTGGGTTCCAAGAGGGATTTTGAGACCCTGTTGTCCTAGAACAATAATTTTGAGATGTAATGGTAATGATTTTATTTTCAATTTAATGATCGAAATGTGTCTGTTTTGAGAATTTTTATCTGCTGTCTATATTTTGCACTATATTTGTCTATTTTTCTATAGTTGTGACTGAGGTGACATTGCATATTTTAAAGTCATCTGCCTTGACCACTTTGAAAAAAAGAGGAATATAAATGATAATTAACATTTTCTCTGCATACTGTGTGCTTAGTGGTTTGTTTGTTTTATATTCTGTGGTTACCATTATGTATTAAGATTATATTGTCTATATATGAAAAATGAATGGAAGAAATTGCATTACAGTTAGTACTATTATTATGGGGTGGGGCCAGGGGTGAAGTTTGGCAGGGGGTACTCAGTTGATATTTGTTAGACTTATGGGGTACTTGGCATGAAGAAGTTGAGAAACACTGGTCTACTGTACAGCACTGAACCTTAACCCAAAATTTTAATTCTGGTGGCTAGATACAGCTGCACCATTGAATATCCACATTTTCTGCCAACCGTAGGAGGTAGATGGGCTCTCTGAAATGCTCTCTGAAACTAGCAGGTAGCCTATTTAAAACAAATCAGAGAAAGACATGAGTTAAATAAATGAAATAAATAGTTTATTGATGAGCTAATAAGCTGTGAGCTCTAGAGGGCTCCATCTGACTCTCAACTTGAGTTATTTCAGGCTATTTTATTTTTTAAAGATTTTCAGTAGGTACAAGGATCAATACAGAACAAAATTCAAGTCATGATTTTACGTGCTTCTGATCCATTCTTACCATTGTAGCCATCATTCAACTGTTTAACTAGATCAGTGAGTGTTATTTGTGGAATTGATTTAAAAATGCAAGGAAAAATAAAGCAATGTTAAGGTTGTGATTTACTAAGGTGTTTCTTCCATTGTTTGTCTATGGGGAAAAGCTTTGTAAATCAGGTTCTTAGTTCTCATTTCCTTTCTTTATATAGTTGCAACATGGCAAGATAAAATGCAGCTGAAATGATGACCTGATTTGTTTTATATGTGCTTGGCTGTTAGCACATGTGTATTCTTGCTTGCCATATTGAATGAATTAATGAATACAGTCACTGGCTTCAGATAACACAAGTAATTTAAAGTATGTAGTTTTATTTATTTTTTTTAATCTATGCCACCCACGTTGACTCTAGAGAACCAGGCAGAGTACAGTCTAATAAAAGCATTGAAAGTTATATGGGTGCCAGCTGATATTCTGCAGCAAGTCAGGTGAAGAAAGGAACAAATACTAGCAAGACAGGGGAAGAATGGAGGGAAGAGCAGAGAACACAGTACCAAGTTTGGAGCAGCTACTGTCCACCACATTCTGGATCTTTACAATAAGCGTGTTTATTTTTTTCTCTGACGGCAAGGAGGCATAATATTCTTAAATGTGAGTGATTTCATCCATGGCACCCAGTAGGGACACTGCCAAATGCACTATCACTATAAATCTTTAGCAGTGGCCATATCACATGTGTGCTGGTGCCTTTCCGCCCGATATCTGCATGTGGCCTTGAGGCGCCTGGGCCAATCAGGCCCTAAGTTCCGCCATTCTGAGTATAGCAGGCCTGCTGGATGGACGGGCTTGGGACCCATCCATCCAGTCAACTTTTTTTAAGTTAAGGGGAGGTGTCAAGGGTGGGGGGTGGTATCATGGGGTCGGCGGGGGAGTCTCATGGGTCAGCGGGAGGGGGTGTTCGGAGGGCCAATCGTGGGTTCAGGGGGTGGTCATGGGGGGGCTGCGTCGGGGCAGGAGGGCCTGGGATCCTTCCTGCCCGTATCTTAGTGGGGGTAGGGGGGTCTCCGGGGCAGGAGGGCTTGGGCTCCCTCCTGTCTGGATCGAGTCGGGAGGGGGTCACCGGGACAGAAGAGCTTGGGCTCCCTCCTGCCTGGATCGAGTCGGGGGGGAAGGGGTCACCGGGGCAGGAGGGCTTAGGCTCCCTTCTGCCTGATCATGTCGGGGGGAGGGGTAGATCGTGGCAGGAGAGATGGCTCATCTCTCCTGCCGCGATAACGATCCCAAGTGCTGCATTTGGCGGCACGGGATGATATCGCTATCTCGGCAGGGGAAATGAGCCATCTCTCCTGCCGCATTATTGCTGAGGGGGTGGATTCTGTAACTGGTGGTGTTTTTGACAGACACCGGTTACAGAATCCAGCTTTTAGGCGAAGAACTGGCCCCTCCTTCGCCTAAAAGCTGTGTTGGGCGTTTGGGACTTAGGCTTTTTTGGGGTTCATTATATGTGTTAAGTTAGTGGTGTTCTTGACATTTAAACAGCTGAACGTAGAGGCAGGCTATTATTTTTTTTAAAAACTCTTTTTGGACGTTTTTTTTGAGAATTGGACATTTTCCCTGCTTCTACTTTCAACGTTTAGGGCCTTAGGCCAAATGGGGACTTAGATGTTATTTTTTTATTATGCCCCTATACGTCTTCAGTTTCTTCTTGAAGTTTGAAATCTTTTTGTGCCTTCCCTTTTTATTCTATTTTAGTTTTGTTCCTAATTCTTAATTTTTCTCATTTAGTTTAGTCGTTTCATTAAATTTGGGTAAATATTTTTCATTTTGGATTTTTTTAGCCTTCAGGCTACTTTGAGACCTTTTATGCCACAGGGAGCATTGATGTTTTTTTTTGGCATACTTTTCACTTGGGCTCCCCAGGCCACCAAGCCTTTTGACATTACGTCAGCCATTTTAAACTTCATGTCAAAGAGGGTGCTGAGTGACTTCAAGAAATATACTAGATGTAATTGGTCATAGAGAGCACATGAAATATCCCCTTCATAAATTGTGAAAGGCTAGATACAAATAACGAAGGTGACTGATTGGTGTTCAATAAGGGGTCTATAGGGGTTAAATCTAGAAAACCAGACAGGTCATGGACCTGATGGGCCGCTGCGGGTGCAGACTGCTGGGCACGATGGTCCTCTGGTCTGACCCAGTGGAGGCAACTTCTTATGTTCTTAATCTCCTTTATTGACTAATAAGACTCAACAAGATCATGTTTCATCCTAAAGAGGCCTTCCTCAGGAATCTGAATTTGTAGTTGAGAAGTCAGCAATGCGAAGGTACACAATCTTGAATTGTTTGTTCTGTGAGTTTCTAAGTGTCCGCATTTACTGCTTTCAGATCACTGCCACATGTATTTTACAACACATCCAAACCTCAGTTGTAGAAACATGGGATATCTATATCCAAAAGCCAGAGGGCAAGGTATGCTATGAGCAGGACTAAAAAAAACAAGGAAGGCAACCAAGTCACATCAAGGTCTGCGTGGGGGAAGCTCAAAGTGCCAAACTTACAAGCCAAATACAGTGTAACATGTCAAAAAGTATGTCACACTGTATAATGTTGTAGGGCGCTCTCAGTGTGAACCCTCAGTGATAGGAGCGCAGCTCCGACACTTCACTTCTGGGTCAAGGCAATAAGCCTCCACCCGCACACCATCATCGAGCGCCCTGTGTGTGCAAGAATCAAACCAATCAACAATCAAAGTGAGTAAATGAAACTCAACACAAACAACTTGAGCGACCCCCACACAAACCCTGCCAGCCAAACCCCCTCAAAAAGCACGTACAAAATCACAAACAAAATCAAAAACCATACCAAAAAGTGAAAAACATATCCAAAAATAAGCAGTACTTATCCAAAACTGTGACACAAACGGAAAAACCGCGCCAGGAGGAAAGGTTCAACCGCGCTGGTTTCGGGAGGAGCCCTTCTTCAGGAACCTGGCCTCCAACAGAACACGAGCAGAGAGGACGGCTGGAGGGCGGGGTGCCCGGGAGAGAGAGCACACCGGCTAAAACAGATCCACAGGTGACATCATGCACGAACCAACCAATCATGCTGTGCCAGCACTCAACACAATCAGAACCACAAAACAGAAAGGACTAAGGCAGAACAGATACATGTATATTCCCTGTTTCTGAAAGGGAATGTAAGTTTATATCTGCTGACATGAAAGTCTGGATTTGCATCATTCTTCCACTATCTATAGTACCATGCGACTACTGCCAGGGGACATCAGTGCCTACCTGGGTGGCAGCAAAGGGGGGATTGCTGTTGCCTGGAGGAACATTGACCATCATTGGACCCTTAGGGTGAGTCCTGGGTGTAGAGAGAAAATAGATTGGACGGGAAAGGGTTATTTGAGGAGGGATGGGTCTGTGTGTCAGAGCTGGGTTGTAAGGAGGTGGGGGAGGGGGGGTTCCTTCTAACTTGGATCAGAGTTCCAGAGAGGGCTTCTAATTTGTGAGGGACCAAGCCTTGCCTATCACTGCTGGTCATACCTCCACCTGCCCATGTCATGCACAGATCCTGTCCAATGGTGTAGTAAGGGGGATGGGCAGAGAGTGGCAGACCGCCCTGAGTACTGTTTTGGTGGGGGGCGCAGACACCGCTCCTCCTACTTTGCACCCTGCTCCTTCCCACTCCTCCCCTGCCACGCCCGCACTTCTCCCCCCACCACACCTCTAGCTCTTCACTGGCACGAGCAGCAGCTCCAAACTGCTGCTCATGCCAGCCTCATGCTCCCCTCTGACGTTACTTCCAGGTCCCATGACTAGGAAGTGACGTCAGATGGAGAGCCGGCACAGGCAGCAAGTTGAAGATGCTGCTTGTGCTGGGAAAGCTAAACAGGTTTGGGGGTGTGCATTGCTGGGCTGCAGGAAAGGAGAGTGGGAGGGTGAGGGAGGGTGTCATCACTCCAGGTGCCTTCCACCCTTTCTACGATGGTGATCCTGTCCACTGCCATGTTGGGCAGCTAATATAGGATTTTTACCACAACAACTGCCTTTTTAACACTGGAGATGGTAGAATGGGTCTGAGACATTGTCTGCATATATTGCTTACTTAAGTCCTCTTTTGTAAAGCCAATTAGCATGGTGGCCCGTGGTAATCACTCTGAAGTCCATTGGGAATTAATGGAGTTTGGTGCCATTGCTGCACGGCTTTGTAAAAGGGGATGTTAATTCTTTTTTGCCAGCTGAGTATACTGTATACGTTATTATAAAAACAAAAGAAAAAGTTTGCCTTGCTTCTCTAACAAAGAAAACTGCTAATATATGTGGCTATCTCCTGGTGAACAGCTGGAAATAATTTTTCTGAAATTCTAGCTTCTCTATTAATTCTATTTGAAAAATTTGAGATTGCCAGTTCAGACACAATCTTAAGCATTTTAAATCCCTCTTTTTCCCAACTCCCCACTCCCAACCCCCACCTTCAAGGGTTGCGTTTATTTACATAGACTTCATAAGACATTGTAGCCAATAGACTCCAATTAATTTTGTAAACACACCTAATCTGTGTTCAACCCTGTTAATAAAAATGACTATTGTTCAAAGTAATTACTACAATACTCTTATCCCTAGAGTTTGTCCCATCTATCTCCAGATCTCTTCTTTAAAGGAAAACAAGAATTGACTCAGCTAAATTGGTTGGAAACAGCATCTCCGAAGGACAGAGAGACTTCCAATTTGGGGAAGAGAGCTATAAACCAGCTATCAATGCTTTAACATTACTGTAGTTCATTGTAAGGGTGAAAAGAGGCTGTATTATACAAACAGAGCTTATACAAGGGTAGAGCTTAAAGAACAGAAAAAAAAGTGAATGTAGATTTCAATGGTTAGTTACCCCCTAGAACTGTTCCAACTTAGCTAAAAATATTTGCCAAAAAGTGCAGTCATTCTAGTTAAACGTCTAGAGGTAGCTAAGTTATCCCAAAGTTGACAAAATAAATTTGATAAAAATGCCGAAACATGTACAAGGGGCGTTCAATAATTACAATGCTGCTCAGTTGGATTTTGTTTATCATTCTTTTTACGCTATGTGAATAAATGTTATAATTTTCAAAAGCATTTATTTTAGTATTTATACATTACTTATAGACTAAACAGTTTACATTCAGTTATGTCTAATGTACCTGGGGCAATGAAGTATTAAATGATTTGCCCAGGGTCACAAGGAGCAGTATTGTGCTTGAACCTGTAACTTCAGGGTGCTGAGGGTGCAGCTCCCCATTAGACCCCTCCTCCACTCTTGTTACTTGAACAAGTGCAGCTGATCAGGGCCACTTCTGAAAACTATATCAGTCTGCCCCAACTGTATCCAAATAAGACCATGGCAGTCCAGGGTTAGAGCAGGAAGATATCGGATAGCAGTGATATTCAGCATCATTATCCAGATAACGATATGATAGCAGTGCATTATCTAGATCAGGGGTGCCCAATACATCGATCGCAATCTACCAGTTGATCGCAAAGGCAACGCAAGTCGATTGCAGAGACACCGCACCATGTAAAAACACTGCCTCCTGGGATCTCTTCCCGCTGCCACCCAACAGCTCCATTGAATCATCTCTCACCACCACCTCAGCAACTCTGGGAAAGGAAGGGCCAGGCGTGTACAGCGATTGCACGCCACTGTCCCACAAGCCTTCCCCCCAATGTCAATTCTGGCATCGGAGAGAAGGTTTTGGGCCAGCCAATCGCTGCTTGTGGGCCAGTGGCATGCGATTGCTACACATGCCTGGCCCTTCCTTTCCTGGAGTTGTAGCGGGGGATGATTGAATGGAGATGTCAGGTGGCGGCGGGGGGCAGGCAGATTTCAGTGTGGGTCAGCTTCAGGGGGGAGGGAGGAAGGGGGTGAGACAAAGGCTAGAAGGCAGTGAGGGGTAGGGGGCATGAACTTGGGACACAGAAGGAAGGGAGGGGGCATGAACATGGGACACAAGGGAGGGAGGAAGGGGTTCACTACCTTGGGACATAGGAGGGAGAGAGGGAATAGAAAGGGACAATTGTTGGGCCTGAATGTGAGAAAGAGATGGTGCACACATGGGGAAAGGAAGAGGAAAATTGGGCATAGAGAGAGAGAGGAGTGAGATAGAGATGCTTGGGGAATAGAAGGATGAGAGGGAAAAATGTTGGATATGGTAGTAGAGAGGGGACAGAGGGATATATTGAAGGGGATGCAAGGGGGAGGAATGTTGGGCATGGTGATGGAGGGAGAGATGTGGAATTGTGTGATAGAAGGAGAAATGGGCATGAGGCTGGTGGGAAGTGGTGAGACATGCTGCACATAATCTAGGGGATGAGAGAGGAAGAAAAGTTGGACTCCTGGAAGGACAGAAATAGATGTTGGTTGGGGAATGGAACAAGGTCTGGAGGAAAGGAAGCATGCATGAGGCAGAAATAAAGAAAGAAATATTAGATGCACAGTCAGAAGGAAGTGCAACCAGAGATTCATGAGATCACCAGACAACAAAGGTAGGAAAACTGATTTTGTTTTCAATTTAGTGATCAAAATGTGTCAGTTTTGAAAATTTATATCTTCTGTCTATATATTTGTCTATTTTTCTATAGTTGTTACTGATTGCTTATTTTAAAGTCATCTGCCTTGACCTTTTTGAAAAAACATGAACATAAATGATAATTAACATTTTCTCTGTGTACAGTGTGCTTTGTGTTTTTTTAAATTTTTATTGTTGGTAGATCACTTTGACTTGGTCACTTTAAAAGTAGCTCGCAAGCCATTAAAGTGTGGGCACCCCACTAAATATTAGCACTAAATATCCGGGTATAAGTCAGCATTAAATAACTGGGAATATATTTAAAAGATTAGGCTAGTGTTCAACGTAAAAACTGGCAGCAGAGTTTAAATATTGACCTATTCATTTTTCTAATTATGCTTTTCATTGCACTCTGCTTAGAGTCTTCTTTTTTGGGGGGGATTAGCGGAAGAAAAGTGCCAGAAAATGAACAAATAAATTGGGGAAAATCATCGAACATGTCCTGCTATAGGTATTTGGCTAATTAGCTTGAAAATGAACTTGAGACATGCACTGATAATTTTAAAATGGCTAGTGATATGAATAACAAAGTCATTTGGCATAATTCTCTGAAATGATTATACAGTAGTTCCAGAATGCCACCTGCAGCTTGACAATTGAGGTTTTGTTCTGAAAAAGATGTGTAGAGAAAGACAAAACAGCTGGTGTCTTGTACTGTGGCATGCTGTTTTTCCTTGGTTATACATCTAAAAGAACTTCCTTGTATTTTAAAAACAGAAGAACTGGATGTCACCTACTGCTGTTTGATCAACATTCCTTGATTCCTCTTTTTGCTTGTAGACATTTCAGTATACATAGGAAATTGTCTTCAGAACCATTGTTTACATCGACCCTACATGCTAGCTTTTCCCAATGAAAGGTAATTACATAATTTTAGATTGCCATCTTTCAGTAGTCACATAAGTGTACTTGATTGCAATCGACATTTGTTCAATAATATTTGATATATTGCTTTGTAAACTGGAAAATTACAAAGCAGTAACCTGAGCATTTGGGGGAGGAGGTGAGGGGGTTAAGCAGATCTATAGTACTGTGCTCATAGGAATGCAAGCAAGCTTTTTTTTATTTTTGCACATTTCCTGCCTTTATTCTTGTTTTCTGTCCTATATCTGCTTAGCCATCCTTTTTTCAAATATATTGAAGCTTCCGCAACTTAACCCTATTACTACCACAAAAGTGATTTTGACCCCTAACAAGATTAGATTGTTCATGAGAAAATTATTTTGTGAATCTATGTTCATTGGTGTTTTACAATACATGACATGTAAGTTTCAAGGAGTTAGCTACTACACTTTCTAAGAAATAAGCAGTCACACCTAATAAAGCTGAAAGACCCGTCTGACATTAAAGCCTGACCTTCTTCAGGGTGACATAGTAGAGTCTGTTGGATTGATTGTTTAGTTATACTTCTTAATATGGATTGGTTGAGGTGGTAAAAGTTATTGATCTTTGTCTAATAAATTTTACACCTTCAGAGTCAAAAGAGATATATGGGTCCTTGTCTATGCAATTTGAAGAAAGGGTAGTGAAACTGTTGGTCACTGAATAATTTGAGCTTTGAAGTATAGAGAAAGTGGTTGACCCTGGGCATTGATTTTTTTTTTTGAGCCCTGAAATGTGGATAAAGTCATTGTCCTGGGCATTGATTTATTTTAATTTTAGACTTTCATTTTATATATGTGGTAGTCAGAATTTGTTTATGTTGAAACACGTTTGTTGCTTTTATGCTTCTTGCTTAGACTAAAAGTGAGTTCCAGTAATTTCTAGCTTCTTCTAGAAAATTCATTTCATGCACTTGTATCCTTTTAATTTTTTAGAACTTTTTTGAAATCTATAACATTTGACCAATATTATTATTATTATTATTATTATGTTCTTATATCCCGCCATACCCAAAGAGTTCTAGGCGGTTTACATCCATTACATTAGGATCCGGTCTGAACCCGGATTTACAAAAATTTTGTCGGAATTGCAGGTAGCGTGGAAGGAAGCAAAGTAGTTTTAGCACAGGTTTATCATAGTTGGGTTAGAAGATAAAATGGAGGGTGTGGGAAACCAGAGGAGGGGGGGGGAGAGGGAGGTGGGGGTGGGGGGGTTGGAATGTATGCGGGGAGTGAGGATTAAGGGTCTTGTTCGCGGAAGAGGTGTGTTTTGAGAAGTTTTCTGAAGTCTAGGTAGGTCGGGGCCTCTAGCATCATTTGGGCTAGCCAAGGGTTCAGCTTGGCCGCCTGGAAGGCGAAGGTTTTGTCGATGAATCTTTTGAGCTGGCATGATTTTATGGAGGGGAAGGTAAACAACTGGATTCTGCGGGATTTCTTGTTGGTGCAATACATGTTGAAATGTGGGGAGAGGTATTTTGGTGAGAGACCAAATACTGTCTTGTAACAGATGCAGGCGAACTTGAAGAGGACTCGGGATTCGAAGGGTAGCCAGTGCAGTTGGTGGTAGAAGGGGGTGATGTGTTCCCATTTGTTCAGGCCGAAAATTAGGCGGACAGCTGTGTTTTGAATCAGTTTTAGTCTTCTGGTGATTTTCTTTGTGGAGCTTAGGTAAATGATATTGCAATAATCCAGTATGCTGAGGATAGAGGATTGAACTAATAGTCGAAATGCAGTGTCATCGAAGTATTTCTTTATGGTACGGAGTTTCCAGAGTGCTGAAAGGCCTTTCTTGACAGTGAGGTCTGTGTGATTTTCTAGGGATAGATGTTTGTCAAGCGTGACTCCTAGTATTTTTAATGTTTGTTCGAGTGGGAAAACCAATCCTTTCACCTGGATTGTGGTGTCTTTGATTTTGTCTTTGGGGGTGGCTAGAAAGAATTTTGTTTTGTCTGGGTTGAGCTTTAGTTTGAAGGAGAGCATCCAGAGTTCTATCTGGCTGAGTATGCTAGTTATGTAGTTGAGAAGATCCTGGGATAGACTGGTTAGAGGGATGACAATTGTGATGTCATCTGCATAGATGAAGAATTTGAGCTTAAGTTTGTGAAGGAGGTTACTGAGGGAGGCGAGGTAGATATTGAATAGGGTGGGGGATAAGGGGGAGCCTTGTGGTACACCGCAGGAGTTCACCCAGCTGTAGGAGAAGTTGTCATTTTTGTGTACCCTGTAGGATCTGTTTCGTAGGAACCCTTGGAACCAGCTGAGTACCCGGTCGGAGATTCCAATGTGGGCCAGGCATTCCAGGAGAATAGTGTGGTCAACTAGGTCAAACGCACTGCTTAGATCAAATTGTAAGATCAGGGCGCTGGAGCCCCGACTGAAGAGTATGTGCAGGTGGTCTAGTAAGGAGGCGATGATGGTCTCTGTGCTGTGGTCCGTGCGGAAGCCCGATTGATTGTCGCTTAGGATATTGAATTTTTCCAGGTATGCGGAGAGTTCTGCTTTTACTGCCCCTTCCGCGATTTTGGTGAATAGTGGTATGTTAGCTATTGGTCTGTAATTGGAAGGTGCGTTGGAAGAGTCCTTTATGCTTTTTATGATTGGGGTTATTAAGATATGTCCTTGTTCTGGAGGGAAGTTTCCTGCGGATAGTAGGGAGTTGACCCATAGTAGCATGTTAGCTTTGAAGTAGATCGGAGCCGTTTTCATCACATTTGGGGGGCAAGTATCTAGTTTGCAGAAGGATTTGGTGTATTTGTTATAATATTTGTTGAAGGTTTTCCAGTCGATTGTGGTAAGTTGGTTCCAGTTTAGGTCGGATCTAGACCCTTGGTCTGGTTTAGCTATGTCGATGTCAGGGAGGATGGGAAAGAGCTCCAGGGGATTGGTCTTGGTGGGTAGTGCTGATCTTAGTTTTAGGATCTTGGAGTTGAAGAAATCCGCTAGGGTGTTGGTGGTTAGTGTTGAATCTTCCTGGTTGTTAGTGAGTGTTTCAATGTTGTAAAGGTTATTGACGAGTTTGAAGAGGTTGCTGCTGTTGGATGTGATGTTTCCAATTAAGTGTGAGTAGAATTTTTTCCGTTTTTCCTTGGTAAGGTTTTTGTAGGTTTTTAGTTTGAGTCTCCAGGCAGATCTGAGTTCCTGGGTTCCTGACTTTATCCATAGTCTTTCTGACTTTCTGAGGTCCCTCTTTAACAGTAACAGCTCTGTGTCGAACCATCCCTCCTGATTTGTGGTTCTGATGTGGCGAGTTTTTAAAGGGGCTATTTCATTTAGAATGTTAGTGCTGTCAGTGATCCAGGCGGACATGAGTTGATCTATTTCTTCGTCTTGTTTTATGTGGGTGTCATAGCGAGACCAGAATTCCTCTGGGTCTATCTTTCTTCTAGTAGTGTGGGTTGTGATGTTTCTTGTTTTGTTGTTTCTTGAATGTTTTTGTTGGCAACCCAAGGAAAAGTCGCATAGTCTGTGGTCAGACCATAGGGAGTCTGTCCAGTTGGCTTGTTTCCAGTATATTTTTGGGTCGGTTAGCTCGTTGGAGGAGAATGTGACCAGGTCTAGCTGATGGCCCTTTTGGTGAGTTTTGGTTGGGGGGGGTTTGAAGAAGCCTAGTTGGGAGGTGAGTGACCAGAAGTCGGCAACTTCTGGTTGGTCCGCTTGCTCAAGGTGGATGTTGATGTCTCCGCATAGAAGGTTGTAAGGACTTGTTAGATAATTAGTTAATAAGGAGTCAGCGAGGTCCTCTTTGGCTAGGGACCATTTTTGGGGTGGGATGTAGAATAGAGTGATAGTTAGCGAGGAGGCAAGGGATTTAGAGGTGAGTGAGATGGTTAATATTTCTGCGTTGGGAGAGGATTTGGTGTTGAGTGCCGTACAATTAAGCTGATCTCTGAAGATTATTGCTAGGCCTCCTCCTCTTCCTCGAGTTCTGGCCAGGGAGAGGATCTTGTATCCTGCGGGTAGGCAATCTTTGATTATAATATCCTTGTCTGATAGTAGCCAGGTTTCGGTGAGTAGGATGAAGTCGGGGTTGGTATCCGTCAGCCAGTCTCTGATTAGAATGGCTTTGTTCCTCATGGATCTAATGTTTAGGTAAAAGCCTAGTAGGTTCTGGTGGTTTGGGTGGTTGGCTGGGGCATAGTGGGAGTAGGCCAGTTTTTTTAGTGTTCTAGGTTTTTTTGAGCTGGGTTTGGTGCGTTTGCGGGGGGGTGGAGGATTTGGGAGCCGTATTAGGTGAGAATGTGGGGTGTGGGGTGTGAGCGTGGGTACTTTGGGTTTTGAAGGGCGATATAGGGAGAAGTGGACAGGGATGGTGGTTGTGTGTGATGGGTCAGCAGAGCAGATCCTGAGGGTGATGAGATATAGTAGGAGTAGTGCTACGCATTGAGGGGTGTTTGGCCTTGCCATGGTGACACGCTCGTGGGGGGGGAAGAGCGTGGGGTATGGTAGTAGTCGGAGGGGGGCTGAGGGGGGGATGTGATGCAAAGTTTGGCAGGTTTCAGCGGCGCAGTGGACAATATAAAGCTGAGCCGGTTACAGCGGTGCCAAAGGCGGTACAATGTTAAGCAGGTTGCAGCAATGCAATAGATCGATGTAAAGTTAAACAGGCTGAACAATTTAAGCGTGTGCGCGCAGTGCAGTAGGCAGTACAGTACAATGTAAACAATGTAAACAGTAGGTAATACAGTACAGAGTTGCGCAGGTTACAGCGGTGTGTTAGGCAGTACAAAGTTAAGCAGGTTGCAGCAATGCAATAGATCGATTTAAGTTAAACAGGCTGAACAATTTAAGCGTGTGCGCGCGGTGCAGTAGGCAGTACAGTACAATGTAAACAATGTAAGCAGTAGGTAATACAGTAAACAATAAGGCAGTGCAGTACAGTGTTAACTTTTCTGGGTTCTAACGGATGAGGCGGTGCAGTGTAAATAACACTATGTATTGCTGTGATCCAGTTGGGGGGGTCGGACTGACTGGCGTCGCTCGCAGTCGCTTGCAAAGGCGCGTGCTAAGGCGCACGCGCCTTAGACGTGCGCCTTCGACGGCACGCCGAACGGCTGCACGCTGTTGGTGCGGCGGCTTTATTTGTCGGGTTCGGGAGAGGGGCGGAGCTGGGCTCGCACGCTCCTCTCCTGCAGGCTCTCGCTGCCTCGGCTCCCCGCTAGCAGCAGTGCGGGGGCCAAGTGAAGAAGGCCGCTCTCCGGGGGGTGCGGCGGCTTTATTTGTCGGGTTCGGGAGAGGGGCGGAGCTGGGCTCGCACGCTCCTCTCCTGCAGGCTCTCGCTGCCTCGGCTCCCCGCTAGCAGCAGTGCGGGGGCCAAGTGAAGAAGGCCGCTCTCCGGGGGGTGCGGCGGCTTTATTTGTCGGGTTCGGGAGAGGGGCGGAGCTGGGCTCGCACGCTCCTCTCCTGCAGGCTCTCGCTGCCTCGGCTCCCCGCTAGCAGCAGTGCGGGGGCCAAGTGAAGAAGGCCGCTCTCCGGGGGGTGCGGCGGCTTTATTTGTCGGGTTCGGGAGAGGGGCGGAGCTGGGCTCGCACGCTCCTCTCCTGCAGGCTCTCGCTGCCTCGGCTCCCCGCTAGCAGCAGTGCGGGGGCCAAGTGAAGAAGGCCGCTCTCCGGGGGGTGCGGCGGCTTTATTTGTCGGGTTCGGGAGAGGGGCGGAGCTGGGCTCGCACGCTCCTCTCCTGCAGGCTCTCGCTGCCTCGGCTCCCCGCTAGCAGCAGTGCGGTGGCCAAGTGAAGAAGGCCGCTCTCCGGGGGGTGCGGCGGCTTTATTTGTCGGGTTCGGGAGAGGGGCGGAGCTGGGCTCGCACGCTCCTCTCCTGCAGGCTCTCGCTGCCTCGGCTCCCCGCTAGCAGCAGTGCGGGGGCCAAGTGAAGAAGGCCGCTCTCCGGGGGGTGCGGCGGCTTTATTTGTCGGGTTCGGGAGAGGGGCGGAGCTGGGCTCGCACGCTCCTCTCCTGCAGGCTCTCGCTGCCTCGGCTCCCCGCTAGCAGCAGTGCGGGGGCCAAGTGAAGAAGGCCGCTCTCCGGGGGGTGCGGCGGCTTTATTTGTCGGGTTCGGGAGAGGGGCGGAGCTGGGCTCGCACGCTCCTCTCCTGCAGGCTCTCGCTGCCTCGGCTCCCCGCTAGCAGCAGTGCGGGGGCCAAGTGAAGAAGGCCGCTCTCCGGGGGGTGCGGCGGCTTTATTTGTCGGGTTCGGGAGAGGGGCGGAGCTGGGCTCGCACGCTCCTCTCCTGCAGGCTCTCGCTGCCTCGGCTCCCCGCTAGCAGCAGTGCGGGGGCCAAGTGAAGAAGGCCGCTCTCCGGGGGGTGCGGCGGCTTTATTTGTCGGGTTCGGGAGAGGGGCGGAGCTGGGCTCGCACGCTCCTCTCCTGCAGGCTCTCGCTCAGGCTCCTGCAGGCTATTATGCCTTGAGTTGTTTTTTTGGTAAACAATTTTGCAAGGATATCATTTTACAGATGATAATATTCTACGAAAGATTTGGATGAAGAAGAATCAATGAAAGCACAAATAGCAGGGGATCAGGTTTCCGAGAGTGATGAGGAATATATGCCTAACCCAAACATTTTGGATAGTGATGAGAATGAACAATCTGACAGTCTTTCAGAAAGTGAAGAATATGATTCAAAGCCTTCATCAATGAGAAGGCATGTGAGTGCAGGCACAACCATTCATCCCATGCATCAAAAATAACCAGTCGAGCAAGATCTATGAAATCCTTGGACAGTTTCTCCAAGTTGTTGGATGGGCTACAAGATGATAAAAAATATACATTCCCTCTCCAATTGTTGGAAAGTCAACTGGTTTTGATGGAACTGTATCCATAGTTTCTGACAGCACTTCTGCCCTGGGAAAACAGACCCAACAAAATGTACTTAAAGAAATTCTTGGATCAATGCCATATGTCAAACATGAAATAAAAGAAGCAGGGAAAGCACATTGTAGTTACTTATTTATTAAACTATCCTCTACCATACAAAAAGGGTGTACTAAAACTAAGGCAGAGAGACAGATCTAAGATAAAACTGAACAGTTTATTTTGAGGATGCTTAATTGTGATTTTTTTTATATCTGTGTCACCTACAGTGCAAATGGACTTCCCATGGAAAGTCTTTGGTCAACTGTATGGTGAATTGTATGAGGAACTAACCAACAAATGACACAGTGAAGGAGACAAAACCAGTGGAGTAAAATGGGAACACTTTATTTAATCTTAAGCGAGATCTTCAGATGTTGGAAAAGTATTATGTAATGACTGAGTGTAATGAGTGGTGTCAAAGATATTAGAAACTAACTTAAATAACTCTTTAGTATTAGTTGCTGATGAACTGATTGTAGCAGAATAAAAAGCTTTCCGTTTATCCTTTATTAATTGCTTATATATATCTGGACCATTTTTCTCCAAGTCTCATGGACCAATTGTTTCCCTGTTTTAATCCTAATTTGTTCTAAATGTCTAATAGAGTGCTTTATAGCATGAAGCTCATTATCAAATCAACCCATAGACTTGCGAGAACGTTTTTAATTGCTGTTGGAAAAATATTGTCCAAACTAGTGACACTAGACTTTTCTTAATGGGGAACAAATTATTTTATATTGTTTGATTTAGGAATAAACTCATAGAGGGGCATAATCGAAAGGGACGTCTAAGTCCGTTTACGTCCATCTCGCAAGTCGTCCAAAGTAAAAAAACAGCTTAAGACACATTTTCGAAAAATGCGTCCAACTTTTTTTTTGTTTCGAAAAATCGTCTAATTATACATCCTGCCGATCTGATTGTCCGAGCCGCTAAATCATCCATCTTTATACCACATTTTCGTCCAACTTTCCATCCAAGTCTAAAACGTCTAGAAAAAGCCCTGTTGGATGTAGGAGAGGTCTGCAAAGTGATGGACTACACACCCAGACATGCCACCTAAATAGTGGGGTATCTTACAGGGCACTGCTATGAACTTCACAAAAAGGGTGCCATGTCTTCTTCTCACTACAGCTCCCTAATAGGTCATGGTGAGCCCTCCAAACCACCTCCAGAATCCCCTAGACCCACTTATCTACCACCCCAATAGCCCTTATGGCTGCAGGAGCCACTTATATGCCAGTAGAAAAGGGTTATGGGGGTGTATAGGGCAGTGCACATGTTTAAGTATCAATGCAGTGATTACAGGGGCTTATGGGCATGTGTCCTCCTCTCTATGGGTCCCTAACCCACCCCCAAGATGACTTAAGCTGCCTCTGTGCTGGACGACTAGGCTTTCCTATGCCAGGTGGCAAGGTGATGATGGTCTGGAGGCTGAATTTTAAAGGTATGATTAATATTTTTATGGGGGTGAGGGGGTTGGTGATCACTTGGGTAGTGTATGGGGGGTCTGTATTTGTGTTTTCAGTGCTTATCTGGTGAGTTTAGGTGGGTTTTTGTGACTTAGACCATGTTTTACATGGTCTAAGTCACAACGTCCAAGTTCTGTTGATCGTCGGGTGTATAACTTTTGGTTATACATACTGTATGAATAAGTCTAAGCAGGCCCACGTCCCACCCAACACCCGCCCTCGACACTCCTCCCAAACTGCCCCGTTTAGCTTTGGTCGTTCAGCAGCACTATGAAGGCCTAGGTCGTTCAGAAATACGTCCAAAACCCGTTTTTAGTATCGGCACTTGGACGTATCTGAGAAATGTTTGTCCAAGTGCCGACTTAGGCCGGTTTTTGGACGTATTTCTCTTTTGATTATGAGCCCCATAGTGTTTCCAATATTCTGTAGGATCAATTGAGCCCCTTGATACAACATCCTTTTCATGCGGAGGCATGGTTTTAAGCTATGAGTACATCCAGTTTAATTTAAAATAATAAATTAAATGGTCTGACCAAATGTTTGGACACCAGGTGTCATCTTCTGGAGAGATTTTTGGGGAGAGGTCACTCTTACCGGAAAAAATCACACCCCTCTTTTTTTTTTTTTTTTTTTACAAAACCGTGATAGTGGTTTTTAGCGCAGGCCAGCGTGTGCTATGAGCATTGAGGAACTATATGAGCAGCACAGAACATTCAGTATGCCAGTCTGCGCTAAAAACCACTATTGCGGTTTTGTAAAAGTGTGTATGGTGTGGAGGGGGTGTAAGTCTAAATGATGATCTTTTTCATGTGATTTAGTAAATTTAGGAAGGACGCAATCCAGTGATGATAAAAAAAACTATAACATCTCTAATTTCAGCATTATCCTCAACCTTAAGATGTAAATTTATATCCCCCAATAACAAACTGTAAGGAACAGAAGTAGATTTATGTAACACTAATTCATAGAAATCATTCCTGGCATTTGTCCAACTTCCTTGTGGGGAGGGGTAATATAAAATAGAATGTAGGGAAGAGAATCCACTAAATTATTCTTACTTAATTTACAGGATATTATTGCTATATGATTAGTTTGCTTAGAGTCCAGAAGCTTGTTGAGATGGATAGTCATTGAACAGATTCCTGAGATTTGCATGGATGATAAAGAAAGTTCGTATTCAGCTGAGAGAACAATTTTGGATTATTGTACTGGATGCTGTAATGCTTAGAGGACTTAATGAATCGGGATAATGGAACACCATTATTTAAGAACTGTACATAACTGCTCTTGATCAATTCATTATTTTTATCATTTCAGCACTGGTGATTTTCTGAAATTCTGTCTTGTGATTTGCATGGAAGCAGCTGATATTGACTACATTTTGACATTTTTTTTATTGTCTAACATCAATTTTTTGATTATTTAGTCACAGAGCCTTGGCTGCTTTTGGCTATTCTCTCTGTGTTAAAGATTAATTTTTGTGCATATTGGAAGCGAGCTGCTTGAGCAGTTTAAATATTTGCACTTGTGTACTGATCATGTTCAATAAAGTTGAGTGAACATGACATCAAACAAGATGCCAATTAGGTGGAGGCATTGCATTCCTTCCACTCGGGCAGCACTCGGTGAATACTTTGCTTCGCATTATGTTAGCGGCGTGCACTACCAATTGGTTGTAAAATAAACATGTGGAGGGGCAAAATAAAAAAAAACGTCTAAGTCCCCTTTTGGCCTAAGTCCCTAAACGTTCAACCCAGAAGCAGGGAAAGTGTCCATAACCAAAACATACGTTCATGTTTTTATTATGGCCTTCCTCTACCTAAACACCCAATCTCCACTACGTCTAAAAGTATCCCTACAGAACGTCTACACTTTTTAACCATAATGAAAAAAAAAACACAAAGCGTCCAACAGAAGGGCTTTTAGGCGAAGGAGGAGCCAGTCCTTCGCCTAAAAGCTGGATTCTGTAACCGGTGTCTGTCAAAAACAACACCAGTTACAAAATCCTCCCCCCCCCCAACAACGATCCAGGCAGGAGGGTGCCCAAGCCCTCCTGCCACGTCAAACCGCGGACCCCCCCCTCCCGACGATATCGGGGCAAGAGGGAGTCCAAGCCCTCTTGCCCCGTTGAAGCCGCGACCCCCCCCCCCCCGATAACATCGGGGCAAGAGGGAGCCCAAGCCTTCCTGGCCCAGGCGACCCCCCTACCCCCCACTCCCACTACAGTACGGGCAGGAGGGATCCCAGGTTCTCCTGCCCTCGACGCACCCCCATCCCCCCAACGTCCGCCCCCTCAAGAACCCCCGATCGGCCCCCCCCAGCCAACCCGCAACCTCCCCGGCCAACCCCACGAGCCCCCACCCCAACCCACCCCCCTTCCCTGTACCTATTTTAGGTTGGCCGGACAGACGGGTGCCAAACCCGTCCGTCCGACATGCAGCTCAACGAAGAATGGGGCTGGATTGGCCCAGGGGCACCAAAGCCCCGCCTCCTGGTGGGGCCTAAGGCACCTGGGCCAATCAGAATAGGCCCTGGAGCCTTAGGCCCCTCCTGTGGGCAGGGCCTTAGGCACATGGCCCGTCAGAGAAAGGGCAGGACCGCCGGAAGAGGAAGCATTTCAGAGCAGGGCTCACAGAAGGCCCGGGACCTTTGGCAGAGAAAGCAGCAGGAGAACGGTAGGAGCTTCTCCATGATGATGGGGGGGGTGTGGAGGCTTTGGGGGTGCGAGCGGTCCTTCGGGGTGGGGGATGCGAGCGGTCCTGCGGGGGGGGTGAATCGGACGTTGGGGGAGTGGTGCGAGCAGTCCTGCGGGGTGAATCGGACGTCGGGGGGGGGGGGTGCGAGCAGTCCTGCGGGGTGAATCGGACGTCGGGGGGGGCATCAGGCTTTCAGGGTGGGGACAGGACTTCAAGGGGGAGAGGAGAGTCGGGGCGGGCCAGAGGAGAGTCGGGGCGGCCAGAGGAGAGTCGGGGCGGGCGAAAGGAGAGTCAGGGTGGCCAGAGGAGAGTCGGGGCGGGCGAAAGGAGAGTCGGGCGGCGACGGGAAAGTCGGGGCGGCATGCGCGGTATACGGGTGTGCGCGGTATAAGAAAATTTATTTACATAAATTACAGTTTCCCGCGCGCTATACCCGTGTGCGTGTTTTACACGGGTGTGTGGTATATGAGTGAAAATACGGTAACTGTGAGTAACTGAACATATCATTTTTACACATAGTCCCCAGGCAAGATGACATATTTGTTGTACTGTTCAACCAGCTTCTGCATTCCTGCAGAGACATTTTTGGCTACTCCTGAAGCCAGGTGAGCACCATTTCCTTTGTTTCATCAATAGAGATGAATCTGCTGCCTTGCAGCATTTCCTGTATTTCAAGACATCATGCATTATGGCAAATGCATATCTGTTGCTGATATCCAAATTTGCAGCAATTGAGACATCGTTATCCATTGGTCTTCTCTAATCAAGGCATCTGCCCTGTCAATGTGTTCTTGCATGTGCAATGTTGACGGGCTTTAAAACTTTCTACCCACTCATAAACTTTTTGTTGATTTGTGGTGCTGTGTCCATACTGAGTCAATATCTGATGGTGAATTTTTACAGGTTTCACTCCTTCTGCCCCCCAAAAAGCGCACTACTGCTTGCTCTTCAATGGTGCAATCTTGCAATGGAGCGTCCATGTTTCTGACCTTATGGCTGCCACATAACTAAAGGCCGAGAGCTGCATGTGTGTGGACGAACTATCCGACAGGCAATGTATGAATATATATGTTGCATTTTGCTAGCTTTTAATTTTTGATTCTCCCTCGTATGTAATCCAACCTTGAACTGAATAGGTAAAGGCGAAATAGAAAATCTGATTAATATAACATTTTTTTTAGCTTGTGGGAAGCATGTACCAATCCCCAAGCTAACACTGGATGCCTCCGCACATTCCGCTGTAGTTCATAAGAACATAAGAAGTTGCCTCCGCTGAGGCAGACCAGAGGTCCATCTCGCCCAGCGGTCCGCTCGCGTGGCGGCCCATCAGGCCCATTGCCTGAGCAGTGGTCCCTGACTAGCTCTATAGCCTATCTCTACTCCTATTCCTGTAACTTACCTCTACTCCCATCCCTACAACCCATATCTACACCTATCTATACCCCTCAATCCCTTTGTCCTCTAGGAACCTATTCAAACCTTCTTTGAAGCCCTGTACAGTACTCCTGTCTACCACAGCCTCTGGAAGCACATTCCATGTATCCACCACCCTCTGGGTGAAAAAAAACTTCCTAGCGTTTGTTCTAAACCTGTCCCCTTTCAATTTCTCCTAGTGCCCCCTTGTACTTGTGGTTCCCCTTAGTTTGAAAAATCTGTCCTTTTTAATTCATAGTAAGCACTTGCTAGTGCTTACCACAGCTTACTAAAAGGACCCCATTGTTCTAAAAAATGCTGATCCTGTTGCAGGTGCTAGGAAATACACCTTTATTTGACAGCTTTCTTTTATGTAGTTTTCCAAAAGCTCCAAGTTTGACAGACTCTTTTGAAAAATACAAAGGAAATTTGAACATCCTAATCTGAGCATCTCATTTTCTACACCGAGCCCCTATGCAAAATGAGGATTTCACATGCTTGTTTTTTTTCTGTCTTTATAATAGCATGTGATTATGTTAAATTACTCAGTGCTGTTTCTTATGACAGGCAAAGACTAATGAGTGTTATTAAGGCAAGGGTGTAAAATCATTATCAAATTATACAGTAACTAGTAAATAAATTGTATTACTTTGCAGGTGAAATTACTGTTTTCTTGACCATTGTGTTATTAGACTTAGTCCTGATGGATTGAAAATGCATTGATTCTTTTGTAAAGCCCAGGGCATTTCAACTAGTTAGGCTGGTGTTCCAGGCATTCATAAATCTTCACCTGATTTTCTCTTATTACAATTTCAGTGCAACACGGATTCTGTTTAGACATAAGCAACACAACAAATTATTTGAGAAGTACATATAGATTTGCAGTTTCAGCAGCTTCTTAACTTTTCATTAAAGTGATTCATTAACCATTTCAGGCTTATTTTCGTACTGCAAAATTCCTCAAGAACTTCTTCCCCATTAAAAAAAAAAAAAAAAACCCTACGGATCAATGTTTACAAAACTGAAGCACCCCGGTTAGCACCTAGATCTTCCTAATTTTCTCCTCACCATTCCCCTTTAATGAAGCAGCTTTAGGGTTTTTTATTGCAGGCCATAGCGGTTAAAAGCTCCATTGCTCATCGGAATTCTATGAGCATCAGAGCTTTTACTGCCGCGGCGGTTGATTTAAAAAAAAACCTAATATGACATCATAAAAGGGTGGGGGGGGGTTAAAATGTTCCTCTGCTGATTGGCTAAAATGAGGCCCATTGTTTAGGGAGTAATAGCATAATAATTAAATTAACTAAATTAAATTAATTAATTAAATTTATTTAAATTTAATTTTTTTATTTAATTTATTTGTATACCACTTATATCCTAAGTGGTTTACATTCAGGTACTTTATCATATTTCCTTATCTGTCCTGTGGGCTCAACTCTATCTACCTGGGGGAATCAGGGGATTAAGGGCTGGATTCACTAAGGGCACGGATCAGATCAGATTTGTGTCCTGGGGGCTGATTCACGAATCGCCCTCATGCAAATGAGGGTGATCGGAATCACATCCCCAACCGACTGACAGGATTGTTCTGTAGTGATCCCGACACATGCGCAGACCATCTGTAGATGGTCTGCGCATATGTCGAAGAGCAGCAACTTTAAAAAAAAAAAATTTAACTAGCCGTGGTTTTAACCTGCTTTAAACCCATGGGTTAAAACCACGGGCTTGTAGTTTGGGGAAGGGCAGCAGAGTCAGGGCTGCAGGAGAAATTTGGGGCGAAAGCAGGGCGGCATGTCGGGGCGGCAGGCAGGAGAGATTTGGGGCAAGAGCAGGGTGGCTAGAGCAGGAGATTGGGGCTGACAGGAGCAGATGATCGGGGCAGAGAGCAGGGTTTTTACACAAGCGACTGGTCCTGAACAGTCACTTATTTTGGAACGGCTAGCCCAGTTGGTGTGCCTGCTTTTTGTTAGTGAATCGCGGCCCTTCCTACTATGCATGCCGTTTCCCCTCATTTGCATGTACGGATCGGAATTGGATTGGAAGTGATTGTCCACGAAGTTAGTGAATTGGGTCAGAGGGAAATCGGGTCGAAAGGGGCCACAAACCGATCAGTAAACAATTGGTTTTCGTAGTGAATCTAGCCCTAAGTGACTTGCCCTGGTTCACAAGGAGCAGTGAGGGATTTGAACCCACAACTTCAGGGTGCTAAGGCTGTAGATCTAACTACTGCGCCACACACTCCTTGTGATCTTGGGCAAGTCCCTTAATTCTCCATTGCCCCAGGCACAAGACTTGTGAGCTCGCTAGGGACAGAAAAAGTACCTGTATTTAGTATTATGTAAACCACTTTTGATTATTGTAACATCATTTATCTAGCCTCCAGTAAAAAGAATATCAAAAGTTTGCAAATCATTGAGAACATGGCTGTTCAGTTAAAATTTTAACTTGAAAAAAATGTGATCATATAACTAGGGGTCCTTTTACTAAGGTGCACTAACTGATTTAGCATGCACTAAAGATTAGCACATGCTAAGACACCCTTAGAATATAGTGGGTGCCTTAACATTTAGCGCACGCTAATCTTTAGCGTGCACTTGAAAAGGATTAGGTCCCAATTCCTGCCCCATACTTTCTCTGTCATTTGGAAGACAGGTGCACCCGGGGACATATTGTAGAGGCAAGAAATGATCTCCAAACATGTCCAAATTTTATTATGAGTTTCACATCTTTTATATCATTCTAAATGAATCAGTGTTGTCAGCATGTGTCAGCATGTGACGTAAACACAAACCATATATGGACACAGGTCACATGAAACTTTAAAGACATCAGCATTTTCCTCTCTCTGGCTGGAGTCCAAAAGGTCAGAAAAAGTCTTGACCAGCAGAGCTTCTTAACTAAAGCTGTCTGTAAATACGGCTTAACAAAACAATTGAATTCACTTCACAACAAGTTAAGAACATATCTTTTCAAACGTAAATGTCCTTGTACTCTCTTCAAAGAAGGAAAGACAAACAGGGTCTGGCTTTACAGCTTTAAACAACATATGTCTAAGGAAAATTACCAAGGTTCATGATACGTGTCCCTTCAGCACTAAATCGGTTAGCGTGCGCTAAATCAGTTAGCACGCCTTAGTAAAAGGACCCCTAAATTCTATTGGCTCCCAGTTGAGGCAAGAATATTATTCAAGTTAGGTTGTACCTGTTACAAGACATTGTTTGGCCTTATACATAATTATCCCCCTCTTTTACTAACCCATAGCATGGGTTTTAGCACCGGCAGTGGCGGTAATTGCTCCGATGCTCATAGAATTCCTATGAGCGTCGGAGCAGTTACCGCCAATGCTGATGCTAAAACCCACACTATGCGTTAGTAAAGGAGGGGGTATCTTCTAAAATGTAAATGTAACATCACTGAAAATGTATCGTCCTAAATGTAAGTGTAACATTACTGAAATTGTAACTTCGCTGTAAATGTACAGTCTCTTCATTTGTTAACCGCATAGAACTTCCATGGTAATGCGGTATACAAGAATAAAGTTATTATTATTGTTATTATTATTGCTCACTTTAAATTTACTGACGGCTGCTTCCCCTGTCACTACTGTTAGGGCTCTGCGCATGTCTCAATCACTTACTGAGTGACTGAGTGGGTTGGTTTGCATGCAAATGATCTGCACCTCTGTGCAATTCATTTGCATGCAAACTTAACAGTGAACCAATCACTGTTGGAAAATCGGCCAACAGCGATTGAGCCGCTAGAGTTAGTGAATCTTGCCCTTAATCCTCTTTTACCTCAGATATAGTAAAAACTTTGGGGCCCTTTTATAAACCCATTGCATATTTAGAATGTAAAAACAGAGTACCACACAAATGTGTTAGTGTTTTGTGGTATTTTCCTTGTCCCCACGTGACAATAACACTGAGTTAATAATATTTTGGGAAATTTTTATCTGAAGGGGGCACAGCATGAGATAGGAATGGGCATTTCAGCATTATCCAGTTGGATAATGTTGAGTTAACTGAGAAGCACTTAGATCCAGATTCTCTAAACAGCAACGGATTTTTAAGCGTCGGTAGGCACCCAATCTCAGTAAAAACATGCCATTTAAACTGAGTTTCAAGGTAAGAGCGGATAGCGTAGCTGGTTTTAAGAAAGATTTGGACAAGTTCCTGGAGGAAAAGTCCGTAGTCTGTTATTGAAAAAGACATGGGGGAAGCCACTGCTTGCCCTGGATCGGTAGCACGCAATATTGCTGCTCCTTCAGTTTTGGCCAGATACTAGTGACCTGGATTGGCCACCGTGAGAACATGCTACTGGGCTTGATGGACCATTGGTCTGACCCAGTAAGGCTATTCTTATGTTCTTAAGTTGCCTACCAATGACTAAAATATAGGTACCAGAGTTACACCTCCATAGGCACTTTAGGCCGCCTAATGCCACTGTGGACATGGCTTAACACCAGAAGTGACAATAGGCACTACATTTCCGGTGCTTTTGCTTGCACCACGATTCTCTAAGTGGTACACTGACATGCGATCTGTGGCTGTTTTTAAGGCGGCCACTGACAACAACGCCAGCTAGAGAATCTGACCTTTACAGCCTCCTATTTTAGAAGTGGGGAAATTCATCAATGAACACTAAGCAATATAGTGCGCGCTAATCGTGTTAGCGTGCACTAACAATTAGCACACGCAGAATGCTAAAATGCCCATAAGAATATAATGGCTGTCTTAGGACTCCTTTTTACGAAGGTGCACTAGGGCTTTAACATGTGGAATAGCGCGTTCTACATTGCCGCGTGTGCTAGACCTTAGTTCTAGAAGAGTAGCGCGCGGTAATTTCCTGCGTGAGCTAAAAACGCTAGCACACCTTAATAAAAGGAGCCCTTAGTGTTAGCATATACTAACCCCCTCTTTTACAAAGGTGTGTTAAGCTTTATAGAACATGCTAAATATTAGCACATGGTAAACGTTAATGCGTGCATGTTATCCTATGGATGTGTTAGCACACGTATTGATTTAGCACACACTAAATCCACACTAAAACGCTTAGCGCGCCTTTGTAAAAGAGGGCCTAAATCACTTACCACCTGTTGATTTATTCCTCACTAAGTACTCATGTGTTAATTGTTTGCAAGTTCCATGTGCTATTGGGAATATAAGCACATTACTTACAAAAAAATATACCCCCTCCTTTATAATGCCTAGTGCGGGTTTTAGCGCTGACAGCGGCGGTAACTGCTCTGACGCTCATTAGTAAAGGAGAGAGATATTTTATAAAAGAAAAATATATGCTCTCCATAGTGCCGCTTTAAGTCTGAGCTTAGCACATGAGAAAATCTTAGTTACAACATGCTAAGTACTGTTTCCTCTAAGCTGAGCAGGAGTCCTCCAACTGCATTGCTGCTAAGGAGGGGTGGGGGTAGGTTGGCGCTTCAATATTGTGTTTTCAATCACTAGAGAAAGGCAGGTTTCCTGGAAGCTAAGCCTCCTTCTATGCATGCACCAAAAATGGCTTATCTGAAGAGGCTTAAAATGAAGCAAAAGTTACCAGCACCCGCACAGCTAATATCATGTCAAATCTGATATTAGCTGTGCGGGTGCTGGTAACTTTTGCATCATTTTAAGCCTCTTCAGATAAGCCATTTTGTGGTGCATGCAAAAAAGGAGGCATAGCCCCTGATGAAACCGAGTGTGAAACGGTTGGGCAGCCGTCAGGCATAAAAGATAAGTGTCTTCCCTTCTTTAGCACCTTAAGCACTAGAAGCACTTTATATTTATTGTATGCTATCTAATCTAGTTTACAAAATTAATTTAGAGCACATGCCACTTTAACCAAGACCAATGATGAACTCCAGTACCCGAGTAAGGACACAAAAAAATAATTTAAGTAGTGTCTTGGGTATTTGAGGTCTGGTTATCCAATTCAAATTGATGTTATTTTTGTTCTTCTGTCTATACAATTGTTAATTGTTTGAATAAATTTTTTTGTTTTCTTCAATTCAAGTGGATCTTCCTCATCATAGCCATCACTACAGAGATTTTCCTCCTGATCTTCACTGTTTTGATTTCACTTTTGTTAGGGGAGGGGTGGATTTGTACAATATTTTAAAGCAATAACCAGAGGCAGACTTTGAAACTATAGTCCACATTAGAGGTCTGCACGGGAACAGGGATACAGACTCTGGAGTCACCGCGATCTCAAATTAAACAGGCTTCCGGTCTCCTCGGGTCTCTCTCGAAAGGCTTCCTTCCAGTCCAGTAGTTTCCTCTCTCAAGTTTCTCAGTTGGGGCCTTTGAGGGATTGGGCAGCTAACTAAATACAAGCTGTCTTCCTGCTCTAGGCTTGCATGTGATACCTCCCAACCAATCGGAAGCAAAGCTCTGTGTGTGCATACATGCTGAGCTCACTGCTCAGCATGACTGTTCCTGCTGCAGCGCTGGATCCGGACCGGTCTCTTCATAAAATTTCAATTGTGAATCGATGGAGAATTAGGTAGGCCTCAAGAATCCCCGGTTCCATCCCCGTGGGCCTGGGGGTCCCCCCGTGGTAGTCCCGTGGACTTTGGGGGGATCCCCATGGGAGTCCCATATAGCTTGGGAGATCCCTGCGGGACCCCCGCGATCCCTATTCCAGTGCAGACCTCTACTTCAAACTTCCTTCTTTAGGTTTCTTTGTAAAAAATTTCAGTCCTGAAAGCTGCTGCACAAACCTATACCTACTTCATGGATACTGTAACTTTATGCATCTGTACCAGTAAGAACTCCTATGCAGACATCATATAAGACAGAAACATGTGCATAAACTACCTTAATTCTGCCCATTATTTGCCAAAGAATCTACATAAGTATTACATAAAAATAGACATTGTATTTTTGTAATACCTACTTTCATATGATTGTGCCCAAAGACAATTTTATACGAGGGATCTTCAAAAAGTTCTGCACTTTTATATTTTCTAAGCACTATTTATTAAATATCTGAAAATCAAATTATATCACTACCTGCAAGATGAGCTGGCTTGCCTGACTGACTAGTCACATGACATTCTACAAAACGCCCTCTTACCATTTCTCCTGCCCAAACCATTTCCCGTAAAAATATTAACCTTTTCCTATCGTGTGACCTGGATGACAGGACATTCCAAAAATGTCATTGCCATCGTGGATAAACAGTCTGTATGGACTAATAAAAAGCCAGGAACACAAAATATTTGAATTTACAGACTTATGACTTATTTACATTATGCTTACAATAGCCGTAAATGATAACAGTGAATAATACAAAACTTTGCTAAAATAATTATGATTGGAACCAGCGTAACGTAAAATTTATTACGACAGGAAAAGGTTAAAGTGCAAACACTTTTTGAAGAGCCCTCGTAACTTGTGCATGTAAAAGGCTATGTTCATTCTCAGTCATTTATAAAATGACGCACTGGATGTCTATACTAATAGAGAAGGGGTTTAGAGAAAATAATTTTTTTATGCTGAGAGAACCCATCAGTTGGGTTTTAGAATATAATTTTCCATTTAATCATGTTCTATCTTAGAGCTACAAAAAAAAAAAAAAAAGAATGTGCAAATGTGATTTATGAAAGAACCTGTATTCTAACTTTTATCGACTACATTTTGTCTTCCTGGATATACAGGTACCTCTGTTATGCAGGTGACAGCTACAGATGCAGATGACCCCACTTATGGAAATAGTGCCAGGGTGGTGTACAGCATTCTTCAAGGGCAGCCATATTTCTCTGTTGATCCTAAAACAGGTGACCATTCTGTATTCATTTTTAATGTTTTATTAACATATTTGTTATTAATTGGATTAATTTTTGGGAAAATTGATCTCCAAGTATTCAATTGTCTAGAGGAAAGGGGGGGGGGTTGTCCAGATACTTTGGGATGCTATGATACTGTAACTTTCTGTTGAATATGGGAGGGAACAGGATATGTTTTTGTTAGATTAGACTCCTAGAACCACTGGCAGAAATCTATTTAATGATCATTATTCAGTTATTATAAGTACTTGTTTGGACATCTATAGATTATATACTATATTCATAAGGAAGGTAATTTTATAAGGAGGCCTGCATTTTAAGCAGTAAAGCTTGCGCCCATTTTGGTAGTATGTTGATCATTACATGCAGATACGGTCATATATGCACGAAAACAACTTCTTATGATACTCAATGGTACAAAAATATGGTGGCATGGGTGTTGCTGGTAGGCATGCACAGGAGTGGAGTTTGGGTAGCTCATGCATGCATGTACACACATAGATTACAAAATACAGTAATTGACTCACTTGACAAATGTTGGTGCAAACAATTACACCAATCTTAGGGCCAATGTCAACGTCTACTCCTGCCACAGATAAGTAGGAGCTTACTCATATTTTATAAAGGCCAATGCTGGACAGACGTCTACAGACTGTGTCTCGTAAATGGCAAAAAGAAAAAAAGGGGAAGTTCAGCAACTCCAATGTTGTAAATTGTTTTGTTGTCATGTGCTGTGTGAGGGTGCTGTGCAGCTCAGTGGGGTGGGGAGGCATCTTGACTGGTAAGCCGAATACTGCCATCATGTTTAGCTGCCTCTGTAGTTGACATGGTGGAGACTTGAAAACCAGTGTTTCAGCATGGGTGACTGGGGTCCGTATAGAGTGGCGGGCGCTGCTCTGGCCACCTGGTTGGGCAGACTGAATGAACCATCTCTTTCGGTTCCTACACACATGTTATTCGGTACGGTTTGAGGTTCAGAAATTTCAGCACTTGCTCACATGTCAATCGTGATACACCAACTTGCTGAGAGTCTTCGAGTTGATTTCCCGGGGCTTATTGCAATCCACTGCTGAATGTTATGGATGACTTTGGGCATCTGGACTGATGGAGGCCTCGATTTCTTCATGTTTGTGTCAGAGCAGGTTTGACATCACTTCTGAACCAGATTCATCTACTCTTTATCTCCTCTAGAAATTACCAGATATCTTCTTCTTGTAATACGTTTTTTGAAATTCTTTTCTAATCCGCCTTGAACAACAAGGCAATGGCAGAATAGAAATCTCTAATGTAATGTAATGTAACATTTAGCTGGTGGTTTTGTTCCTGGGTACTTGTTGGCAAAGGCCTCTTGTGTTTCCTTAATCAATATGCTTAGCACATAGCCTTCCACAATCACTATTCACTGTTCCAGGGAGAACACCATCTTTCTGGCACCGGTATTAGTGGTGGGCTACTTCCACTCTGTAGAATGAGAGGGATCTGAGCCTAATTTAAGTGCAAGGATTTTCACCGTGTTTCAGTTGGTGTAAATGGCCGTGCTTAAAGTTAAGTGCAGTTATTGGTGCTAAGCGCCAGTGGCGTACCAAGAAGGGGGCGGGGGGGGGGGCGCCCCGGGTGCCAGCCCTGAGGGGGTGCTCCCGGCTTTGCCGTTCAGTCCCCCCCACCCCCGAAGGACCGCTCACCCCACTGACCTTCCTGCACCACCTGTGAAGCAGCCCGCAGCAGGATCGCGACGTCAGCGATCCCTGAGCTGCTTGGGCGCTGCTTCCTGCGCCGCGGTCCCGCCCCTCCTCTGATGTCAGAGGAGGGGCAGGACCATGGCGCAGGAAGCAGCGCCTAAGCAGCGCAGGGATCGCTGACTTCGCGATCCTGCTGCGGCTGCTTCATAGGTGGTGCGGGGAGGCCAGGGGGGCGAGTGGTCCTTCGGGGTAGGTCGGGGCATTATGCCTTCAGGGTGGGGCGGGCGGGCAGGTAGGTAGGCTTTCAAGGGGGAGGGGGTGACAGGCAGGCAGGCAGGCCTTCAAAGGGGGACAGGCCTTCGGGGGGGGGTGCAGGCCTTCAAGGGGGGGACAGGCCTACAAGGGGGTGGGACAGGCCTTCGGGGGGTGTAGGCCTTTGGGGGGTGCAGACTTTCAAGGGGGTGCAGGCCTTCAAGGGGGGGACAGGCCTTCAAGGGGGGAAAGGCAGGCAGGCCTTCAAGGGGGGACAGGCCTTCAAGGGGGGGACAGGCCTTCAGGGGGGGTGCAGGCCTTTGGGGGGTGCAGACCTTCAAGGGAGTGCAGGCCTTCAAGGGGGGGTGCAGGCTTTCGGGGGGGGTGCAGACCTTCAAGGGGATGCAGGCCTTCGGGGGGGGGGTGCAGACCTTCAAGGGGATGCAGGCCTTCAAGGGGGGGACAGGCCTTCAAGGGGGGGACAGGCAGGCAGGCCTTCAAGGGGGGACAGGCCTACAAGGGGGTGGGACAGGCCTTCAAGGGGGGGACAGGCCTTCAGGGGGGGTGCAGGCCTAAGGGGGGGGGACAGGCCTACAAGGGGGTGGCACAGGCCTTCAAGGGGGGTGCAGGCCTTCAAGGGGGGATAGGCAGACCTTTAAGGGGGGACAGGCCTTTGGGGGGGACCATGGTTTAGAAGTACACGGAGGGAAAGGGGTATAAAAAGAGACGTGCATATGCCAAACTTTGGGGGGGGAAGAAATAATGGGTCTGAAAATAGAGGAGAGGGAGAGAGATGATGGACCATGGGATTTAGGGAGGGAAGGAACAGAAAGGGAGAGAAATTGGACACAAGGGATGGTGTGGAGGAAGGATAGAGATACCGGATAGGAGGGTAATTAGGAAAAGAAAGGGAGAGATGGTGGACTCTGGGGTGGTGGGGAAGGAGGGAGAGATGCCGGATGAAAGGGTAGTTAAGAAAAGGTGGATCTGTGGAGGGAGATGAAAAAAAGGAAAGATACCAGACTTTCTGGGAAGGGAAGGGAAATGGAAAGGGAGGACAGAGTTGGCAGATGGATGGTTAGCATGCAGAAAGAAGGAGACCCTGGCAAGCAAGTTATCAGAAGACAACCAGAGCTTGGGACCAACAAGATTTGAAATATAACCAGACAACAAAAGGTAGAAAAATTAATTTTATTTTCTGTTTTGTGATTATAATATGTCAGATTTGAAATGTGTATCCTGCCAGAGCTGGAGTTGGACTGCAAACGTGAGCTAGGATTTAATAGAGAGAGGAAAAGTCCTTTTTGTTTCTTTATTTTATTTACACCACAGCGCCAGTGTGGTTAGTAGAAGCCAAAGGGGGTGAAAAAGCTATAAAACCCACCAGGAGTTTTGAAAAAAATCACCCAACTGGGCAGGAAAATCGAATTGAAAAACCAATTCAATAGGCTGAATCGAATCGAAATTGTTTTTCCTGAATCTGGCAGCATTAGTTTGCGCTACTGTCTTAAACTTTAGGACCTGGGATTGGGGAGAGATGGCATCCTCAGTACTTTATAATGCAAGTGAAACGAGGATTTGGTCAGACTTTTGAAGGGTCTGCAGAAAAAAAATATTGTATAGGCCGGGAACATGAGACAGCAGGAAATTGGAACTTTTCTTCCTTCTATTTTTGTGAATGGAAAGGCTGAGGATGTCAGAGAGTTCAGTTAAAATATGTGCTTTATAAGAAAATATAATAATGTGTTTTATAAAGTTTATAGCATAGCTGGCCTACCCAGTGAGGTGTTCCTAGTG
Source organism: Geotrypetes seraphini (assembly GCF_902459505.1). Lineage (NCBI taxonomy): Eukaryota > Metazoa > Chordata > Amphibia > Gymnophiona > Dermophiidae > Geotrypetes > Geotrypetes seraphini. The sequence continues at coordinate 241,928,875 of NC_047085.1, read as the reverse complement.
GTGATGGTGGCAGCGTGTCAATGTGTTGAGAGGAAGAGGTGGTCTGGGAAATTCTGCTGAGCAAACTCCGGGCCCATTTCCACCCCCCAGTTAGTCCACTCCACTCAACTGGTTCACATACTGAGTGGGTCTTTGGGTGTTGTTTTGGGATCTCTTCCAGTGGTTTATCTCCTTCTGGTCCAAGGAAGGAAACTTTGTTATCCTTAGCATTGACCTACAGAATATGTTTGTAACAGCGCTGCTTGTGTGGCATTAGGCTATGTAGTGATCGAAAGAAAAAAACAGACCTTTGCACATTTTTGCAGTATATGGTGGGTGTATGAGGAGATTCACATTTCCTGCACAGCTAAGTCCATGTGAAGTTACCTTGTGCTGTATTTAACATCTAGCAAGGTCTCTGTTTGAAAGGAAAGATCTAAACTTAAAAATGAAGTGGCCAGAAGTTATGGTAAAAGCAGATAGTGTAGCTGGTTTTAAGAAAGATTTGGACAAATTCCTGGAGGAAAAGTCCATAATCTGTTATTAAGACATGGGGGAAGTGTCTGCTTGCCCTGGATCGGTAGCATGGAATGTTGCTACTCTTTGGGTTTTGACCAGGTTTTGGGGTTTGACCTGGATTGGCTACCATGAGAATGGGCTACTGGGCATGATGGACCATTGGTCTGACCCAGTTAGGCTATTCTTATGTTATGTTCTCATCTGTAGGGGCCTTTGCTTTCACTTCTTATTTTAATGTATTTTTTTCTGGGAACTTATCAGTGTTTTTTATAATGGGAACAAAAATGGAAGAGAATTAATGTGTGTGGGATGAGGGGTAACTAATTTCTTCAGCTAAATAATTCAATCCACTTCAAACAGACATAGGAGAACTCACGCACCATTCACACACCCTCCAACCAAAAACGTCAAAAGAAAAAAACTGTTCGACAACCTCCTAGCCATTCGAGCTGCAACACTCGACCCCCAACTCTACAACCTATTAACCTCGACTACAGACCACAGACTTCAAAAAAGAAATAAAAACCCTTCTATTCAAAAAACACATAAAACCGAACTAACACAATCAGAACTGTCCCAAGCATCACCTGCAACTACTCCATATGTACTTCTGATGTCATGACAATTCAGACATAATTTATGTTATGTTATGTTTGGAATATAAGAAAATTTTCACTGCCTGTTTCTATTCTGACCATTTGTTCCGTTTCATGGTCATTACAAAAAATATTTTTTTACATGGGTGGGAGGGGTGTCAAAAAATGATGGGCCCCGGGTGCCACATACCCTAGGTACGCCACTGCTAAGCGCTATTCTTTAAGTGGTGTCCAACTTTGAGCATTGTTTATAAAATAGCATTCAATGCTGTTTTTTTCAGTGTTGAGTTTTTTAAGCACCATTTATAGAATTTACCCTATAATATGTACTAGCATCTGCTAATAATCTAAAAATGTCTAGTTAATTCTTATGTGATTTGCATCAGACAGTTATGGTAATTAGTGGAATACAGTAGACTCTCTGTTAACCGGAACTCAATTAACCAGAACCCTCAAGCAACCAGAAAAAAATATCTAGGAAATGCTGTAATGCTTTAAATGAAAATAAAATCAATTTCTGGTGGAAATTTAAGTGTAAACTTAGCATGCCACACCTGAGTATACCCATGCTTTGCTTACCACATATTCAGTAGTTTGTCTGGAACAGTTTATGGTAGGGCATAGTATGGGGTATGGTATTAGGCCTGTTTTTAATAGTAACTCTCAAACAACACTAACAACATTTATCCGGCATCTATCAATCCCCATGGGGGCCGCTTAACTGAGAATCTCCTGTATAAGTTTGCATTTTTATCAGATATTGGTGTAGTTAGATAGACTCTCATGTTCCTCGGTTTGCTTTCATTCATAATTCATATGTGTATAGCGGAGAGGAAATGCTGCAGTTAGGAATGACATTATCATCAGGGGCTGGTGTTGAGAGTGTTGGAGGAAACAGGAGTATTAATTTACGAGGGAGTGCTGAAAGGTTTTCAGCCCAAGCAAGAAGAGAACGACGTGGATATGATTCAATCAATGATCTGAATCAATGTCAAAGCACAGAATTTTGTTTCTGTAGATTGGCACTTAACGAAATAAGATAACGCTCTTTTCAGCCGCAGTGTGCAAAATAACGGTCAGAATTTTAAAGAGTCGGTTGCTTGGGCTGAGAATTTTTCAGCACCACCTCATAGATGGCAACTTGCTTTGCTCCTGTTTGTTTTTGAAAGGATATTTGATCTCAGCTAGGTTCTGCTAAAGCGTTTGACCTTCATGATGTGGTCTGTCTTGATGTAATCTGATGTGTGGCATCCCCACCCCCCGATTGTGGCTGGGTTTTCAATTATAAATATTCTTACAATTTAGTTGTACAATTTTTTTTAATGTGTTGTTTTACTGTTAGCTCCAGTTATTAGTAACTCATTGCATGAAAGGGGACTTGTTTTAAAATAACTTGTCTTATGGTAGCACTTGTTGATGACTACACCCCTAAATTATCTTTATCAAAACATCACAAAATACAGGCAAATCCTAATCCTGCTCTATCATTCCTTGTTTATATAAGCTTGAACAAATCCCTTTACTAAAAAGTAGTTTCACCCCTCCTTTACAAAGCCGCACTAGTGTTTATAGCACCGGCCGTCGCGATAACAGCTCCAACGCTCATAGAATTCTTATGAGCGTCGGAGCTGTTACCACCGTGGCCGGCTCTAAAAACAAAAGTGCAGCTTTGTAAAGGAGGGGGTTTATGCGGTAAATGATAATAGTATTCCTTCTCTCTTCTCCGTATGGCTCGCTACTTCTTAAATGATGTATCAAATTCATAGCCTTATTATACATCCAAGAGATGAATGTATGGATTTTTTTAGTTGAAAAATGCTATATAAATACAAAAATACTATAAGTATTAAATATTAACATTGGAATATATATTTTTAAATGAAATTTAAAGAATATTATTTCTGAATGTTTATGTTTTTATATCTTCCATTTCTTTTGTGTTTTTTGCTTTGGTGGGTCAGTTGTGACAATGTACTGATCGGTTTCAATTCAAGAAACAGCTAAAAACCCAATTGTTTGTCACTGCATTCTTATGATTTAACAGTTCTTTGGAAAGGAAAAGATAGTTCTCCCCTGTTGATTTTAAGATTTAGGGCTCCTTTTACAAAGCCGCGCTAGCGGTTTTATCGTACGCACCAGATTAGCGTGCATTAGCCGGAAACCTACCACCTGCTCAAAAGGAGGCGGTAGAGGCTAGTGCACGTGGCAATGTAGCGTGTGCTATTCCACGTGTTAAGGCCCTAGCACGGCTTTGTAAAAGGAGCCCTAGTTTGTCATAATTATTATGTTTGTTTTAACTCATGTGAACCATTTAGTTCTTAAGCAGTATTGCAAAATTTTAAATAAATAAATAAATAAGAGTATAATTTTTATTGTATTCCTGCCTTGAACTTTCCTGGAAATGCAGCATATGTAAATCTGAATGTAATTTAACATTAAATAGTATGTTAGTGTGACATAAAAAATGACGCCAAAATCAAATTGTCAAGTTGGATACAGCAACATTTGTAAGTAATATCCCATTTCTTGGATTGCTCATATTTCCATCTGATATGGCCACTGATACCAAATGGAATGATAACATAGGCAGATTAGAAAGGATTTTCTAATATAATGGTGCTCCATTTTTTGAAATGTTATTTTTATTGAAACCCACAAAGTACCTGGCAAGGGTACATTGAAGTTTAGGAGTGACCATCTATATCATGTCAATGGCAGATATAAACATGTAATTGATATTATTAAGTCAGTGCTTTTCAACCCAGTTCTCTAGGCATATCTAGCTAGTCAGGTTTTTAAAGATAAGGTGTCGTAACCTAGTTGAGCTGACTTTCCTTTTACTCACCTACCTGAATAAGGTATACAGAGTGGGGGGAGGAAAGATTGGGATAAAGCAAAGGTAAAGTTGGGATCGGAGGCAATACATGCTCTGATTAGTGCACTGCCAATCACTTAGCACCAATCAGAAGGAGGCAGCATTGTTGTGAGAAGGATCTGCTTTGGTAGGTTGAGAAAGCAATTTCTTTTTTGAGGGATCCTAGGTAAGTGGATGGCATTTTGCTGGTCCTCCCTCCCGTGAATGTGGATACATTAGAGGAGCGGTGGATGGAACATGTAGTGTTCTGTTGAGTTTCAGAAGATGGTTTGAAGGGTCTTAAGAGGTGAAGTTTCAGTAACTATTTCCCATTGGAGGATAACTTTGGGAATGATAAAAGTATAGAAGTCAGCTGATGAGGAAAGAGGGGGAGGGAGTGGCTCTTGTATAATACCATCCTGAGCCACAAACATGGTATCAGGGATCCTGTTTATGATACTGTACTGTATGTTCAAAGTGTTTGGCCAAGTGTACACAATTAGTTCAGTACTGACTGATTGATTTTGCATGCATAGTTGAAGTATTAATAGCAGAAAATGAATTCTGGTTGCTTATGTTTCTGGGGAATGGAAATAGCTGGGGGTTAAATCATAAAATACAGCTCATTACAGCAGATGATTATTGACAGACTCGTATGTCTGTCTTTGTGAATTTTGTTAATGTCAGGAATATGTATGTATGAATGAAGGTAAGTAGTATGAATGCATATGTATGTTATAGCTCGTATGATATTAGGCTCTGAGGAAAATGATTTAAGGGTCATCACGGACAGTACATTAAAATATTCTGCTCAATGTGTGGCAGTGGCCAAAAAAGAAAACATAATGTTAGGAATTATTAGGAATGGAATAGAGAATAAATCAAAGAAGATTGTAATGCCTCTATATTGCTCCTGAAGTACTGCACTATTACTGTGTTTTCAAATTCTGTTTCCATATCTCAGAAAAGATAAAAAAATAACCGGAAAAGGTGCAGAGAAAGATAAGCAAAGTGATTAAGGGGAAAGGCTTAAAAAGTTAGGGGGGGTCCTTTTATTAAGGTGTGCTAACTGATTTAGGGCACGCTAAAGATTAGTGTACGCTAAATGCTAAGGCATCCATTATATCCTATAAGCATTTTAGCATTCATCGCATGCTAATCTTTAGCGTGTGCTAAATCGATTAGCACACCTTCATAAAAGGACCCCTAGAACTCTACAGCTTGGAAAAGAGATGGCTGAGGGAGTCTATAAAATCCTGAATGGAGTGGAATAGCTAAATGTGAATCTATTGTTTACTCTTTCAAAAAGTACAAAGACTAACGGCCTCTTTTACAAAGCCATGTGGCAACAGCCCCGAAGCCCTTTAAATCTCTTTGGGCTTTGGGGTCGCTAGCGCGGCTTTGTAAAAGAGGCCGTAAGACACTGTATGAAGTTGCACATTTTAAAACAGGAGAAAATACTTTTCAGTCAATGTATAGTTAAGCTCTGGATATTTTTACTGTAGTTAGTGGTAAAAGCAGTTACAGTAGCTGGGTGTGAAAAAGGTTTTGACAAAACCCAGAAGGAAAAGTCTATAAACCATTATTAAGGCAGAACTGGGGAAAGCCACTGCTTATCCTAAAAAATAAGTAGCCATGGAATCTTGTCTCTTTTGGGATCTGTGCCAGGTACTTGTGACTAGGACTGACCACTGTTGGATTCGGGATGCCGGGCTATGAGTCTTTATAAAATACCTACCAAAGCCACAGAAATTGTGCATTAGATAGACTGTGAGCCTTCCGGGACAGACAGAGAAAATGCTTGAAGTACCTGTATGTACCTGCTTTGAGTGTGGTTGTAAAACTACAAAAAGGCAGTAAACACGTCCCAATCCCTATCCCCCTATCCCTAAATTATGGCTAAAAAGAAGCCACAGGCATTAATCCCTACAAGAAGCAGGCATAAATATTTTTATTCCAAAGTATGCTCACATTCATGTTTTTATAAACAACACATAAAAACTATGGGGCTAATAATTAAAAAAAAAAAAAGTCTCAAAAGTGTCCTAAATGGCTACTTGGACGATCAAAATGCCTGATCGTCCAAGTACCCATAACCAAAGCTGTTTTTTAGATGTATCTAAAAACAGCTTAGGCCTTTCCCCTGCCACTAAACGCACAGAGTGAAAAGAGGTGTGTTTAGAGGAGGGGAAAGGGCGGGCAGTGGGCGGGAGATGGGCCGACCTACACCAGGTAGAACTAAAACATTGTTGTACTAATCACCTTTGTTTTACTTCAAGCACTAATTTCAACACAAGGCTGATGTGGTTAAGTGAACACTCAGACCCACAGCTGAGGTCCGGTGAAACAAGTTCACGGGGCAGCTGTTAAGGAGACCATCATAGTTGTTCACAATCTCCTCCACCAAACAAAGACTAAATAACAGAAAATAAAACTTAAATAAAAATAAAATCATAAATTTCACAACAACTTAACTTTGAATGGTGTAGATGGTATACATAACTGCTCCGGGCTCCTCCATTTATTCACAATACCGACCCCCCAACCTAGGTTTCACCCGCTGGCTTCTTCAGGAGGGGTACTACAATTACACGATAACTCAAATCAACACTGCACCACACAGCTTGCTAACTTAATAAACACTACATTTGAAATACTCAATGTACACACTCTCTCTACAACTTACCGGCACAAACACTCCATACTGCTCACACACGCACTACTGACAAGAAGAACTTCCCAGCAGGCCACGCTTTAAATGCACTCCCCTTTTACTACCTACTACATCATCACTTCTGACATCATGATTGATTATAATTGAAACCATTCAATATCATTGTTTAATCCTGTCAGTAGTGCGTGTGTGAGCAGTATGGAGTGTTTGTGCTGGTAAGTTGTAGAGAGAGTGTGTACATTGAGTATTTCAAATGTAGTGTTTATTAAGTTAGCAAGCTGTGTGGTGCAGTGTTGATTTGAGTTATCTTGTAATTGTAGTACCCCTCCTGAAGAAGCCAGCGGGTGAAACCTAGGTTGGGGGGTCGGTATTGTGAATAAACGGAGGAGCCCAGAGCAGTTATGTGTACCATCTACACCATTCAAAGTTAAGTTGTTGTGAAATTTATGATTTTATTTTTATTTAAGTTTTATTTTTTGTTATTTAGTCTTTGTTTGGTGGAGGAGACTGTGAACAACTATGATGGTCTCCTTAACAGCTGCCCCGTGAACTTGTTTCACCGGACCTCAGCTGTGGGTCTGAGTGTTCACTTAACCACATCAGCCTTGTGTTGAAATTAGTGCTTGAAGTAAAACAAAGGTGATTAGTACAACAGTGATTTATAAGCATCACCTTGGATAAATATATTCTCTTGCTGTTTTTAGAACTAAAACATTAACAGGTTGCCTAGTCGGCACTTAGACCTTTTTGACTTAGTGTAACCAGGGTTAAAAATTTAATAGCTACTTGAGAAAAAAAACAGGGTTTAAAGAAGTTTTTAAAGGGTTTAATGAAGCAGAGAGGATCTGGAAGGAAATATCTGTGTTTTTTTATTTTGAGAAGTATGGTTTGTGTATTGTTTGTATTGGTGCAGTTTTGAGGTTTTCTGTTGCTGATCTCTTGCACAGGTCTTCTGTCCTCATGCAGAGATCAGCATCAGCTTTCTGAACATTCTAACTATGAGATTTGACAGTTGGGAGGGTGACTTGGTTCTGTGAGGAGATGTTTGGGCTTGTGTGGCTCTTGTGAAGGTAATTTTCCCTAGCAACAGCAGCAGATGAATCCAGAGACCAATGGGATAGCTCACATCTACCAGCAGGCGGAGATAGAGAAACTGATTAACAGGTGGTCCTATTGGCTGGCACTCCTCCTGTCTCATCAGTAATCTCTATCTCCCAGCAGGAAAAGGTCGCTATTCAACTAGCTCCTGAATTCTGGCGGTGGCTGGAACTTTATTTTCTCCTGTTGAGGTTTCTCTTCAGTGAGACTGCCATTCTGTTTCTCCTGTTGAGATTTCTCTTCAGTGAGACAGGGGTGTCCGGCTGAACGGTGCCGGCTTTAGAGGTTACACTTGGGCCCCCCCTTGTCCCTGCCTCACCCTCCCTCCATTGCTAGAGGGTCTGACTGGGTCTCAATTTTTTTCTTCTTTCCCTTCTCTGTTAAAAAAAAAAAAAAAAAAAAAAAAAAGAGACCACAGTTGTTACATTCTGCCATGCTTTTGCTGCAAACTGGCTTCAACTGGCCCTAACAACTAGCTTGTGAGTATGTCTGGCTTTTACGGTTGTTTGAACTTCAGGTTCTGTTTGGGAGTCTTAATACTGTGGGTTTGGTCAACGTACATTTAAGGCATGGATATTTTATTGAGGCTAAGTTTTATGACTAGAAATCCATGGAGGAAGCCGGGACTTCCCGCCCTTTGCATGCACGCGCTTTATTTCCTTGTTGGTTACAGCGCAGCAGTAGCGATGCGATTTCATGCTCGTACTTGTTCTCTTTGTTGGGTTTCAGTGCAGCAGTAGTCCTGTTTATTCTGAGGCTCTCTTTCATCAGTGTTTGTCACAGCCATGTGCAGCTGATTGTGCAGGTGCCGGTTTATAGCAGCGCGCATGAGATGGGATATGTTTTTTCTGGCGCTGTGGGCCGTTCTTCTGGTTATTCCCCGAGTCTGATTTTCTTTCTATGCAAGCCGCGGCAGGGTAAATTTTGCGGGGCTCGAATCCGACTATGTTTCTAGGAGCGTTGAAGCAGCGGCCACGTGTCAGCGAGAATCAGGTGTGCGCATGGGTCTCCGGCGATGGCGGGAGAGCTGCAGCGTTCCGGTAGTTTGTTTCCAGCTGACTTTGGTCAGGGTATGCCGGGGCTTCTCTCCTTTCCGGTTCAGACAAGTTGTATGTGTTTAACCAGCTTTGGGACAAGCTTGGGCAGCTTTATATGTCTATGTCTGTGTTCCTGCTGTACTCCCTTGAAGGAAGCTGCTTGTTTAATCATACTCTGGGGTTAGCACTCAAGGGGTTTACCAGAGAGACTCTGACCTGTGCTAGGTCACCCAGTCTCGGTATGTCTCCAGACTGGGGCGACATACGGCAACTCACGGCACAGTGAGATCAGCAGTAAGATAGTGCCCTGTATTTCACACAGGTATCTCATTGTCTCTCTTGGGGTCCCTGCAGATTGAGCCTTTGTCTATTGGTAACTGTCCTTATTTGGGCCTCTGTGCTGAGCTGCATGTGTCTAGTAGTGGCACAGGATATTTATGCCTAAAGGTAGTACAAGCAGTTTCCAAGTTTGGGCTGTCTCTATGGGCATAATGACACTGCGCATATTCTTGTGGCCAGAACTCTCTTTCTCTATTTCTGAGGGGGCCTGGACTTCAGATTTCCATGCTTATCACGCTGGTTTCTCCTGTCACCATTTTCTCATGGCACATGCTAGACGGGCCCCCTGACCAGACAGAAAGAGCTATACAGCTCCTTTTAACCAGGAGCCAGTTACCTATTCTATCAAACCCACGGAGGATCACACACTATGTGGCTGTTAGCCTCATCCTTGAAGCTCTCATTAACGATGTGAGCTTTGTCTGATGCCTATAAGGATGCTGTTGTTTTCCATGGGGCGGTAGATGCAGCATCTTGATTGAGTCTAGTACATATTTACTTTAAAGGACATACGTATTTCGCTCATGTTGCATGGGGTTAGTATTGTTTTCATGGTTCCAGTATATTCCTCTTTACATTGTGAACCTTGATTTTTCCTAGGAGAATCTTCTTGCAGATCCTACAGTCTCATTCTGCCATTCCCTGACCTTCTGCACTTCATTCTAAGGGGATCTTGACTTCTTCCAATGACTCTTCAGGCTTTCTCATGAGGGAGAAGACACTATAATGTCAGGTCAGAGGGCTGTGAAGATTTTTCAGGATGCTTGCATCTTTGCATTCTCCTCAGGTTTTCCAGTTCGTTCTTGGAGTTTCTATGTTTTGTGTTTCTCTTTTCAGTGTTACTGGTCCTCAGGACAGTTCTTGTAGTTTTTCAGTAACTAAGGGACGTTGTTCCACTTACTGCAAGGTGCCCGAGACAGGGGCATTGGGCAGGCTGGATCCCATTCTGCTGAATTAGTTTCTCAGGGTTACACATTTCTGCAGACAACCTGGGAGTATATTTACATTTTCTCTATGGACTCCGAATCGGCACTTGGTTTGCCTGCCTCTCTTGGAGCGGCGCTTTCGGTTTTGGCACATGCCATTTCGCCTACCCAAGGCTTCACGAACGTTTTAGGTGATGTGGGCGGTGGTACCGTTTTGGCGCTACCAGGCGATTCATCTAATTTCTTCTTGACTGCCTGCTTGATTCGGACGACTTCCAGTCGGGCCATTTGACTGACACGAAAAGGGTGATATCTTTTCCTCAGTTCTTTACACGTGCATCTTTGAATTTGCACAGCACTCTTTTCTCCTGTACTATTTATAGGTATATCGGGGTGATGTTTTTATTCATATAGGAGAGACATGTGTTTCTTTCCGGAGACTTGGGCATGGGGTCTCGGTCTCAGATTGGTATTCTTCTTCACTTACCATGACCAAGAGTATGGGATTCTGTACAGTTTCTGGGATCCATATTGCTGACTCCACTGGGGACTTCGGCTTGCTTTCCCCTTCTTACGCTACAGCAGTCGCTTTTGTTCCGGTGGTTCCCGGTATCTCAGGTTACCAATTATTTGGTATGCTCCTCCTGCATCACTCTGTATGATTTGGTGGCTCAGCGCGATTTCTCTTTTCAAGGCATGCCTCGGTCTTTGCTGGACTATCTCATGACCACCGACCATCCCGGGCTGTCGGGTTGGGGGGCTCCGTGGCTTCCATCCTCAGCTCCTGGAGTCTGGTCTTCAGAGGCGACTCAGTACTTGTTCATTCTTCTGCTCTTGAGCAGGGTCAGGCTACCTTTCTGGAGCTTCAGATCATTCTTCCGGATTGCCGCTGAGGGTCCTTTTGGTCAGTATTAGGATGGGGGTATTTCTCTACTGCTTGGGCAGTAAGTGTTGTACTCATTGGCAGGTGAAGTTGTTCTGCTTCAATGGGTGGACTCTCATCTTCGTCTTCTGTTGGCAGATCCTTTTATGGATCAGGATTAGAGTTTGGATAGACTTTCTCTCCGCGGAATCTGAGCATGGCCCATTTCTTGTATGTTACAGTGTACAGTGCTGTGTACGCTCTGGAAAGTGTGCATGTTAGTAATAGTGCAATCTTCTGCATCCTGGATATTGAGATTTGTGGCTCAAGCGTTCTAGCTCTTTTTATGGAAGTGAGATCTGCTTGACCTAGACCTCATGGCCTCGTCTCTCAATTCTAAGCTTCCTAGCTTCTTCAGAGGGCCCAGGGAGTGGGAGTTAGAGGGGGTAGCTGCATGGCTCCTTTCTCGCTTCTGCCTTCTCTTTTTCAGTGTTTTCCGCTGGCTGATGATGGCTTGGATTTGCCACCTCGAGCTCGCTTTCCGGGCACAGTATTTGTAGAATCTCTGGATTGGCGGCGCCATCCTTACTTTGCGGATTTGATTAGTCTTTCGACAGCCGGACTAAAAAGTTTCCTGGTATCTCCGTCTTTGCTCGCCTAGGGTCCGTTCAACATGGATATTTGTATTACTTTAGCATTACGATCTAGTTTTTTGAAAAATCTTGGCTGACGTGTAAGTATTATGCGAAGCAGGTTGTTTCTTCTCTTATCCAGGTGCTACGGACGTCTTCTCCTGGGGCTTCTGCTTCCTTTTGGAGGTTTTTCCTTTCTTGGGTGCTTCTTAACGTTTGAACCACTCCAGAGTTCCTTTTTGGCACAGGGGTATTGCCGAGGGCTTAGCGTTCAATTCCCTTCAGCTTCTAGTGCCATTCTTAGCTTGTTACAAGGGCTAGGTATATTGCTCTTCGCTTACTTCTCAGCTTCATGTAGTTCAGGTCCTAAACAGAGTGCGGTATATTCATGCGCCTCTTAGAAAGCACGGTTTGGAGTACAATCTTCACGTACTTCTTCTCAGTATACCGAAGGCTTCATTTCATCCTTGTCTTTTGGGACTCTAAAGGGCTGTGCCGTTGAACATGGGGTTTCTTGTGGCCTTGGCTTCAGCTCTGCAGTTTTCTATGTTGCAGGCCTTGTTCAACGGGGATTCCTATTTCTGATTTCCGAAATATGGGGTATCAGTTCGGATGGTACCATTATTTCTTTTTAGGGGGGTGTCATCCTTTCTTTTATGTCATGCTCGCTTTTCCTTCCTTCTTCCTGGGAGGAGAAATTGGGAGCAGTGCTTTTATTCACTGCATTTTTTGATATGTACGTAGCGTTCACTGTGAGCTCGGTTTCTAACGACTTTTAGTTGTTTATATCTCCTTTTTGCATTCTTCAAGGGACGCCTCTAAAGTTTGGTGGCGTCCGAAGCCTCCATCGTTCAATGGGTCCAGGAGGACATTCTTTATGCTTGCTTGCTGGCAGGGAAGCGGTTAGCGAAAGAACTTCATGACCATTCCGCTGGAGCGATGGCTACTTCTTGGGCTCGGCCCAGAGGTTTTTTCCTTGGAGGAGATTTGTCTCACGGCTAATTGGTCTTCCGAGCGAGCTTTCTCTCCCCATTTCTGCTTGGATGTGGGGGCGCATGCGATAGGGGCGTTTTGTGCTTCGGTTGTTGCGGAGGCGGCGTTTGCTTCCTACCCAGATTGAGGTTTGCTTTGCTACATCCCATTGGTATCTGGATTCATCTGCTGCTGTTGCTAGGGAAGTAAAAATTATGTTCTTACCTGTTAATTTTCTTTCCCTTAGACGCAGCAGATGAATCCAGAGCCCCACCCTTTCTGGATATTGTCTCTCGGTTTTTTCTTTTGCAATTTTCGCAGTTTGTTATTATGGCAGGTTGTTTTCTGTATTATTGCATTTTGAGATTTGTTATGGGAAAGAAGTTTTTTACATGCTATGCCTATTGCTGGTTACGTGTGCTTGGGCAAGGAGCTATACTGATGAGACAGGAGGAGTGCCAGCCAATAGAACCACCTGTTAATCAGTTTCTCTATCTCCGCCTGCTGGTAGATGTGAGCTATCCCATTGGTATCTGGATTCATCTGCTGCGTCTAAGGGAAAGAAAATTAACAGGTAAGAACATAATTTTTCCATATTTGATTTTATTGAATTTTGAATAAGAATTGTAAGTTGTGGTTGAAGTTGGTTTGATTCTTAGATTCTGGTAATTTCCAAGGTTGAAATATTTCTTTCTCGCGGATGTGAAGAATTGTTTTATCTGTCAGACTATTGGGTGTTAGAAATAGTCTGTGAGATTTCTGTGTAATGTCATGAGGGAATATTGGTGAAGAAAATTTGATAAACTGTTTTGGAAGTTTAATATCTTCTGTAAAATTTATTGAGACTTTGGGTTTTATTTGTGTTTTGAGATATAAGAAATTTGAGTGATTTTGGAAATAGGAAATTCTGGGGAGGGAAAAAGTATAGGGAACATCAATTATCTTTTTTTTTTTTCTAGCTTAGAAAGTATATTTAGGCAATTTGGGGTTATTAGATTAGGATAGGGTTTTCCTTTATTGGTTTGTTTAAGTCAGAGTAGTAGGTTGGTTCCAGCAAGAGAGTCTGCTAGCAACAGCGCGCCTACGTGGTATCCTACATAGCAAGAACATAAAGCCTCAAATACCCAAATCTGAGGAAAAAGAAGAATTTTACAGAGGAGAAGTAGAATCTCTTTGCTTAGATTTGATTTACAGCATTTGTTTATTAAATATTATTTCTAATTTAAATTCTGAATCCTTAGTGCTTCTTTATATTTATTTTATTATATGTTTAATAACTATTTTTATTTCAAGATTATACTATATTATTATATATTATTATTTTGTTTATGTAATTCACCCCTTCTCCTGGGGAAAGGTATCAGTTTAACCCTTGGTGTGCACGACTACAAAACAAATCTTATTTCAAGAAGGATACCTTTTACCTCAGTCTGAGAAGGAGGGGGTTACATAAGACGTAGTCAAACCAGGTCTAAGTGCCGAAAAAGGGGCTGCTGAGCTGATGGCTGCTGGTGCCATCAGTTCAGCGGCCCGGCAACCTACCCACCGCAAGCATCACGGCAAGAGAGATGCCTCATCTCCCCTACCGCGATGCCATCACTCCTCCACCCAAACTGCTGCGATCCGCGGCAGGAGAGATGCCCTATCGCGGGGGGGGGGGGGTCACCGGGGCCAGGAGGGCTTGGGCTCCCTCCTGGCCCAAGCCAGTCATGGGGGGGGGGTCGCCGGGGCCAGGAGAGCTTGGGCTCTTTCCTGGCCCGATGTTAATCGGCGGGGCAAGAGGGCTTGGGTTCCCTCTTACCCCGATATCGTCGGGGGTGCCGCGTTTGCTCCCTCTTGCCAAAGCCCTTCTGTTGGACGTTTGTGGCTTAGGCGTTTCTTTGTTTCATTATGGCTGAAAAGTGTAGACGTGGTGTGGGTGTACTTTTAGACGTAGTGATGATTGGACATTTAGGCAGAGGAAGCCATAATTAAAACAAGGACGTTTGGTTTGGTTATGGACACTTTCCCTGCTTCTGGGTTGAACGTTTAGGGACTTAGGCCAAAAGGGGACTTAGACGCTTTTTTTGATTATGCCCCTCTATAAATTTACGCATGTTCTACGCAAATTCTTTCCTCACTTGAGCAGCATAAAAGTATGTGTCTCCTTTTCTTATCTATATATTTTTTAAAGTCATTTTATACACATCAAAATGCAAAAAACCTTCACTCGAGTATATTTTAAAATATCAAGTACTGTATATACTCAAATATAAACTGAGATTTTTGGGAGTCTCAAACCCCCTTTTACTAAACTGTGCTAGCAGTTTCGGCGCAACTCCTGGTGCTAAAAAATGCTAGCGCAGTTTGGTAAAAGATGGCCTCAGTTTATATTCTGGGTAATACCCACCTGCCCCCTCTCAGACCTGTTGCAGGTCTCCACCGGGCCTTCCATAAGACCTGGTAGTCCAGTGGTGGAACGGGTCAGGAAGGATCTTTCCTACATCCTGTCCCTGCCAGCTCTAACAACTCTCACCTCCCTTCCACCTCCCCAATTAGTAAAAAGCATATCTTTAAAATCCCTGGTGGTTCATCAGTGAACCAGGGCAGGTACAATCTTCCTATGCTCCTTCCCTATGCAGAACCACTATCTGAATGACTGTTGAGAGATCTCATGGTCTTTTGATAATTTGTGACAGCCATTCAGATAGCAGCTCTGCTTGGGGCAGGAGAGTAGGAAGATTGTTCCTGCCCCGGTTCACCGCTGGACCACCAGAGATTTTAAAGGTATACATTTTGCTAATAGGAGAGGCAGGAGGAAGGTCAGACTTATTAGAGTCAGCCAATACAGGAGGCAAGAGGGATCCCTCCTGTCCTGGCCCACTGCTGGCCCACCAGGGATTTTAAAGGTATGCTTTTTACTTATCAGGGATGTGGCAGGAAGGTGAGAGCTGTTCTGTGACAGGAGGCGAGAGGGATCCCTCCTGTCCCAGCCAACCATTGGACAACCAGAGTTTAAGACATACCTGGTGGAGGCCTGCAAGGCATTGGGAGAGAGGGGAGACAGGGTGAAGAGCCTGGCAGGGCAGGAAATAAGGGGGGCTGGTTACACAGCCTAGCAAGGCAGGGGAGGGAGCAAGGAAAGAGGGCTGGGTGCAAAGCCTGTCAGGGCACTTGAATATAACTCCCCCAATTTCTGGTTCATATTCGAGTCAACCTTTTTGCCTCCTTTCTTTTTTTTGGGGGGGAGGGGTATGGTTACCTCAGTTTATATTTGGGTCAGTTTATATTCAAGTATATATGTTATATACATATATACTGTACAAAATGTTCCCTCAAATTCCTCTTTTTAAAATGTACTTTAAGAAAACGTGTTCTTTTCTAAGATTGAAAATCTACTTATCCACAAGACTGACTTGCTGTAAGCAAGTAAAATTATTTTTTACCCATGTAGAGGCCAGTGAAGGGGCCAAACTCTCAAAATCAGCATGCATGTCAAAACCATTCAGCATACTCGTGGAATGGATAATTATAGTGATTCTAAACTGGTGTCAGCAACCATTAGCAAGGTCATATTGGATGCATGGGATTATGCAGTTTTCTACAGATGCCTAAAAGTTAACACTGTATCTGATTAGATGCAAAATTTTAGTTTGTATGCTGCATCTTTAAATTATGATGCTATTCAGCTCTTTTACCTTGGTGTGGTTATCAGGTAAATTTAATCTTTCAACACCTTATCAAGACCAGATTCCCATGCAAATGTCAGATCAAATGACCATCCTATTAGGCACTTTATAATATCAATCCACTCAAAGATTTTCCAAACTATTGTTTAAATTTAAAGCATGATATAAATTTAAACAATAGTTTGAAAAATCTTTGAGTAGATCAAATGACCAGCATGAACCAATCTAGCCCTATGCTCTCTTCCTTATAGAATTTGCCTATCATATACACACTTCAAGGTATCCTATTTCATAAACCAAGTTGGTTGAAATATTAGGTGTCATACTCGACTATTATTTCAAGCCCAAATCTCCCAGGTAGTAAAAATATCATTCTTCAAACTATGTTTGATTCGCTCAATCCATTCTCTTATATTTCCTTCAGCTGTCAATGTCTTAATACATTCTTTAATCCTTCAGCAAACTGACTAATGTAATTCAGATAGAAAGAAGAAGCTTGGACCGATTAGGGGAGGGCTGCCACAAGGTGTGTGGGGGGGCTTCTGGGGGGACTAAGGCAGGACGGAAGATAGGGAGGGACAGTAGGGGATAGGTGGTGGTGAGGGAGTGGCAGGAGTTTTTTTAAAATAAGGGGCCTCTCCCGGCGCAGCCATCTTTTAGTGGCGCGCTGGAGAAACAAGAACACCCGCCTTCCCTACCCAGTTTTAGAAGGATAGCAAGATTAGTCGCAGATGGCAGGTGTGCTTAATAAAAGGGGGGGGGGGGACCAAGACAAGCGGGAGAGGAGGAACATTTGGTAGGGGAATAGGATTGTGCCGCTCAAAAGTGAGGGCTCCTACTGCTTGATGGCTGAGAGATCCCTCTTGGACAGAGGGGCAAGCAGAGGTGGACCATCGCTACCCCCAATCGCTTGAATGGCGATCGGAGGTGGGGATGGGGTGGGCAGCCAACAGGGCCCAGGACACTTGGATAGCGGCTCGGGCCAAGTGGGAGTAGAGCATTCGCTTGAACGGCGGTGCCTACTCATTTGCAGTGGTAAACGGACCCCCAGCTTGGCCCCCGCTTGGTATGATGATATGCCCCTACCCTGGAGGGTTGTTAGAAAGTTTAGGATAAGTTGTTATTTGACAGGTTGTTGGTAGTTGAACATTGTTATTCATAGACAGAATTATTGAATATGGTTGTTGATATGATTTGGATTGTGTTGTAACCATGCTGCTCCAAAAATAAAACTTCCTTAGCAAAATTCAACCCTGGTCTCGGACTCTGATTGACGGAGGAAGGGTAGATATTTGGGTCTTTAATGAGACCTCCCCATCCTTGAGATTACAACTGATCCAAAACACAGGCATACCACTAATCCAAAATTTGACTATGTCACCCCTCTTCTGAAACAAGCTCATTGGCTCTCAGCTTCCCACAGGATCACATATAAAATACTGGTTTTGACTTTTAAAAAACACTCAGCTCAGGAGAACTTGCATACCTTAATCACTGTCTCATCCCTTATATCTCCTCTGGATCTCTCCTGAGTAGGCTCTAATAAGTGAGATATTATGTGGAGGTTCCTAATCTTGACATTTTGATTCTTTTTCTATGTATATTTACAATTACCGTATTTATTGGATAAATTTCAGAGAAGTAATGAATGGCTTTCATTAAATGTTGATATTCTTCTTTACCCTGCAGTTTTCTTTGGATTTAGTGTCCACATTTTTCAGTAATAGTTCCTGTCCCATGAGAGCTTAATACCCCATGAACTTTTTATGTACAATTAACTGGGGATTATTGCCCATATAACAGCCTGACTGCAGCTTCACTGCATTGCATTCCACCATACATTGCCTCATAGTCTCATATTTGGAGGCAATGCAGTCACTGAAAATCACATCGTCTTTAATAGAAGTATATATTACATATCCAATAATGTAAGACAGAAAAGAGAGGAGAACAAAACTCCTAATAATATAATTGCAGCATGTTATCAGCAGCACTTCTTCCTAAACCTGAAAGCATTAGAACAGGCTCTGACAGTAGGTCTGCATGACACTTGTTATTATGTGTTGTGCTTCTTTTCCATTGAAAGCTCTTAAGTGGTTTGTTCTTCTTCATAATTAAAGGTCTTATCTAATATGTTATTAATGAAGAGCCTTGCTTAACATACATTCAGCAGTACTGTCTGTGTGTGTGTGTGTGCAAGTTCACCCTTTCGCTTTCTTGTATTGAAAAGTTTAAGCGCCCAAAATGTAAAAAAATATTTATCCTGAGAGTGGCAGTTGCTATCTAGATAGTATCGGAGCAGGTGGACATGCCCTGCATTTATTGCACAGGGTCTACTTATCTGGGTAGAGGCCGAATATTTATTTATTTAGCTTTCTATAGCGTTCTCCCAGGGGAGCTCAGAATGGTTGTGCTACTGTCCAAAGAGCTAGTAGTGTTTATCTTATGGTTGTGCATAAAACTAAGGGCTTCTTTTACAAAGCCCATTCAGTTCCTCTGGGTTTTGATGCACTGAAGAAAAGGATCTCCCTCTACACACCTTCAAGGTCACTAAGGTCCTTCCAAGGAGTATCTCTAACCATACCCTCTCCAAAGGACATCATACAATGTTATAGCCACCAGCGAGCCTTCTCTGGAGTAGCCCTCACAATCTTGAATGCACTCTCTGAAAGACTTTGCTTAACACAAGACGATCTCTATTTCAGGAATCAGGTAAAAACTTGATTTTTCACACTGGCCTTTAATGGAAGAAGTAACTTAGCATGCAAGTCACACACACAAGGAGTGACATTTGGCTGTACATATTATAGCAGGACATGCTTATCCACTCCTACCCTAGATGAGATCATTTCCAAGCACTGGTCTAACCTCTTGTGTAACTTTCTTCAAATTAGTTCCTTACTTTCTAACCTCAGTTCTGAGGTGTTCAATAAAGAAAAATTATAAAATAAAGTAGCAAGCGTGTTGAAACAAGTCTGTGCATGTTGGGACATATCTCAAGGATACTCATGCACAGTTGTGGCTCAATGCAGGTCTAACATTCCAAAAAATTGGATGTCATAAGAGTCCTCATGCGAATCGAGTAAGAAAAAGCAAGATTTGGAGCTCCATTCAGTGATAAAATTTCTCATAAAAGAAGGGAAAATCCAAAGGAGATCCATGAACACATGACTGCAGTTTATGGTGAGTCTGTCCCATCATCCTACAAAGTAAAAAATTAGAGCAAGCAGCTTATTTCATAAAATAATTTATTGAGATTTTAAAAACAATACAACATAATAAAACAAACAAAAAATCAGTATAATAAATCAAAACAAATAAACTTAAAATTAGTTCTGGGATGTTGTCATACAATACAAACATTTACATGGAGTAGAGAGCTTATTGAAGATGACCCTCACACTGGACGGTCAGTGGAAGCAACCTCCATAGAAATGTGCAAGAAAGTTGAGGATTTAATTTTGTCAGAGAGACAAAATAAAGTTTCCCAAATAGTTGAAGAAATGGGCATCTCAGCAGGTACAGTTTGGAAAATAATTCATGAAAAGTTGGGCATGTCCAAGGTTAGTCCAAGATGGGTGTCAGAAGAAAAACTTGGAGGTGGTCCATGAATACCAAATGAATTTTTTCATAATTTGATGACTAGATATGAGACTTGGGTCTATCATAGAGATCCTGAGTCCAAAATGGAGTCAATGCAGTAGAAGCACAATTCCTCCCCCACACCAAAAAAGTTCAAGGCTGGAAAATCTGCAAGCAAAGTCATGGCAACTGTCTTCTGGGATGATGAAGGACTTTTGCTTCAGGAGTTCATGCTACACAAGACAACCATAACCAGTGAAGATTGCACCAACACAATGGTCACTTTGTGGGAGTCAATCAAGAAGAAAAAATGAGGAAAACTCATAGCAGGTGTGCTGCTTCTTCACGATAATACGCCGACTCACGTTACAACAATCAAAGGTTTACATCCATCCCATGCTCCCCATTCTTTAAATTAAATGATGGCATGAGGGATGCCCACTCCCTCATGCTAAAAAACCAAAACGAGAGGCAATATAACTCACACAGTACTAAGCTGTTGAGTGACAAAAGAGAACATAAACAAACAAAAAGTCACTCCATATGTATTGAATCAGAAAAAAATCTAAAAATGTTCTTCTTTACTGTTTTTAGGAACTGTGCTCAGAGACATGAAGGCTATAAAACCGCCTCACCACCCAATCATTGCATAGTTCAATACAGTGTCAGAAGAATGGTATATATCTCTCTAGTTGATTACGCAAAACCAAACAGGTTATAGCTTTATCATTATGGGTATGAAACTCTAAAAAGAATAAAACTTAGCTTTAGAGAATCGCTGGTTCTGACGTGCACGTTTCGATACTGCGTCAGGGAACCGAAAAGCCACTGCTGAACCCTTCCAAAAAAGTGGGCAATGAAGTCTCATATATTGTTAGAACTCCGGTGCTAACTGCAAAAATTTACACCTCCTCATTATCCAGCACCAGAGTTCTAACAATATATGAGACTTCATTGCCCACTTTTTTGGAAGGGTTCAGCAGTGGCTTTTCGGTTCCCTGATGCAGTATCGAAACGTGCACGTCAGAACCAGCGATTCTCTAAAGCTAAGTTTTATTCTTTTTAGAGTTTCATACCCATAATGATAAAGCTATAACCTGTTTGGTTTTGCGTAATCAACTAGAGAGATATATACCATTCTTCTGACACTGTATTGAACTATGCAATGATTGGGTGGTGAGGCGGTTTTATAGCCTTCATGTCTCTGAGCACAGTTCCTAAAAACAGTAAAGAAGAACATTTTTAGATTTTTTTCTGATTCAATACATATGGAGTGACTTTTTGTTTATTTACACTCCCTCATGCTGGCAGGCCCACCTCTACAAAATGGTGGGCCTTCCTCTTCTTGATGCATCCTGAGATGTACTTGGAGGTGGCCTAAGACCCTGATTGGCTCTGGTGACTAAGGTCCCTCCCCTGGGAGGAGCCTTACAACCTGAGCCAATTAGAGCATTAAGCCCCTGCACATTGCTTCCTGGGATAGGGAAAGGACTTAAACACTTGAACCAATCAGGGCCTCATGCCCCTCCCAGTGTATCCCAGGATGCACTGGGAATGGGAAGGCCTGTCATTTTGAAGAGGCTGACCTGCCGACAGGAGGGAGTGGGCATCTCTTTCTGTTCTTCAGCTTAAAGGTATAAGACTTAGGGGTTGTCAGGGGGTTGGGAGACCCCAGTGCTAGGAGGGATTGGGCATCCCTCTTGCCAAGGAAGGGGTGTGTGTGGGGGGGGGGGGGAAGAGGTCCGAGAAGGTCCGGGCAGCAGCAACTGAGGCAAGAGGGAGTGGGTATTCTTTCTGCAGATCTTGTACAGGGTATAGAGGAAGGTAGGCAATGACAGACGAGGAGAGGTGCTAGCGGGAGGGGAGACTTTAGTCTCCCTGCCATTTAATCAGCTAAGCTGGCAGGACTCAGGGAGACCTCGGCTCAGTTGATTGGGACAGGGAGAGTAGCCTTGACAGGAGGGAGAAGCTGGACCTAGCGATTACTCTTCTGAGCAAGTGCTTAGCACAGCTCCTCATCCCTTTTACTGGTGATTCTTCACACAAATTGCATGTGTATAATTTGCATGCTATTGTGCTGAGATTTACCAGTAAAAGAAATATTGCTAACGACTACAGCATTTTTTTTTTTACCATGTGTCTGAGTCTTGGAGAATCAGGCCCTAAGTTAATATTCAGCCCTTTGACTTGATAAGCCAAACTGCTTAAAGATAAGAATGCTGTTTATGTGGCCCTTATGCAGTGAGGGGCTGAGTATCGGCACATAACCTGTTTCCACTCCTGGAATGCCTAGCAGTTAGCCTCTTTTGACTTCAAAGCTACCCAGTCATTTTCAGCGACAATAACCTGTTAAGTTCATAGCCACGAACAAGTAATTTAACCATTTGGCAGCCATTTACAGCAGTTAAATCATCTTGAATGTTGGCCAGTAAATGTTTAGAGGCCTTATTAAGCTGCAGCAAAAGGTGGCCTTAGCATACCTTTACATGGGCATTTCCTACGAGCACAGGCCACTTTTTGCTGCAGTTGATATCAGAGGAGGAAGTCTAAACAACTCTGCTTAATTAGTAATGTAATGTAATTTATTTCTTATATACCGCTAAACTCCGTTAGGATTCTAAGCGGTTTACAGAAAATAGACAATAGGGTGCATTAAAATTATAAGTAATATAGGTTTACAGAGAAATATACATTAAAGGATACAATAAAAATAAGATAAATAAATAAAGAATAGGTACTTTGAAATTCCCTTACTGTCCCGAAGGCTCACAATCTAACTAAAGTACCTAAGAACAAACAAATTAGCAAAATAATAGAGAGAAAAATAAAGATAGAGGAAAAAAATGAGATATGAAGCATCCTAACAAGAATACATTGAACTCTCAATACCATACTGTTAAAAACAAAACGTACATTCCAAAATAATAATGTAATGGAAAGAAACTAATTAAATAGAAAATAATTTTAAGAATTAAATCAAATATAGAAATGTAAAAATAAAAATAAACATTAGAAGTGAGGAAAAAAGAAAAGGTAGAGGAAGGCATATTAATAGAATGGAAAGAGAAACAGTTAAACAATAGAATTCTAAGAAATTTTAAATGAAAACTAAACATAGATAAAAAAGGAATAGATATAATATGCATAATAGAACAAAAGTCGGGAAGGACTTAATTTCATTTCCATCAATCATCAATATCATCGTCCCTAGTGCTTTAGTCGTTTCAGCCGGGGAACCGCCATCATCGACCTCTGCACATCAGCCATGGGTCCACTTTTTCAAAGCAGAGAGAAGCATTTCTCGATTTTCCGGAATACTGTCCATTACATTCAACAGCTCACAGATCTTCCAGCTTCAATTCTCCGCTCCTTGGTCTGGACAGTGCAGCTCACTCAACCAGTCCTCACCCTTGATGGTACCGTCACTCACAACAGTAATCCAAGTCGGCTGTGGGACATCAGGCGCGGTAAGACTCCAGGCATGATGAAAAGCCATTCTCCGGACCTCCCGTCCTGCTGATGTTGCATTGCCAGTAGTAAAGCAAAGAGTGTTCTACCAGTGAGTCTACACTGCTCATAAGTAAAAACCTTTTGTAATTTTGTGGGTTCCCTGAAGCAGATACAAAACGTGTCACGTCGGAACCTGACACCCGCAAGCTACAAACTACAAGATTAGTTTGTTTGTTTTTTTGTTTAAACGCATATAAAAGAACAAGTAGCTTTGGCCTATTGGCACTTAAAGTCAATCTACAAATGGTGCTTTAAGATGCGATGATTGGGTGGTGAGACAGTAGTGCTGGGGTTCCGCCCCTGTTATTATCTTCATGATTCTGAGCACAAAAGCTACCAAGACTTGCATGCAAGATTGAAACTGTTGATGTTGTAATCCGTTTGAGTGATTATTTTATTGTTTTTGAGGGCAGTTGGAAAATGGCAGAATTTTTTATTTTTGGAATTAATGGGAAAGTCTTATTAGTGTGTGGGTCCTTCCTGCCACCCGTTTTTTGTAGATGGTAAGGGCTCGTATGTTAATCAGTTAATGAGTGACAATGTTTCTGCACTAACTCATTAATGTAGACATGCCTGTTCTCTGTCCCTCAGACACACCACTTGGCAAAAAAAATATATATATATTTTTGTGTGTTCAATATTTTTATTGGCATCTTGGGGATGCAATACAGAATATGAAAGAACAAGGAAAACAGGGAAAACTTCAATAATATACAAGCAATATAATGCCAACGTCCAGATAGCAGAAAGAAAGAATCAATACAAATACAAATAGGCAGGAAACAGGAAAATTAGTAGATACAAGGCTATATGCATTAATAACACATCTGAAGGAGATGAAGCTAGGTGGTGTAATTCAGGTAAGAGACCTAAATATATAACAGTAATACAATGACCAAAAAATGTCAAGGGTAGATTCATATGGAATGAGCAGAGCAAAAGGACAAGAGGGGTTCCCATATCTCATTGAATATTCTATGGGATCCAGACTTCTCTGCGTGTATTCGTTCGCGTTTAACAATTGTAGAGACATTAACCCACCATGCTGAATATGTGGCAGAAGATAGATCTTTCCAGTTAGCTAGTATGACTTTCAGGGCCAAAATCAACAGACCACGCAAAAATTATTTTTAAAGCACATGTAGCGTGCACACATTGGCATTTTACTGTGGAACATCTTAGCATGCTCCATGGTAAGCCCTTTAAAGCTGCAGTAAGCATATAGTAGTGGTAACCACAGCTTGGTAAAAGGAGCACATGCACCCCCCCCCCCTTTTCCAAAATCGTGAAAGCATTTTTTAGCGCAGGCCAGCACACTGAATGCTGTGCACTGCTCCCGACACTCATAGTTCCTATCGGGAGCAGTGCAGTGCATTCAGCGTGCCGACCTGTGCTTAAAACAGCTTCCGCGGTTTTGTAAAAGGTTTTGTAAAAGTGACTTAAGGCTGTTCCAGTGTTCAGTGTGGCAGAGAAAGGAAACACTAGCAACAGTAACAATGGATATTTAAAAGTTTCTGAGAAACTTCTTTCCACTCACCTATCAATAAGTACAATCTTTTTATTTCTTGAATCCTACCAAAGTGTAGCTGGCTCTGTTTTCCATTGTTAGCTGCTAATTTTTTTTTATTTTTTTTAAACACCTTTAAGAAAGTCCTTCAGTGGAATATACAATATTATTTGAAAATCTTTTGCTATCAGCTCATATAATTAAGTTGGAAGAGAAAAAGAACCTTGAATGGCTAGCTCGCAGTCGGAGCACTGACTATTCATGGGTTGTCTCTGAAGTATATATCAGAGTGCAGTATTATCATAATTGATTGATTCCTACTCTTTTGGTACAAAGAAGAGATCAAGCCCTATTGTAATACTGACATCCTTTTCAATAAATCAGAGACCTAATAAAGACAAATTTGCTCTTTTCTTTGTAGTATATGAACAGCCATTCCATAACTGTTCTTTTTGAGGTATAAAATGGCATTTACATGAATTTTTGAGACATGCACTGCAACTTCAAAGATTCTTTCTCCAATTGATTGCCAGGGATGTGAACATAAGAGTTGCCCTATTGGGACAGATTGAAGGTCCATCAAGCCCAGAATCCTGTTGCAACAGTAGCCAATTAAGGTCACAAATACCTGGCAAGATCCGAAAAGAGTAAAACATCCCCCCTCCATTACAAAACCAGCCATGGCAGTAACACCACCACCAGTATTACTCGCCGTGGCGATAACAGCTCCTACACTCAGAGCGTCAGAGCAGTTACCTCCACGACTGGTGATAAAAACCGGATTGTGATTTTGTAAAAGGGGGGAGGGGAGGTTATGCTGCTTATCATAGAACTAAGCAGTGAATTGCCCCAATTCCATCTTATGGACTTTTCCTTTAGGAAATTATTCAAACCTTTTTTAAACCCTGCTAATTGCCTCAATTCCCTAATCCCTATTTATCCCATTTGTCTGTTATGATTAGATTATAAGCTCTATTGAGCAGTGTTTGTCTCCTATAGGGCTCAAAATCAAAACTTAAACATGTCTAAAAACCCGCCCAAGTTGGCACTTGGACGACCTATAAGACAGGTTGTCCAAGTACCGATAAATCAAACCGACTTTCTAGACATGTTGCGGGACTTTTTATGCCTCTGAATGCCACCATGCGCCCAGAGCTGAAAGGGACATATCTGGAGAATTGGTTAGGGCAGTATGTAGGTGGGATGGGGGCCGACCTAGACGTAATCGTCCTGCAGTGATAACTGAATGTTTTACTAGTTATCCTGGATGAAGCTTAAACGTGAGTTAGACGATGAAAAAAACAGGTACAAGTGCCAAAAAGGTATCCAAAGTGACCAGATAACTACTGCAGAGACAAAGTAAAGATCCACACACACTCCCTCAATGTTCACTGAACCCCTCATACCCCCACTAAGATCACAATGCAAACGCACATACTTGTCTCATGAGCACCAGCACATGATATAGGAAAGCCTAGTACAGCTGCACACAGGTTTAAATAGCCTGAGGGGTGGGCTAGTGAACCAAAGAGAGGAGGACCCAGGCCCATAAGCCACTCTAACCACTACATTTATGGTGGAACATGTGCGCCCCCAAAAACCCCCAAACAAACTACTGTCATAAAGGTGCACTTGCAGCCATAAGGGCTATTGGGGTTGTAGATTGGTGGATATAGTGGGTTTGGGAAGTGTTTGATATTTGCAAATACATCAGTATACCATAATTAAGACTGTGGATTTGTAACTATGTGGGTACACATGGTGAACATTTAAACAAGGAGGTTTTTTTGAGCCGATCAGGTGGTTTCCCTTTCCAGTATTGCCTGCAAGTGATATTTTGGCGGCATAAGGAGATCTGAGGCTTTTTCCTCCTGTAGATGTTCTTTAAAGGTGTTTAAATTGTTGAAGAAAGTTGCCCCATTACAGAACGAGAAAGGCAAGAATAACTGAGTAGAGATAAGCACCCTGTGAGAGATTTATTTTTGTTATTTGAACCCTACTGTTTTCCCTTCTCCATTGAGAATATCGACCATGTCACCTTATCCTCTGTTTTCTATCCTTTTAACCAGGTCTTAATCCACAATAGACCATCTTCAATTTAAATTGTAAATACGTATAATGTTAATTGTGTCAGCCAAATTTGTTCTTTTTATTATTTACCAGTCTGTATCATCAGATTACAGATGATCTGTTTTGAACTTGGTCTTTGTTCAAGTCTCAATATATAAATGTAGGTAGGAGTGGAACATTAAAAACACACATTATTTCTAGGAGTCAGGGCAAAAATATTGTAATAATTTATTTTGCTTTGTTTGGGGCCCTTTTACTAAGCTATGGCAAGCTCTAGTCTAATGCATGCCTACCGTAGGCTTAAAAGCACTACCACAGGATGCTAGTAAGACTTTCAAACTGTAAACAGAACTTAAGAAACATTTCATTTTCAGCAGTGATAAGCATGTTGATATAGTCACTGATCAAATTACGGTATATTAGATTTACTCTTATAGCTATGGGAATGACATGTTTGCTTGCTATGGTATCCAGAAATTCTAATCTTAAGTATTAGCAAAATCAATTTTGAAGCTGTTATACAGATGGAATTGTGGCACAGCAGTTGTGACATATAGGGATGCAAATTACCATACGCATTCTATATCTTCTTTTGTTAAATTTCCCTTTCTTCAGTGCATTTTCGTGAACATCAATGACTCCATTTTGAAAATTGCATTTTGATTCAAAGCTCACATAACAGCTTTACTCATGAGTTTTCCATCTGCAATCAAAGCAAAAGTGTGCAGGCACTTTCCCTTTGAAAATTGTCAAGGACAAAGGTACCCAGAGAGATCTGCACCCTGCTTTTTCTATGGGTACTTTTCTCTGGAATACAATAGGCATACATTTCAAAATGCAAAATTCAATGTCACCTAAGCCTGCTTCTGAGCCTACCTACTCTTCCCATCAGTGAAAGTACACACATTATAGATTCCTGCATGTACTATTATCTGCAAACTAGGGACTCCTTTTGCAAAGCCATGGAAGCAATTCCCCTGTGGCAAATGCAACTAAGCCCATTCAATTCCTATGGGCTTTGGTGCATTTGCCACAGGAGAATTGCTACTGCAGCTTTGCAAAGGGATCCTGGGTGGGGAATTTTCAGATGACATATTTACTAGAGCTATGCATTTATTAGTCAGTCAGTTTAAGGTCTATTAACATATAAATTAATACCACAAAGCCAACTTCATAACTATTTTTTCCTAACATGACTGAGTGACAAAACTAAAAAAAATATGTTCAAAAAATAGGAAAACACGATTTTGTTTTCCTCCCTGTGCATATTCCTACTCTCTATTCAGTAGAGCCATTAGAGGGGGAAGTTATCAATGTGGACTACTATGATAACTTTCCCTTTTATCCAGGTAAATGGATTTTGAGAATTATACCAGGGGAGTCTTACCTCAGCCCTCACCAGGTCAGGTTTTCAGGATTTCCAAAATGAATTTGCATGAGATCTATTTGCATACAATGGAAGTAGTGCATACAAATAGATCTCATGCAAATTCATTTTGGAAATCCTGAAAACCCAACTGGATTATAGCCCTCAAGGACCAACATTGGTCAACTCTGCTCTATACAGTTAGGCTGATTTTTTAGGTGCCAGTAGGTGCCCAAGCTCAGTAAAAAAACAAAACACAACAACACCATTTTAAACTGAGTTTCAAGATGCCTACTAGTGCCTAAAAAATTGGCACTGAAATTGCGCTTCCATAGGTGCTTTAGGCTGCCTAATTCTACTGTGGATGTAGCTAATGCTGGAAGTGTCATTAGGTGGTCTAAGGCACCTATAGAAATGCGATTCACATCAAAGGTAGGTGCCAGAAATATAGGCCTGGAAAACCCTGGCTTACATTTTCGTCTACCTTTTCTAGAGGCGCAATTCTGTACTTGTTGCCATCGCGTGAGTGACATGCAATTGGCGGCTGCTTTTAAGGCGGGCACCTGTTACAGAATCTGGGCCTAAATGTACAAAAATTATGTCAGAGCAAGGGTTCTCAATCCAGTGCTCAGCACATACCTAAGCTGTCAGAGTTTCGGGATACCCACAATAAATATGCTGATAATCTGAAAATCTAACTGGCAGGATTATCCCAAGGACTGGGATGAAAAACTCTGTGTCACAGAGAGATGATAGGAAACAAATAAAGTTTATTAATACAGAATTATTTAGAGTCAAAATATGTGGCACCACACAATCTGCAGAATCACTGTCAGTATCTGAACACCTGTGTTACTTTGCTTACCTCAGGTCCAGCGTGCTGGCAGTCCTCTCTTCTTATGGTGGCCACTTCAAGATTCTCTTGTCAGGGTTTTTATAAATAGATTCACGGCCTTTATTATTCCTTTTGAAACTAGTTTCTCTTGGGAGAAGCTGCAGTCACAGTTACCCTGGTTACTCATCCCCTTCTATTCAGTAGAATAGTTTTGTTTTCTTAAACTGATTCTTTCTTGAAAGAACCATTTCTCCTGTTTGTTTGTTTTGTTATTTTTACCTCAGAGTTCTATTAGAATGCACTTTAAATACTGTTGATTTAAAGATTTGGGGCTGTATCTCTAATCCACAGCTTTGCTTCAGTGATATGCACTTGTTTGTAATCTTAAGATACTGTGCTATTTGTGCCTTAATAGACAAAACTGCTCTTCTTACCTTGATTTTCTCAGTGCTGATTGGTAGACTGGACTATTTTAAATCACAGTATAAAGTACATAATGTTATTTCTGTTGCATTACTTCATCATTTATAGCCAATTCAGAAATCTATAGTCAAGTTATTGTTCAATACATACAAACTTGATGATGTTTTGTCTATTCTTGAAGAAGCACAGGCTCAGGGAAAGGAAAATAGTCTTTTAGTTCAAGGGCATAAGTCGTGAAATGAGCATGTGGCTGACCTGCCCCAAACACAGGTTGCAACAGTCTTTCTCTATTCAGGTATCATTGTCTGATCCCATCTAGACCTTAGAACAAAGTCCACATATATAGACTTTCTCACAGTCCCTCTGCTTCCCTGGGCTTCTCAATCCACAGTTGAGGATTATCCAGCTTCACACACATGCTTGCCTTCAATCTTTCACACTTAACATCAAGTTTTTAAATAAAAAACAGATATCTCATCTTGTCAGTCTTTCTCACAATTGCTTGAGAGCTACTCTGCTTCCCTGGGCTTCTGGGTCCACAGCTAGGGAAGATTTTTCCTTGTCTCAGGTCCTTTCTGAATGACTCCATTCTAAGGCATATGAACGCCTGAGTCCTGCCCCCATGAATCAGCTGATTGTCCCACCTATATAAAGGTGGCTTACTCTTCCACTCTGTGAGCTGGCATTCTTTGTTGTACAATGGTATAACTGCAGTATCAATGAGGGAGTTCCCCCTCACATTGGCAATCAAATATTTGATAAGGTTTAACAATCAATTACTATCAAGCTATACAGAGCATGCCAGAGAGGAAAAAAACAAAACAGGAGGAAAAATCCTCAGAATCCAAACTTAACTTACATTATAGGGTGTGACAAATCCACTGCTAGCCCTGGCTTTGGCTTTGTCCCAGGGATAAATTTATTTATTTAAAAAAATTATTCCCCGCTTACCACCTAAGTGGGTTACAGTAGAAAACATACATATTCAAGGTATACTTGGACATCTTACGATATATACATCTTATCCTATATTTCCATATGATATATGTATCCTATCCTATTCTTCCATAGATAATAGCTAAAACTAGCAAATGCTAATAAAAATGTTCACCCTTAATGAACCATAAAATATCATGTTATACAGAGCTAATGTAATAAAGTGTAAAAATAAATTGTTTTAAAAACTCACTTGCAGGGGAAAAACCTGAAGTAGCTGTATAAAACAGACGGGGCTGTGCTGAAACTAAGGGATGCTACAGTAACAAAAAGTTTTCACAAATAAAAGTGTTTTCAATTGCTTCTTAAACAATATTTTCTCTCTGCATAATCTTAAGCACCCTGGCAAAGTGTTCCACAAATGTGGACCAACCACCAAAATTGCTGTTGCTTGCGACCTTATACATCAATTGATAACTTCATAAATAGAAAAGTCACCAGAATCCTGATCAGAAGAGCTGACCAGGTCAGTGAAAAAACCCCAGAGTTCGCTGACTACTCCTCAGAAAATGAAATGGAGCAGGAACGGGACTGGCACAGTAGCAACAGCCAGAAAGTTTTCCATCAGAATAAAGTTGTTTAAAAATCTGCCTAAGTTACTGTGCATAAAAAGAAGCCTGTCTCTTTAAGTCAGTCCCAGTGCAGGAAAGCTAGGAGAAGCCGCACGCTGTTTCCCAGAGAGTTTAGCCCCATCCCCCTTCCCAGGATGAGGGGTATGTGGCTATCAGAGACATATTCAGAGAGCTCAGAACCAGGAAGGGAGGCAGACACGTGAGGAGCAGAGCCCTTCTCTTGAGCTATGGTGGAGCAGAGATTGGGAGATGTCAGAGGGAGAGGAAGAGCCCTCTTCTCCAGCCTTGGGGAGCGCAGAGCCGGTAGAAGCCATGGATACATTGGAGCTTCCAGCAGAGCCTGAGGTTTATTAAGAGGTCATGGAAATTGGACCTTGAGCATGTGAGTGGTTGTGCTTAGGCTGTTGTGTGTAGAAGTCATTTTTGCTGTTTGTGGGTTTTTTTTTAAGGCAGTTGCCTTCCACAAAAACTGTGCAAAGAGAGGACTATTTTTTCCTTTTGTTATTTTTCTGCCTATGCTCCTTTCTGAGCTGAGGCTAGGCTCATTTAAAAGCTTTACAAAAGACATGTGATTTGGACATTATGGGGGATTTTTCTTCTTCTTTTGCCTGGTTACGTTTGCCCTCATACATGCTGAGAGTGAATCAGCAGGGAAACACCTAGGTGTGCTGACTTAAAGCTTTGTGAAGCTAGGTGCACAGAAGGCTCATGTTTTGGCAATGTTTGAATATGCAGTTCTTGTCATGCTGTAGTGTAGTAATAAAGCCTCAGGAATCGCTGCTAGAGACTTTGGGCTCCTGTTACAAAGTCATGATAGAGGTAGGAATTCTATGAGTGTTGGAGCATTTAACTCACTGGCCAACAGTAGACACCTTTACCGCAGCTTTGTAAAATCCAGCATTTGTGAAAAAATATACCAGCTATAGTTACAGAAACACTAACTCAGTCACCTAAATAAAATAGTCAAAAAGGCAGTTCCTGATAGTTTCATTAAGTTATTTGGATAAATTTAATATCCTTAATGACCATCAGTCAGGATTTACACGGAGACTTTCCTAACTTCAATGCTTGATTATCTTCATGGTCTATTTAGCAAAGGCACTAGTGCATTCATTCTTCAACTAGATTTTAGTAGTTCGTTTGATCTAGTAGATCATGAAATATTGTTGAGTTGTTTAGACACAATAGGACTTTCAGGAAGGGTCTGGAACTGGTTTCAAGGTTTTTTGAAGAAAAGATCTTATTGAGTGATTTGTGATGGTAACTATTCTCATTCATGGAGCAACCCATCTGGTGTGCCCCAAGGTTCTCCACTATCGCCTACCTTAGTCAACATCTATATTTCCCCTTTAGGACATTTATTAGAGTTTAAATGTAACATTTTATATATATGCAGATAACATTTCTATTTTAATCCCTCTAAATAATTTTACCACTGAAATTTTAAATCAGATACCTTCTATTATGACTCAGATAGAACAGTGGACAATTAATTTCAAACTGAAACTCAATACAGAAAAGACCAAAATTTTCTTGGCTAGTCCCAACGACAAAATAACAAACTCATTGCTTCATCTTAATGGTCATGACTTCCCGATTATTAAATCTATCAAAATTCTAGGAGTCACACTAGACCGACATTTAGCACTAGCAGAACACATGAACTTATTGGTACAAAAATGTTTTTTTACATTGTGGAAATTAAGAACCATAAAAAAAAAATTTTGTTCCTATATTGTTCAGACTATTGGTGCAGACATTAGTTTTATCTATTTTAGACTATTGTAACATCATCTATTTAGGAGCACCCAAAAAAATTCTAAGGAAATTAAGGATAATTAAGAATACAGCTGTTCAATTGATTTTTGGTTTAAAAAAGAACAACCATATTAGTTCATATTATCGTTTACTTCATTGGCTGCCTTTGGAGTAAGAGTATTATTCAAATTTTCGTCTATCTGCTTTAAGCTGATATTGGGATTGTCTCCAGCTTATCTTTTTCCTCATTTTATGTTGCATAGACCATCAAGAGAAACTAGAAACATTTACTTATTTGCTTATCCAAAAATTAATGACCTTAGATAGGACCCTAGCATTTCAAGTTGGTAGGCAACAATCTTGGTTAGGTAAATGAATTCAGCAAGCTATGTTATTCTATTGCTGTTTTCGGAAATTAATTAAGACCACTTTGTTCAATAAATTTATTACTTAATGAGAGTTTTATTATTGAAATTTTATTTTACAAATATTCGTATTTTTTTACTGTATTACAGTATTTCTCTGATTGTCCAGCTCCTTTTAGTGTAAACCATCTAGAACTTTTGGTTATGGCGGTATAAAAGAATAAAGTTATTATTATTATTAAATTTTAGTTTTTTTTCCCCAGTGCTAATAGCTATTAGGGGTGGGCACCCAGCAAAATTTCATTTGATTTTCCATGCCATTTACAGAAATCTTATTTTATGCATTGTTTTGGTCATTTTGCCATTATGTCCATTTCTGATAATAGAGTGCACTCTTTGGAACTAATGTGTAGTATTTCAGAAAGAGAGTGCACTTTTTTCTTCAGTTTGTGTATATATGCTGGTTTGCACATGCACGATGGTTAACACATATATGGGGTTTCTGCTATTGGGATGCAGCTAATCCCAATGCTCGGTTGTAGCAATACTACTGTGACAGAGACAATGAAACCTTACCACTTCCCCTGCATTGCTCTTCTCCCCAGACTGAAACTGTCCCTCCAGGAAACCCAGCACGCCTCCTTTTGGCTACTGTAGGGCAAAGCAAGTGCAGCTCAGAGAGAGACACATAGCCTCAGGCAGGGGGGAGGGGAGAAGAGGAATAAAACAGGAAGTAGCTCAGAACTTAAAAGGAAGAGCCAGAGTCAGAGAGAGGGTA
The DNA here is from genome assembly GCF_902459505.1 of Geotrypetes seraphini. Classification (NCBI taxonomy): domain Eukaryota; kingdom Metazoa; phylum Chordata; class Amphibia; order Gymnophiona; family Dermophiidae; genus Geotrypetes; species Geotrypetes seraphini. The sequence continues at coordinate 241,894,957 of NC_047085.1, read as the reverse complement.
CCCAGACTGAAGGTAGAGAGTAGGAAAGCTGAGAAAGAACTCCAGTCTGTTTCTGCCTGAGGTAAGGAACTGTTATAATAGAATTCTTCCTCTATTCCAGTACTTAAGATACTTTACCAGCTGCTCCTGGACCTGGGCTGCTGACTCCGGCAGGGCAGAACAGAACAGCCATACAAGGAATCAGAACTGAATAGAGTGTAAAACAAAGAAGCATATTGTATTTTCTTTAAAGCCTAAATCTTTAATAGGAGACCTGTGAAGAAACAGGCTTCTCGTCTACGGATTTTGTGGAAGTTTTAGGTGCTGCACCGGTCATGAGGCAGGAGTATCTGATGTTCAGGTATCACAAAGGGGTCACTCATTGAGTGGCATTGCTCTGCTTGATGGTCAATTGTCATGCAAATTGCATCAGAAAATTTTGAGTGGACACTATGGGGCTCCTAATTGAAACAGAAATACATCTAAAAACCAGCCTAAATCGGCACTTAGACGATCAGTGAGACAAGTCGTCCAAGTGCCAATAATTAAACTGGGTTTTAGACGTATCTAAAAATGACTTAGGCCTTTACAGTGCTGCAGTACACCCAGAGCTAAAAGGGACAATTTAGAAGGAGTGATGAGGGTGGGATTTGGGCAGGACATCGGTGGTCCTAGACTTAGTTGTACTGCATGTATAACCGAAAGTTTAACAAAACTACCTAGACAGAACTTGGATGTTGTGACTTAGGCCATCTAAAACCAGGTCTAAGTCACAAGAATGTATCCAAAGTGACCAGATAACCACTGCAGGGACAAAGTATAGACCCCTACACACTCCCCCAGTGATCACTGCCCCCCCCCACTGCCATAAAAATTGTAATAACAACTTTACATATCTGTCTCCAGAACTTCAGCACCTGGCAGCCTGGCATAGGAAAGCCTAGTAGAACTGCACAGAGGTGGCTTAAGTGGTCTGGAGGGTGAGCTAGTAAACCATGGAGAGGAGGACATGGACCCATAAGCCACTCTAACCACTGCATGCATGGTGAAACGTGCACCCCCAAAACCCTTATGTACTGCCATATAAGTGCACCTGCAACCATAAGGACTATTGGGGTGGTAGACAGGTGGGTCTAGTCGGTTCTGGGGGGGCTCACCATGACCTATAAGATTGTTGTGATGACATATGTACGTGGCATCCTTTTTGTGAAGTTCACAGCAGTGCCCTGTAAGGTGCCCTACTACTCTGGTGCAATGTTTGGGTGTCCAGTCCATCACTTTGCTGACCTCGCCCATGTTCAAAAGGTCTTTTTCTAGGCGTTTTTGACTTGGATTAATTTTTGGATGAAAATGGAGTATAAGGACGGCTTAGTGACTGGATGATCAGATGGCTAAACGTACAGTTAGACGATTTTCAGAAAAAAAAATATATTGGACAAATTTTTTGAAAATGAACCTTTTCCCATGTCCGACTTTGGGTGACTAGCAACTTAGGCCCAAAATGGACTTAGACATATATTTTGATAATGCCCCTCCATGTCAGTATGTTTACTTTGTTGAAAAAGGAGAGGATGGAGTGGAATTAAAGAGTTTTCTTTTGATCACTCCAAAGTCTGTCTGTCTGTGTTTGTGAAGTCCACCCTCACTGGGCATCTGATCCTGCGCTGGTGCAGCCACCTCATTGTAGATGTGATTAGACAGTAGTTTCATGTAGAACAATACTTGTGGCTGACAGTATCATTGTTTTACAGTTCCTTAATAATATAAAACACATTTTCAAAGAAACAACCAAGACTATGGCTGAAACATGATCAAGTTGAGTCCCGTTTCAAGTTTATAGCACCACATGGTTTCCTGCACAGTGCCTGTTTGTATACATTCAGACAACACATGGGTTTCCTCTGCTTTGCTCCATTCTTGTCTATAACCTTTGGATGTCTTTAGTTTGAATTGCTCTAAAAAAAAAACAATCTTTCCATTTATTTATGGACAGTGTGATCATTATACTTTGTAGTGGAATCCACAGCTTTTGGAAACATGTGAGGTCTCTTAACTATTGTGCTAAGAATGATAGCCCAACTTCAGCCTCCCCTGAATTCCTTATCTAACCTTCTCTTTGTCTCTACTACTGCTGCTTCTTATCACTTATATAGCGCTGAAAGGCATATGCAGCACTGTACTTTTGACATTTATAGACGGTCCCTGCTTGGAAGAGCTTACAATCTAACTTGGCCAGACAGACACCTTTCTTTCTGTGCTACAGGAGTTTTGGTTGGTATGTGACCATTTAGATCAGTGGTTCCCAACCCTGTCCTGGATAACCCTAATGAATATGCATGAGAGAGATTTGCTTATAATGAAGGTGACAGGCATGGAAATCTGCCCTGGGCATATTCATTAGAGCTATCCTGAAAACCTGACTGACTGATGGTCCTCCAGGACAGGGTTGGGAGCCACTGATTTAGGTCATCATCACGGTTTTTAACATTCTGTTTTGCCTTGGAATTGCCCAAGGCCTTCAAACATAATTCTATGTTCCAAAAACACTTTGCCGGGACTTGTAGTGGGTGCATTTATTTCTAAGTCTTTTCCACAGTTCATATTAGACAAATCAACAGTTCTTTCATTGTTTCTTTCTTCTATTTTTGCACTGAATAGTTTAAAATAAATAAATAAAAACGCATGCTCTGATTTTCCTTGCTGGATTTTTATATGCAGCTCAGGTGCACTTACCTGCTACCTCTAATGGATTACCCCTAATCATACAAGTTTTAGGTCATGGGCTCAGCAGGCTCATTAAACCTTTTATGCTAAATAACTTGCTTTAGAGAGGACATTAATATAAAACATTTCCAGAGCTCTTGAAAATTTCCGATACTTTAGGGACATAAAAGTAGATATTGTCTCCTTGGGAGTAATTCTATATGGAGCCACCTAGATTTAGGCAGCAAATGATGCATGCATATACTGGCATTTGAGTCATTTACACCCACACGTGAACATAAAATAATTTAGAAACATAGAAACATGACGAAAGATAAAGGCCAAATGGCCCATCTAGTCTGCCCATCCGCAGCATCCACTATCATCTCCTATCCCTTAGAGATCCCACATGCCTGTCCTACGCTTTCTTAAATTCAGATACGGGGTTCCTTTTACTAAGGTGCGCTAGCATTTTTAGCGTATGCAGGAAATTACCACACGCTACACCGTGCGCTACGTGGAAAAACTAATGCCAGCTCAATGCTGGCGTTAAGGTCTAGCGCACTATTCTGCACGTTAAGCCCTAACGCAGCTTAGTAAAAGGAGCCCACGGTCTTTGTCTCTACCACCTCTACCAGGAGACTATTCCACACATTTATCACCCTTTCTGTAAAAAAGCATTTCCTTAGATTATTCCTGAACCTATCACCTCTTATCTGCATCCTATGCCCTCTCATTCCGGGGCTTTCTTTCAAATGAAAGAATCTCGCCTCATGTGCATTTATGCCATGTAGGTATTTAAATGTCTATAACATATTTCTTTTTACATATTACTTTAATTCATTTAGATATCATTTACATAGATGGTACTCCTATTTGTAAAGTTAGGATTTTCCATGAAATATTCTACATGCTTCTCTGCGCTCCACTCCTTCCTGCCCTCCATAGTCCTCCCTACCCTCTTCTAACCCCTTCCTCTGTAATGTCGCCTAGAGCGTGTATAGGTATGTGCAATGCACAAATGGAAGAAATAAAATAAATATCTTCCCTCTCCCATCTTTCCTGCAAAGTAAACATATTGAGATGTGGTTCTGTAAGTCAGTACCTATCTTCCATGGAGCATGTATTGCACTAGAGCAGGAATGGGGCATCCAATTACAAATGTAGAACAGTATTATTTATGCACAATCAAGACACTCTATTATTCTCAGTGGGACCTATTATAAAAGGAAACCTGGCTGAGAAGTTCAAAAAGGTTCCTGTTTAAGTCTATTTTTAAAAGGCCCCAACAACACTCATATCCAGGAAAGCTCAAATACTATAATGTTAAACACTTTTCCTAGAAAAAGGCAATTGGTATATACAGGGTGAGGCACAAACACATTTAAAAAAAAAGGTTTTTGCTGTTCTCTCAGCAACTGCTTTGAATTTCAATGAGAAATTTTATGTACGTTACTCATCATAATTATGTATTACTAATAAACAACATTTAATTATCTTAAGCTATGTTGATGTTACTGACATTTTAGCATTACTACCTAGAAATTTTTGTGTGCTAAAAATGTTTGAGCTAAAATGCAGTAAAATAACATCACTCAAATAATACAATTAACAATGTGTCGGAATGTTGTAGTCATTGTGAATACTCAAAGGGGCTGATTCTATAAACGGTGTCTCGATTGTATGCAGTGGTAGGCGTCCTACTGCTGTCTAATCAGCCAATCAGGATGCACGTTTTTTAAAAACACAAATCCTGAGGCAGGCCCCCTACACTTTAGGCATCTATCACAGATACAGGGAGATACCTAGGGATGCTTAAGTTCACCCAAGGCTGAGCGTGGGTGTGGTTTTGCCTGTAAGTGGCCTTGGTCAAGCTTACGCGGCCTTAGGTGTCTCCCTAGACCTTTGATAGATGCCTGAAATATAGACCAGCAAAATGCTGGCTTACATTTCAAATGGAAGCAGCTGCTGTGCTGATCATGGCAAGAGAATAACCCTACCACGATCAGCTGAGTTCATCGGGCAGGAGGAATGCTCACTCCCCCCTACCCCTGAACCCACAAACCCCTCCCAAGGTATTCCGGGCATGAGGGATGCCCACTCCCTTCTGTCCCCAGGCCCCTCCTGAAGTACAACAGGCAGGAGGGATGTCCACTCCCTAAAACTGCCACCCCCTCCCAAGAACCTCCCTGACACCCACCTAAAGCTGAACCCCCCTGACACCCACCTAAGTATACCCTGACAATCTCCCACCCCAACCCCATCTTTACCTGTACAAAGAAAGTCCAGCCAGAAGGATGCTCACACCCTCTGTCCTGCAGGCCCACCACTCCAAAATGGTGGGCCTTTCCCTTCCCGGTGCATTCTTGGATGCACCGGGGAGGGGCTTAAGGCTCTGACCCATAGGAGGGTCCTTAGGCACCTTAGGCCACTCCTAGTGCATGCCAGAATTTTTTAAAACAATTATTGAGTCTATTAAGGGTATTTTGCCTAACTTTAGGTGCCCTTTATAGAATTAGCCCCTAAGTGTTCATCAGTCTTTGTGCATACTTTGTAGTTGGGCATTTATATGAGTATAGTTTGGGCAGAGTAGGGACATGACACACACTTAGGGCTCCTTTTATCAAGGCGCGCTATGGGGGTTAGCACGTCGGACATTTCATCACGCGCTAACCCCCGCAGCAAGCCAAAAAACTAATGCCTCGTCAATGGAGGCATTAGATACTAGCGCCGCAGGCAGTTTAACGCGCGGTATTCCACGCATTAAACCCCTATCGCACCTTGATAAAAGGACCCCTTAAATTACAGAATATCCTCCCCTCACTTTTTTTTTTTTTTTTTTTTTAACAAAGAAAGCTAGTGGCTTCCAATGCAGTAACTGCCTCGAAGCCCATAGGGGGACTATAATTTTATGCATGCAATCTAGGCATATGAGCATATAACAGCAGCTCTGACTGGCAGATGTGCTGGTGAATAACATGTGTTTTACTATAATGCTTGTATTCTGTAAAGATAACCAGGTGCTAGGTTTTCTTAACAGAAGAGGCTCTAAATAGGTGCATTCATGCTGATTAAAATTATTAATCTTTTATACAATTACCCTTTTAATTTCACTTAACCCCCCTTCCTTTTATCAAACTGTGTATGGTTTGTTGTTTTTGTTTTTTTAAATCACAGACTGCTGCGTTAAAACTCCAACACTCATAGAATTCCTATGAGCGTCGGAACTTTTACCGTAGTGGTCTGCAATTTAAAAAAAATAAAAAAAAAACACCTTACGCAGCTTGATAAAAGGGGCCTTAATGAGGTGGTGGTAATTGCTCTGTATTATATGCTTTGTTAAAAGTTAATATGCCGTAACTTATTGCATGTTAAGTGTAAGGCCCAGCCCCCTCATAGTCCATGCTATTCTTCTTCCCATTCTACCTTTGTCAGTTAATGCAGAAATCAGTGTGAATCATGTTGAGCTGCTTAAAATAATAATAACAATAATAATAATTTCCAAAGGTAAATACAAAACCGTATCAAATCAGATAATAACCAAACACAATAAACCAGATATACATTCCCCCCCCCCCAAAAAAAAATAAATCCTCTCAAGAATTATTTAACATATAATAAGCCAATAACTCCCACTTCTTTTCCCCTTTAGGAACCATAAGGCCCCTATCTTCAAAGTATTTTCTCATACTTCCTAAAGAGGCAGACCTAATGCTACCATAAATTGACATGCACATCTCAGTTGTTCTTCAGTGACTAACAATAACCTTTGGAGCTACTGAGACTAAATAATTAAAAAAGATATTTTGTAAGCTTTTGGAATAACAGCAGGAAGAATCACAGACTTTTGAAATAAGTTGTTCTGAAAATTATTAGTGTGGGAGTGCAATAGCATATTATTTCCCATGTTAACTGTTTCATGCACTTTCATGAAAAGGAACCTCTAATTTTATTTATTATATAAGAAATATATTCATTTTTCAAGGCAACAAGTGCAAAGTAGATAACACAAAAGCTTGAAAACATTATAGATACATTAAAAACAAAAAAAAAACTTAGATGCACACATGAAAGCAAAATAGTCCAAGATAGGCAATTAAAATCACTATAATATGAGTCATTCATAATCAGTTACATATTCATGTTCAGTTGACTGATACATCATGTTGTAGCTCTCTAGAATTACAGTTTAACAGTCTTGGTCTAATAGAAACATAGAAATTGACGGCAGATAAGGGCCATCCAGTCTGCCCACCCTAATGACCCCCCCCCCCCTGCCTTTACTTTGCAAATAGATCCCACGTGTCGATCCCATTTGGCCTTAAAATCAGGCACGCTGCTGGCCTCAATATTGTATGTTCTATTGATTACAACCCAAAGGTTGACCCTAAGTACTCCACAGAAATAAAAAATCTGATAAAACCAAAGACACTGTGGAGAAGATGATCAAGATGCAGGCTTTATTAAAAGTTCAATCCAATAATCCACGAAAAGAAATATCTAGGACTCAAACCGTTGGGAACTATGGACCCAACACGGTCCATGTTTCAACAAAACTGTCTTCCTCAGGTGGCCCTAAAGGTCCTTGTATAGAGTCTCGTGGATCAGAGGCTAAAAGCGACTCTTGGCAAAACTCTGCACAATTGAGAAATCCTCAATAGCGGGATAGGATTTCTCAACTGTGCAGAGTTTTCCCAAGAGCCACTTTTAAGAACATAAGAACATAAGCAGTAACTCCCTCTGGGTCAGACCCGAGGTCCATCATGTCCAGCAGTCCGCTCACACGGCGGACCATCAGGTCCAGGACCTGCACAGTATCCGCTAACTGTACCCTTCAATCCCCTTTTCCTTCAGGAAATCATCCAATCCCTTCTTGAAACACAGTAGCGTACTCTGTCGTATCACACTTTGTGGAAGCGCATGCCAGGTGTCCACCACCCTTTGGGTGAAGAAGAACTTCCTAGCATTGGTTCTGAATCTGTCCCCCCTCAATTTTTCCAAGTGCCCTCTCATTCTTGTAGTTTTTGAGAGTTTGAAAAATCTGTCCCTCTCCACTTTCTCCATGCCCTTCATGATCTTGTAAGTCTCTATCATGTCCCCTCTAAGCCTCTGCTTCTCCAGGGAAAAGAGGCCCAGTTTCTCTAATCTTTCTGCATATGATATGCTTTCCATATCCTTTATCAGTCGCGTCGCTCTCCTCTGGACCCTCTCGAGTATCGCCATATCCTTCTTTAGATACGGCGACCAATATTGGACGCAGTACTCCAGATGCTTGCGCACCATTGCCCGATATAATGGCAGGATAACTTCTTCCGTTCTGGTTGTAGTACCTTTATTGATTATACCTAGCATTCTATTTGCCTTCCTAGAGACCACTGCGCACTGTGCCGACGGCTTCATTATTTTGTCCACCAGTACCCCTAAGTCCTTCTCCAGGCTACTTTCACCCATTACCCTCCCCCCATCGTATAGCTGTGCATAGGGTTTCTGTTTCCTACATGCAAGACTTTACATTTCTCTACATTAAACTTCATCTGCCCACTCTCCCAGTTTGTTCAAGTAACTTTGTAAATCTTCACAGTCCTCTTTATTCCTAACCCCACTGAAAAGTTTTGTGTCATCTGCAAATTTTATAACTTCGCACTTCAGCCCTGTTTCTAGGTCATTTATGAGTATATTGAACAACAGTGGTCCGAGTACCGACCCTTGAGGAACACCACTCGTGACCCTTCTCCAGTCCGAGTTGTGGCCATTCACCCCTATCCTTTGCTTCCTACCCGCCAACCAATTTTTGATCCATCTGTGTACATTCATTTCCACCCCATGGTTTTTTAGTTTCCTTAGCAGGCGTTCATGGGGTGTTGAAGGCCTTTTGTAAATCCAAGTATATGATGTCTATGGGGGCTCCTTCATCCATTTGCTTGTTTATTCCCTCGAAGAAGTGCAATAAGTTCGTTAGGAACGATTTTCCCTTGCAGAAACCATGTAGGCTTGTTTTCATCAGCTTATTCCTTTCTAGATGCTCATCGATGATGTCTTTATGAGTTCTTCCGCCATCTTCCAAGGAACCAAAGTCAGACTTACCGGTCTGTAATTCCCATGTTCGCCTCTCGATCCTTTTTTAAAGATGGGAGTAAAATTTGCTATCTTCCAATCCTCCGGGATCACCTCTGTTTTCAGGAATAGATTACAAACCTGTTTCCTCTTTTAGCTCTTTTAGTACCCTAGGGTAGATTCTGTCTAGGCCTGGAGATTTGTCAGCTTTTAATCTATCTATCTGCTTGAGCACGTCTTTGAGGCTTATCTCCTTGGATGTTAACTTTTCTGCTTGATCTCCTTTAAAGATTTTTTTCAGGTTCCAGCACATTGGATGTGTTCTCTTTTGTAAAAACTGTTGAAAAGAACATGTTTAGTCTATCCGCCACTTCCTTTTCCTCCTTCACCACTCCCTTCCTATCCCCTTCATCCAGCCTCTGATCTACGAGTCTCTGTGCAAGGACCTTAGGGACCCCTAAGGAAGACAGTTTTGTCGAAACACAGACTGTGTTGGGTCCACAGTTCCCAATGGTTTGGGTCCTAGATATTTCTTTTCATGGATTATTGGATTGAATTTTTAATAAAGCCTGCATCATGATCATCTTTTCCACAGTGCCTTATGTTCTATTGATTAGACATGCAAGTACATTATATCATTATGTCATAGGAGCGGAATGCTTTTTTGTTTGGGGGGTCCGCAAGCTCCGCCCCAGCCCCCATAATAGTACTACCCCCAGAGAAATAGAAACAAATGCATTTCTTGCTGAACAGTGCAAAATATAGACTGCAGATGTAATTTCTCAAAGCTGACATAATTCAATCACTAAACTGAAAATAAAATAATTTCCCATACCTTTATTGTCTGGTGATTTTGGTTTTCAAACCATCTTTCCCAATCTCTGGCTGCACTTCCTTCTGTCTGTGCTCTTAACTTTGTATCCAGGGCCACCTTATCCATTTGCTGATTTTTTTCTCCTTCACTTTCTGCCATACAGTACATCCATCTTTAGCATTAACTTTTGACATTCAACTTTCTTCCATTTTTCTGCTTTCTTCTCAAAATCTACTTTTCCATGCCTTCCTTTCCCATCCCATCTATCCATGTGTACCATCTCCTCCCTCTTTCTTCTCCCCTACTCCCATCTGTTCATAAAGAAGCATTTCTTCTTATCTCGTCCCTGTCGCACCCATTGCTGTGCACCATCTCCTCCCTCTTTTGCCCCCTTCCCCTCCATCCCTATATACCAGGGAAGACATTTTACTGGCAACGGCTTTAGTTAAACAATCATGGGATTTACCTCATGAAACCAATAAGCTGAAGAGAGAGAGTTTTCCCAATTTAAGTACTGTTTCATTAACTTATACAGAACAGATTGTATATTTACAATTTTTGGAAATATGCTTTGCCGATTCTGTATTGAAATAATCTGTAATGTAGACTACTATAGCATACCACTTGAAAAATCAGCTCATGGGTAGATGCAAAAGACAGAACATGACCATATAATAGGTCCTTTAAAAAAGACAGATTTTAATGAATTTAATAAAATAATTTAAGAACATGAAAAGAAAATAATGGAAGAAAATAAAAAATATATAAATTAAAAGGGTTTCAGCCTGTGACGTGAGCAGGATCCAGTGAATTTGTTCAAAATACAACCCAAATTGGGTATATAAGTTACATATTATGAGGATCTTTATCCCCTATAGAGAAAATACAAAAACCTTACATTTTTATTTCTTTCACCACTGAGCTTAAATATAGCCACAGACATTTGCACCATACTTTCATTGGTGTAAATAGCTGCGCCTAAATCTAATTCATTTCCTGGGCATAAGCAGGGCAGGATTAATTCATCAAGGGCCCCTAGGCACACAAGTACACAGGGCCCCCTGGCCCACCCCACCCCACCATGTGTCTAGGCGGAAACAGGAAGCTGCGTTAGAGGGAAGCTTTGGGCAAGCAGCACCGCTTGCACAATTACAGTTCCCATTGGCTTTCTTACTCGCGTTACTTACTTTCTGTCGATTGGGGGGGGGGGGCTGCGTTGCTGATTGGGGGGGCCCACGTTGCTGATCGATGCCGGAGGGGCCCATCGCCATTTGGAAAAAAACTATATTGATGCCCTCCTTCATCATTTCAGGCCCTAGGCACGTGCCTACTTGGCCTATTGGTTAATCCTGCCCTGGGCATAAGAGACAGCTTTAAGCATGGCTTACAGAATAATGCTTTTATTGGTGTCAATTTTTGGGCACCATATATAGAATATAGCCCTTAGTGCTTTAATTTAGCCACAGTTCTTAGAACTGCAAACTAAAACTAAAGACCTGAAACTAAAATATTTAACTATCAATCAGCTTTTGAGGGAGAAACTTGCTGATTAACCATTCCATCAGATCCTAGAAGTGACCTTAGATCAGCCTCTGCTCCCCCTCCCGGTAAAACCGTACCTCGACTTTTCATCATTTAGACTATTAATCCCATCACTAATCCTAAACTCACTAGACTACTGCAACCTCCTCTACCTAGGCTCCAACACAATTACACTACACAGCCATAACACTGATTTTTGACCCAAAAATCAGATCAGAACTCTCGTCAGTGACATACTCCTTAACCATTTGTCATGCCAATCATTCTGAAGATCACCGAAAATGGTGCATGCACACATTTATTTGTTGACCACACTGATGTACTGACCAATACCAACATGTGAGGCCAAATATAATCAACTCACCTGAGCTGCAGTGCTGTACTTGGATTTCAGTAAAGCTTTCGACAGTGTCCCACACCGTAGACTATTAAACAAGATGAAATCGATGGGTTTGGGTGAGAAACTAACTGCATGGGTCAGTGATTGGCTGAGTGGAAGACTTCAGAGGGTGGTGGTCAACGGCACCCTCTCTGAGACATCGGAGGTGACTAGTGGAGTGCCGCAGGGCTCAGTCCTGGGACCATCCCTTTTCAACATATTCATAGGGGACTTGACCCGGGGGCTTCAGGGTAAAGTAGCACTGTTCGCCGACGATGCCAAACTGTGTAACATAGTAAGTGAAAGCAACCTACAGGATAGTATGACACAAGATCTGATAACGTTAGAAAACTGGTCCTCGACATGGCAGCTAGGCTTCAACGCTAAAAAATGTAAGGTCATGCATCTCGGCAGAGGAAATCCATGCAGAACATACTCCTTGAATGGAGAAACGCTAGCTAGGACTTCAGAGGAACGGGACTTGGGGGTAATCATCAGTGCAGACATGAAGGCTGCCAAACAAGTAGAGAAGGCCTCATCAAAGGCAAGGCAAATGATGGGATGTATCAATAGAAGCTTCGTCAGCCGTAAACCTGAAGTCATAATGCCACTCTATAGAACCATGGTGAGACCCCATCTGGAATACTGTGTGCAATTCTGGAGGCCACATTACCGGAAAGATGTGCTTCGAGCTGAGTCGCTCCAGAGGATGGCCACTAGGATGGTCTTGGGGCTCAAGGGTCTCTCATACGAAGAAAGACTGGGCAAACTGCAGCTCTATACCCTAGAGGAGCGCAGGGAAAGGGGTGACATGATTGAGACATTTAAGTACGTCACGGGTCGTGTCGAGGTGGAAAACGATATATTCTTTCCCAAGGGACCCTCGGTCACAAGGGGGCACCCGCTCAAACTCAGAGGAGGGAAATTTAGTGGTGACACCAGGAAGTATTTCTTCACAGAAAGGGTGGTAGATCACTGGAACAGACTTCCGGTGCAGGTGATCAAGGCCACCAGCGTGCTCGACTTTAAGAATAAATGGGACATCCACGTGGGATCCCTACGAGGGTCGAGTTAAGGAACTAGGTCATTAGCATTCAGACTTAATGGGGTGGGTCAATAGAGTGGGCAGACTTGATGGGCTGTGGCCCTTTTCTGCCGTCATCTTTCTATGTTTCTATCAACATGAAACAGGCAAGGAAAATACCGGCCATATCACCCATATGAAGGGTATGTTGTGTAGCCGTGTCCCTTGCGTACTCTGCTTTTGCTGTATCTGCTAGCGTACCTAGAGACATTTAGGAATATAAAACATGTATGAAATTCAATTCCAGAGCACCTAGTTCTTTCTACCCAGGACCCTGCAGCACTATGCCATTCCCACAGTGTACAGTCCAGGTCATTAGTTCCTGGCCAATAACCAAGGAGTAGCAATGTTCCATGATCTAGGGCAAGCAGTAGCTTTCCCCATGTCTTTCTCCATAGCAGACGATGGACTTTTCCTCCAGGAACTTGTCCAAACCTTCCTTACGCCATCTGCGCTAACCACTTTAACCATATCCTCTGACACGTCCATAAAAACATGATGGCAGATAAATACCCAAGGGTTCCATTTACAGCCTTATCCACTCTTTCTAAAGATCCCATGTGGTCCTAGCCAATTCCCATTGCTTGTGGCAAGATCACCATGACATACCATCTGAGCGACATTGGTCTAAAAGTACCTCCCTTGCAGGCTTTGTACATAGTACCATAATAACAAGCTTCATGCCACCCAAAGATCCCATATTTCCTTTAAGTCAGCCTGCTCTCCCTGCAATGCCATCTGTTCTAGTGTATACTCATAAAGAGAATTCTAAAGAAATCTGGAATCTCTCATGGCACACCCGGAAGCGGGCCTGAAGAATCAGCAAAGTGATCTCTGGCTGAACAGGCAGGGCAGATAAAGGCCAAATGGTCTACTTAGCCCTTCAACCACAGAGTGAGAAGCTCTCCAAACCGCCATGGAGCTCTTATTCCCTACCGCGTTTCCACAAGCAACACAGCAGCTCCCTAATCAGCTGGCTTGCCGGCCTCTGCACTCAATCATGCGTGATGCTGCTTCGCCACATGCCGTGCGAAGCTCCGTGCCTGCCTGCCCGTTACACACTGCCGCTGCTCCCTGCACTAAAGCTCTCGCAGCCCGAACTCGACCCTGTTAAGTGGGTTCCATCCTTCCTGCACCGCTCCCAGCGTGCGATTGCGATGCCGAGCACTAAAGCCTCGCGGCCCAAAACTCGGCACTGGTCATCCGGCTCCGTCTTACAGCACCGCTCTCACTGTGCGACTACTACGCCACACGTCTAGCCCCATCATTCTAAGATGTGAATTACCAGCTAAATCTATCACCTTAGTTCAAACCTATTGCGTATTATTACTGTTAACATTAGGCACAATGTGCCTCGTTTAAGATATGATACCGCCTGGTGCTCTTCTTCTGCACCATTGGTCTGTAGACTACCCCATCAGCCAACACAAGGCATGTCCACAGCACCTTCCCGGTACGAGGTCTGTCTCCTCTAGGCCATAAGCACTCCGCCTACCTCTCATAGGCCCTCATCTCCCAATACCCCGGAATACCCTTCTGTAGTTATGCTTGCTGTCTGCTCCATCGGTCCTGTGTGACAACATCTATCTGCGTAGCCCAACGGCCCCCCAAGCTCTCATCTCTGAGCCCCCTTCCATCACACTCGTGGTGCTGCTTCAGATGCTTCCTCCGCTGCCTACCTGGACTGCAGCATAACAGGCCCGAAACCAATCACTGCCGACACTAGTGGCCACCTGATCAGGCTCCAGAGAAAAAAAAGAAGGGGAAATACCTGCCTGGTGCCTGCCACTTGGCCCTTGTCTGCTCCGAATTGGAGCACCCAAAATGGTTGCTGCTGCCTGCCTCCCGAGTGCTGGGAAACATTTGCTTGCTACCGTGTTGCCCCCTCAGGAAACCCCGAGGCTGCTGAGCCAGCGGCCCACATCAACACTGCGCTCTCACTCCTCAATTGCTACTGCTTAACTGCAGCAGTGCAATGGAAAGCTGCTCGACACCTAGCTCTTTCATCGGACAGGGCTGCCTGGTGGCTCCCCATCTCGCGGTGGTCGCTGCCTGCCCGACAGGCCTCGTGCGGTGCGCCGTACTTCCTCGGAGCTGTTTTGTCCGACACCATTTTCCGTGCCTGTCCTCTTATAGCCGCCTCCACCACATGCAGGCTTGAGGCAGCCCTGGGAGACAGCATGCTCACCTCCGACCCAGCCTGCACTCCCCTGTCGCCTCTCCAATGTCAGCTGCACCTGCCAAGTGTGGAAGACGGTGTGCTACTTCCCAACCAGGTCCGCACCGAGCGCTTTCTGGATGCTCATGGCCGTCCATGGCGACGGCAGCACCACCACCAGATCGCACCTCCCGACGCGCTCATGTCCCTCAGCTGCGCGACCACAGCGGGGAAGAGGATCGGAACCCTACTACATTGCTGACACTATCGCCTGGGGCCAGCAGGGAAGTGTACTCCCGCACAACTGCATGGCGCACGTCCTACTCGCCTCCCCCTCCTTCGCCGCTGCCCTCCCGGTACATCCCTATGCTCACCTCGCAACTACACCGCCGCACCAGCAGGACAGCCACCTCGGGCCGAACGGACCACAGGTGAGCACATGCGTAGACCAGGCAAACGCTCCCATGGCGAGGGCCGAACTGCGGCTTCCACAACAGTTCGGGTTGCTTCCCTCCGCTCACCCCACCCCGTGCCTAGGTCCCTGATCCTGATTGGTCCCTGACCCTGATTGCCCCCCTTCTTGGCCCTATTTCTCTCTACCCCGATTTCCCCTCCCTCTCCCTCCCTACCTCCCTTTCCTTCCCCCCCCCTAGGCAACGGCCTCGGCCTCGGCCAAATTGTCGCCGCTGCCCCCTATACGGTGGGGTGCTTGTCCTTTTTTGCCAGTTTCTGAGCAGGTTTCTGAGATCCTTTTTTCCTCTCATTAATAACAAACACTTATGTGTTGCATTTGAGAAGTCTTTGTTGAGCATTTGGCTATTTAGGGCTTCTAAGTTCATCTCCTTTGAGGGTTGTGTTGTTCAAATTCATTTACCCTCCCCTTTTACAAAACTGCGCTAGCGTTTTTAGCACTGGTCAGGGTGATAACAGCTTTGATACTCATAGAATTCCTATGAATGTCGGAGATGTTAATGCTGCAGCTGGCACTAAAAACCGGCACTACAGTTTTGTAAAAGTGTGTGTGGGGAGGGGGGAGTTAGAGACCTCTTTCAGAAATATAAAATTGCCATTAAGACGTGGCAATAGAGGCAAGCTTTTTCTGTAAATTAATCTTAGGTGAATAAGCCAAACTTAAAATAGTCTTCGTGATAATCTATTAATTTATTATGTTTCTTTTTCTTCTTTTCCCTTGTGTATCACAGATTACATGGTTATGATTGGTTTAAATTGTTGTGCTATATATTCCTTTCCCTTTTGTGTCTATTTACTTTATATTTTTATGGTTTTATGTGGTTTTATTTTTATTTGAAGTTTTAAATCTTCTGATATGGCTGCGTTATGTGGTATGAATATTTATTTGAATCATTTATGTGATGCACAGAGTAAAAAATAATTCCTACTGCTCTGGGTTAGGAATTAATAACCAAGAAAAAGATCTTGGGAGTTACTACAAGCAATACATAGATATTTTCAGCCCAATGTGTCATGGCTGGTGGAAATGAAAACTATAATGCTAGCGATCATCAAAAAAGAGTTTTGTGTATTGTTTTGGTTGCCCAATTTAAAAAAAAAAATTATTGCAGAACTAGAATAGCTTCTAAAAGAAGTGACAAAAATGATAAATTGGATAAACAGCTCCCTTATGAAGAAAGACTAAAGTTTTTCAACTTGTTAAAAATACAAATGTTTCAGCATAAACAAAGTCTGGCAAACATTCATACAAGGTAAGTTTAGCAACCAAAAAACCAGTGCTGGGAGCCAACTTTTCCTGCCATCTAGTGTTTAAATTGATTGGACAAATCCCAATGACCTTTCCCACTTTCAAATTGATTGGATAGAGGCAGATTTTGATTACTTTCAAGAGTTTAAATGTGATTGGACAGACCCCACCAAATCCAAATCAAGAACTGCTACATAAAAAATCAGCACATAGGCCAACTGTACAGCCTGACCCTGAAGAAAGCCCACAACAAGATGTTTGAATTGTTTGTAGAGCTAACTCAGATGTTGTACCACCTGGACACTACGTGAACCTTGATTCTAGCTGTGAAATACCAATCAAATATATAGGCTGTATATATGGGACATAGGCAACAAAACACTTTTTTGTTTATGCGGGCCCTAAAGCTCCACCCTAGACCCCACCCAAGTTCTGCCTCAGACCCTGCCCAGGCTCCATCACAGACCCTACCCATAATAATAGTGCTAATTGTAATGCTTATTTCTTCCATTCATTCTTCATATATAGTACACATAATACAATTTTATTAACCATACACCCCAATTCATATACAACTGTTCCAAACTAGGCCCGCTACAAATCCCCATAGCAAACACCATTCACAAACCTTCCAAATCACACTGAAACAAGACCAGAAACAGAAGTATTCTAAAAAAGTTAAAATACTCCGAAACCCCTATCTCAACACAACATAGGAATTTCAAGGGATATTACCTTAACGCCCGTTCTGTGAGAAACAAGGCACAGGTGATATATGACTGGATCGAATAAAAGAATCCAGACCTCCTATTTCTAACCGAAACATGGATGGTCTCTGATACAGATGTCATAATGAAAGAAATGCTACCGCAGGGTTACAAAATCGTTCCGCTATTTAGAAGCTGGAAAAAAGGAGGAGGTCTAGCAATAATCCTAAAATAATTCTTCGACTTTAGCAGAATAGATTTTAAAACCACAGAACATAAGAACATAAGAAATGCCTCCACCGAATCAGACCATTGGTCCATCCAGTTCGGTGGCCCGCACATGCGGAGGCCAATCCAGGTGTTCCCTGTTTACGTCCTAGGTGTTCCCTGATGAAGACCCTGTTTTCCCGTATCCCTCAATGTGATTTACAAGCAGGTGTGCGTCCAACTTGCACTTGAATCCCATAATGGAGATTTCCGTCACCACCTCCTCCGGGAGAGCATTCCAAGCGTCCACCACTCGCTGTGTAAAACAGAACTTTCTGACATTAGTCCTGGGCTTGTCGCCCTTCAATTTTAATCTATGGCCTCTCGTCCGAGTCACATTTGACAACGTCAATAATGATGCTTCTTGCTCTATTATGTCAAAACCTTTTAGTATTTTGAAAGTCTCTATCATATCCCCTCGTAGCCTTCTCTTCTCGAGGGTGAACAATCCGAGGTGTTCTTTGTAGCTCAAATTCTCAATACCTTTTACTAGCTTTGTTGGAAATCCTAACTTGCAAGATCACTAACACTGATCTGGAAGAACCATTAACTGTGACACTATTCTATATCCCCCCCAAAAAATGGGCAAGAGCCAAAGAAGAATTTTTCGAATTCCTCTCGGCTAACACCATTAGAGGACCGTACAATGTGTTGCTGGGCGACATAAACATACACTTAGAACAAGTGGGAAAACCAGAAGTGATTGAAATTGACACATTTCTAACTACCCTAGGTTTCACAATACCAGACAAGGAGGAAACACATTAAAAAGGGACACCAATTAGATATAGTCACTATTTCACACAAAGACATCCCTGAACCTAAAATCCAATATTGCCTAGGAGCTTGGGAGAAATGCATATGGTCAGATCATTACATTTGCAACTTTGAGTTACGCTGGCAAAAGAAACCATCATTTGCAAAACACAAAAGCAAAACCAGTATGAAAATAACAGTCACCGGCAGAAGCATCATAAATCCACCCAAATTCTGGACGCATTACGAATTATATCCCAAAATGGAGGAAGAACAGGATTTCCTTACCAGATAGGGAAAGTTCACCAAAGAAGTATTAAACCAAATAGCACCAATTCAAACATACACAAAGAACGAGAGGGTATCAAAAGAGTGGTTCGATTCTGAACTACAAGAACTCAGAAAACTAGAAAGAATATGGCTCAAAACAGACAAAGAGGAAGATAAAAGTAACTGGAAACAAAAAATGAAAAAATACAAAACCCTGATAAAAGAAAAACGTTCTAAACACTATGCACAAAAAATAGGAGCAGTCAAAACAAATAGCAGAGAACTGTTTAAACTAGTGAACAGACTAACAGACACTACACGAGTCCTGAAAAATAACTATGAACAGATACCTTCGGTTGACACCCTTGCCAGCTACTTCTGCAGAAAAATTTTAGACAAGAGCTACAATACCAACACCCTCACTCGATTTCGAACTCCAATTCAGACCGCAGGAAAGGGTGCCCAGTGCTAACATGCTCTGGGATCATTTTGAGCCCCACAATTGGAACCAATTACTTACTTTGTATAACAAATACGCCAAATCGAATTGCTTACTAGACGAGTGCCCATCTAAGATCATGAAAGTTGCAATACCTGAATTTAAAAGGGATCTATTTAACTGGATAACATCCACTCTCATAAGTGGGCCATACCATGAGGAAATGGGACACATACTGATCACACCCATCCCCAAAGACCAGAAGAACTCAATTGCACTGACATCCAATTATAGGCCCATAGTGAGTACCTCCTTATTCGCAAAACTACTGGAAGGGTTGATCAACCTGGAACTAGCAAATCACCTAGATAGTCAACCTCCTCAACGAACACCAATCAGGTTTCAGAAAAGGATTCAGCACAGAGACAGTCCTAGGCTTTATCCTCAACCACCTATACAATCTCTTTAGTAAAGGTACCAGCGCTCTGATCTTACAACTAGATTTTAGCAGCGCATTTGACCTAGTGAATAATGAAATAATAGTGAATTGCCTAGATGCAATGGGTCTCTCAGGAAGAGTCTGGAACTGGTTCCAGGGCTTTTTAACCAAACGATCTTATTGAGTGGTCTACGACGGGAAATACTCTAATTCTTGGAAAAGCCCTTCGGGTGTACATCAGGGTTCCCCTCTATCTCCCACATTTTTTAATACACCTCATCTTTATGTCACCTACTACAAAAGCTAAACCTAAAATACTATATATACGCTGATGACATCTCCATTCTAATTCCAGTGACCAACTTGACTAATAATACCTTAAAACACATTTCCCATATCTTGACTGAAATTGAACAATGGACTATCAATTTTAAACTGAAACTAAACACAGAAAAGACAAAACTTTTCTTGGCAAGCCCAAAGGACAAAATCACTATAACATCAATACATCTAAATGGTCACGAACACCCAATATCAAAAAGTATAAAAATATTAGGAGTCACCCTAGACACCCACTTGACCTTGATCAAACATACAAACGTTGACAAAAAAGTGCTTCTCTACGCTTTGGAAATTAAAAACCATCAAAAAATATTTTGACCCTATATCTTTCAGACTACTGGTACAGTCATTGATTCTATCCACCCTAGATAACTGCAACATCATTTATGTGGGTATACCTAAAAAAACCGTGAGGAAATTAAGAATAGTGCAAAACACGGCCGTCCGCTTAATATTCGGACTAAAGAAAAGTGATCACATTAGTCCCTACTACAAATTGCTACACTGATTGCCAATAGAGGCACAAATTTTATTCAAGTTCTCTTGCTTTTGCTACAAACTGGTGTGGGGAATGGCCCCCACCTATCTCTTACCTCACTTCGAACTATACACCCCCACAAGGACAACCAGAAATCGCAACCTCTTTGCCTACCCGAAAATCACTGATTGCAAATACAGGACCTTTCTGGACAGAACTTTTAAGTTTCAAGCTGGTAGACAGCAAGTTTCAAGCTGGTAGGCAACCTCATTGATAGAGCCAAGTTGACCTACGGCGCTTTTCAGAAATAAATTAAGACCACTCTGTTCAATAGATTTATTTCCTAGTCTGACAACTCTCTCCTTTTAAAGCTAATACAGTGGTGCCTCGCACAGCGAACGCCTCGCACAGCGAACGCTGCGCACAACGAACTTTATGTCTTGATTCGTACAACGGACTTCGTTTCACACAACGAAGTCCGGGGTTCCTGCGGGGTTGGATCGCAGCGGGGTTGGTCGAGCCGCGAGGGTAGTCTCCTTCTCCTTACCTGCCCTGTCGCTGCACACAGCCGAACGGAAATCTTCCCGATGTCAGCGCTGACGTCGGAGGGAGGGCTTAAGCAAAGCCCTCCCTTCCTCCGACGTCAGCGCTGACATCAGGAAGACTTCCGTTCGGCTGTGTGCGGCTGCGGCAGGGCAGGTAGGAAGAAGGCAATGGCGAACGAAAGAGGGGGGAGGGGGCGGTCCGCCCCGAAGAATGTGCACAGCTGGTCAGGTCCCCCGATCGACCGACAACAGGCCCGGCCGACATACCTCCCTGCCCTGTAGCCGCGAATCTAAATTACCTCTTACAGCAGCTTCAATAATCCAGCTGCTGTAAGAAGGTAATTTAGATTCGCGGCTACAGGACAGGGAGATTTGTCCGACCGGACCTGTTCTGTTGTCGGTCGGGTGCAAAAGCGCCACAAAGGTGGAGGCAGGGAGGGAGGAAAGGTGGAGTGGAGAAGAAAAGACGCTTAAGGGGGGAGAAGGCCGCTGAAAGCACATGTTGGAGCAGGGGATGAGAGGGAGGGAGAGAAGGGGAAATATTGGACAAGGGCAGAAGGGATGCTAAATCATAGGGTGACAGGCAGAGAGAACAACAGGAAAAAGAGTGGAAGCAATCTTGAACCCTGAGGGTGAGGGCAGAGAGAGGTGGTGAGATGATTGATCATGGGGAGAGGGACAAAAGGGAATAGAGATGGGATAGGAAGATAGTGGAAGTAAAAGGACAGGGAGATGTATGTTTTTAGATGTATCTAAATAAAAATAATAACAAAAAAATTTATCTTTTTTATGTCATCTTAGCATATTTTATGCTGCAGAACGAATTATTTTTTTTTACATGTATTCCTATGGGAAAACGCGTTTCACATAACGAACGTTTCACATAAACTTGCTCCTGGAACCAATTAAGTTCGTTGTGTGAGGCACCACTGTACTCATCATGTTGATACTGCGTATTCTCATAATTGTTCAATGGATTTATTTACTAGTCAGACAACTCCCTCCTGTTTAAAGTTAATACTCATCATGTTGATACTGTGTATTCCCACTAATGGCATTCTGTATTCATTGAACGCTCAGTGACTTCCTCACCATCTGTGTCCTGAAATTCGCTGGCTATCCAGCCCCCTTCACTGTAACATGTTAATATTATATTGTAATATATTAATATTATAATTCTTACTATTCTGTACTCTATAATCACTGACTGCTCAATGACATCTTCCCTATTTGTACATTGTAATTTGCTGATTGTACAGCTCTCTTCACTGTGAACCGCCTAGAAGTCGTAAGATTATGGCGGTATAGAAAAAATAAAGTTGTTGTTATTATTAAACTACACAAAGCACACTGTATGCAGATAAATTTTTAATTAACTATCATTTATATTCTGATTTGTTTTTCCAGAGAGGTCAAGGCAAATTAACAAATAGAAATAAAACAAAAGATGGAAAATAAGTTGATAATATTTTATTGGACTAATACATTTTTCAATTAGCTTTCAGCAGCCAACTTCCTTCCTCAGGTCAGTACAGTATACTGCAGTTATGGTATCCTGTCCTAACCTAAAGAAGAAGGGGGTTTTGGTCTCCAAAAGTTAGTCAAAAATATATTAAAATTAGTCCAATAGAAAGAGCACCTTATTTCCATTTTCTATTTATAAATGTTTATCAGCACAGCTACAATACTACTTTATCCTAAAGAAAAAACAAAATCTTCTTTTTTTCACTTTTTGTCATCTCTGGTTTCTGCTTTCCTCATGTTCTCTTCATTCTCTTTCTTCCATCCAGCATCTGCCTTATATTTCTGCCCCTTTCATCCACTATCAGTCCTCTTCCCCTTCCATATTGTATCTGCCCTCTTTTTATGCCCCTTCCATCAACTATCTACCCTCACCCCTTTTATCCAGCCTGTGCCCCTCTTTTTTTTTTTTTTACATGATTCATTGCAGCTTCATTCCTCTCCATTTTTATTTCTCCTTTCTCTTCCTCTCCCCTTATTCCCATGCTCTGGTATGTCTATTCTCTCTTTTCTTCTCCTTTCCTTCTTTTGTTCCCAACCCCATCCCATAGTTTGGCATCTCTGTCTCCTCTACCATTTCTTCCTCCCCCCCCCCCCCCAATGGATGGACATCTCTCTTCTCTTCCTTTCTCTCCCCAGATCTGTTATCTTAGGGCTCCTTTTACAAAGGTGTGTTAGCATTTTTAGCGCACGCACTGGATTAGCGCGCACTATAGCATATGCTAGCCAAAAAACTACTGCCTGCTCAAGAAGAGGAGGTAGCAGCTAGTGCACGGGGCATTTTAGCATGCGCTATTCTGTGCATTAAGGCCCTAATGCACCTTTGTAAAAGGAGCCCTTAGTCTCCTTCCCTTCCATTTGTCCTATCCCACCCCACCCCATTGTCTGGCATCTCTGTTTCCTTGCTGTCCATCTCTTTCCCTCCTCCCCCCCAATGCTCTGGCATTTCTCTCTTCTCCATCCTTCCCCCCATGGTCCAGCATCTCTTTGTACTCACCCTTCTCTTCCCTTGCTTCCCTTACTTACACATAAAACTTTAATGAACAAAGCTCATGCATTTTTAGAAAGGCTCTTAATCCCTTATATCCCCATAAAATCTTTAAGATCTGAAGAAAAATATTTCCTCTTAGT